>NC_140490.1:76032639-77232639 GCF_964271855.1 Acomys minous | reverse complement strand
CCATATAAATGATAGGAATCAAGCCCAGGCCCTTTGTAAAATCAGTCAGTGCTTTAACCCTTGAGCCACCGCTCCTGCTCTTCTTTTATTTGTGATTTTAGTACATTCTATCCAAATAGTGAATTTTTACAAAAACAGTGAAATATACCATTTAAAAAGTACTAAACCTGGCACATAGTGTTTGGGTGATGTTTAGATGAGAAAAAAATGAAGGCATCCAATTTAAATTTTATTTAAAATTAAATACACCAAGAAATAGTTTTCATAAAAAATATTTTAAAATTCTCATTAAAAAACAAACAAACAAACAAAGCAGCCGGGTAGTGGCAGCACATGCCTTTAGTCTCAGCACTTGGGAGACAGAAACAGGTGCATCTCTGAGTTTGAGGCCAGCCTGATCTACAGAGTGAGTTCCAGGACTTCCAGGGCTACACAGTGGAGACCCTTTCTCAAAAGTCAAAACAGCAATAACAACAGCAATAAAAGAAGACCCTGTCACAAAAGGGAAGGGGAGCTAGAGAGATGGCTCAGCTGTAAAGAACATTCCTTGCTCTTGCTGAGGAGCCAGGTTCAGTTCCTAGCATTCACATGGTGGCTCACAACCATCTGCACCCCAGTTTCAGGCAATCTAATGTCTTCTTCAGAATTCACAGGCACCAGGCACTCACTTGATACACATACATATATGCAGATAAAACACTCATAAACAGCAACAAACAAAAAACAAAAGCAAAACAAATCCAAGCTTGGTTAAACTAAAATTCACTGTCTTAAGGAACAGAGAGGAATCTTACCAAAAGCTTCCCAGTTTACTTTATAGAAATCTATGTATTTTAATATAGTTGGCATAGGTTAGTTTATTCTTACACTTACTTTAAAACTGAGCCTTTGTGAATTTTGTAAGATAAGTAGACAACTCAAAGAATCTGGCAGGCACACACACACATACACACACACACACACACACACACACACACACACACACACACACACACACACACGCACGCCCCAACTACTACTACCACCACACCACCACCACCACCACCTTGTTTTCTTGGTGTATATGAAAATTTCTACTTGAAATATTTTAAATAACTAGCTATGTTTTTCTGCTATTCAGGAGCTAAAATTGGCTCACAAGAGGCCTTTTATCTGTATGCTTGTGGACCCAACTACACATCCATAATGCCATGTAAATATGGCAAGCCGGTGATTGACTACTCCAAATACATCAATAAAGACATTTTGAAATGTGATGAAATCAGAGACCTTTTTATGACCAAGAAGGATGTGGATATTGGCCTCTTAATTGTAAGTTTTAGTTGTATAAGTTTTAACAGGTTTATGCAGGTATGTTCATTGGAATACGTAATTAGCAGTGAGTTAGATTCCTAAAGTTTTTTCATTTTGTTCTTCTCTTAGGATGTGGAGCTTTTTTCCTAAAAATTGTGGAACACTTTAATTTCCTGTTAAGCTTGCCTCATACTTTAAATATTTGTATTCTCATTTGCTTGCAATTATATTTATATAGTAATTTTCTTAGCTAAGTTTATTCTATACCTAATTATCTTACAGGGAAATGTTTATGATACATTGAAAATATAGCACTTTTAGCCTGATATATTCTTTTTTAAAATTCATGTATTCCTTTTTACACTTAGAAATAAATACAAAGATTCACTTATAATATTAGTTATAATTTCATGTGTTAAGGAACCATGAGATGTACAAGCTTGGTGACTTGAGCTTGAACTTTGGAATTCATGTGAAGGTGGAAGGAAAACCACATGCATAGTATAGCATGTACATGTGCACACACAAATTAAAAACTAATTGAATATATTCAGGGATTAGATAACTTACTCATTAATATCAGTGTAAAACAGGAGTTTTGCCTGCTAAAATTAAAAATTTTAATTTATCCTAGCAGTACATAGTTCAGAAGCTACCACTGGAAGTTTTTGTTAAAAGCACCGGTCAGCTATACCAGATTATAGTGGGTTTAGTTGGTGCACAGATAAGACATGTGCTGTGCTTAATGAGACTACTTAACCTGCTGTGGCTTCCTATCCATGACCAGAGCCTGGGGTCATGCTGACGTCTGTGAGGAGTAGCTCAGAGAAGTTTGACATGGACCAGTGCTGGTTGAAGTTACTATCTGTGAGAGGAAATAACAAAAATTTGATTTAATTTTGTTTACTTATGCTGACAGTATGGAATTTAGTTCTAATCAAAAGAAAATTTTTTTCAGAGGCACTTGTTTTTTTAAAATTGAAAGTAGATCTTTTCTCATACAATACATCCCAAGCACAGTTTCCCCTCTTTCCACTCCCCAACCTTCTCTGTCCCCCAGATCCACTCCCCAACTGTTCTCAGAAAAAAGCAGGCTTCCCAGACACAGCAGCCAAAAAGGACAAAACAGCATACAATAAGACAAGGTTTTAAAAAGCCCTCATATCAAGGTTGGACAAGCAACCCAATAGGAGGACAAGAGTCTCAGGAGCAGGCAAGAGGGTCAGAGACACACCCACTCCCACTGTTAAGAGTCCCACAAAAACACTAAGCTAACAGTCATCACATCCCCTCTGACTCCTCCCTCAGAGCAGGCAGCCTGTGAGCAAATCCAAAACAAAAGCTTGGGGTAAATTAACCCAGAGTCCTCATATTTCTAAGAATTTAGAACAATGCCAAAAATAAGCTGAATGTGGCAGAAGACAGCTCTCCTGTACTAAATATATAAGATCCTATCTATGTGAATTTGTAGAATTCCCAGACTTCCCAGCAGGCTTCCCAGACACAGAAAAATATTTTCTGAATAATGAGGAAAAGGTAGTATCATCTTTTAGTTTCAGGTTTATTCTGAGTGTATTGGAGCTGGAGTCCTCAGCTGTGCTTCACGGTATGGGTCGTGGCTTGATTAGCTGCTCATTTCTGCTGTGGGAAGCCGCTGTGCTTCTCTGTCCATTTGTTTAATGTAGTGGCTATTTTTTAAAAAATAAAAATTAGTTAAGTGTCTTTTTATATTGAAATATATATTTGCTAGTTGATAGCTAACATTTTAAACTTTGTTTTGTTACAAATGAAAATGTTTGTGTTTTAGGAAAGTCTTTCAGTTGTTTATACAACTTACTGCCCTGCTCAGTACACCATCTACGAGCCCGTGATCCGACTCAAGGGCCAAGTGAAAACTCCGCTCTCTCAACGACCCTTCAGCTCAAAGGAAGCCCAGAGTGGCTTGCTAGAACCTTCTCAACTCAAAAGCCTCTGGCCTACAGAATGTAAAACCATCCAGGGCATTCTGCATGAGATTGGTGGGGCTGGTATATTTGTTTTTCTCTTTGCTAGGGTAAGAATCATGATTATAATTTGTCTGAACAGAAGCTCCATTTCTTTTATTGATAAATTGAAGGGCTTCTTACAGAATACAGAAAGGCTGTACCCAACTATGTAAACCTTTAGACAAAATTATCACAACTGATACCAAGCTTTCTGCCATGGATAATTAAGATTTACTTTAATTTGTGAAGATTTTAAACGTTTTCTATTACCCACAAATATAGTTGGAACAAGTAAATGTTAAATATATGAGTTTTAAAATTGCCTTTGGAAAGGAAAATATACTATACTTTTTTCTTTCTTTTTGTTTTGTTGTTGTTGCTGTTGTTGTTGTTTTGAGACAGGTTTCCTTTGTGTAGCCTTGGTTGTCCTGGACTCCCTTTGTAGACCAGGCTGGCCTCAAACTGACAGCAATCCACCTGTCTCTGCCTCCCTGAGTACTGGGATTAAAGGAGCGCTGGGATTAAAGGTGTGCACCACCATGTCTGGCTGCATGTTTTCTCTTTATTTACTTTTAATTATGTATATGAGTTTATGTGCATATTCACGTAATATGTGAGGATTCTGGAAGATGCCAGAGAAGAGCAGTGGACTCTCTGGAGCTGTGGTTACAGGCAGTTGTGAGTCACCTCTTGTGGATGCTGAGAGCCAAACTCAGGTCCTCTGGAAAAGCAGCAAGCTCCTCTAACCACTGAGTTACATCTCCAGCCCCAAGAAATATTTGCTTTTTTTAAAGGCGGGGGGTGGGGGGAGGGAGAATATGAACTTTGGCTCTGTCATAAGCATCATTTTCAAATAAACTGTTTATTTACCTTCTCTCTAGCTACTTACAGACAGGAAGAATGTCTTTCCTGATAGAGAATGAGCAGATCATAATTTCGTACGTTCTATTTTAAGGATTGCTGAAAAACACAATGTGGACACAAATAACCTTGTTTTGGTGCATATGATTTTTACTTCCTTAGGTCTATATCCCTGTTTAATTAATGCAACTTTGATCTTCCTTTATCCATAGAATGTCATTTTATTTTATCCCTAAGTATAACTTCCAAAACATCATCACATTTTCACAGTATGTCCTTAACTAGCTTACTTCCTTTAATGGAGCCACCTTTGATCTAATTTTACAATAAAGGGGTGTATCAGCATTTGTTCTTATTAGAGTTTCTTTTTTTTTCTAATCTTGTAAGCGTCTTACCTACCTGAGTGTTTCCTGTCTTGTCATCCTTTTACTGCTTTTCTCCATTTACTATCTAGTTGAATAGATTTTTCTACTAGTATTTCAAAGTAAAAAGCTTTCATTTAACTCCTAATCAACATTTTGTGATCTATTTTGTATTCAGTATATCCTGCTTCCTGTAAATATAAGATGTATCTTTCCTAAAAGCCTTATACATACAGCATGTCTCTTAATCCTAATTTCCTGCTACACAGAAATGAACCATTAGGCGCTCCAGTGTAGGCCTGTGCCCTTCTAGATGTGGCCTGTGCCCATTCCCCATTTCCCTGCTTTCTCTTAAGGCCAGCTTCTCAGTGCAACCTTTCTTAAACCATCAGAGGAATCAGAAGCGAGTACTGTACAAGATTCTAAGAAAGGATCAATAGAATCTAAACCCCATCTTTTGCCTTTTATCGTGCTAATAATGCCTGATTCTTATAAGTCAGAGGTATCAAAAGGCATTGATCAAACTGTAATAAAAGACACAACATGTGGTTTTAGCTTTTTGTCTTTATCTTTATTATAGAAGGAGTCCTCTCTGGTACATTGTACCCGTTACTTCCTTATGTCTCCCATAGCAAATGATGTTGCACGCCCTCCCCCATTTCTTTCTTTTAACTTTTATTCTTCTGTCATAAATTACATCTCAACCACCCACAGTTTTCCCTCCCTCCATTCTTCTCAGTCCCTTCCCCTCCTCTTTCTCCCAGATCAACATCCTCTGTTTCCTTAAAAAAAAAAAAAAGAGCAGGCCTCTCAGGGATATCCACCAAACATGGCCTCACAAGATAAAATAAGACTGGGCACAAACACACATGTCACACCTGGACATGGCACCACAAGAGCACAGCCCACAGAACCAATTTAACAGAGTTCATAGGGGCTCACAGAAACTGAAGTGACAAACACAGATCCTTCTGGGTCTGACTAGGTCCTCTGCATGTCCCTTATGGTTGTGTACTTTGTGTTCTTGTGGGACTTCCAACAATGGGAGGAGATGTCTCTGACTATTTGCCTGCACGTGAGTCTGTTTCTTGTTGACCATGGAAAACTCAAGTTTTATGATCCTGTCTCAGGTTACTAAGTATAAAATACTACTGATATCTAAGACTGTCAGTGCTACGTTTGTTCATTTAGTATATTTGAGAGGTTAAAAAGAATAGAATTTATGATTTTTTTCAGTTTTGTTTATAATTCTTAAATAGTTATTATTAAAGCATTAAAAATAGCTTGATATGACATTACTATGAATAAACATACACAATGAAATTTTACTGTTAATAGATCAAGAGAAAAACATCTACTTTTTGTTTTCAGGTTGTTGAACTTAGTGGCTGTGAAGAGACTCAAGCATTAGCACTGCGGATTATATTGTCTTTAACTAAGTACAACCAACAGAGAACACATGAATTGGAAAATTGTAATGGACTTTCTATGATTCACCAAGTGTTGGTCAAGCAGAAATGCATTGTTGGCTTTCACATCTTAAAGGTATTACCTCACAAAATGTATTCTTGTGGTTTCTTTGCAGTGATACCTTTCTTCAAAGTCTTCCACAGCCATTTTATGTTGCTAGTAAATGAAGGAAACTCACTATGTATATGTATTCAAACCAAGTACTCTCCTGATTCTTTCCAGAGTAATTATATTTTTCTTTTTTCTAAAGCATTTTGGAAAGAAAATAAGCTACAAGAATTTTAGATCAAAATAGACCACAGATGTACTATGGGCCAAGCCCTTTGTTCTGTGGGCGAATGAAGTTTATTTTACTCTCACACTTATGTTTCCCCCTAAGATGTACTACTGCACTCAATCAATGTTGCTACAGTCGTAATTTGTCCTTGTTTGTCATGCTTGTGTGTGGGGGGGGGGGGGCGGGCTTTAGGACATTATGTACTTGCTAGTGTGGATATGTGCACATGTGCATATGAATGCACATATAGGTGTGTGCGCGTGCTCACAGAAGACAGGTTGATGTCAGTGTCTTCCTCTAGCTCTCTGCCTTTACTTTTGAGATTGGCTTTCATACTGAACCTGAAGTTCATCAGTTTGGCTAGACCAAATATTCTGGTCTCGGCCCTACTTTAGTGTAGCCCCAGGGATGCACAGCCACATCTGACTCCTATGAGTGTTTTAAAACTTTGTGAGGCAAATGCTTTAGCCACTTAGCCATTTCTCCAGATCTGAATGTTAGCCTGTGTTATACAATATTTTATTTGTTATTTGAGAATTTCATACATGTACATAAAATATTTTGGTCAAATCTATTCCCCTTTAACTCTTCGTGGACCCCTCCCTACCAAGACACCCCCAACTTCATATCCTTTTGCTCTTTTTTTCTTTTCTTCTTTCCTACATTTTTTAAAATTAGAAGGAGATTCTTTTCTCAGACAATGAATTCTGATTATAGTTCCCTCTCCTTCTACTCTCCACTCTGGATCTACTCACTCCCTTTCTGTCTCTCATAAGAAAAACACAGGCTTCTAAGAGATACCAACCAGACATAACAGAATAAAATATAAGATGAAGCAAAAACTATTATATTGAAGTTCCACATGGCAACCCAACAGGAAGAAAAGACTCCTAGGAGCAGGCACAAGAGTCAAAAACCAGGGCTGGAGAGGTGGTTCAGAGGTTAAGAGCACTGCCTGCTCTTCTAAAGGTCATGAGTTCAATTCCCAGCAACCACCTGATAGCTCACAACCATCTATAATGAGATCTGGTGCCCTTTTTCTGTCGTGCAGGTATTACATGCAGGCAGAATCTGTAAACATAATAATAAATAAATAAGAAAGAAAAGAAAAAAAGAAAGTCAAAGACCACTTATTCTTAGTCAGAAGTCTCATAAAATACTGAACTAAAAGCTATATTATATGCACAGAGGACCTAGTGTAGGCCCATGTAGGCCTATTCTTCCTGCTTCAGTCTCTGTGAGCTCATGTGCACTTTGCTTGGCTGGTTCCGAGGCCCTGCTCTCCTGATGTCCTCCATTCCCTCTGCCTCTTACACTCTTTCCATCTCCTCTTCCTCGGGAGATCCCTGCACCCCTAGACCCCTTCTCAGTACCTAACATCTCTGGGTATATGGGTTATAGGTTGATTATCATCTACTTAGTGGCTAATATCCCCTTATTCGTGAAAACATGCCAAATGTATTTTTTGAGGGGTCTGGTTTAGCTCACACAGAGTGATATTTTCTAATTCCATCCATTTGCCTGCAAATTTCAGCATGTTATTTTTTAACGGCTGGGTAATACTCCATTGTGTAAATATGCCACAATTTCTTTATTCCTTCTTCTGTTGAAGGACATCCAGGTTGATTTCAGTTTCTGGCTACTATTTTAAAAAGCTGCAATGAACATAATGTCCTGTGGTAGAGTAGAGGTACTTTTGAGTATATGCTCAAGGGGGATAAGATTGAGTCTTGAGTTAAATTGATTTCCAACTTTCTGAGTAACTGCCATATTAATTTCCATAGTGGCTGTACAAATTTCTATTTCCACCATCAATGGAGGAGTGTTCTTCTTGCTCCACATCCTCACCAACATGAACTGTCACTTGTGTTATTCATCTTAGCCACCTGACAGGTGTAAAATGGAATCTCAAAGTAGTTCGGATTTGCATTTTTCTAATGGCTGAGGATGTTGAACATTTCTTTAAGTGTATCTCAGACATTTGAGAGTCCTCTATTAAGAATTCATTGTTTAGATCTGTTCTCAATTTTTAACTGAATTATTTATTTTTATACCTAGGCTCTTAAGTTCCTTAAATGTTTTGTATATTAAGCCTTTATGGGATATGGAGTTGGTAAAAATCTTTTCCCATTCTGTAGACTGCTGCTTTGTCCAAATGATTGTGTTTTCTGCCTTATAGCTTTTCAATTTCACGAGGTCCCATTTATTTATTAATTGCTGATCTTAGTGCCTACACTATTTGTGTTCTATTCGGAAAGTAGTTTCCTGTGCTACTGTGTTCAAGGCTATCCTTACCTTCTCTTCTATCAGGTTCAGTATATCTGGTTTTATGTTAAGGTCTTTGATCCATTTGGACTTGAGTTTTGCGCAGTGTGGTAAATATAGATCTATTTGCATTCTTCTGCATGCAACCATCCAGTTTGAACAGCACTAGTTGTTTTTCTGGATTCTTTATAAAAAATCAGGTGTTCATATGTGTGTGGATTTATGTCTGGGTCTCCAGTTCAATTCCACTGATCAATGTATCATTTTTTTCTCCTTTATTAATTTATTCTTGTTACATCTCAATGGTTATCCCATCCCTTGAATCCTCCCATTCTTCCCTCCCTCCCATTTTCCCCTTATTCCCCTCCCCTATGACTGTTCCTGAGGGGGATTACCTCCCCCTGTATATGTTCATAGGGTATCAAGTCTCTTCTTGGTAACCTGCTGTCCTTCCTCTGAGTGCCACCAGGCTTCCCCTTCCAGGGGACATGGTCAAAGATGAGGCACCAGAGTATGTGAGAAAGTAATATCCCACTCTCCACTCTACTGTGGAGAGTGTTCTGTCCATTGTCTAGATCTGGGTAGGGGTTTGATGATGACTGCCTGTTTTGTCCATGGTTGGTGCCTTAGATCAAGCAGAATCCCTGGGCTCAGATCTAGCCATCATAATGTTCTTCTTGTAGGTTTCTAGGACCCTCTGGGTCCCCCTACTTGCCTATCCTCTATATTTTCCTCATCTAGAGTCTCAATAGGATGTCCTCACCTCTATCCCCGTTTCCTGGTAGGTGCAGACTTTCATGGGACCTGTCCCTTGGGCTAGTGTCCGGTAATAAGTGAGTATATACCATTTGACTCTTTCTGCTTCTGGGTTAGCTCACTCATGATCATTTCTAGTTCAATCCATTTGTCCACAAATTTTGGAAAATCCTTGTTTTTAATAGCTGAGTAGTATTCCATAGTGTATATGTACCACAGTTTCTTTATCCATTCTTCTACTGAGGGGCACTTAGGCTGTTTCCATGTTCTGGCGATTATGAATAAGGCTGCTATGAACATGGTTGAGCAAATTTTCTTGTTGTGTGCTGGAGCATCTTCTGGGTATACTCCTAGGAGTGGAATAGCTGGGTCTTGAGGAAGCCCTATTCCCATTTTTCTGAGATAGCACCAGATAGATTTCCAAAGTGGTTGTACTAGTTTGCATTCCCACCAGCAATGAAGGAATGTTCCTCTCACCCCACATCCTCGCCAGCATGTGGTGTCGCTTGAATTTTTGATCTTAGCCATTCTGATGGGTGTAAGATGGAATCTCAGAGTTGTTTTGATTTGCATTTCCCTGATGATTAAGGAGGTTGAGCATTTCTTTAAGTGTTTCTCAGCCTCAATGTATCATTTTAATGACAATACCATGCAGTTTTTATTACTATAGTTCTGTAGTACAACTTGAAATTGAGAATGGTGAGACCTCCAGTAGTTCTTTTATTGTTCAGATTGTTTTAGCTATCCTGAGTGTTTTGGTTTTCCATGTGAAGTTGAGAATTGTCTTTTCAAGATCTGTGAAGAACTATTGGAATTTTGATGGAGATTGCATTGAATCTGTATGTTGCTTTTGGTAGGATGGCCATTTTTACTCTGTTAATCCTAACTAACCATCCGTGAGCATGGGAGGGGCTTCTATCTTCTGATATCTTCTTCAGTTTTTTCCTTCAGAGACTCAAAGTTTTTATCATACAAGTCTTTCAGTTCCTTGGTTAGAGTCACCCTGAGATATTTTATATTATTTGAAGCTATTGTGAAAACTCTTGTTTCCACGATTTCTTTCTCAGTCCATTTGTTATTTGTATATAGGAGGACTGCTGATTTATTTATTTACTTATTTTTAGTTTCTCTTTGTTGTTGTTGTTGTTTTGTTTTTTGAGACATGGTTTCTCTGTTTAACAGTTCTGGACTCACTTTGTAGATTAGGTTGGCCTCAGACTCACAGAGATCCACCTACCTCTTCCTCCCAAGTGCTGAGGTTAAAGGTGAGTGCCACCACATCTGGGTTTTTAGTTAATCTTCCATCCAGCTGCTTTGCTGAAAGTGTTTATCAGATGTAGGAGTTCCCTGGTGGAATTTTCAGGATCACTTATGTTTGATATCATATTATTTGTAAATAATACTTTGACTTTTTTTTCTTTTCAAATATGTATCCCCTTCATCTCCTTCAGTTGTCTTATTGCTCTAGCTAGGACTTCTAAATATTATATTGAATAGATATGGGGTGGACAGCTTTGTCTTGTTTCTGAACTACTTTAAATTTCTCTCTTTAATTTGATGTTGGCTATAGGCTTGCTATAAACTGCCTTTAATATGTTTAGATGTTTCTCTTGTATCCCTGATCTCTTCCGGACTTGTATGGTGAAAGGGTGTTGGATTTTTTTGTTTGTTTGTTTTTAAATATTTACTTATTGCATATACAGTGCTATGTCTGCATGTACATCTGCAGGCCAGAGGAGGGCATCAGATCACATTATAGATGGTTGTGAGTCACCATGTGATTGTTGGGAATTGAACTCAGAACCTCTGGAAGAGCAGTCAGTGCTCTTAACCGCTGAGCCATCTCTCCAGACCCAGATTTTGTTAAAGGCCTTTTCTACATCTTTTGAGGTTGATCATGTGGGTTTTGTCTTTCAGTTTGTTTATATGGTGAATTATATTTATTGATATTCATATATTGAACTATCCCTGCATCTCAGGAATAAAGCCTACTTCATCATGGTGGATGATTATTTTTTTATATGTTTTTGGACTTGGTTTGCAAGTATTTTATTGTGTATTTTTGCATCTATGTTCAGAAGGGAATTTGTTCTGTAATGCTCTTTCTTGTTGAGCCTTTATGTGGATTGGGTGTCAGGTTAACTGTGGCCCCATAAAGTGAATCAAGTTGTGTTCCTCTGTTTCTATTTTTTTATTTTGGCACTTACTGCTATGAACTTACCTCTTAGCACTCCTTAGGTTGCAGTTTTCCTTCTGTCACCTTCTGTAGGGCTTGATTTATAGGTAGATATTATTTAATTTTGATTTCATCATGGAATATCTTATTTTCTCCATTTATGATGATTGAAGGTTTTGCTAGGTATAATAGTCTGTGCTTGTATCTGTGCTCTCTTAGAGTCTGCAACACGTCTGTTCAGGCCTTTCTGGCTTTTAGAGTCTCCACTGAGAAGCCAGGTTTAATTCTAATAGGTCTTACATTCTTTCCTCCCCATCTTCTCTGATGTTCTCTGAGTCTTGGGAGCAGAGAGGTGGGCATATATATATAAAATCTCCTATTCAGAGCTGAACATTTAGACTCACTTGTTGTTATCACTTTGACTAGTTATATGTCTCTGCATTAAGCACTGCAAAAACAATCTTTGATAAGATTGAAAGCAACGTAGATCTGTAGGTATAAACACAAGTAGTTAGAAGACAGTTTAATAACAGGACCATTTAGCAAAATGATAGTGTTTCCTGTATGCCCTATAACCTCCTGAGTCATGGGCTTTTGAACAGATTTGTAGTACAACAATGAACTTTCCTCCTATGGAATAGGCATATCCTCTATGGTCTCTAAGGCAACTGCACTCACATACACATCCTCACACATAGAACACACTAAATAGAAATTTTAAAAATCCATAAAACCCAAATTCACCTGTGTTAGCCTCAGCTTCCAGAGTGTTATATAAAAGAGCATCACAGGCATTTACCTCACAAGGTTATTGGGAGGATTGAGCAGGGTTTCTCTGTGCAGCCTTGGCTGCCCTGGACTCTCTTTGTAGACAAGGCTGGCCTCAAACTCACAGTGATCCACCAGCCTCTGCCTCCCGAGTGCTGGGATTAAAGGTGTGTGCCACCATGCCCGGCGGACTAAGCAGTCTAAACCAAGCAAATTAACATTCTTTCCAACTAGAAATGTAGTAGCTTATGTTTTTTCCACATCTTTTCCTGCTTCAGGAGTAGTAACAGAAGCATAGATAAAGAGCTCATACAGAGCCACACATTAGTAAACACTGGTACTTGAACTCAGAGCAGCAGGAGGAGTAAATCAAGAGCTGGAGATTTTCTCAGTGATAGAGTACTTGTCTATAATATGCAAGCCCTGGGTTTCATCCCTAGCACTGCAAGGATTAAAAATAAAGATGAATGTAGGTGTTTTTACCCTGTGTTTGAAACCAAATAATCATAAATATTTGAAAATTTATGATTTGCTACTAAGTTGAATTGTTTTATAATACGATATGTAGAGAAATGTTTAATTCCTTAGTAGCTTTCCTTTGAATTTGATAGTATGACTGCTGAGATAGAATGTTTGATATTTCTGGTGAACATCATATATTTGGTTAATCAGTTATTGCTGCATTTTACATCAATGCTAATTTTCTATAGACCCTTCTTGAAGGTTGCTGTGGTGAAGAAGTTATCCACATCAATGAGCATGGAGAGTTCAAGTTGGATGTAGAGTCTCATGCTATAATCCAAGATGTTAAGCTGTTGCAGGAACTGCTGCTGGACTGGAAGATATGGAATAAGGCAGAGGCATGTAATATGCACTTTTATTTCATCTTTGTATTGTGGTAAAGTACATATAACATTCGCTTTGCTTATCCTGATCATTTTAAACATATATTTAAGAATATAAGAAGCATTATTTGTATTCACATGTTATGTAGCCACCAGCAATATTTATCTCCATAGGTTTTTTCCCATAGTATAAAAGCAAAACTCTGTACCCATCAAACCTCTTTTCCTCTCCCCCTAGTTCTCACAACTACCATGGTATTTTGGGGTCTGAGATGGTAACTACTCTAAGTACTCATGTAAATGCAAATCATGCAATATTTGTTTCTTTATGATTAGTATAATACCTTCAGGATTCATCCATGATTGTTTGCCCTTCTGAGGTTAAGGAATATTGCAGTGTGGGTATATGCTATGGTGTCCTGGACCTCTAACTCTCCAAAGGACATTTAAACATAATCGTCTGAATAAACATTTTAAAGGACGTGAAATTAGGAGGGGGTGAGGTGCATCTGGAAGGAGTCAAGGGAGGAGGAATATGAATATGATTAAAATACATTGAATGTATATGTGAAATTATTAAAGAATCAACGAAAATATTTTTTAAAAAGTCACTAATCATGCTAGTTTAGAGGATGACTTTATTGCTTCAGTGTAATGTTAATTATAGATGTAAATTTGGAGATGTATTCCCTGTGGGAAGTTTTGAGCTGCCTGAAGTAATGATGAGCTGAAAGGAATACATTTTAAGACTTGCTTTCCCCAACCCAACAAATGTAATCTTTGACATAGAATATGACGTGTTAAGTAGTTATGTTTTGAGTCTTCTAAGAGGCCCACAGCATGTTTTCATAACTGTGTGCTAATTGGCGTATGTTTATTTTCTCAGCAAGGTGTGTGGGAGACTCTGCTAGCAGCCCTGGAAGTCCTCATCCGGGCAGAGCACCAGCAGCAGCAGTTTAATATTAAGCAGTTGCTGAACGCCCACGTAGTTCATCACTTCCTACTGACTTGTCAGGTTTTACAGGTACTTTCCATGTAGCTTCTCCGTGGAGATGTCTTCCGCAGTTGCTTCTATTTAATAACCTACTGCTGTGCACATCAGGATTTCACAGGCCTGTCAATGAGAATTCTTTCTGTCTTTTGTCTTACCTACTCTGCAAGCCTGTTTTCTTTCAGCTCTTGCTTCCTGATCTTTATACTGTCATCTTCTCCAACTCAAATAACAAAAGAACAACTACTAAAGTTCAGCATTGGAATTGGAATATAATAATTTTGTGGTTTCCTGAACATCAACAGTTAGTGATCCCTAACTCATTATATAATCTTTAAATAACCACTTATGTATATGTATGCTTTTTAATAAGTAAAATTTATTATAAGTTTATTTTCTATGTTGATCAACATGGAATTATATCTAAAATATTATTTTTTAAAAATGACACTAATTTATGTCTGTAATGGGGTCTGCTGTGCTTGGTTGATATATTAAACTATTTCCCAAGGTTTTGTTTTTGTTTTTAGTGTATGAAACATCTGTTGGTTTTGTCAAATAAAGTAAGTCCAGATGTTCTATGGGATCTTCACTATTTCAGATGCTAGTGCTGTTGCTTCCATAGCCTGACACCTTCACAGTGTAGTTGGGTTAAAACTCCAAATACTAGGACAACACCCTCAAAGGGTTGGTGTGATCTGATGACATGCCTGTGTCTAGGCCACTAAAACTCTGGTATTCCTTCCCCTTCTAGCCACAAATGAGAGCCTCCCCCCTTCCTCTGGCACATGATTCTCCTTTTGCCTTGGACAGTGTTGATCCTGTTCTTTCCATTTGGCCCACATCTGCTTACCCCTTGGGCTTCTAGTCGTCACTCTCATATCTCCATAAACTCGCTCCTGAAGAGAAGCCTGCCCTGCTTTTTCTATCTTAATTGGCCCCTTCTGTTTTGTATGTTTATTCCTCTGTGCACATATGGTGTGGTTTTGTGTTGGTGGTGGTATTACAGCTTATTTCCCTCTGTTAATCTTCTGATGGTAGAATATTGGGTTTTGTTATTGCTGCTGTTGACCACACTGTGGCCTCTGTATCAGGCACACATAGGCACTAAGTGAATACTTGTTTTTAAAAAGCATTGTACGTTCCTTTATTGGCCCATGTGGTACATCAGATTATTATCTTTAGAAATGTAAGGCTTTGGTTTCTTAGTTTGCTACATTATTCATTTATCAGTTATGCTTCTGTTTTCTTCTAAATCTGTTTGTTCATTCATTTTGAAATCTGTTGCCAATTTTCTGTAAGTTTATATGACCATGTGATATTCATTCAGCCTTTTCAGTATATTTGTTTACACTTCCATAATTCTTCTGCAAAATACTGTTACAACTCAAGTAGCAATTCCTTTTTCTGAAAGATCTTTTTTTCACCCTTCATTCAGAAAGCTTACCACATTTTATTAAACATGAGTCTTGTGTAAAGTATGTGAAGAAATGAATTTGGTCTTCACATTTACAATATCTTGGTGTCCTTGTAGCATTTTTGGAAAGAGTAATGAATTAGCAGCACAATAGATATGAGGCAGTTTCGTTAGTTAGGGAACATAGTGATCATGAACTAAGTTGATAAAATGAGAGTGTAAAGTAGGAAGCAAGTATGAAAGGGATTGAAAAGGTATCACTACTAAGGCTAGTTCTGTTTTAGTAGAGTTGTCAGGAGTCAGTATATACCATACATTATATTGTTATACACACAAATACACACATATATGAAAATACTAAAAACTGTTAGACTGAAGGAGTGATAGCATTAGAAAAGCGGCCAAGCTTTATATTTTATATAGCTTACATCTAGTTTTTCAGCAGGGCACTTGGTGGCAGTGGCTGTGAACCTATGGAGACAGGGTAGCACTCCCAGATAAGCAGCCTAACCAAGATATAATTGAAGACTGAGGTTTTTCTGCTTTGGGAAATCTCCATTCCCTAAGGTGAAAACAGGAAATAGGAGATTTAGAAGGAGTAACCAAAGAGAAGAAACTGGAAAGTCAGGAGAGTGAAAGCTGGGGTGAGTAAGGGCAAAGAATGTGCTCAGAAAAAGATAGCACAAAGAGCCACGTGATGTAGAAAGCTCACTGATGGTGTAAGCAGGAAAGCTGGCAAGGGAGAAGAGAGAGAGATGACTGAGGCAGAAGCGGGTGAAGCAGAGGAGGAGTTATAGTTCCTTCTTTTAAATACTCTGATTCAGCAGCACATAGTAGTAAATGGAGTGAAGGGAGAGAAGTATGTATTATGTTTGGACAGAGGGAGACAGAAGACAAGGCAGTTTTATGTTCTGTGCCCTTAATCAGGAGGTTAATTACTAGCCTCTGAGGAGAGGGAGTTGAAGGACATAAGCAAGTGATGTCAGCCTCTATACATCCTCCCAAGTTCTATAGTCCAGGCAGTTGATAGTACGTCACAGAGAGGCTGGGGGCCTGAGTGTGTATTATAGTTGCACAGTTATTTGTTCCTTTGTGTGGTTCAGGCCAGTCAAATAACCTCTTTAAGCCCATATTCCAGAAGTGAAAGATACACTACTGTAAAACCCATTGTGAGAAAGGATTTTGAAAGCTGGTGCACAGTTATGTCACTGCAATTGGTTTGCTCTATTGCAAGAAGTCTTTCCGGATCTAATAGCTATAGTGGAATCATAGTACCAAGAGTAATGCTAATATTAAAAGAACTAAGATTTTTTTTATGGCTTTATACATTAGAAAAACCTTGTTTGGAACATTTCTGATTTGGGGATTATAGATACTCATCTATAAAGTCTGTACAGATGTCCACCGAATCAAAAACCTGAAATCTAAAGCTCTTCTGGTCTCCAGCATTTTTTAAAATTACAAGATGGTTACTCTGCATAGGGCTTAGTGTTTGAGGCATTTTTCTAAGAGTTTGTGCCATTGAATTCCTAAACTGGTTGTATGTAGCATTAACAGTATTCACATAGACAGACACAGCGTGGAAATGTTAATGTATCTGTGGAGCCACTGCACAGTTGAGCACTTTAGATTTTTAGTCCATTCTCATGAGCTCTGCAGTACACCTTGGCTCAGTAAACTAAATTAAGAGCATAGAAGTAAATTGTCATCCCTTTTTAGTGAATTTTCAATGTAAAGATTACTTGAGTTAAGAAGTAGTACCTCAATTTAATGGTAAATATGGTCAGACTAGAGTAGTAAACCAAACAAAATTCTATCTTAAAAAGAATGTCAGTGAGATGGCTTGGCAGGTAGGATGCTTGCCATATAGGCCGCTTGCCATATAGGCCTGATGACTTGAATCTGATCCCCAGAACCTACATAAAGGTAGAAGGAGAGAACTGACTCCTCAGAGCTGTCTTCTGATCTTTATGCGTGCATCCTTAACACTAATAATAACAGCACTACTAGTAGTAGTAGTAGTAGTAGTAATAATAATAATAATAATAATAATAATAATAATAATAATAATATATTTTGAAGGACTATCTTATTTAAATGAAAATAGTAGGGACTGGAGAGATGGCCCAGTGGTTAAGAGTGCCACCTGCTCTTCCAAAGGTCCTGAGTTCAATTCTCAGCAACTACATGGTGGTTCACAACCATCTGTAATGTGATCTGATGCCGTCTTCTGGCCTATAGGTGTACACACAGGCAGAATACTCTATACATAATAATAAATAAATAAGTATTAAAAAAAAGAAAAACATTAGCTGACAGTTCTTTAAATCTAAAAGAAGTTTGGCTTTTATTTTTTCAGGAACACAGAGAGGGGCAGCTTACATCCATGCCCCAAGAAGTTTGTAGATCGTTTGTGAAAATCATTGCAGAAGTCCTTGGGTCTCCTCCAGACTTGGAATTACTGACAGTCATCTTCAATTTCCTGTTAGCAGTGCACCCTCCTACTAATACTTATGTTTGTCATAACCCCACAAACTTCTACTTCTCTTTGCACATAGGTGGGTATGGCCACTGTTGATCTTAACCATTTCCACTCTTGTCTTTTGTCTGCTGATCCACATATGTTTGACATTCACTAAATGGTCTCTTGTGTTGGAAATAAATGACCCTGATTGTATATTGGGGATAGAAGGCAGTGGGTTACAGGATAAATCCAGAGAACAAACCGAAGGTGTGAATGAAAATAAAAGATAATGCAGTTGTGTGTTGATGATGCATTAAAGAGTTAAGGTGGAAATTTCAAAGTATGAAGCTAAAAAGGATGATCAAACTGAAAGTATTACTTAGGATTTATAAAGAGGATTTATAAAAATATAGGACACAGGCTGGAGAGGTGGCTCAGTGGCTAAGAGCACTTGCTGCTCTTTCAGAGGACCCAAGGTCAATTTTCAGCACCTGCTACTCCTGCCTGTAACTCTAGCTCCAGGGGATCTGATACTTTCTTCTGACTTTTGTAGGTACCAGGTATAAATGTAGAAGCACACATACACATAAATTAATATATATAATATATAGATATATGATACAGTCCTTATTCAAGGAGTAAACTGGTGAACATATACATGAAAGAATAGTTAAACATGAAACCTCAGAAATATTTGTTAAAACAGTTAGAGGTCAAAGAATGTAGAAGTTAATGTGGGCTATAATTCTCAACAGGCACAAAGCCCAAAGTGAGAAATTGTACAGGGAATCCTTACATACTACATTTGACAGTATAAAGCAGGCTTTATTTGTTTCTCTTTGAACGTCTTTTGTCAAAATTCATGTTTAATGACTTGCTTTTAAAGGCCTTTTTTTACCTCATTTTAAATGTTTGCCATCTCAAAACCACTTTGAATTCCAGATGGTAAGATCTTTCAGGAGAAAGTGCAATCAATCATGTACCTGCGGCATTCTAGCAGTGGAGGGCAGTCCTTTCCCAGCCCTGGATTTCTGGTAATCAGCCCGTCTGCCTTTACCGCATCACCTCCTGAAGGTAATGGTAGTAGCAAAGATTAAACTACAGCTCATCATATCCAGTTATGAATATTCTTAGACAGTTTAACTGCGTATGTTCTAGCAGTATAATATAGTAATAACCAAAGTATATTTAAAAATTAATTTTTATCCTTTAAAACTAACTTGACTTAGTATGTTTTGTGTACACACACACACACACACACACACACACACACACACACACACTCACTCACATAAAGAGGACCATGGGAGTGAGGGGGAATGTGGGAGAGAGAGACCTCTGGAAGGAGTTGTAAGGGTTGGGGTGAGCATTAGTCGAAATAAAATAAAATTAAAAATCCATTTTTACAACCTTTGGTATCAGTATTTATAATCAGTCTAACAAGACACCTAGCACAGGTGCTCTGGAGGATCTAAAATAGATGAGGTTCATGCTATCTCTCCATTGCATTATCTGTCATTTTACCATAGTCATGTCTATTTCACTAAGCTTCTGGTTTACTTTCCAATTCTCTTAAAAACATTGGTTGTCTTGTTCTTTTCTTTATTAAGCCCATCATTCCAGACATCTACTTTTTAGTCTCACTGTCCCCTTGTATCTTTCTTCAATGTGACCTGGTTAGGAAGGCTTCCAAGCACTTTTAGAACCCCAGCGCTCTGCTGTCCTGATGGAGGCTGATTTTCAGTTGCCTGCATCACTCTAAATAATTTCAGATGCAGTGGCACCCATATTTTTCTAGGTCTTTTGAATAGAATATTTTAATAGCCTTAACCTCCTCTCCATCTAAAAGGAGATCCTCTGGGAAGGTCTGGTGGATAGAAGATTAGGCAGTCATCCCTTTGACCACTCTAAAGGCCTCCTGTGCCTGGCTTCTCTTCCTACTGTGCGTCTACAGTATTAGTTCAGCCTGGTTCCCATTAGACATAAACCACAGCAGTTTCCTTGATGCAATCTTCAGTATCTTAACATGTGGCTGTTGACCTGAAAAACTCAACTTTGGTTCCCAGCCAGCCAGCTGCATTGCCAAACATCAGAGCAAGCTTAAAATGTTTGCCCCTTCATTGCTTTGTGCAGAATTAATTCTCTTTTCTTTCTCCATAGAACGAGTACTTAAGTCTTTAAGATCATAGTAATTTTCAATCTTCCTAATTATTCTTTTTTTGTTTGTTGATTTTTCAAGACAGGGTTTCTCTGTATAGCCTTGGCTGTCCTGGACTCACTTTGGGGACCAGGCTGGCCTCGAACTCACAGAGATCTGCCTCTGCCTGCCCAGTGCTGGGATTACAGGCATGTGCTACCACACCTGACTTCTTAATTACTCTTAACAGACTAAGAAAAAGAAAAAATGTGTAGATATCCTTGGAATGAACTAGCCCTGCTTCTTTCCCCTTCCCAACAGCTCCCCCTCATGCTGGGTATAGCTTTTATCATCAGGACAGCCTCATTGTTTTCTACTCTTGAGGCAAAGTAGAGTTAAGGAAAAGCAGGACAAGATTTATGGGTGTTAGTCTTCAATTTTTATTTTCCAAAGCATTTCAGTTATTCTCTAGTTCATTTTATGGTCATTTATTAATGATATTTTAAGGCTGTTTTAATTAGTTTAGTCTAATATTCTATAGGAAATACATTTTTAAAAAATTTATCATTCTGAAACATTTTCAAAATAGTCATAGTCCATTTTTCTGAATTATGTGAACAATCTTTTGGTAACTTTAGCCTGCTAGCCAAAATCAAGACATTACTAGGAGAGAATTCCAAATTGTATATCTGGGTTTTTGTTTGTTTGTTTGCTTGTTTTTTGAAAGATTTTATTTATTTTATGTATATTAGTACTCTATCTGCATGTATACCTGCACACCAGAGGAGGGCATTAGAGGGTATAGATGGTTGTGAGTCACCATGTGGTTGCTGGGAATTGAACTCAGGACCTCTGGAAGAGCAGATAATGTTTTTAACCACTGAGCCATCTCTTCAGCCTCCTGTGTATCTGTTTTATCAGGACAAAACTTTGCCCCTAAAATAGTTCATTCAGGAGCTATTTACTCTGTCATACCTATCAAACTGGAGCATACATCCAAGCACACGGTACTCTCACTTAAGCACAGGTTCCGGTGCACCTCTCTCAGTGTTCCTGAAGAGCAGATGTGGGGCAGAGCCTGAGAATATGAGTTCCTAGCTTCTGGACTGGTGCTACTGCTCCACTGTTGCTGGTTCACAGCCAAACTTTGGGAAATCTGAGCTTATAAGGGGTTGTTCTGGTCTCCTGAATATAGTGTTGGAACCATTAAATTGGAGAGCCATGAGGAAGAGAGATGATTATTTCTTGTTAGTAACTAGCTACAGAATTAGAGGGGAAAGAAAACTGTCTGAGGGCCATTTTCTCTAGTACTGACAAGCACCACCATTTACTAAGCACCTGTTCAGTCCGGCCACTATATTAGGTGCATCACACACATGACCTCTCTTCATCCTTAAAAACATCCTGCAAAGTAGATATTCTGAACACTCATACATTTTCAGAAACTACCACTTAGGTAGCAATGAAATGATTTACCTCTGACTACTGAACTAACAGAAGGTTTATTTGAATCTGTCATGTCTTACTGCAAAGCCTGAGTTCTTTCTTCTTCGTCATGTGCCTTGTGATTGCTGGCCTAAGTAAATTAAATGTCACTCAAATTCATTTAATTTCACTGCAGCTGAACCATCAATCCTAGTGACTTCAACCCATGGCACCAATATTGTATTTTATTAAGGAAACGGGAAAAGGCATGCTTTTTGAAAGCTTAGAAAAAAATGGTTTTGCCACATAGGAATTTTAAGCATTTTTTTTTTTTTTTGGCTAGGAAAGTTACCCTTTATATATTCTTGAATAATGCAAGGCAGGTAGGCTGTTGTCATGGATGGGACTTACATTATAGAAGAGAGGTGATTCTAGTTAATAGATTTTTAAGTAGTATTTTTTTTTTTTGTCTATACTTACTAGGAGCCAGTTCTTCCAATATTATTCCACAGCGGATGGTTGCCCAAATGGTTCGATCTAGAAGTCTACCAGCGTTTCCTACTTACTCACCTCTAATGAAAACACACAAACTGGCTGGAAGTTTGGGCTGCAGTATTGACAAGTTACAGTATGTTGCAGATGCCCACACAGAGAAACAGAATCCTTTAGGTATTCCCTACACACTGAAAACAAGCAAAGAGGAAGCGTTCATCAGTAGCTGTGAGTCTGCAAAAACTGTGTGTGAAATGGAGGCACTTTTTGCAGCCCAGGCCTCTGCCAATGGGTTCTCCAGAGGAGCACTGGGGTTTCCAATGGCCAGAGGAGGTCACAGAGACTTGGGAACTGAACCCAGACCAGATGATGACAGTCCTGGGGATGAGTCCTATCCACGTCGACCTGATAACCTCAAGGGACTGGCCTCCTTCCAGCGAAGCCACAGCACAATTGCAAGCCTTGGGCTTGCATTTCCCTCTCAGAATGGATCTGCAGCTGCTAGCAGATGGCCAAGTCTTGTTGATAGGAATTCTGATGATTGGGAAAACTTTGCCTTTTCTCCTGCCTATGAGGCAAACTACAAGAGACCTGCAAGTGCTCACAGGTACTCATGTTTTCCTGCCTCAAAATCCTGCTCTAGAAGTGTCTTCATAATGCCACATCTGATCCTATTACATTAATACCAAGCAGAAAGCTGCCTTTTCATCTGTTTTGTTGTTAGGTAATAATGAGTACTATACTCAGCCAAAAGCCAAGTAACTCTGTAAGAAAATTTTCTCTTGTGGTTTCTTAGACAGAAAAATCTAAAGTTCAGGGAAGGCATCAGGTTGATGTTCCTAGGTAGTGTCTAGGATCCTGAGTGATGAAATTCTCTGTGATGATGAAATGTTCACTGTGGGACATTTGAAAATGCAGCAAGAGCAGCTGAGGACCTTGATTGATTTTTTTTTAAAACATATTTTATTAATTCTTTGAAGATACTTTACATCTCCAAACTCCTCTAAGATCTACCTCCTATCTCTACCCACCCCCTTCATGTTCTCTCTCTCTGGGTTTTTTAAATAACCCACCAAGTTCAATTTGTGTTGCCTATATACTCATGAGTGTGTTGGCATCTAATGGACAGTGGTCAGCCTACTAGGGGCCACACCTTTAAAAGAAGAAAAACTCATCCGGGGCTAGAGAGATGGCTCAGAGTTTAATCATACTGACTGCTCCTCCAGAGGTCTTGAGTTCAATTCCCAGCAACCACATGGTGGCTCGTAACCATGTGATCTGATGCCCTCTTCTGACTTGCTGGTGTATGTGCAGGCAGAGCACTATATACATAATAAAAATAAATAAATGATACATTTTTAATTTAAAAAACCCTTATCCTTCACCCGCCCATCAGAAGCTATCAGCTGTCCATAGATGCTCGGTTAGGGGTGAAGACGCCTTAGTCCCTCCTCCTTCCATGCTGGGCTATTGCCTTACGTTAGTGTTGTGCAGGAGGACCTGAATTTTAACTTCAAATAATTTAAGTAGCATTTGTGAAGGTGACTGCTGCGTTTTAGTATACTGTCTGCTGGAAGAACATTTACCTTAAAAGGCAATAGTAAGTTTATTAATCATGTTTAAATTAGAAAACATTTTTAAACCTTCTGAGCAATTTGTTCTGCATGTTAAAGTTGCTACTTATTGGAGATCCTAGGGTATTGTCCATGTGGATTTCTTCCTGATACTGTGCTAGTGAGACTTTCTGGTTTCTGTCACAGTGTCACTGAAGACTGTTTGATACCTATCTGCTGTGGATTATATGAACTCCTAAGTGGGGTTCTTCTCATCCTTCCTGATGCTATGCTTGAAGATGTAATGGACAAGATTATTCACGCAGATACTCTTCTAGTCCTTGTTAACCATCCATCACCTGCTATCCAGCAAGGAGTAATTAAAGTAAGGGAAAAAACTATATAAGTGATGTTTTCATCAGGAAAATAAATACATGTGTAATTTAAATTGTTTAGTATATGTTAAGACTTAAAGCTTATTTTACATTTATCTCTCCAAATATTGGAATTGGAGAGATGGCGTAGTGGTTAAGTGCACTGGGCTGCTCTTACAGAGAACCCAGGTTCAATTCTCAGCACCTATATAGTGGCTCACAACCATCTATAACTCCAGTTCTAGGGCATCTGCCACCCTTCCCTGGCCTCTGTGGGTACCAGGAACAGAAAAAGTGTATAGACATGCATGCAGATATCTATAGCTATATCTGTATCTATACCTATCTATCTATCTATACATACTTTTGTCATTTCATTCTGGCATTTTGTATGTAATATTCAATTTAATCTTAAGTCCTTCCCATAAATTGATTTATATCAATCAGTTTGCCAATATATTTATATATCTTAACAGTAACTCTGTTTTACAAAAATTATAAGAATTGTATAGTTTATTGGAAGTCTTTCCTGATGTGTAGTATCAATTCTTGAACATTTATGTCTCAGCTCAGTTGTCTCCTTTTTAAAAAGGCTTTTCCTGACATCATATCAGAATTACTTCCCTCTGGCCATACTCTTTACTTGAGTGTGTGTGTGTGTCTGTGTGTGTGCTTGTGTGCGTGTGTGTGTATGTGTGTGTGTCTGTGTGTCTGTGTGTCTGTGTGTGTGTAGATAGATCTCTATACATAATCACCCTTTTATCTTTTTGGCTTTGCTTTCTTTCTTTCTTTTTTTAAGATTTACTTATTTATTATATATACAATGCTCTGCCTGCCTGCATGCTTGCAAACCAGAAGAGGGCACCAGATCTCATTATAGATGGTTGTGAGCGACCCTATGGGTGCTGGAAATTGAACGCAAGACCTCTGGAGGAGCAGACAGTGCTCTTAACCACTGAGCCATCTCCCCAGCCCCCCTTTTATCTTTTTTTAAAAATGATTTGCTTATTTTATCTTATGTTCACCAGTTTTTTGCCTGCATATTTGTCTGTGCGAGGGTGTCAGATCCCCTAGAACTGGACTTACAAATAGTTGTGACTCTTAACCACTGAGCCACCTCTCCAGCCCCCCTCTTATCTTTTAAAATTTATTTTTATACTTGGTTTTAATGTGATTTTAAACTGTGAGCATCTACATTTGTCCATATGTCTTGCAAACTAAGTATACTGTTGAATAAATGAATGCTCAATATGAATGGCTTCCTTTAGAAAACAAATGAATATTGAGATGCTTTTTTAAAGACTCTTATCTTCTTTAGTTTGTCTGGATGTAGGCGTTGTTTAGTTTCTTGGTGTTCCAGTATAAAATTGCTATGTGGGATATAAAAGAGAATAATATAAGTACATTTATTTGTACTAGAAAAACGTCATTGGCCCCAGTGAGTATGATGTCAGAAATTCTATGATGAAATGTGCAGTGTCAGTGTTGATAAAAAAGAATGGGAGCATGGGCAAACGAAGTGATCCATGGGAGAAAGTGAAGAGGGGTTCATCTAATAGTTGGCTGTTGTGCAGAAAAGCACAGTCCTTCAGAGAAGAAACAGCTATGGCAGGGAATTGCTAACCTTCCAGTGTAGCTTATGACTGGAGCTATGTGAGCCAGAGGACGCAGGCTTGAGAGATTTTTGAAGGAGTCAAACCTTGGTATTTACATGTGGGGATCAGTAATAGAAAAGCATTGGAATCTAGAGGGATGGTTCTGTGGTCTATGTAAATTCAGAGAAATGTGGGAAAGTAGGTTTAGAAGGAAAAGTAATTAGTTGAGTTTTACATGTATTACATATAATAAGTTAGAAAATAAGGGCTAACAAGATGAGTTAGTGTGTAAAAGACATGTACTGCCAAGCCCAACACCATGAGCTTGACCCCCAGGACCTACACAGTAACAGTGAGTCAACTCGCACATGTTGTCCTCTGACTTTAACATGTGCACTGTGGCACCCCTACCTCCCCCACACAAAATAAATAAATACATGTAAATTTTTTCTATGAATGTGTATATTTAGTTTCTAGTATTTCTAGTAAAAAGAAGGAAAGAAAGGGGAGAAGGTGGCAAAAGAAAGAAGTTTTAAAGTGGTAGAAATTCAGGCTTGTGCTTAGGATCTCTCAAGATATCTGTGGGGGGTGGTGTGTCTGTGTGTGTGTGTGTGTGTTTGTTTTGCTCAGCTCAGCTTAATATCGTCAAAGAAGTATGGAATCCCCAGGAAAGAAGTCACCACTAGCATCCCACAATGGCCAGTTAACTTCTCTATGCCAGTGACATGGTGGGTTTTTTTTTTTTATAGCTCTCTTTGTATATGACTATGTACAGGAATAATAGGTAATAATTTACAAATACAAGAATTATTATAATCTTATTTGTGTAAATCAAATGTTAACATCTAAATGGTCTTAATTTTTCTTTAGCTGTTACATGCCTATATTAATAGAGCATCTAAAGAGCAAAAGGACAAGTTTCTGAAGAACCGTGGCTTTTCCTTACTAGCCAACCAGCTGTATCTTCATCGGGGAACCCAGGAGTTGCTAGAGTGCTTCACTGAAATGTTCTTTGGTCGGCGTTTGGGCCAGGACGAAGAGTGAGTTCTCTCTACCATAACTAAGAGATCTTTTGTCTTAAATATAAAATGTAGTGATTATTTGGGGCCATCAGAAAAGCTCTGCTATAAATCATTTCCCAGGAGAATTGATTTATTCTTTTACATATGATGATCTAATACTGCTTTTTCCTTAGTATTTTATTCACTCATTAGAAACTGGAAACAAATAACTGCAGTAGAAAATGAAAGTGACAGAGGAGATTTGACATGTAGTACTAATATGAGAAAGCTACCTGAAAAGAAAGGTGGCCCCTGTAATCTCAGTGACATGCATTTGTGACCCCTCCAGGACTTCCTCAGTCCCCTCAGAGCCCTCCCTTTGAATTCCTGGATGTGCTCATCACTCAGATTTGAATTTGGAGTAATGCTTAAGGATTAACAATACGTGCAAAGATAAAAAATTCACCAAAACTAAAAATTTGGCACATTTTTTTTCTGGTTGATAAAGAAAAATATATGCTTCTTTAGTGTGGTAGACAAATTCACATCTTGGAGAACTTAAATTATTTGCTATAGTCATTTTATGTATGTGAATATTGCTGAAGATCAAGCCCAGAACCTGGTGCCCACCAGACAGCTGGCCTACCACTGTGCTTATATCCCAGCCATGGTCACGCAAGTAGTAGTTTTCATTTGCATGAGTGTTTTTGTTTTGCTTGCTTGTTTTTAGAACAATTTTGCATGATCTTGTTTTATTCTCAACAGCACTCTTACAAAGAAAGTAGAACAGACATCAACACACACATTTGTCAGATAAGGAAAATCCCCAAAGTACTTAGAATTCTGCCACACCACAGAGGCAGGTAGTATTAGGTCAGGAGTGAAAGATTTTTCACTTGTAGTAAGCTATTTTTACTAGCTTACTGTCACTGAACTAGTCTGTAAACTAACAACTTTCCTTTATACTCGTGATATAGCCCCACACAGCAGGCGTTCCTTGGACACAAGAACGTCAGTGGATACATTCAGATGAGTCCAAGCTATCAGATTGTATATGTGTTATACCTGAGTATTTATGCATAGATCGTAGGTTTTGCCTTATTGGAAACTACAATCTTTTTTTAAAAATTAAGAATCCTTATTCCCAGCACCGGTTTTTGATAGCTTCAAAATGAGACTTTAAAAACAGCGTGTGCTGTCAACCATTTTTTCCCCCAGTTTGTGACTGCCTGCTCCTAACATGCTCTTCACTGTGTCTTATCTGTTACAGATTTGATCTGGAAGAGGTGAAACATGTGGAACTTTTCCAGAAGTGGTCTGTCATTCCAATTCTGGGACTAATAGAGACCTCTCTCTATGACAACATACTCTTGCATAATGCTCTTGTACTTCTTCTACAAGTTCTAAACTCTTGCTCTAAGGTAGCAGACATGTTGTTGGATAATGGTCTGCTCTATGTGTTATGTAATACAATAGCAGCCCTGAATGGATTAGAAAAGAAGTAAGTTTTAAACTGTTGATTACATCTGATAAGATCATTAGAACAGGAAATAGCTAATAGGTTACCACCTTAAAGAGTTGATTTGTTTTGTAATGATTTCAAAGAATTTCTTTCCCGTAGAATTAAATTCACTCGTAGATGGCATGTTTTTCATCACCTTCAATAATGTTTGGTTAGGAATAGGAAGCTTATGTGGCCGGTTTTGGGGTATTTAGAATGGAAGACAGTAATTTACTCTTAGACTTCTTAGGAAGACTGTAGTCTCAGCTTCCACTGTAGTCTCTGTAGTTAAACCCCTACCAAGAGGAGATTAGATTAAGTGGCAGTGGGTCGCTGATGTATAAGGAGCTTAGGAACAGCAGAGGATTCTGTACCATCTCAGTGAACTCACTTGCTGGTGTATTGCTGCTGCTGTGGTCAGCCTATAGTAATAGAGAATATGTTAGCACTGTTAGTACATTTTAATTTCTACTAGTCAAACGTACACTGGCAAAGTGTCATCACCACTTAAGTAAGAGCTTTGAAAAGTAAATTGTTAATTAGATTTTGTATTTGGATGTCTCTACATCTGATTTATAGTTTACTATTTTTTTACTAGCATAATATTAAAATACAAATCTTTAGATACACCATCTTGTTGTATGACAAAGCTGTACATATTTTTGCAGAGTGCAAAGCATATCTATACCCAGTGATTATCTGGGGCAAAGATAAACACATTATACTAAATTCACTTTTCACTGGGCACTTATTATATGTAGGTTCATGTGCTCATGTATATGGAAGAGTATTATGTTTTTCAACCACACTTAGACTTGATTACAGTGCAGTGCAGTGCATAAAATTAGTAAAACTGGGAAAAAAGTACCTATAGGTTTATTCTGAAAGTAGTTTTTCCTAAAAAATAAGTTATTGTGATAGTCCTTGTGTGGCACTGTATCAATTGGCCCTAAGAAAATTACATTTCTAACCTTTGCTTATTTTGTTTTTTTCCTAACCCTTACTTATTTTTAAAAACTAAATATAGAAAAGTATTTGGCCTTGATGTCATACACCTGAGCAGATCATCAAGGTTAAACTTATGGGCAGAGTAACTGATTCATATTCATTGTGTGTTCATAAATGATTAATATACATTCAAGCTTATTATCCTTAATTCAACTTCAATATAAGTTCAAGCTTATAGTCCCTAAATAATTTTAATTTATACAGCTGAAATGCAGATGTTAATTAATTAATTCTAATTCATTGTCCCTTAGTATTGCTGCTACACCCTATCCTTCACTCCTCATGTAGGCTAGGGACCTGTGTGGATGATCCCTTAGTATCTTGTGTTAATCTCCAACTGCTGTTTATGATGTTCTCTTAACTTATCTAGTTATCTGCAACACAACACTGTATTTTCCACAGACATCAACGTTTATTTCCATTTCTAGTGTGCAGGATATATTGCTTGCCATAGAGTAAGCATGAATAAATATTAAATGAAGACATGTTGGTAGCAAAGAATTTAGCTAATTCGTTGTCTTAAATTATTAGCCATTATGCTTATAAGTGTCTTGTTTTTTTGTTTTTGTTTTTGGCTCACTTTAGCATTCCTTTGAACGAATACAGATTGCTTGCATGTGATATACAGCAACTTTTCATAGCAGTTACAATTCATGCTTGCAGTTCCTCAGGCTCACAGTATTTTAGAGTTATTGAAGACCTTATTGTACTTCTTGGATATCTTCAAAATAGCAAAAACAGGAGGACACAAGGTAAGAGTGAATTTTTATGGAATATTCCTTGTAACTCTTTTACTGAAGGTTAAAACTTAATTGTTTATTGCTATTAATTGGTATTAAAAGCAACCTTTGAATTGTTGAAAATGGAGTGATTGACGACTTGATGTAATTAGTAGCTGGAAATATATCACTGACAGAAACCAGTAATTTGTTGTTGTTGTTATTGTTGTTGTCTTACCAAGTAGAAACAAAGGCTTATGTTGAAGAGTAGTGGTCTTTAATTTTCCTTAATGGGGAATACTAAAGTGATTGTGAAACCTGACAGCTTGTGGGTTGTTGAAGCTTTTCTTTACACCAAATTGTTTTTGAAACAATTATTTAAAATGAAATAAGGGTTTTTTTTTGCCATTTTTTTTATTAATTCATTCATATTATGTCTCAGTTGTTATCCCATCTCTTGTATCCTCCCATTCCTCCCTCCTGCTTTCCCCCTATTCCCCTCCCCTATGACTGTGACTGAGGGGGACCTCCTCCCCCTGTATATGATCCTAGAGTATCAAAGTCTCTTCTCGGTAACCTGCTATCCTTCTCTCTGAGTGCCACTAAGCCTCTCCATTAAGGGGACGTGGTCAAATATGGGGCACCAGAGTTCATGTGAAAGTCAGTCCCCACTTTCCACTTAACTGTAGAGAATGTCTGTCCATTGGCTAGATCTGGGTAGGGGTTTGATGCTTAATGCACATATTGCCCTTGGTTGGTGCCATAGTTTGAGCAGAACGCCTGGGCCCAGATCTGCCAGTCATAGTGTTCTTGTAGGTTTCTAGGACCCTATGGATCCTTCTATTTCCCTATTCTCCCATATTTCTCTCACCTAGAGTCCCAATAGGATGTCCTAACCTTTAGCTCACTTTAAAATTAAATAAACTTATGATTTATTATTTTCCAATTAAAAATTTTATAGTGAGGCTAGGAATAGTGATGCCTATCTGAGAGGCAGAGGCAGAATGATCAAGAGCTCAAGGTCACCTTCAGCTCCATAGCAAGTTCAAGGCCAGCCTGGGCTACAGGAGACACTGCCTCAAAAAAAAAAATCATAGTGACCATATGGGTACTTACTTTAACATTACTTTTAAATATAGGTTAGAAATTCTAAAACCAAGAGCCTGTGTTGATGAAACAATTTGAACTTATGTCTAAGGCCCTTTTGTTTAGATATTGAATATTATAGTTTAGATATTAGATTATATATCTTAAATGTTAGATGGTATATTAAGTAAAATTAGTTAAAAAATTCAAACAATGATGAAAGCTTGAAAACATTTTAATATCTTTTGGGTTTAAGATATGGCTTTGGCCATGCAGCTTAGAGTTCTCCAGGCTGCTTTGGAATTTATAAGGAGCACAGCCAATCATGACTCTGAAAATCCAATAGACACAGTCCAGCTGCCTTCTCCTCATCACCATACAGTGTCTCAGAAGCGGAGAAGCATTGCTGGTGAGTACTAAAATAGCATTTTAATAACTATAAATTGAAGGTGGCTATACTTTCCTGTATTCTGATGCCATTTACATTATATTTTTCTTGCTGTGCATGGAGGCATATCTCTTTAATCCTAACACTAGGGAAACAGAAGCAGGAAACAGAAACAAACTCTGAGAATTTGAGGCCAGCCTGGTCTAACATACTAAGCCTCTTCTCTCTAGGAACCAAGGAATTAAAACCTATTTCTTGGTTTAAAAAAAATAAATTATAAAATCTGAGACAGTTTTCCTCTCAATAGAAACCATTGTACCAGAAGAGGCTACATAGATGTGTCTAGGTTTTATCCTAATGAAAGTCATCAGGGTTTTCAGAGCGGCATAATATGATCAGGTGAGAACTCTGACTTCTGTGGGGATATGGGCTAGAAGAAAGCAAAGTGCAGAATCCAGGTGGGGCTGTGGCAGCAATCAAGGCAGATAGTAGTAGCTTGCAGATAGGGAGAATGCAAATGTTATCAAAGCTATACATTTGTATGCATCATCAAATAATAAATGCTGATACATTTTCCACAAAACCTGCTCCTGCGTTTATAGAAACATATACTAGGAAAATGATAAAACACCATAAGCCTAGGATCTGTGTTCATGTACACATAAACATGGACACATATGTCTCTCTTGTCTACACACAGTGGATATACATAGTATATGAAAGAATATGTTAGTCCAGGTGCTGCTCAGTATCTGCAGGAGCTATTTGTGCGCACACCTGGATTCCCGGGAACAGAGTACTTGGTATATTTCTTGGAGTTGCTCTCAAGGCTTTTAAGTCTAAGCCTTTCTTTTCTTGTACTAATTGTGTGTGTGTGTGTGTGTGTGTGTGTGTGTGTGTGTGTGTGTGTGTGTATGTGTGTGTGTGTTCAGTGCTCTGCAAAATTTTAAAGCCATGTGATGAAAAGCTCACCCATAGAAAATACTTCTAAATATGTTTGTAGTAATTTGTTTAAATTATGCTAAATCAAACTTATAAAAAACATCCATGTACCTAAACTCACTGCCCCCTATGTATTCTTCCTTGTTTAATATCTAGACAGATTCTCTCTTCTTAAACCACTCTCCCATATACCTGTCTTCTGTCCCAGGTAAAAAATGTGCCCTTTTTCATATCTGATTGTAGTGTGCAGTTTCCTATATGCCATGGCATGGAATCTGACTTCTCCAGCAGCATCACACCTAGAATTTACACTCTTAAACTCCCAGAAGAAGCAGACACTGTTATGTTCTAGATTAATCTTCCTTCAGCTTCACATGTGTGTTGTTTGGCAGTCCTGAGTTCCTGTCAACCCAGTGAATGAGGCCAGATTCAGTCTTTACAAACACGCACACACACACATACACACACACACACACACACACACACACACACACACACACACACCCCGGGGCTAAGGGTGATGGACAGATGGTTTTGCCCAAATGGTATCATGCTCTACCAAGAGTTTATGAGTGGCGTCTGTTTTAATCAGTATAGACGTTACATACATAGCTCTCATTACAGAGCACAGTGTCTGTTTGGTAGTCCCTGTACTGTGTGTTGTGATCTTCTTCCCTAGCTTTGATGCTTTGCTTTTCTAGCTTTTATCATTATAAATAACATCACAATATGCAGTTTTTCAAGTAAAAAATTTGTATATTGCCTTTAATGCATGAAGACAGAGGGAGTAGTAGGGTATTATTTCAAGTTACATATATCCACATAAAGTGTCATTCATACAGGTAGATAATAGATTAGTGTAATTAGCACACGAATGAATTTTTAACCAATAAAAACAATGCCAACATGAATGTCATTTTATTCTTTTGAAGAATGAGACAGATGTTGCATTTTATATCCATTATTTTACCTAATTCATAAAATGCTCTTGATTCCGTCATTCAACCATCAAATGATGAGTACCAGCCATGTACAAATGCCTACATTACCTGCCTCCATAGAACTGGAGGAAGTGATGAAAGAGCATATAATCAAATATATAACTAGTATCCGATAGTGATAAATATCTTTCTATGAGATAATCTCTGCCTTATTTTCTGATATGTATCTTATAAACAAGGAAACAGGCTTAAAAAAAGAAGTGCTTGAGACTGTACCAGTTCCATGTGGCTTTAAGCATGAGTGCTGAAGTACACTTCCATGTCCACAAATAGAGGATGAAGTCTCATTAAGTGTCTTACTACCCTTCCTTCCCTGGGTTATTGTTACCATTGGATTATATACAAGAAATCTGTGGATAATATGAGGATAAATATTCTGAGACAATTAGGGCTGTCTGACAATATTATTTTTAATATCTCCAAAAATTGCTTTCTTTTTGCTTTTTTAACCTTGAAGATGACTCTGCCCACCAAAATTATTAACTGATTAAAAATACTTGTTAGTGGACAATCTAAAAAAGCTATTAAAAGTTTAAATATCTTGTAGGATATGTCATTAATACCTGTCATAATTTAGTCAGATGCAAGTAGCTTGTAAAAAGGTCTTTTATAGAAATTGATATTTGTTTTCATAATTTAAAACAAAGGTTCAGTTCCAGCAAGGGGTTCTGTTATTCCTCATCTACCAAGACGTCATTTTGGTTCCTATGGTCAACTTCCGATGCCCTTCTTCAGTCCTTTAATTCAAGACTCCCCACAGCTCTCTCCTGGATGCACCACATGTACAGAACCTCCCAGAGCAGGTGCAGTAAGTGCAGGAACAGCACTCTGCTATGTTCAGTCTGGGAGGTGCTTATCAGGAAAAGCTTTCCAAGTGATGCTCCTCCCTAATCACTGTTCTGGCAAATCATGGACTTGTATCTACTTTGTGATCTCTTCACTCCCTCCGACTGATTTCCAAGCTATAAGATTCAACAGTAGTTACCCAGACATAGTAACATGATTACTAAATTACTTCTTTTTTTCTACTAAAATATCTTTAAAACTATTGATGATTTTGCAAAACAAGGAAGTGAAACAGTGAAAGTATTCTATCAGATATCAGAGCCACTAATACCCACCTGATAATTTGCATTTTTCAGAAAACTCGGACTTTGACAAATGACGGCATCTTTCTGTGTCACTGGCTTTAATGGTGTTGTTTTGGACTTTGAATTCAGAAGTACTGTTGCACTTCTTTGGAAAAAGAAAAAAATACTAATTTCTTTTATTCCCTTTTCCTTAATATAAATTTTGTAATATAAAATTTTTCTTTTCATGACCAATAATAAAAATTGCAGTGAAAATAAATTCATTTGTATCATTAACTGTGGCTTTGGATAATTTATGTATTTGAAGGGCCTCGCAAATTTCCATTGGCTCAGACAGAGTCTCTCCTGATGAAGATGCGCTCAGTGGCCAGTGATGAGCTACACACTATGATGCAGAGGAGGATGAGCCAGGAGCACCCCAGCCAGGCCTCGGAGGCAGAGCTCGCCCAGAGGCTACAGAGGCTCACCATCTTGGCTGTGAACAGGATCATTTACCAAGGTAGCCCAGACCCTCATCCTCTCCCTTTGGTACCAAATCACAGGGCAATATGTCATATGAAGGTGATCTGCTTTTCTTTTTTAAAGACAGTATTTGTTTTCTCCTCTTAATGACCACAGATTTAAAAAGTTTTAGGTTTGAGACTAATATTCTTTTCTTAATGTGTTAAGTACTAGTCTGTGTTGGGCATTGATTTCAAAACAGTATTTTTTTCAACTTTTCTTTTGACAAAGTAATAGATTCATACACCATTATTAGAAATAATGCAGAGATCCTGCATCCATCTGGAACTTCAGTCTCAGGGAATCTGATGCCTTCTTATGACCTCTGAGAACACAGGCATATACATGGTGTACAGACATACATGTAGGCCAAGCATTCATACACATAAGATAAAAAATTTTTAATTGTTTAAAAAATTATTCTGGTAACCCTAGGAAGGTAGAAGAAGAAAAAAAAAATTGCCGGGCGTGGTGGCGCATGCCTTTAATCCCAGCACTCGGGAGGCAGAGGCAGGCGGATCGCTGTGAGTTCGAGGCCAACCTGGTCTACAAAGTGAGTCCAGGATGACCAAGGCTACACAGAGAAACCCTGTCTCGAAAAACCAAAAAAAAAAAAAATAATAATAATAATAATAATTGTATGTCCCTAAAAACATATGGTAAGCCCAAGGGGAATTTTGTTATTGTGTTTCTGTTTTAACTCTTCTAATTTACATTTGGGACAACAGATTTACAGGCTTAAATCTGAAACTGAAGCAGAGTTATCACATTACAGCATTGAAAGGGCAAGTTCATGCAGCCATTCATCACAGATCCATCGCAGACCTGTCCCATACTACCATGTGGCCTTTCATTTGATTTGTACAAGAATCCTATGGTCTTAGTAATTTTTAATCCTTTTCATCTTCATTAGAAAATTTAACCTTTATTGTTTCATAATTTAAGTACTTTTAAAATCTATATTGTTTTAAATGAATTCACTTTTCTATCATATTTTATCTACTTTAATACATCTACCGCATTTATACTATGATAACTGAGTTAGCAATACATAGTTTTTTTAATTTTTAATTTTATTTGTGTGTGTGTATGTGTGCGTGTGTGTGAGAGAGAGAGGGGTGCGGGGGGGAGGGAGGGAGAGTGTGTGTCTCTATAATCCCCGGCTGTCCTCAGACTCACAGCAATCTGCCACCCAAGGGCTGGGAATAAAGGCATGCTCCACCATTCCCAACCAGAGAAAATTTTTAATTAAATATAATTATATCATTTTACCCCCGCTCTTTTCTTCCTCCAGCCCTTCCTGTGTCTCCCCCTTGCTCTTCCTTCTCAAATTCATGCACTGTTTTTCTTTAATTATGTGTGTGAATAAATACATAACTACAACTAGATGACACTGATTAGTGTTGACTGTATGTATATATTTTCAGGACTGCTTTAGATAACCACGTAAAGGGCTCATCTCTGGGGAGGACTAATCTCCCTCCCTCAACAGTTGTAGCTTTTCATCTCGGGGTGGAGCTGTGCAATTTCTCCCATCTACTTTGACTTAGCAACTGGTGTTGTCCTTGTTCTGGTCTTGTTTAAGCAACCATATTGTTCAGATTTCTTGGGTACAGCTTCCCTGTCACGTCTAGAAGACATAATCTTACAGAAGCCTCGCTGGCCTTCTGGCTCTTCAAAGCTCCTACCCTAAACTCCACAGTGCTCTCTAAGCTGTAGACGTATGGGTGTGTTGTAAACATATCCACTGGGGTTGGTATTCCATGGCCAGTCGTTCTATGCATTATAGTTAGTTGTGGCTTTCTGAAATGGTCTCCATCTGCAGCAAAAAAGAAGCTTCTTTGAGGGGTGAGAGTACTCTTTCCTGTGAGTATAAGGACAAGTGTTCAGAATGCAATTACAAATTATACTGGTTTAGGAAAATGGCAGTTGCAGGTTCTCTTCCAAAGACCATGGCATCCCCACCCACTGGTGGTTGCTACATTTATAGATAGTACCTGGCATGGTTTTCTTCCTGTTGAGTAGCCCTTAAAGTTGATTTTACAGCTGTTGATTACTGCCAAGATATACCTTTAATATTGTCTTGCTATGCTGGTCATTGTTGGTCACAGGTATTACCATTGGATTGCTTTCCTTCCTGGGCAACTTGAGTATCATCTTCCTGTGTGATGAAAGCTAGTCCTCAGGAAGGAGACTTTCAGGTCAGATCCAGTTAGAATCTTCCAAATCCTGTGTCTAAAGTGCATGGTATCTTCTGCAATAGGGGCTTACCATCAGACTTCCAGAAGACAGCCAGGGGCAACAGCAACAACCTGTATTCTTTCATTAGTCTCTTAGACTCCCCTAACTAACAACTTGAAAAGAGGTTTTTCATGCCTAGTACTGAGTTTTTGTTAGATTAGTCTATGGCCCTTGGGGATCCTGAGTGGCATAACTTCATCACAATACATACAATATATGTATTATATGTAATTTTAGCTAACAATAAAATCATTCCCTATGGCTCTGTCAAATATCAGTGTTATTTATCCCACCTCTTTCCACAGAGGGTGTTGTTACCAGCATCATTACCATGTATAATAGGTACCTATCCATGAGTTAACTAATATTTTAAATTCTTTTTTAATTCGAAGAGTTGAATTCAGGTATTATTGAAATTTTGAGAACTCCAGAAAATGCAACCCAAACCAAGACCTCAGCTTCCCAGGCTGAAATTTCTGAAGAAGATGTGCATCATGAGCAGCCTTCTGTACACAATCCATTTCAGAAAGAAATGTTCACATATCTGGTGGATGGATTTAAAGTGTCTATTGTAAGTAAATTGATAGCTTGGAAAGTGTACATTTACTAAAAAGGAGCAGAAGCCTACATATTTCAAAATCATATTTCTCTGTGCTTTTCAGCATTTTACTACAGTTAAAATAATTTTAATTAGTTTTTCTGTTTTGTTTTTTGGGTGAGTTTTTTGTTTCGGGGGTTGTTGTTGTTTGTTTTTTGTTTTGAAACAAGGACTCACTGTACATTTCTCATGTCTCAGTCTCCTGCTAATTGATATTGTGCCATTATGCCTGGATGGGTCTTTTAATAATAGAATAATATATTTTGGTGACTTATCTCTTAGAAAATGAAGAATCAGGGAAGAGTAAGGTTTTGATGATTGCTGTGGCTGTAAATGATTAGCCTGTTTTTAAAGAGATTTATTTATAGCTACATTCTTGAGTTTCTGAATTGTTGTAAAGTTAAATCCTGCTATAAACATATATGCCTTCAAAATGATGTAGAGAATGCTGATGGGTGTCTGGCTTCACTTACTGTCGTCTCACTTGATTTTCTTTGGCTCATTTCTACTTGACCATAGGGAACAACGCAATCATTTCACTTTGTCAATAGCACCAAAGGTAATCTAATTCCAGCCTATCATGAGTCATCACTGTCAGTCTCTGAATCTAAACTAGATTTTAATTTCCATCTCTGATCATTAAATAAACTGTAGATACACTTAGAATTCAGTCACTCAAACAGATCTTAGGAAAAGAAGTTACTGGAAAGCAATTTCTAAAATTCTAGGTAAATTGTAAAATATACTGATTCCAGTACTAAAACTAGTCAATTTGATCAAGACTAAGGCTACCAAGACTAAGGCACTACAGTTAAAACAACCTAGTTGGTTATACATTAGGGAAAACTGATGATCAATTTTTATGTAATTCTAAGTTTATAATATACTCATTGTGGTAGTACTGACTCAAGTTTTTATTATGAGTTCCTTGTCTTTTTATTGTAAAATCAAGTGGACTTACCTACCATTTTCTCTGAGTTTGGACTCAATTTTTACTTATCAATCTGTAAGCCTTTGGTGATTTTTGAAAAATGACTCATAATATTACCCTCTCCATAGGTACTTCCCTCTTCTTGTACTTGTGGGAAAATATATAAATTTCTGAATATTATTGTACATCTGTCTCTTAAACTGTCATGTGTGTGGATATGCATATGAGTGTCTAACTTTGAATATTAAATCTGGAATGAATCATGTTTTCCTTAAGTTTGTGCAAGGTTAGTATATTCTTGCTTAAGAAGTCTGATCCTGAGCCGTTCAGCTTGCTCAGCAGGTTAAAAACACCACACAAATGTTGACAACCTGGTTTCGATCCTGGAACCTTTACGGTGGAAGAGAACCAACCCTACAAAGTTGTCCTTTGACTTCCACATGCATGCCCCCGCCCTACACCATTGCACTAGTGCTAACTACTAATAATATATAGGCTTTTTATGAGTCTGATCTTAGTTTACTCTTGTTTTGACTTAGGGTTCAAGTAAAACCAGTGGTTCTAAGCAGCAGTGGACTAAAATCTTGGGGTCATGTAAAGAAACCTTCCGAGTCCAGCTTGGAAGATTGCTAGCACATATTTTGTCACCAACCCACACTGTACAAGAAAGGAAGCAAATATTTGAAATAGTTCATGAACCAGCGCATCAGGATATACTTCGAGACTGTCTTAGCCCATCCCCACAAGTAAGTATCTCAGCATTTGAGAAAGCCTTTCAAAACAAGAATTGAAATTAAACTGCTTTCATGTTGTCAGGAGTGTAGTTTTCTTACCAAACAAATTTAACTTGAGGTCTTCCCTTGCATGTTTCGTAGGCTTGACTTGACTTCTCTGTGGCCTTTTTTCAGCCCTTAGATTAGAAGTTCTATATCTGAGTTCTTAAAAGGTCTTGTATGGTCACGTGTTGCCACATTGTGGAAGAATTTTCCTTTTTAAAATACATTTTAATTAAAATCTAATTATATTACTTTCCCCCTTTCCTTTTCTCCCTCTAGTCCCTCCTCCTAAACTCTCTGCTCAAAAGCCCCTTTTTCTTTATTATTATTGTTCCATATATATGTATATATATATATGTATAAATATATATATATGTATAAATATATAAAAACAACCTGCTGAGTCCGTTTTTGTTGTTGAGAGCTCTTCACTCTCCCTTTGTTCTTTACTGGACAGCTTGTCCTCTGTAGGATGATCTACATGCTTTTTTGTTGCAGTTGTTACATCTGTATGGCCTAGGAAGCCAATAACTGATACAGTGAGACTGAAGTGTAATTCAAAGCTGCAAGCACTATGCTGGGCAGAATCTAAACTGCTACTAATCTACCAGTAAACTAAATAAACTACTCTAATCCTATGTCCTCATAACCTGCTACATCCCAATCACTTGCCAGTCTGATGCTTCTCTCCACCCACTGTCCCCTCTCAATTGTAAACTCCGGCTCCTCTTCCTCTCCTGGTTCCTGTCCTTCTGCCCAGCTGATCAGCTAAACTGTGCTTTATTGACAACTGCTACATTCACTCAAGGCATTCCTCCACACCTTTTCATAGCTGTGTACACACTTTGTTCTGTTGGCCTTCCTGGGGTTAGAAAGTTCATGGCTGCTTTTGTCCATTCAGCTTCTTTGTGATTAATTCTCCTTTGTTTAAGATAGTTTCTTATCACTGCCCCTTGCAGTCTCTTCCATGAGGCTCACCAGGACAGAGCCCCATCCTTGACTGGCTCACCCTGTATTTCTTCTACCCCTCCCTTCATTCTGAGAACCTTCACTAAAAATTTTACTTTTATACCCTCTTGTTATTTTATAAATATTTATAATAGATTCAGTTTCTTAAGTCAGTTTATTTCATTTTAGTTTTTTGAGCTGGAAACTGTTGTCCAGATAGATCTTAAACTTGTGTGCTAAGGTAATCCTACTGTCTACATGACTAGATCTTTTCACATGTGTCCTAACACCTTTTCTCATCAATAAACTATTGATTAAAGGAAAGTAAAATGAGATATTGCAAATGAGTTAGTGTTTGATAAAATCGGGTGTTTCTTTGCGTGTTCTTAATTTTTAGCCCACACTATCCAGAAACCTGTGGCAGTCCTTCTGCCTCAGCTTGCAAATGCTGAGGTGTGAGCCTCCCCGAGATTGTTTTTATTTTTTAAAATAATTTAGAATGTCACTGAATACTAACCTGAAATAGTTTTAATTTTATAAGATAAACATTACTTTCAAGACACATAGGAAAAAACCCCAGTCATGTACAGTTTTTCTTTATTTGCCAACTCTTCAGTACTTGTACTCTCACGGCATCTGTTGCTTTTCCTCTTTTGGTCAGGTAGCAGCTGTCTTCTGACTAATTTAAAATGCTACATTGAAATAAGCCTTGCTATGTTCACTGTTGCATATGTTCATCTGAGGCTCTTAGCAACATGATTCATCATGTTAGTTTAAATATTACCTAGGATGTAATCATTTCTAGACTCATTGTTTTGACATTTAATTCTATCTGTGGTTTAAAATGCCATAAAGCCAAATTCAGTGATGTTTGTATCAATGAAGGCTTTTACAGTAAAGGGCATGTGCTTAGTTTGTTGGCATAAGTATTATCTAATGTGTATGTACATGTGACAATCAGATGTGGTAGACATAGCATGAAGGCCTACCCAACAAAACTAGGAACCAAAATTTGGTTTAAGTTTGCACTTCAAAGAAAGGTGTCATCACCTTGGGAACTCTCAAGTTTGGCTTTAGGTCTGCTCATAGACTGGCCCACACTGGCTCTCCCCTTGACACTCATTTGGAACTAAGAGGAGGATCTCTTACTGCCTTTAGTTTCTTGCCTCTATTTTTTCTAGAGAGGCATTGGTGTTGACAAGCTAGAGACAGTCTTTTGTTCCTAAAGTCTCACCATCTTCTACTAAGAGAAACTCAAAGGAAAGGGGGTAGAGATGCACTTTTTCTTTAAGGTTAAAAGACAGGTTTCTCTTCTAGTATGGTCTTTTTATATTTTCCTTTATCCCCACTTTATTTTCTATTTTTCCCTCAACACATTATCGCTAGGCTTTTATGAAAAGTTTTTAACATACACAGAGCAACAGAATATTATGATGAATGCCATGTAACCCTCATACTCAAGATAGTTAACATTTGATAGTATCTTTCTTACACTAGTGTCATTTCCATTTTCTAATTTATTTAAAAGTAGTTATAAAAATCATGAATTTTCTAGATTCTTTTTAAAAATACTTTTTCTATCATTAATATTAATAAAATAAAAATTAATAAAATTTCCATCATTAATATTAATAAAAATAAAATCTAATATCAAATATATAATTAAACTTCTTAATCTACCCTGTCATGTCTTTTATAGCTGTATTAAAATCAGAACCAACCATCTAGCTTTAGAAATATGTTTAAATTATTGTTAAATAATTTTAAATAAAATACAGATATAATTAAATTTATTATTAAATAATTTAAATGGAAGAAATAAAAATTCTTTAAAACTAGTGGATACTGGCACTTCCTATTGGGACTCTAGGTGAAAGAGGTAAGGAAGAATGGGGAAATAGAAGGATCCAGAGGGTCTTAGAAACCTACAAGAAGACCATTATTAAGGCTGGCGGATCTGGACCCAGGCAGTTCAGCTCAAATTACCGTACCAACCAAGGACAATGCATGCAGTAAATCTAGAATCCCTATCCAGATCTAGCCAATGGACAGCACATTCTCCACAGTTGTGTGGAGGGCAGGGACTGACTCTAACATGAACTCAGGTGCTCCCTATTAGACCATTTCCCCTTGGTGGGGAGACCTGGTGACACTCAGGAAGAGTAAGCAGGCTACTAGGAAGAGACCTGATAGGCTGTGATCCTATAGTGGGGGACAAGGTCCCCTTCTGTCACAGACCTACAGGAGGGGAATAGGATGAAAGAGGGAAGGAGTGGGAATGGGAAGATACAAGTGAGGGGATAACAAATGAGATGTAATCTGAATAAATTACTTAAACTTTTTTAAAAAGTAAAAAAAAAAAAAAAAAGAAAGAAAAAATTAGTCTCTGGGCATGGTGGCTCATGCCTTTAATCCCAGAATTTGGGAGGCAGAGGCAGACAGATCACTGTGAGTTCAAGGCCAGCCTGGTCTACAAAGTGAGTCCAAGACAGCCAAGGCTACACAGAGAAACCTGTCACAAAAGTCGGAAAAAAAAACATTGGGGGGGAGGGGGGTTAGAGAGATGGCTCAGAGGCTAAGAGCATTGTCTGTTCTTCCAAAGGTCCTGAGTTCAATTCCCAGCAACCACATGGTGGCTCACAACCACCTATAATGAGATCTGATGCCCTCTTCTGGTGTGCAGGCACACATGCTATATAGATAATAAATAAATTAAAAGAAAAAAAAAAGAAAATGAAAAAAAAAACCTAAAACCTTATTTTTTTGTTTTTAAAGCATGGAGCCAAGTTGGTTTTATATTTGTCAGAGTTGATACATAATCATCAAGATGAGTTAAATGAAGAAGAACTGGACACAGCAGAACTGCTTATGAATGCTTTAAAGCTGTGTGGGCACAAGTGTGTCCCTCCCAGTGCCCCTTCCAAACCAGAACTCATTAAAGTGATCAAAGAGGTGAGTCTATCAATGAGTTGTTTTTAAGGAAATCCTATTGAGTATACCTAACACAGTAACTGAAATATTTTTTTTCATTATTAGATACCATTGATGATGACCTTGAAATGATTCTTTGATTTTTTACTGCATAGAGTTTTTGATCAGGAAAGAAAAAAATAGAATTATTTTGAGGAGCTTTCTATTCTCTTTGGTTCTTGTCATCTGTTATCTATAGACTTCAGTGAAGGGAAGTTTTTTTTTAAGATTATGTTTATGGATGTTTTACCTGCTTGTAAGTCTGTATATCACATATATGCAGTAACCTTAGAGATCTGAAAAGGAATCAGAGTTGCAGGTGGTTGTGAGTCATCATACGGGTGCTGAGAAGTGAACCCCAGGCCTTGGCAAGAGCAGAAAGTGTTCCTGACCACTGAGCCATCTTTATGTTTCCATTAAGAAAAGATTTTGTAATGACAAGCAAGTTGAAATAAGCAGGTAGCTATGTAAATGCAGGGGGCTGGGGAACTTAATTATTTTACTCTAATTTCGGTGACTCAAACTGTACAGAAAAAGAGGAAATTATAATATTGTTTAAGTGGCTTACATGTTTCTATAATCAGATCTCTTAAGAATAATAATTTTTTCCTTTATTAACTTGGTTCCAAAATTACTTTGTTAGGCTCAGTGACATTATATGAGAAGTAACAATTTAGGGGCTCAGAATGTAGATTGGTTTGTAGAGTGCTCACCTAAAGGCCCTGGATATAGTGGCGTATACCTGCAATCCCAGTACTAGGGAGGTTGAAACAGGAGGACCAGGAGTTTATGGCCATACTTGGTTAGTAATGAGTTCAGTGCCATCCTGGGATACATGAAATCCCATCTCAAAAAATGAAAGACAGGTGGAAAGAAAAAGAAAGAAAGAAAGAAAGAAAGAAAGAAAGAAAGAAAGAAAGAAAGAAAGAAGGAAAAGCAAAAAGAGAATAAGTTTTATATATTATTGTTTAAATCTTTTAGGAACAAAAGAAATACGAAAATGAAGAGAGTGTGAGTAAAGGTGCATGGCAAAAAACAGTTAACAATAATCAGCAAAGGTGAGTTATAATATATTCAGAGTCCTGCCCTTCAGAAGTCATTTATGTACATTTAGCCTTTTTTTTTCCCCATCTTGGTTTCATTTTGGAAACCTGTGGGGTTACTTTTTTGTATGTATGAATATGTGTTTATGTCAATGTGTGTGAATCTGTGTGCATGTATGTGTATATATGTGGTTTGCTGGCAATGGGACTCAAGTTCTCATGCATGCTAATCAAATGCTACAGCACTAAGCAGTATCCCCATACCTCAGAAGCACTGTTAACGTATCAGTTAATGGTTCAGGGGTACTTCACTTTGTAACACTCTTGTCTGTTTAGTCTCTTTCAGAGGCTTGACTTAAAATCTAAGGATATATCTAAAATAGCTGCAGACATCACCCAGGCCGTGTCTCTCTCCCAAGGAATTGAGAGAAAAAAGGTGATTCAGCACATCAGAGGCATGTACAAAGTTGACCTGAGTGCCAGCAGACACTGGCAGGAGCTCATCCAACAGCTGACGCACGACAGGTGTGTGCAGGCTACACACATCTGGGTGTAGCTTCTATCTGTGGTGTTAAGTTTTCATTCTAGAACTCAGATTTGTCAAGTTATTGAAGGAAACATTGTTGCCTAGTTACCATTATATTCAATCCTTGATATCATGTGAGGTTTTTTGTTTTTTGTTTCATTTTTTAATTCTTAAAGAAAAATATAGGGGCTTTAGATCTTTCAGATAGTAAAATTCACTTCAACTTTGAAATATGGTCTTGCAGAAGGATAGAGAAGTCATTAAAAGAGTATGGTTGAGAAATAGATATTTTTCTAGCTTATACCTTATTAATGTGATTAAAAGATGCATTATGAGGGAGTAGGGAGGGAGCTCAGTGGTTAGGAGTGCCTCTGCTCTTGTAGAGGACTGGTTTCAGTTCCCCAGCACCCACATGGCAGCCCAGAACCCATGTGTACCTCCAGTTCCAGGGGATCCAACGCTGTCTGGTAGCCTCTTCAGGCACTAGGCACACATACAATCCACATTCTTACATGCAGGGAAAATATTCTTAAAAAGATGAAAAAAATTTTTTTAAATGAATTATGAATGAAAAAGAGAAAATTAGTGTGTCATTTTTTATATTTAATTAAAATAACTAAGCTGGGTATAGTGGTGCACACCTGTAATCCCAGCACTTGGGGAGGCAGAGGCAGGAGGATCTCTGTGAGTTCGAAGTCAGCCTGGTCTACATAGTGAGTTCCAAGACAGCCAGAGCTACATAGAGACCTTGTCTCAAAAAAATAAAAAAATAAAAATAAATAAATAAATAAAATATCTTGTTAGACTCTTTGAATGCTAAGATACACTAACCATTATATACTAATGGAAATTATAAATGGAAAGAGTTACACTTAGAAAGCTTATAAGGTAGCACTTACCTAGCATGTCTTCAACCTTGAGGTCAGTTCCCAATACCAAAAAAAAAAGAAAGAAAGAAAGAAAAGAAAGAAAGAATTCAGTAACTTTGAATTTGAATTTGAACCAATGTTTATTATATTTAATGATAAAAAAGTAAGGAAATTTATTTTCAGGAAGTATGTTAAAGAGTTAATATTTTTATTATTTTGAAAACTTACATAGGTACAAAAGTATAATTTTACTACCCCTTAAGTTCAAAAGAACAAAAAACATGAGTACTCTCTTGACGTACATTAAACTTAATAAACACACTGAAAATACTTAGTGTTGACAGAAGGTAATCAGACTTTTTTTTCTTTGCTTTTTGGTTCTTTGATCATGTAGCTTACTAGGTTGGCCTTGAACTTGCTTTGTAGGTGAGAGGGGTTTTGAACTCTTGATCTTCCAGCCTCCGCATACCAATTACTGTGATTTCAGGCATGTGCCATCAAGCCTAGCTTCAAATTTGATTTTTAAAATCATTATTACTATACTTTATCTACAACAGAATACTAGCTAGACACATTGGCTGTTGTTATTCAGAAGGCAGTAAATTAATTGTGAACAACAAAGGAAGAGTAATGTAGCATGGCTAGCTACATTATGATGTCAGGAAGTAATGTTCTGGGGAGTAGAATTAAGGGATATTTGTCTGGTTTCTAAAAACATGTACAATTTTATTGTTTTCTTTCATCTAATACCTGAATTTTTAAAATGTGACATACACTACAAAAAAAGAACTAGTTTTGTTTAGTAGACAAAATAGGAACTATAAAAATTAACTTGGAAATTTTTTTCATTAGCTAATAACCATAAGTGTAGTGTGTTGCATTATGTTGCTAAAGTTTTATAGTAGTAGCAATATATTTTTTTAGATTTTTCAGTAAAAGTAACATGGAAGGGCAAAATATCATGAGTCAATGCTAGACAAAGAACTCAGACAACCAAGTTATACTGAGAATGGAAGAAATAGTCTTCCCAAGGGAAGAGCTCAGCAATTGGTTATCAAACCAAGTGGTCATCCCTGAAGATATACATACAACATTATACAGATGGAGCAGGTTACATTGATATATTTAGGAGTGTGTGTGTGTGTGTGTGTGTGTGTGTGTGTGTGTGTAAGAGAGAGACAGAGAGAGAGAGTGTGTGTGTAACAATTAAAAAGAAGCCATGAATTTGAAAGAGCAAGGAAGGGTGTATGGGAGGAGTTGAAAGGAGGAAAAAGGAGAGAAATCATGTAATTATAATCACAATTTTTTCTTTAAATTTTGAAAAAAATAAAATAAAATTTAGCAGATACAGGAAACTGGAAGCAGCCCTTGCTCCAGAAGGGATTCTGGGAACTGGACTCAGGCAGACACTCTCTATGTTAGTGTTGATCTTATGTATAGGCTTCCTCTGTTGTACAAATTGTTGTTTTGTAATTAAACAGCCCTGCTGCATTTATTTACTCAGTCTCTATAATGATGTTAAGGTTGTAAGTCCTTGGATGACCACTAAGATGTTTTATTTCAACCTGCAGAGCAGTCTGGTATGACCCAATCTACTATCCAACTTCATGGCAATTGGATCCAACAGAAGGGCCAAACCGAGAGAGGAGACGTTTGCAGAGATGCTATTTAACTATTCCAAATAAGTATCTCCTTAGGGACAGACAAAAGTCAGAAGGTAATAGTAATTTTGGCCTTGACCTGTGGGTATGGCAGTTAATAGGTTATTAGATAAAAGATAAATGATGTATACATTTTTATCAACAGGTGTGGTCAAGCCACCACTCTCTTACCTATTTGAAGATAAAACTCATTCTTCCTTCTCTTCTACTGTCAAAGACAAAGCTGCAAGTGAATCCATAAGGTAGATCTGAGACCATGTCTTCCTTCACTCTGATGAATGTACAAGAGTAGCTCACTGTAGGCTTCGCATAGTGTTGGTTTTAGACAATGCTGTGATATTAGGGAAGTCTAAAACAAAAGAGGCTTGAGACAGGACAAGGTCGAATGACAAACTCACATGCTGTTTCCAACACTGAGGTTTAATGGATGTCAGTCATCATGCTCTGCCCCTTCCTAGCATGTGTATATTTTACAGTTGACTTTTTAGTCTATGTAAGGTAGATAGAGCTGCTACTGGCGCCATCCACAGGAGTGGAATGTAGTGACGTAAAGGGTCAAATTCCAGTTCCTACCCTGCTAATCGGCCTGATCTTGGGTGTATTATTTAGCCTCTCTGTTTCAGTTCCAAAGTAAGGAAAATTATCATATACAGGTTTTCATAGTATTTTTGAATAGTAAATATGTCAGTATGTATTAGTTATTAACAGCATTGCCATAATCTTGTGGTGGTTGTTATTATATCCATCATTTAAATTTAAGTTTTACTTATTTATTTTTAAATAAGTGCTCTGCATGTATACCGGAATACAATGGTTGCAGGGAATTGAGCTCAGGGCCTCTGAAAAAGCAGCCAGTGCTCTTAACCACTGAGCCATCTCTCCAACCCCCTATTATACCTATTTTATAGTTAGAAACCTTACACTCTAAAATATAAGTGGCTTGAGAACAGAAATTTTCTGATCACAGTGTCCCTGTTTAAAAAACAAAAACAAACAACCCACTAGGTTTCTTTCACATTGAAGTGTCAATGACTTAACGTGGTGTCTAGTTGCGTACTGAAACTATGAAACCATTCTTAGTTAGCCAAATTCATATGTCCTACATGCAAGCTGCAAGAATCCTCGCCTTTTCCTAAAGGTTTCCATCACTTCTCCTCTAATGAGTGCCACATAAATAGCACAGGATTGGCTTTTGGGTTTTGACATGGCGGCTTATGCTACTAAAACTCTAGTCTGATTTGCATTAATAGTTTGCTAGATTAAAAACCTTGAAGTCTAAAATTCAATCATAGCAATTTTAAACATGTTTTGACAGAGTGAATCGAAGATGTATCAGTGTTGCACCATCCAGAGAGACAGCTGGGGAATTGTTGTTAGGTAAGTTGGTTTCAAAAGAATTTCACTCATAATTACCCTTCCTTATTCTATTCTTAACTAATTTGAAGCATATTTCATGCAGAAGCAAAATTATTTTAATATCATGTAGGTGGCTTTGTTTTGACATTATAGAGACGGTCTCCTTTTACCCACAGGGCCCAAGTGGATGCTTGAATGCACAAATAGTACTGTTTCTCCATGTGTACATGGAGTTAAATTATAAACTAGCCACAGAAAGAGAATAACAAAAACAACTAACAAAATAACACCACCACTGTAAAAGCTCTATGAATATGAGCCCTCTCAAAATATTTTATTGTACTGTTACCTTTTTACTTCAAGTTCAATTTTCTGTCTTCTCTTCACATCTGTGGCTTGCCAACATCACTACTCTTGCTATTATTAAGGTAAAATAAAGGTTATTTGATCATAAGGTGTTCAACATTATAGCAGTCAACCTGATGATCAGCTGGTGGGTGACTAGTAGACTTGGATACACTACTCAAAGAGATGATTCATATAGTAAAATGAGCCAATAGATAGACAGTAATGATACATGTTTTGTATAAGCAGTAATTTTGGAAGTTCATCACTCACACACCCTTTTTAGTAAGAAAACTAAGACATAGAAAGATTAAGCAATTGATATCTTTTGGGTACTGTTTTTAAGTATTTATTGAATGTGTGGGACCATTTCTAGCTGCTGGTATTTAAACTCAAGCCAGAAGACTTCAGACGTCCCCACCTTTCACCACATTCAACAATGCACACACACTTTCCAACCTTTCTGCCCCATTACTTCTTGTAGGTAAATGTGGAATGTATTTTGTGGAAGACAATGCCTCTGATACAGTTGAAAGTTCGGTGAGTGGTGACTTACGTTTATAGTTAATTAGACCTAGAAAAAGTTTAAAACTGTAAATTCAATATAGTAAAGGAGCTCACCCATTATTACTCTGTGTGAGACTAGTGTGAATTCCAATCCTTTTTTTAAAAAATCCTTTTTAAGGGAAGACTGCCATTATCTTAGCAGTTGCAGTTATTATTGAAATTATAACACACTCCTATTATTTCTGTATTATTCTTCCTCATCACTGTCCTCAACAGCAACAAATTACTGTTCCCTGACACTCTCAATTCACAGTCAAGTACCTTTGCTATCAAAAGGAGAGGAATTTTTTTGTAAAATTGAATAACTAAGCCATTCTAATGTCTATGTAGCTGAGTAATGATAACGTATTCTTCTGGATATGCTAGTATTCATCAAAAAATAACCAATAAGACTGAATTCTATTACAGAGAATAAAGCTTTTAGTGTTCTATAAAGCTAAACAAATCTAGAAATAGTTTTTTATTATTAATTCATTCATATTATATCTCAATTGTTATCCCATCCCCCCATTCCTCCCTCCTTCCCGCTTACCTATGACTGTGACTGAGGGGGACCTCCTCCCCCTGTATATGCTCATAGGGTATCAAGTCTCTTCTTGGTAGCCTGCTATCCTTCCTCTGAGTGCCACCAGGCCTCCCCATCCAGGAGATGTGGTCAAATATAGTGCACTCGAGTTCGTATGAAAGTCGTTCTCCACTCTCCACTCTCCACTCTCGACTCAACTATGGAGACTGTCCTGTCCATTGGTTAGATCTGGTTCAGAGTTTGAAGTTTACTGCACGTATTGTCCTTAGTTGGTGCCATAGTTTGAGCAGAACTCCTAGGCCCAAATCCACCCATCATAATGTTCTTATAGGTTTATAGGACCCTCTGGATCCTTCTAGTTCCCCATTCTCCCACCTAGAGTCCCAATAGGATGTCCTCCCCTCTCTCCCACTTTCCTGATAAGTGAAGAATAGTCTTTTTTTTTTTTTAATTCCTCAATTTGGTCTGACATAGGCAGTGTTATGTAGTAGGAGGGTTCCAGATTGCCTACCTTTTGTCATGGAGAAGAGAATGCATTTTGTTTTGTCATGGAGGGAGGAGAGAGTGTGCATCTTGTTTTGGCATGGTTTTGAATTGAAAGTCAAGTTTTCATGTAATGGAAATACTTTTGTCTGTTTACTTCATGTTAGAACCTTCAAGGGGAGTTAGAACCGGCATCATTTTCCTGGACATATGAAGAAATCAAAGAAGTTCACAGGCGCTGGTGGCAGCTGAGAGATAATGCTGTAGAAATCTTTTTAACAAACGGCAGAACGCTCCTATTGGCATTTGACAATACCAAGGTAAACTCACCATTATGAGACATGCAACTGTTGAAATGATATTGTGACCAATGATGCTACTGGTTATATGAAGCTTAATTAAATGGAAGTTAATTTTCTTAAATTGGTACTCTAAAATGATATAAAATATACCTTTTATCTTTATCTTAACTAAGGAAGTCCTTAATCTTATTTATAAAAAAATCTTTCTGACCTCTGAAATGTTAAGTTTGAAGTCTCCAAAGTGACAGAAAGAAGCAGTTAGCATGCTCAGGATGTAGTCCATCCTTGATATGCCATCACTTGCCCTGAGCCCTGAGAGAAGTCACACGTGCTGACTACCACCGCTTGTCCCTATAGCACCTTCTCCTACCTCGGTCCCTTAGCTTCTCTCCACTCCTGCCTCCTCCTCTTCATTCTGGGCTGCAGGTGACCAGAGCTCCTACTGCTAACTCCGTGCCCCTCACCTTACCTGTCCCGCAGAAGCATTTGACGTGCTCACTAGCCTTTCCTTTCCACTCATGATACTGTCCTTTCTGGGATTCTGTTTCCCTCACTAGCTTTCCCACTCAGCATGTTTGTAGCACCTTTTTGAGTAGCTCAGGCTCATTCTTCAGACCTCTTCTCACCTATCTCACAGCCTTCAGAGCCAACTGTGTCCTACAACTCAGCTCTGTGTCAGTGCCCAGGCCTCTCCCCTGCACACCATGCCCACTTAATTAACTCTAACTTGCTATCTCCACCTTGAAGATATCCTTTTCTTTTCTATAAATAGAGCCTCATCTCTCTGTTATTCAAGTCCAAAACCTTGAGAGGATACTAGCAAACTCTGCTATTCCTGTCACCTTGAGTGTCTGCTCCATCCACACACACTCTTGGCCTGACTAAACTGTTACTACAATCTTGCTCTAAGCCACTATCATCTCTCACCCAAAGCAATTATAGCAGCCCCCTAACTGCCCAGCTGTGTCCACACCCAGCCCCTTCAGTCTGTTTCATTTCTCTACTCAAAACTCTGTAGTTGCTTCTCATGGCTCTCACCGAAAGTCAAAGCTCTTGCAAGAGCCTAATAAAGCCCTAGCTAGTCAAGAACCTTATCGCCTCCTGACTTCATCTACTATTCTCTCCCTCACTCATACTCTATCCATGATGGCTTCCTTCTTGAATTTATCAAAACACTGATGCCACAGGGTCTTTGTACTTAACTGCTGCCTGGAATGATTTTCTCCACAGAAGCCCCAATGACTCACTGTCACTTTTTTCAGGCCCCTTGATCAAGTGTTTCCTTAGGAGAGAGTTCCTTACTGTACCAAACAGTATCCCCTCCCTGTTGATCTTCATTATATAAAATAGTCACTGTTCCATTGCTGTGAAGAGACACCATGACCAAGGCAGCTCAACTTACAAAAGAAAAGTATTAAATTGGGGCTTGCTTACAGTTCTAGAGGGACCATGGTGACTTAAACAATAGCTGAGAGCTACATCCTGATCCACAGGAGGGTGAGAGGGAGGGGAGAGAGAGAGGAGAGAGAGAGAGAGAGAGAGAGAGAGAGAGAGAGAGAGAGAGAGAGAGAGAGCGCGCTAGCACTGGGCCTAGTATGGATTTGTGAAACCTCAAAGTCCACTCCCAGTGACACTATTCCAACAAAACTGTACCTCCTAATCCTTGTAATCCTTTCAAGTATGGGGGCCATTCCCGGTCAAACCACTACAAACAGCCTTTCTGTAACCCAGTGCCCAGCATTCCTGCTATCTTCACTGTGCTGTCTTTCTCCATGAGGCTCTTTACTCCCCAGTATTGTGCTCTCCCTGCAGAATGTCTAGACCAGCCTTTGCTCTGTGTTCCGTTGTCTGCACCTGGAACAGAGCTGGCACGTGGGTGTCATTATGTGCTGGGTGAATGAAAGCTCCTTTTCTTCCATAGTCAGTGTACACTCTCACAATTCCTCCCATCTATTTTAATGTCAACATTTGGCAGCCTTTGATTTATGTGACAGTTTGGGTTTTTCAGCACTGTGTTTCTGTCTGTTCCGACATTTCTCTATCTTGTCATTGTCATTCAGTCTTATTTCTTACTGTCATATCAGTGGCTCTTCTTCTTTCACCTGTACACATGTTTGGATTTTCATTTGTTTGTTTTGGAAGAGTCAGAATACCCCCTTTTCTGTGACAGAACTTTTATTAATCTCTAAAAAAGAGTTTCAACTGAGCTGAGATATAGCTCCATGGTAGAACGTTTGCCTAGAACGAACAAGGCCCTGGGTTCAATCCCAAGGACCACAGGGGTGTCAGTAGTAGGTTTTAAAAAAACATAATTATATATTAATATATGCCAATTAAAACATAAAATAAGACAAGTTATATACTCTCCATATTCAATGGTACAACATTTCAGTTCTAAAAAGAAGGAGTGGGCCATAGCGAGGAAAGACTAGACAAGAGCAAGGCAGAAACTAAGTGGGACAAACACCAAATCCTGCAGCTCCATGTCCCGCACCTGAAACTTATGATGTGCTCGTATGTGCTCCAAAGGTCTTGGGAAGCTCCACCCTCCAGCTTTTCTGCCTGCAGCATATGCAGTGTCTCACTGGGACCAGCTCCAATCCATGCCTGCAACTTGACTGAACAGATCTCTCATAGTTATGGCATCTCCAACATCCTGGAATCACCATTCAACTTAGGCTTTAGTTTCACAGCTCTGCACAAAGACATTCTTAGAGAATCCTGGCACATTTCCTGGCCTCAGCAGCCTTCTGAACCCTTGACATCCATGACTTCATCGCTCTTGTGGATTTCTTGCCTGTGAAACCAGTACCATGTGGACGATGGTGCCAAGTTCTCTAGCCAGCTGGCTATGTGGCCTGACCCCTTGGACCACAGCTGCATCAGTCTCTGTGTTCTGGCCTTGGAGAATAATGTCTCTCTGGGGTTTTGGCAGTCAGGGAGACCCTTCAATGTCATTTTCAGTTTGGGCTCTTTCCTTTCCAATGCATTTGTATTTTCTCAAGATGGAGCCTTCTATGGGTTATCACTTGCCCTTAAGGCACCACCTGTCCTAGTGTCACAGTGCAGAATACATGGTTTTCCTTTAACAGTGGTTATCTCTGTAACAAGCTGTTTTCTCAATATCCCTTTTACTTGCAACTTTAAACTCACTCCTTTTTCTGCTGATGGCACATTTTTCACATCTGTCTAGATCACTTTGTACTCTCTCTCTCACCATAGTACTGGAAGTAACCACCACCTGAATTCTGTTATGCTTTGAGATGTTGTTCCACCTAGCAAATTAGTTGATTACTTTTGTATTTGGCCACATTCAAGTTCTCAGGACATGGACAAATAAAGCCAAATTTTTTTTCCAGAATTTAACATAAAGGGCCACACGTCCAGTTGCCAACCGTTTTTCTATTCAAAGACTTCATGAGGCAGGACTGCACTGTCTGTATTTCTCTTGGCATTCTAGTCTTCCAGTTCCCACCAGAATGGCCCGTTAAGCTCTGATTACAGCATGTTTAGCCTGGAAACCAGGTCTGAAGCCTGTGAACTACATGGTCAAGTAGCCACAGCGACAGCCCTACTTTTCAGCACTTCTCTATTGTATTAGTTGCGTGTTGCTGTGAGAAGATATCTGACAAAAGCAACTCAAGGGATGGAGGGCTTATTGTGGTGAGTGTAGTCCATGATGGAAGGGAAGGCATGCAGGAGCATGAGGTAGCTGGTCAACTGCTGTTGTACTCAAGAAACAGGGAGAGGTGAATGCTGGATTCTCACCTCGCCATCTCTCTTTTATTCAGTCCAATAAATGTTGCCCATTTAGTGAGTCTGGGGCCCAAACCTCTAGAATGGATGCCACACATTTAAAATGGCCTTTCTTCTTTGATTAAACCCTGCTGTGTTGGGAGCCAGGCTGATCCAAAGCATTTTCCCAAAGTCCTGACACATGGAAAAGGAACTTCTTGCCTAAAATCAAGGACATGGTTGGCAAGGCCAGTAATGGCATAAGGTCAGGGTCTTGGGGAATCTGTAATTTCAGATCTTGGGAACCCAAGTCTTTCCCCCTAAAAGGCAATGGTTTTTTTTTCTTTTTTAAAAAAAAATTTATTCAGATTAAATACCAATTGTTATCCCCTCACTTCCTGTTCCTCCTTCCCTCTTTCACCCTTTTATATCCTACTCACATAGAATATTTGTATTTAATTCTCATGAGGTAAACATCATCACCTCCATATTGCAGATGTAATAACAGCATAAAGGGTTTAACAGGAGCACACAGACCAGATCTGTTTTGATACAATCAGACTGTCAGTACAGAATACCATGCTCTTTCTACACCATCATGCTGCACATTTATTGATTTTTTTTAGTGTCTAAGTGACTTCTGTGAATTATTTTTCCTTGGAAATTATGAACAGAAAATGCAGAAGTTTCTGCCAGATAATTTTGCCAGCAGATTTACCTGGCAGTAAACCCAAAGACAAGGCCTGCCTCTGGGAGGAGACTGCAATCAGACTGTGGTTCTCCCCCAGTTAATGCAGGTTTCCTGGAGGATTCCGATTAATAACATGTCTACAATGTTCTGCTTCTCTAAGGAAGTATCAATAAACCTAAAAATAGAATTTTTCTCCTTCCCCTTTAGGTCCGTGATGACGTGTACCAGAGCATTCTCACCAACAACCTCCCTAATCTCCTGGAGTACGGCAACATCACTGCTCTGACAAACCTGTGGTATACAGGACAAATTACCAACTTTGAATATTTGACTCATTTAAACAAGCATGCTGGGCGATCCTTCAATGATCTCATGCAGTACCCTGTGTTCCCCTTCATCCTCTCTGACTATGTTAGTGAGACTCTTGACCTCAATGATCCATCTATCTACAGGCAAGTAAAGCATCACATTTTAGGTTCATCTGCATTCAAAATTTATGCCATTAGAGTTTTTTGTTTGAAAACATTCAAATATGCACAAAAATTAATGATTAATGAAGCCTAAGTCCAGCTATTAAAGTACTGAAGTCCAGCAATCAAAAGTCCTCTTTTGCCTGCCATAATTAACATGCCCAGTTAAAATTAAATACCTCACCATAACGTGGGGTTTCCACTTTTACCTTTATACATTGCCATTTTCCTATGGGCCATGTCTGCCTCCCCTTTATCCAGTGCTTTGCCCTCTGGGACAGTACCTCTTCCCCCTCTCCCTTGTCCACTTTCCCTTCTCCTCTTCCTCTATCTCCTGTCTTTGCCTCGTATTCCCTGCCCTCTGTCTCTTTGGGATAAGGAAATACCCTTTGTGCTGAGAACTGGGTCTTGGGGGTCCTGAGCTGATACTTTACCTTACAGGTATCTTTGGAGGTAATTTGAAGTTTGAGAATTAAAAGAAAAGGATTTACGTTTTTTTCTGTCTTTCCTGGACAAACAGTTATTTTAAAGAAACCAGATAGTCCAAGTTTTCTGGCAAATATTTTATTTAGTTCAAAAAACTTGTTCTCTTCCTTAACAATGTTAATAAATATTTTAAGTATAAATACCCTCAAAATAAGCCAGACTTCACCCTTTCTCAAGAAATCAGATTCAAGTTATTTCACATGGTACATTGTCTCTCTTTTACGTATTATATACACTGCTACTGGAGATTTGATCATTTTATGCATTGCTGGTATAAGCATAAGTGGTGTTTCTGGAAAGCAGTTTGACAGCATATTAAAAAAAAAACAAAACTGTTAGGCTGGCCGTGGTGGCGCACTCCTTTAATCCCAGCACTTGGGAGGCAGAGACAGGCAAATCACTGTGAGTTCGAGGCCAGTCTGGTCTACAAAGTGAGTCCAGGACGTCCAAGGCTACACAGAGAAGCCCTGTCTCGAAAAACTTTAAAACAAAACAAAACAAAGGAAAAAAAACCTGTTAGTTATGCATACTCTGTTTCAGCAAGTTAGCGTCTAGGAAATTTTGGGAATGCTAGAAAACATATGCTCAACATAAAGATTCCAGCTTAACCACCAGTTGTTTTGGGACCTGAGCTTTCCTGGACCTTTGCTTGCTTTGGGATCTGGCACTCTATGTGAAGATTTCACTAGGAAGGTGGTACTCCTGTTTTTTCTTTTTCTTTTTCTTTTTTCTTTTTTTAAATTAATTCATTCATATTTGCATCTCAATTGTTATCCCATCCCTTGTATCCTCCCATTCCTCCCTCCCTCCCGCTTTCACCTTACCCCCTCGCCTATGACTCTGACTGCAGGGGACCTCCTCCCCCTGTATATGCTCAGAGGGTATCAAGTCTCTTCTTGGCAGCCTGCTATCCTTCCTCTGAGTGCCACCAGGCCTCCCCATCAAGGGGACGTGGTCAAATATGGGGCACCAGAGTTCATGTGAAAGTCAGTCCCCAGTCTCCACTCAGCTGTGGAGAATGTCCTGTCCATTGGCTAGATCTGGGTAGGAGTTCGATGTTTACTGCACATATTGCCCTTGTTTGGTGCCATAGTTTGAGCAGAACCCCTGGGACCAGATATGCCTGTCATAATGCTCTTCTTGTAGGTTTCTAGGACCCTCTGGATCCTTCTATTTCCCCATTCTCCCATACTTCTCTCACCTAGAGTCCCAATAGGATGTCCTCACCTCTATCCCACTTTCCTGGTAGGTGAAGACTGTTATTTTTCAAAGTAACATATTTTCCAGTGTATAAGACAACTTTTTAACCCACCCCCAAATCCATACCAAAATTGGGGTCATCTTATATGCAGCTTGCTTCATATGCTGGGCACATATATTGGGGGTGCCACTGTCCTGCCTGGGAAGTATGAATCAGGGAGGAGCAGGCTGTACACATCTTCCTGCTCCCGGAGGAGGAGAGTGTGATGTGGATTGGCTCTCCACTAGAATCCTTCTATTCAACTCTGACTCTCAGGGCAGCTGCATCTTCAGATTGAGTGTGGAGCATGCCTTAAAGGGGCAGTGTAGGCTGGCACTGGCTGTCTGCCAGCATTTAATAAAGCACCTGGCTTGCTGTGCCCTGTCTGCAAATAGACACATGCCCAAGTCTGCTGCACAGAGTCTATATGGCGAGTATATTCCAAACTCTATATTTTAACTGGAAAAATTGGGGGTCGTCTTATATATATGCCCCAGTCATCTTAGAAACAGCCTGAAGGTCCAACATTAGATTTGAATACATTGTACTACTAAAGCTGCAACTTGAAACTACTACTACAACTACTAAAGCAATATTGTAGGATTGGCAAAATGACTCAGCAAGTCAGACTTACTACCAAGTCTGAGGATCTGAGTTTTATCCTTGAAACCCACATGGTGTTGAGAACCAACTTTCACAAATTTTCTTCTGACCTCTGCATGCATACCCACACATACTCATCACGTGCATGCACACAAAATAAATAAATGTACAAAAAGCATGGTAGAAGTACATTTTGTAAGCATGGAAAGATGTTCTTTTGCGTAAAAAAAAAAAATATATAGACACTCACCGGTAAGCACACTGAACAAGCACTGGGCAAATATATGCTAAAATGTTTTACCTATGAGTAAAGCAGCATAACTGATTTTTGGTTTATTCCATTAACTCAACCGTAATTTCTTTGTTAGGGGGTTTTGTTGTTATGTGTTTGTCTGTCTGTCTCTGTCTCTGTCTGAGTCTGTTTGTCTAATTGAGGCAGGGACTCACCATATAACACTGGATAGCACAGAGATCCATCTGCTTCCACCTCCCAAGTGCTGGGATTGAATGCATGTGTCACCAGAATTTGCATTTAGTGATATTAAACTCCACACCCCTAGGAAATAGTAATGTATCAAAAAACACTATAATCCCAGCACTGGGGAGACTAAGACAGGGGGGGACTGTTGCAAATACAAGGTCAGCCTGTCCTGCAAAGAGAGTGTAAGGCTAGCTTGGGCTACATAGTAAGGGCTTGTCTCAATAACAACAGCAGAATTAGATCTGAATAAGCCAGCTGGGTTTGATTTACTGATCTTTGAGCAGAGCCTGCTGTTGGTCTAAATAGAGTGCCTGATGTTAACATTGTAGATGGTCTTTTCCTTGTACCTCTTAGCCAGAGTAGCTGATCCCTCATATCAGAGCTATTGTTTCTACCCTTTCATGCACCGTACAGAGATGCTGACATGTTTTATAGTGGGTAGAAGTGAGAACATGCTCCTTGCATTCTTTGGCCTCTAAGGATGGTATGTTGTTATTAATAGCAGAACACTATTACTGTCGTGTTTGTGTACATGCACACTTGCATGGCACTGCATGACAGCATCACCCAGAAGTGTCAGTAATTCACCATGCAGGTACAGATCTTTACTTGCATTTCCTTAACAGTTTATGAGGCATGATTTAAATAGTGACTGTTGGTTGCAAAGCACCATGCTTTTGTGATTTGGGGACTGCACATTTTGTCAATTGCTCATTTTCAGGGTGAAGACATAAACAGCTTAATCCTGGAAGTATCAAATTACTTCATATTTTTATCATCTCTTCCTTTGTAGAAACCTGTCTAAACCTATAGCTGTGCAGTATAAAGAAAAAGAAGACCGTTATGTTGACACATACAAGGTATCTTTAGTTTCCATTAATACTTTGATATATGAAAAATGGAGCTTTATGAACTTACACTTTTTAACTTTGTAGAATTCATTTTTCTGTTTTTTGTTTCCTTGTACTTTAAGAACTAGAAATTACATAAAATAGACAATTGCTTTTGTCTTAGTTCTGTGGAAATACCTTCCAAGAATAGAAGGCAAGTATACTTTCATTTTGGCACAATTTGAAAGCTGACTAGTCCACTATATTTTCAAGTGCATAAAAATTATATTTCTTATTTTTTAAAAAATCACAGATTTCCAGAGACCCAACTATTCATGCCTTGAGTGTTATTTATATTATATAGGAATAGTGGTATCTTTACAATATGATCATGATGTTTATTTCTACTATAACCCTAGACATAGTTAGAAAAATATGCATTTTAGATATAAGTGAGTTACCTATTTAAATAGAAATGAGTTACCCATGTCAACAATGTTAATATTAATGTAATTTTATTGGAAACCTAGAAAACTGACTTACCACATAATATATTCTTTATAGTAGTATAATGATAGGAGTAGCAGAAGCCATTCTCTCATATTCCCACATCACTCATGTCCCAATTCCAGAGATGTCCCTCTAAGTCCCTGAAACTCACCATTTGGTTCTTCTGCAATTAAAAATATGACAGCCTCTGTGAGTTCGAGGCCAGCCTAATCTACAGAGATTTCCAGCACAGTCAAGGTTACACAGAGAAACCCTGTCTCAAAAAGGAAAAGAAAAGAAAATATGACAGCCTGTGGGACTCAAGACATTACTTGAAAATTCACTGCATCCAACTTTGTTATTAGAAAGCTGCAAAGATGCGCATAGTGACAGACAGGAAATGCGTGGCGGAGCTGCCTCCTTTGTGGTGGGGAGAGTTGTACATGGGAAAGATCATTATTTTCCTTTTAACTCTGTACATGATCTGCAAAACCATCATATACCACTGTGTTTGTAGTGATGCTGTATGGTAATTTATTACATCTCTATTCCTAAAGATGCACTCAAAATGTATCATGAAACTCTTCAATGCAGACATGTCTAGTGGTAGGCTCGGCTTCTCAGTTTTTGAGCATACCTGTTTAGATATGTGGAGCTTTAAGCTAGAGTAAGAGTGCAAAACATTCTTATGATAGGTTAGGAGTAGAGATGGAGAGAGCTGGGTGGTTCTCATTTGGCCTAGGTGCTCAATGGGGTGGAATCTGGACACAATTGGGAAGACAAGAGTAGTGGCAAAAAGGTGGAGGAGAACGGAAGAGAAAACTAACCATACGTGGAGCACATAGTGGTGAGTTCTCCTGCTTTGTGTCCACAGTACTTGGAGGAAGAGTACCGCAAAGGAGCCCGAGAGGACGACCCCATGCCTCCTGTGCAGCCATACCACTATGGCTCCCACTACTCCAACAGCGGCACTGTGCTCCACTTCCTGGTCAGGATGCCTCCTTTCACTAAAATGTTCCTGGCCTATCAAGGTAACCACCTCAAAAGTCATGCTATGTTGTTAGAACAAAAACCTCTACTAGCTTCTTGAAAATTAACACTAACCATGCTCAGGAAAAGGAATTCTACTTAACCAGTCACTAAAATCCTCCTTTAAGAAATCATAATTAGTCAAATCTTCTTGCTTTTTCTGAGATTTTAGTGGTACATAATGTCTAAGTTTATAAAAATACAATTGATTTTTAAAAATTAAGATCTAATTCACAAACTACAAAATGGACCGGTTAAATTATATCAGCTCATTATTTTATTTTATTTTTTGAGACAGAGGCAGTCCCCTGTTCTCTCCTCCCCGTCTCCATGTGGAAAATGAGCTGTCCATCAGCTACATCTGAACAGGGGATCGAGGTTCTCTGCTTGCATGTCCTCGGTTGGTGCATCAGTTTGTACAGGCCGCCCCGGGTCTAGCTCCACCAGCCTTGATAGTCTGCTTGTGGAGCGTCTGACACCCACCTCGAGCTCCCCCCACCGTCCTTCCATCGCCCATCTTGTTCATACAGTTCTTTAAGAAAGGCTCTCACTGAACCTAGAGTTAGTCTGGTAGCTTAAAAGCCCCAGAGATATTTCTTTTCCCCACCCCACAGCACTGAGTAACATGCACACGCGAAACCACTGCAGCTCTTTCATGTGGTGCTGGGACCCAACTCAGGCCTTAGCACTTACGCTGTAAGAGCTCCTGCCCACTAGGCCATTTCTCCAGTTTCCCAACACAGTTCCCTCTCAGTCTTGCTTTCCTTGATCAGTTATCCCTCGTTGACTTGATCTCAGGTTGCTTCTGTGTGTGTTATCATATTCCAGCTGGTGCAAGGACTCTCATAAGCAAATAAGCGGCTCTCTTAAGGAGGAGCACCCAGAACTAATGTTTATACTGTCCTTATGTGCTATGCCATTGCTTGAAGATCTTTTTAGACATAAGAACTTTCTTCTGTGAATGTCATTTTTTTTAATGGCAGTAAAATCAGAGTATTTTAATGTAGTATGAAATACTGCAGTGCTATTAACATCCCTCCAACTAAAACCGTTTCTTTCAGTGTATCCCAAGAATCCACCAATATAAAACTCCCAATCAACCATTAATCTTTATTATAATGCTGTTATGAATACATTCATATACAATACTACTTTTTCTTCTTTAAGTAGTTACATTGTTGTTGTTTTGAAACCCAGTGGACTTTAAACTTGCTATGTAGCTGAGACTGGCCTTGAATTCCTGGTCCTCCTACCTCCACCTCCCACATGCGCACTGCCATGATTACATCCTCAGTGAATATTTATGCATTGATTATATTAAACCATAACACTACCTTAAACCTCACTTTCATTTTTCATTTTATTAGGTTTTTTCTGGCTTTTGAATTTTTTCATAATCTAATGAGTCATTTCAGGAATTCTGAACCTTGGCGTTATAGTTACTTTAAGCTACATACTTTTTTTTGTCTCAAGGGCTGCCTTGTGTATTCCAGGACATTTTAGTAGCAACCTTCACGTCTACTAATTAATGTTACTGATACATGAACTCTACCATGTTGTGACAACCAAAAATAATTTGAGACATTACCAAGTAGCACCTAGAGGGCAAACATGCTACCCATTGAGAACCAGTGATCTAATCTATGCATAATCTAGAGTCTCGTACTTTTCAGTAGGACTTTTTTAAAAAACAGAAAGTACAAAGAACCTTACAACCCAAACATAACCTATTGTATGATAATCTAATTAAACAGTTGATTAGTCTGTGTTCTATATGCCATGATTCCCTAGTGGCCTGACATTTCTTACTTTCTTAAAACAAAACAAAACAAAAAAACTGTAAATTTTGTTTTTTCCCCAGATTTGATTTAGTGGCCAGCCAGTGCTAACTGGCTCAGTGTAGCAGATGAAAAAGCAATAAAAATAATAGGAAATGTAGCTCAGCAGAGAAAGTGGGCTTGGAGAAAGAAATGAACTCATCTCATCAACACTGCTGTGCTTGGTGCTGAGACTGGCTTGTGACAGTCTCTACAAGAGGATATGCTCAGATCCCAGCAAGTGCAGAATGACATTAGACAATACAGCATAGCCCCTAAAAACCATACTCACAGCTGATGCTCTTAGGAATGGCCTTTGCACATCACTTATTATCCCTGTTCTGTGACTGTATTCAAAAGAAAGATATAGGGACAGAATTCAGTTCTTTGTCATCAATAATCTATACCAGAAAAAAGTGAACAGGAGTGAGTATGCTTAGTTTTATAGTGATAACAATTTTAGTTAATGCTTAAGCTCAGGGTTGGTGCATCTGAAAAGCAGTGTCAGTATTGCATGTTTCTCTCCTGTGCAGAATTTAGATTTAAATATGTGTATCTGTGTGTATGTGGTATAGACGGAGAAGGGGACAATATAAGGAGAGGAAGTGGTCTGAAGGGAAGGGGAAGACAAACAAATGAAGATAATAGATAGCTTTCTTTCACATGCAGAATCTAATGTATCAACACACACATAAAGCATAAAATCAGAAGAGGAGCCATCTGCAGGGGAACCATGAGGGTGGGCAGCAGTGAAAGTGAAGAAAGAAAGATGAGGGATGACAGGAGAAGGCGGCAGCCCCACCCTTTAGGGGAAAAAAATCTCTAAATAGTCTTGGTGAAGAAAAGAGCCTTCAATCTCATTCATATTCTCATTCTCTCTCTCTCTCTCTCTCTCTCTCTCTCTCTCTCTCTCTCTCTCTCTCTCTCTCTCTCTCTCTCTCTCTCTCTCTCTCTCTCTGTGTATGTGTTCATCCAGCTACATACATGTATGTGCCTATTTGAAATGGGATCTCTCATTGAACCTAGAACCCATTAATTCAGCTAAGCTGCATGACCGCTGAGTGCATACATCCACTTCCCCCCTCCACCCATTCTAGGGTTACAGAAACATATCTACCCACCTGGCTTTTACATCCATGTTTGGGACCAAATTCTGTCCTTATGCTTTTGTAAAAGATACTTTGCTACCTTTTTTAAAGTTATGCATTCACTTAATAAAGAGATCATTATTGTTTGTTCATTATGTGCTGGGTATGGGTGGGTCCTAGGCTTCTGCTTTTGTGAAGTTTTCATTCTAACTAGATAAAAGAGAGTAGTCATTTAGGCAAGTTGATGATTGAAATTATTTTATTTAGCAGTATGATGAAATCATAATACAGTTGAATATAGTGTGACCTCAAGAATTTGAATAATCATTTAAATAAACCAAAGGACCATTACCAATCATTTTTGAGGCAACGAAAGTTATGGTATGCCTCAAGTGGAATATGGTATTTGTGTCTTCATTGTATTATTGGGATTTCTTTGTAGATCAGAGTTTCGACATTCCAGACAGAACTTTTCATTCTACAAACACAACTTGGCGCCTCTCATCTTTCGAATCCATGACCGATGTGAAAGAGCTGATTCCAGAGTTTTTCTATCTTCCGGAGTTCCTGGTGAACCGTGAAGGTAAGCAGCAGATCATTTCTCACATACTTTGAAGGGTATGCAATAGAGTTACAGTTTTCCATGAGTAAAAGTAGTTTTTCTAAGACTTGAAATTTGAATTCCCAGATAGGAGAGATTCATGTCATTAAATCTATAATTGTATTTCCAGGTGAGATTGAGGATTTCTGAAGTTTTATAGGACTGGCTACATTTGGGAAACTGTGTTTTCAACTATTAAAATTATTTGTATCATGTATTTTAACTATATTACACATATTTTTCTGTTTGTAAAAGTTACAATCATTAAAAAGTAACATTTAAAAGTAGTTCATTGGAAAATATTAATTAAAACATGAATGATTTTAAGAAGAAATAAGAGAAATAAAACAGTCTGAGGCTAGGACTACAGTCCAGTTGGTGCTGTACTTGCCTAATGTGTTCTACATAAACTAGGCATGGTTGTGCATGCCTGTAATTCAGAGTATAGGAGGGGGAAAAAAGAAGAAGGAAAACTCTCTAAGAAGCATTAAACTAATAATCAAAAGCAAGGGCATTCTATGATAAAATTCAGTGCTGTGATGCCAGTGACCTTGGCCACCCTTTCCTCTTCTTTGACAGAAGCTCAGTCATCTCTATAGGGGTGCTCCTGAGATATTTTCCTTAATTTCGTGTGCCTTAATATTCATTGGGAATACATGGAATTGACATATCTTCAGTCAATCTTAGAATTTCATTGTATGCTGTCTTAGAAGAAGTATTAATGCACTCAACCTACTACTTACCCTGGAGCTGTTTCATCATGTTGCCTACCTTAAGACACCACAGTCTGGAGCTGCAGTGACACAGGCACTGTGCAGCACTAATACAAAACTACAAGTCACATAGCACCTGTAGCCTAGGAAGCACACACGTAGGGTTCAGTTCGGAGCTCATTTAAAACTACCTCCTCTTTTCTCTGTAGTCTTTCATACATGTTCCTATTATGGCTTTATGACAAATCACCCCAACACCTAGTGACTCAAAGCAACAATAAATTTGTTATTTATCACAGCTTTTGCAAGTCCAGGTCAGCCAAGGGTCCTTGTTTGCATTCAGAGCCTGGGTCACTAGGGCAAGGGGAGTTAGCAGATTCATAGGTCCCTTCCTTTAAGTGGAACTGTGCTTTCCCAGACATGCTCTTCAAGAGGGCTGGTTTGAGCTCCCTCCCTCACTATTTGGCTACTCAGGGCTCCAAAGCTGTTCCTGAGAGAGATGGGAAGAAGCTAAATTACCTTTTCTAACCTAGCCTTGTCAGCCAAATAGCATCCCTTCCCCCTGCCCCTGCTCATCTGTGTCCACCCAGCTCCAGATTGAACACTCACAGTCTACCACTTGATAATGGGGAAATAAGATAGAAAAGCATAGTAGATAGGAAATATGGCAGCCTCTTTTTAAAAAAAAGAAATTATAACCTTTATTGTTTTATTTTATGGGTATGGATTTCTGCCTGCATGGCTGTCTGTTCCACAGGTATACAGTGCCTGTAGAGGCCAGAAGAGCACCAGATTCCCCCAGGACTGGAGTTACAGACAGTTGTGAGCCCTCCTGTGGGTGATCGCAGGTCCTCTGGAGGAACAACCATTGTTCTTAACCACTGAGCCATCTCTCCAGCCCCTGTAGTCTCTTATTAAAACTATAACTTCCTAAATGCTCCTTGTGTCTTTTCCTATCAGCATTCCTCCTGGTGCCCTTTAGTCATCTGTTCTACGTGATGAGAGTCTCCTTTGTGGTGTGCCCTTGGGACCTGAAAGTTTGGAATGATTAAGTTCATGGGCCCTCCCCAGCCTTTCTGCCACACTGGTCACCATTAAATAAACCAGGCCTTTCTGCCAAGCCGACTCCTGCTCTCCAGGATAATATATAGATCCTGAAATGCCTTATACAGATCTTATACATACCCTCAGTTTATATTTTGTCAAATCATTACAAAATGATATACACTGCTTATACATTGGTGAAGAGCCTTCATACCATATTCATACAATCAAAAAGGGTAGACAATTTTTTAAAAGGCCCTTTTTAATTTTTATCCTCCTTATAAATAGGTATATTTTTCTATAGAAAATAAATATCTATTCAAAGAGTTTTGCTTGTTTTAAGAGACACTGTCTCCCTATGCAATCCAGCTGGCCTAGAATCCCCAGTATTCCTTTTTCAGCTTGACAAAGTCTGGGGGTGTAGGTATGCACTGCCATGCCTGTGAAGTATTTTAAATAAATTTTTATTATTTTTACACTAGCAGACAAGTGAAATGTATATTAGTATATATTCATATTGCAAGAACCCTTTTAAAGCTGGGCAAGAGTGGCACACACTTTTAATCCCAGCACTTAGAAGGCAGAGGCAGGTGGATCATTCAAGGGCAGCCTGGCTTGTCTACAGAACAAGTTTCAGGACTGAGAAAGGATCTGAAAAGACAAAGACAAAACCAGAACCTTTTTAGTAAATATGTGATATTTTTGTTGGGCTAGGAATCCTGAGTGGAGTGAAAGTCAGAACAAAGCTATATATTGCCCATAAAAATCAGTATACTATGACAACTCATTTTAGGGTAGTGTCTACATTGCAAGGGTTTTTTTTTTAACTACAGAAAATCAATACTTATTAAATATATGGTATTCAATATATGAAAATGACCAACAATCTAGCAATTCTTACACAAAGCTTTAATTTGATTTTAATCAAGTTTATATTTAAATAAATATTTAAGCACTCACTGTGTTTGAAGAGTTTGGTGAGCATAGTACTGCAATTCATGGGCACTGATGTTTCTGCTTTTTCTCTATCCTGTTAAAAGTTAAAGTGGTCAAAGGTTAAAGTTGAAAGTCCCAGCTTAAGTTAGCTTAGCATCTAACCTGTCCCTGTTGGCACAGAAAGATGTGCAATGATGCTTGCTGTAGGACAGTCATCTTGCTCTACAGACAGGGCTGTAGTGCACCACCACCTGTTCTCCAGAGCATTTACACCCTGAGGGCTGAGTGAAGCCTGCCTTGGCAGAGTTAAACACTGTGTTTTAATCTTCCTTAGGTTTTGACTTCGGTGTGCGTCAGAATGGTGAGCGGGTTAACCACGTAAACCTTCCTCCGTGGGCACGCAATGATCCTCGGCTGTTCATCCTCATTCATCGGCAGGCACTGGAATCTGACCATGTGTCCCAGAACATCTGCCACTGGATTGACTTGGTGTTCGGCTACAAACAAAAGGGAAAGGCTTCTGTTCAAGCCATCAATGTGTTCCATCCTGCTGTAAGTAACTCTTTTAAAAGACTTTTCACAGTAAGTTAGAACCTGAATATTTTAAGGTTGGCTGTTATGCTATTTCTTTAAAATACCCAAGTCATCAAAGAGGCAGTTACACTAAGCTGTTACTACTATTAAGCAAAAATTTTCAGGTTCTATACTTTTATCTCTTTAAGGGTATCTTAGATGTTACAGTTAGGGATTCTGCAAGATCGCCCTCATGTTTAGTGATTTACTAAATAGATGTATGGACACAGTTTGTAGCTCTGATTTATGACAGAGGAATACATAGCAGTAAACAAAGTCTGGGCAGAGCAAGGCACACACTCACACCTGACTCCTCCCATTATACCACGAAGAGTACGCTCACCTTCTGCAGGATCTCTGCTAGCACCTGTGAAGTGGTGGCTGCCAGGGCAGCTGTCTATTGATTCAGAGTTCAGTGTCTCTTTGGGAACAGTCACTTATAAACCATCTGCCTGATGTGTGCTGACATTCCAGGCTCAGAAGGAATACAAAGTGTTGAGCATGGCCCGCATTGTTTGCATAATACACTATGCAAAGTGAGCTATACTTGTCTGCTAGGAAATGGTGGGAAGATTCCCGAAACCCCAGCTCCCAGGCGCCAGCCAGGGATGCAGCACAGCTTTCCAAGGAGAGTAGCCAGCTAGCTGAGTTAGCTCTTCCCTGCTTACTACTCTGAGTGCTCATTCCATATTTTGAAGGACATCATTTTTCTTCATGACAGAGACATTGCATTTGCCTTATTAGAAAATATGTAAAATGTAACTATCAAAAAGAGGAAATACGAGAAATAAGCTTTGCTTTAGCATCTAAATATCAAAAACACCTTTAAGACTTCTCTATACCTACATATTATTCCAATAGTTTAGTTAATTTTGTTTCTTAAATCTTTTCCCCCCCTGAATAATACAGTCTTAAATATATTTAAGTCATGAGGTATCATTCTTCATGATTGTAATGGCCACCGCTATCCCTATTTAAGATAGATTCTAATTTCCTAGAAGTAGAGTAGAGTAGTTAATTTCCACATATACTGGTTTATATAGATGTAGGAATATTCATTATGCTAGGCTCTCAGGGTGCAGAGGTGACTAGGGTGAGTAGCATAGGGAAAAAGTGGGTTGGGTGAGGTGACTGCTTGTGTTCGGAAAGTTCCAGGGAAATGTGTGAAAGGAATGTCTGAAAGAAGTGCAAAGGCAGAACACAAAAAGAATGGTATTTCTGAATCTGTATGCTGGCTGCTCAGTGCAGACCAGCAGACCAGCTCTTATCCACTATGACATGTGGCTGTCCCAGATTTCCACTTAGCAAGGTAAACTGATTGACCATGGGCTTGCTCTGCACTAATGTCTATGCAGATGGTACAGATCTGAAAGTTTTTGTAAGAAATACAGCTATGTGTACAGCCCAAATCCTTACAAGGTATTCTACTTCTGAGCTTCTTTCTACCTGAGACACATGCCCAAGGGTGGTCCAAAAATAAAATTCTCTTTTTGGTCCATTGTTCTCTTTAATTATTTTGGATACCTCTAAGGTATCCTTAGAAGGGAGAATAAAACAGTTTTATGGTAGGTCTAATAGAAGATGATTTTGAAGAGGAAAGCAGGTTTTTTCAAAAGCAAAGATATAAGTTAGTTCACAAATAAGAGTTTTATAAGAAAAGCAGTAAATAGAGGAGGAAAATTTCCTTTTATTTCTACCTATCTTAGGTTCCTTGTAGAGGACTCCACAAAACAAACAGACAAACAAAACAGAGATTAACAGGAGGAAAGCATGAAGGCTCACCCAGCACAAACTTTCCTAACACCTGAGCCTTTCTAAGGAAGGGAAGCCCCCGGCTAGTGCCTAGACCTGAGGTTCTATTCTATAGCTCATGTAAAGTGGCACCTTGTGGAATGTATAATAAAGTAAAAGCAATAGTGTGAGGCCTTTTGTTCACATCCTCTGTGTGTGCCTTCAGTCTTCAGATACGAGGCTGCTTCTTTCCTCTATGGAGGGACATGTGGTGCTTCTGACCTGCTTCAAGAAATGCTTAGGAAACTCTTTCTAGACTTTATGAGCAGCCTCAGAGGAAGAGCAGAGTCCTTCCTCACGTTCATTCTTTATCTCAAAATGTTCCATGTGTCAAGGCACCATGTTTTAAGGTACCATGTTCTGAGCTGTGTTCATATTAATCCTGAAATGTAACATTTAGAGAAATTGTGAATTTAAACATTAATCTCAGTATACCCTGTACTGTGTACATCATTTTGCATATCTTTTCAGTGATTCTTGTTTAAATGTATCTGGAGACTAAAACATAAAAGGTAATTCCTCTAACTTGAATGTTTTTCACTTTCTTTGAAACTTTAGTATTCTAAAAAGTGCAGTAACCATGAAGGTTATTTAACTTCTGAAGTGCTTTGGAAATTTTATTTTGACACTTACAAGGATGTTATATTTAGATACGCATGTGAAGGTTGCTGTAACTGATTAAATGCTCAAGTCTGGGCCATCCACAGGGGCATGCACAGCACTAATGGCCGATAGATTTACAACAGAGAAGTGCACAGAGCAAACAGGACAGACTCTCAAGAGGCACTATGCCAAGAAGGAACATGCCATGTCAGTAACTCACCCTGCGACCTTCCTTGGTGCTTTTTCATATTCACTGGTGGTTTCGATTGTGAACTCACCTGTATTGCAGCATAACTTCACTTCTGCCTCTCTCCATCTGTTACTTTGGACAAGCAGTTTCTTCAGTAATCTATCTGATATCTTATATGACATTCTCAGGCCTTAAATTTGAAATGTTTTATAAAAACACCCAGTTAACACCAGGTAGGCAAGATATATTATTTTGAACACACATTCAGAAATATTGCTTATTACTGTCTGAACGTAGTAAGACCAGTAAGGGTAAGATAACCTGATCAGAAACATTTTTAAATAATTTGTTTTCAAAGTATATTTTTAAATAATTTGCTTTCAAAACAGAGTACCGTTAGCTAAAAAATGAAACAAGTTGTTTTCTCTTTAGCATTATGACTAATTCTCACATTACTCTGCTGGTGCCATAGTCTCTGACATTTTTCTCTGCAGACATACTTTGGAATGGATGTCTCTGCAGTTGAAGATCCAGTGCAGAGACGGGCTTTGGAAACCATGATAAAAACCTATGGGCAGACCCCTCGTCAGTTGTTCCACACAGCCCATGCCAGCCGACCTGGAGCCAAGCTCAACATTGAAGGAGAACTCCCAGCAGCTGTTGGCTTGTTAGTACAGTTTGCTTTCAGAGAGACCCGAGAACCGATCAAGGAAATCACTTATCCAGTATGTTATTTTGATTTCAGTAAAACTCAGCAAAATTTGATTGAACTCCTACCATGCCTCTCACTTAGCCATGAGGATGCAGACATGGATAGTGTAGTCCGTGCCTACAGATAAGCACCAGGCAGTGTAAGACAGACAGGGGCAGCTAGAGCAGCAGCCTGTGTGTGCAGTGAATGCTGGCTGCATCTGCTACATGGAGAAAGTGCCTTGGAAGCCCAGGGGAAAGAAGCATTGATGGGGCAGACAGCTGCTGTTGCCAGGGAGCACAGAAGGGGTATTACCAGGGAAAGCCTCACCAAGTGGACTTCTACTTAGGATTGTGCAAATAAAAGGGGCCAGCTGGTACCTGTATATGACGCAGCTGGGTCTGGCTGCCTTGTTCAACCAAGAGCACTAACCAGAGGTACCTCTCCAGTAATGGGAAATATTGTCTCTAAAAATAGGAAACAGCCCTACCCAGATCTAGCCAATGGACAGAACATTCTCCACAGTTGAGTGGAGAGTGGGGTATGACTTTCACACGAACTCTGGTGCCTCATATTTGACCATGTCCCCTGGAGGGGGAGACCTGGTGGCACTCAGAGGAAGGATAGCAGGTTACCAAGAAGAGACTTGATACCCTATGAGCATATACAGGGGGAGGAAATCCCCCTCAGGAACAGTCATAGGGGAGAGGAATAAGGGGAAAATGGGAGGGAGGGAAGAATGGGAGGATACAAGGGATGGGATAACCATTGAGATGTAACAAGAATAAATTAATAAAAAATTTAAAAAATAAAAATAGGAAACAGGCATAATTTTTCTTTGCAATTGAAAGCTAAAGCAAGCAGGCCTTAAGAGGAAAAAGAATTTAAGTCTTCACTCAAGTTCTTCATATAAAAGTAGCATAAAATACTAGAACTTACATTGTAGGATATTGCAAACTGTTTGTAGAAGGGAATCACTGAAAATAACAAGGGAATGGAAGAGTCCACAAACATAAGTCAAGCAGTGTGCCTCAAACTACACTAAGCTGTGGTCCACCATCAGTGAAGAGTTTTCACAAACCTTGTTTTGATAATGTTTTTAGCAAGGATATTGCTTAAATATCTTAGAACTATAGATGTAAATTTTTGTGCATATGGCTCACATCTGTGAGCTCTGCATTTTAAATGCAAACAGAACCCATTCAATTGATAGTCAGCCTAATGGCATTTATTAACAGTGGTGTTCTATTAAAACCAAACCACCAGTATTGAATTTTGTAGTGGGAAGCTGGGTTTTTATTTTGTGGTTTTAAAGTCTCATGAGTCATGTTACTCACTACCAAAGTTGCTATTCTTAACTCTAATACATTATTTTAACATGTTAGAATAATGTAGCAATATATTCCTGAAATTTAATGAATCCCATTTAATTTACGATTATACTCATTGCTACTTAATGGGTGAGATTTTGTTTGTTTAAGGGTTTGGTTGGATGATTTGGGCTTTTTGAAGCATGGTCTCACTATGCAGCCCAGACCAGCTTAGCGCTGGGGATTCTCCAGTGTGCTGGACCACCTTATTCTACTAGAATCTAGCCTGAGTTATGCTCAGTGCTAGTTAGCAGTCTATCCGTTGGCATGGAAGCACAGTAGCAGCCTGCCTCATTCCCACTGTAGTACCTTCTCATGAACTGCGCCCTCCTCCTGGTCCATCCCACGTGCATCCCATTTGGCCCTCACATTTTAGTAGAGTCTCTCTTTATTCAGAGAACCACTCCTCTGAGAGTCTTCCCTGACTCCCATGTCCAAGCCAGGAGCTCCACTGTTCTCAGTCTTCTCCCATCTGTTTTGCTTCATAACACTTTAACATCTAACATACATATGACTGCTAGTTTAGTCTGCCTCTCCATCCTCACCACCACCGGAAAAGAGTGTTGTCTGACTTGCTCATCACTGTGTCTGCAGTTCCAAGGGCAGTGCTTGGCACACAGTGGGCATCCACTATTTTACTAAATGAATGACTTCTCAAGCAGGCTCTTAAAAGTCTGGCTTGCTTTTACTGTGTGTGATGTGCAGTGGCATTTATGCCACAGCTTTTCTTTGCTTAAACTAGAGTGGGACCTACCACACAGTGCTTGCCATGGCCTTCAGGCAGCAGCTCCACAGGCTCTGACATACAGCAGTAATGCTGTGCTGAAGGGGCTCCTCCACATAGCCCAGCTGCGCTTGTGTGAACTTCAGCTCATTGTAGAAGACACAGTCCGAGCTGTATGAGCAGCACTTAGGAAAGGCACCCTTTCTTTATGTGTACCATACAATATAAAACACTTAACCATTATACAGTGGCTAGTGTTTATAACTCCAAAAATGGTTAGCTTTGTATATAATTCTAAGAAGCTAAAACTCTGCAATTCATATTAGAGATATTTCCAGGCAAGGGATTATGAATGAGCAATCATAGCCAGGGTCTGACACTAGTTTTTACTCACTTCATCTAGATATGCTGAAGGCTTTAGAAAGAAAACTTGTTCTTAGAATACCTATGTTAGCCTCTCTCTTCCCACAGGAGCAGCCCTACTCAAAGACTCCTCCATGCCACTTGACACTGCATATTGCTCTGTCCCCTAAGTGGTCTAAATAAAAAGAAATAGCACTGACTGTCGTGCTTTTTAAACAATAGTATGTAGGTCAACAGTGCCCATTTCTTCATTCAGATGGGAAAATGAGATAAACAAAGTACACTGAAAATTATTTGGTGTGTTTATGGAAACCGACTGGAATTTGTTTAGCATTTCCTCTGAAAATTTGAATGTAAAAATGAAATCTTTAAATGTCTAAAACAGAAAATCTATTAATAAGAAGAGATTAACAGTCAAAAAGAAAGTAGAAGAATACTTACTGGGAAGACTCCAGGGCTCTTTTCTGCCCTTCCTGGGTTTTCTTGTTGATACTTGTTTTTACCTGGATGGAGTAAGGGTCTGTCTGTTTAGGGCAGCTCTGTGTCCATCCTTGCTAGTCTTCTCTCACCTCCCTGTATTCACAGCCTGCTACTCCCCATGCTCTCTTTTCTTTTGCTTACTAGCATTCTCCAGAGCACTGAGCGTCCTAGCCTTCTCAGTGTACTCCATTAAAAATCCACTGTGGTCCATGCAAGCATGAAGCGGGGGCCCCTTATTTGAAGCTTGTGGCTAAGTGAACTCTTCTATATTCATATGTCTTCATTTCTGTAATATGAGAGTGATTCAGTAGCTCAACTGACAAGGTTTCAAGCTGTGAAACAAAAGGTCCAGGCTTTGATTCCCTACAAATCATTTCTGTCATATGTACATGTGGCTTATCACCAACTTTAGATATGTTAACTAAAAGAAATGTGTCTAGTAAAACTTTATTTTCTTTGCTTGAATTTCAAAATTGTTGAATTAGTAGCAGGCATTTCCATTCAAGCTAGGCCAGAACCACAGAACAAAAATCAAATAAGAAGCCAGGTATGGTGGTGCACACCTTTAATCCCAGCACTTGGGAGGCAGAGGCAGGCAGATCAATGGGAGTCCGAGGCCAGCCTCGTCTACAAAGTGAGTCCAGGACAGCCAAGGCTACACAGAGAAACCCTGTCTCAAAAAACCATAAATAAATAAATAAATAAATCAAACAAGAAACTCTTTTCTATGTGGTAAACATGGGGAAGTAAAATACGTAAAAATCCATAGCAAATTCTTGCCCTCAAAGAGTTTATCATCTGATTATTTTCTGTATAAAATTGTACTATAATTAATCATAACCTTTTATTTAAAAAATAACCGTAATCTTGGCTTTCCTTCATTTTAGAGCCCTTTGTCATGGATAAAAGGCTTGAAGTGGGGGGAGTACGTAGGTTCCCCCAGTGCTCCAGTACCTGTTGTCTGCTTCAGCCAGCCCCATGGGGAAAAATTTGGTTCACTCCAGGCACTGCCCACCAGAGCCATCTGTGGTTTATCCAGAAACTTCTGTCTTCTGATGACCTACAGCAAGGAGCAAGGTAAAGTGAGCCATAGTGAAGATCAGTCTGGGCACCAGCAGCTCCCCTGTACAGCTTCCTCATTTGACTTCTGAAGTTACACAGTCTTTGGTGAAAAACTCTGCTCAGAATTGTGATTATTTAATGCATACTAGACATTAAAGTGTACTCCATAAAAAAAAGTGAGAATTAAACGTAGTAGTGCTATTTAAATGAAAGTTTGAGGGGCAAATGTCTACGGTCACAGGATGAAAACAGTCAGTGTGGTAAAAACAATACACATTAAAGCTCTCAATCCGCAAGATGGATAGATGTATTTAACAGGCAGATGTGGCGCCCTGGAAGACTCAACTGTGGGTTCAGACATACAAATGGGAGTGGTAAGTATAACCACTTGCCCTGAAAAGCAGCACTTCTGGTTCCCACCTCCAGCTCAGCCGCAGTGAAATGCCACAAGGAACAAGCCTATGTGGTGTGGATCGTTTCATATTTCAAAATGTCACCTAGACGCTGCAGGACTGTGAACATTTTCCACACAGCAATCCCTCTGTCCTTCCTGTTAACACTGTCTAATGTGGAGGTTCTCCTGCTTGGCTGAAGATGAAAGTGAATGGCTGAGGATACACATGAGCATGTGAGGTTGCTGAACACTAGCCTAGCTCTGTGGTCCTCTTCTAAGCCTCCTATGTCAGCATCTTTATCACTCAGCATTATGAGATTTAAATGTGTCCCACATAATTCTCAACCTATGGTGTTTTTTTCACCAAGTCCCAGGCCTTTACTGTGCTCAAGAGCTGTGTTCATTCTGTAACTTCTCTGTAGAGTGGGCTTGGAATTAGTCAGTCTAGGTGTGTGCACAAGGGTGCTGCCCTGTGGCCTCTGGAAGCACAGTTCCTTACTTTGTATCCAGGCGCTCCTATTTACTGCCTGTGCGTCCTTGGGAAAGTTACCCGAGGCCTTCCAGATCCTGGCATTTGGTCTATGAAAATAGGAATACAAAACGACTTCGCTCCCAGGGTGATTTATTGTGAAAACTCAAAATGGTGTATGTGAATGATTAGCATAGGGCCTGGATCATTATAAGTATTAATATTTACAAGAATCTTGTGGGCTTTAACTTTCTTGGATCAGGGATTGTCAGTGTTCACCACTTTGACCTAAACCATAACAGTCTACAGAAGCATCACAGAGAACGTTGACTGACACCTGATCACACCTTGCACATAGGTGTTATGAGTGTTGGTTGCAGCTAGACATGTTGAGTGCTGATATGTAAATAGCATGGCTCTGTGTGGTTATCTGTCATAAGTGCACAAGGTGTACTTAATGATCTTAAGACCACTGTTGGCCACTTTTGGGAACCATGCCTCAGAGCTGCCCAAAGGCTTTGTTACCAAGTACACGTTCTCTGTCCCATTCATAGTACTTCATAAACTCCTAGGGCTTGAGTCCAGACCTACATGTGCCCAAATCGCAATTGTTTCACAAGCTCCTGCTCAAAAGCCACTGTTCATTAGACCTAAAAGGAAACAATGAAAGTGAAAGGTCCATTAATTGATCACCAACCATGTGATATTTAGTTCTAAGTAAAGTACACACCACTCAGAACACCCCAGTGTCTTAGGTCCTGTCAGCGTGATAGACTGAGGGCTCTCAGACTCTTGACATGCGGCTCCTTCCAGCAGCTAAAGTGTAGAGGAGTTTGTATTTTGTGAGCATATCTCAGATCTCTTGTTTTGAAACTGATGCCTACATTTGATTGTTAGGAAAAAACCTTCTGTGGATTGTATTTTCAGTGTGCTGCTAATTTGTTTAAGAACTATTTGTTCATCCACATGCTGTGTCCTGCCAGGTTCTGGAATTAATAAAGCACATTTCCCTCCTGATGACTCCTTATGTCATTTTAAGCATTGCACATCTCAAGAGCAGTCACACCTCAGGCCCCCTGCTGTATTTACTGTAGTACATGTGCAGATGACAGAAAGTCCCAAGAAGGAACACCAAATGTCCAAGTCTTTAAGTAAAATGACATAGTACTGTACTATTAAAAACGGAAAAAAGACCAGAAGCCTCTTGAGTGGTAGTTTGCCATGCCAGATACTACAGCTGAGCAGAGTGAATCTCCTGCTCAGGGAAGCTATGGCTTCTCCCCAGCAGAGTTCACTTTCCAGGGTTGAGGGTTGTTCATGCTGACTATGTAGCACTAGATATCTAGACAGTTATTAAACAAGTACTTAGTTCATGTTTCCTTTTTAAAGAAAAATAATGAATAGAGTATTCAGAGCATGAATAGAATAGGATTTATTATTATTATTTATAAAAACTTTTTTGAGAAGATATTTCCACCATTAGGGTTAAAACTCTTGGGGAGATAAGGATGTATTGTCTGAAAGGAGCATATATTCTTCTGTATAAATGTCATCCTGTAGTGCTCTTGTCTAGGCTGTCGTGTGATGCAGTAGTGACACCTACATCCTTGGTTCTCCCTTCTCTTGAGGTGTGAGAAGCATGAACAGTACAGACATTCAGTGGTCTGCTATCCTGAGCTGGGGGTACGCTGACAACATCTTACGGTTGAAAAGTAAGCAGAGTGAGCCACCCATCAACTTCATACAGAGTTCACAGCAGCACCAGGTACGCTTGGGTCTGAGGACTGCCTGCTGATTAAGTTTGGTCTCTTGGAAGGTGTGAAGGAGTCCAGCTGACACTGGCTTTACTTAATGCCATCCCAGAAGCTGCTGTTTGCAGTGCTTCTAGATGTCCTAATCCTTGCTCATCTGATTAGGTCCCACAGTTTGGTTTTTGCCTATTTTTTCCTCGAGGGAGTTGTCATGAGCACCTCTGTGTACCGTCCTGGGCCCCACTGTTCAAACAAAATGAGCTGCTTTCGTCCTGGATCCATTTGGCTTTGCAGATAGGTCATCTTCTGTAACCATAGTATCATTTTGTTACCTGGTTTTCCTTAAATAGCCCAGGTATTCAGGGCCTCATCTCCCGGAGCTTTGTTGGGCTCTCAGCTTTGATGGTCACTGATTATGTAATCTTTGGCAGATAACTTGGCCTTTCCAAACTAGAGTATCTTTCCTCTTCTTTAAAACTGGGTTTATCCAATATTCATTGATCCCTCAGAAAGCTGTTGTAAACATGCTGCTGATATTTATAAAAATGTGTCTGCTGTGCATATCCTATAGATATGTGGTACTGCCGCAGCAGCACAGGTTGTGAATTGAACACACAGCCTCCTTCTGTCTTGTCCATCTTTCCATGGGAAAGTTTCTGACCATTATCTGACTTCACTTTCCTTGCCTATGAAACACTCACTGTGTGTTCAGGTGTGCTAAGACAGTCCCATCCTTGCAATCTGAGAAGCGGCTGAACTGCTCTCAGAGTATTTGGCAGCAAAAGTGAAAATGGCTGTGTGTGTTTTATAAGCGTTTGTCTCTGGCCTTCTCCAGAGCCAGCAAAGCTGAGGACAAAGGGACAGTGAGAAACAACCTGATTACAAATGTTAATAAAATTTGTTTGTTTTGAATCATATTGGAGCATTTTTACAAATAAAAATATGTACCCAACACAAACAAGTGATGATGAATCACAAGAAAGTTGGCAGTATAATTAAATTGCAAATGAGTCTGCAAAATCAATGAAAACACAGAAACATATTATGGAATAAGTATGTCCCTTGCTGCTTCTTTATGGAATTGTTGTTAATTACAAGGGAAAAAAATAGAGTGGGAGTTAGATGTATAATTTTATATATCCGACCTCTGCATATATCCTCCCTTGACAAGTGCACTCACGACTAGGTGTAGCTCAGTTCTTTGATGTAGTGCTTGGCATCAACTACTACTGTCAAGGAAAAGCTGTGAGGCCACATGGAGAACTGAGCTGAACTTGAATGGTACCTTCATGGTTAGGAATGAAGAATTTTGTACTAAAGGAGCAATCCTTCACCTTTATCTTTCCTTCTACTACTTAACAACATTTACAAGCGATAGAGTGACATCTGTCTTTACATATACCTGCTTCCTCACAGAAAGACAAAAAGAGAATGCACATAAGTAAAAATAGTAGCCCATCTTGGTGGCTTCCCACACTTAAGAAGCTTAGATTATAGCGGGAACACTGGCTCATGCCTGTAATCCCAACACTCAGGGAGGCAGATCTCTGTGAATTGAGTCCAGCCATGGCTACATATAAAAACCCTGTCTCAAACCTGCCTCCCCCACCACCCCACCAAAAAAAGGAAGAAGCTTTGATGGAAGGATCTTGAGTTCCAAACCAACCAGGGCTACACAGTTAGACTCTATTTCAAAACAAAAGACCAGAACATAAATGTTTGAAGTACTCACGCATTCACATGCACACTCAAGCTTTAATTGATCATGAATTGTTTTGTTAAATTTCTGAGGAACAAGTATGTATAAAAATATAAAATTTGTGTGCACACACCAGGAGCTAGTGGTTAGTGGCTAGGGACAAGAGAGGTAGGGATTGCAGGGAGAATCTAGCTCAAATGAAATTTAAAAGCAACAAATAATTGGAAAAATATAAAATTGAATACTATTGTTTTAAGACATTATAATCTAAAAACAATTATTAAACATTTTTGATAAAATTGTTGAAAGTGCTTTGGTTATATCTGCTTCTACTCTGGTCATATCAAGTAAAATGTTTACCTAGAAGTTTATAATCGTGTATTTCTATGAGAACTATCACTTACTGCTTTTAACGCATGCTAGTCTTTGATTTGTCCTTTCAAAGGTGACCAGTTGTGCCTGGGTGCCTGACAGTTGTCAGCTCTTCACCGGGAGCAAGTGTGGTGTCATCACAGCCTATACCAACAGGCTCACCAGCAGCACGGTAGGTCCTGGTTCACTCACACATGGTTAGGACCTTTATGTCATTGAGGGAAGCCTGGGTGGTGTGAGGAATTCTTGTGTAAGGCTAACTTAAAGCATATGTGTTAGCCCTTCCCTATTCTAGCTCCTAGAAAGTGGAAGGGCACAGGCCCAACTCATTAGATTTAGGTTTATTAAGAGCAATGAAGAATTTTTAAAATAATCTTGATTTTTTTGCTTTAGAGACAGATAATATTTTGACTTATGATCTACTTTACATTTGGGCTTTTTCATGATTGTCTTTGAGACAGAGTCTTATTTTGTAAGACCTGGTCTCAGACTTCTGGCAGGCTTCCTGCATCAGCCTACCAAGTGCTGGGATTCTAGGCATGAGCTACCACATGGCTTTTTTTTTTTCATGACATTTGAATCTTGCCTGTATTCTCAGTATCAACTTGAACATTTAGGAAGAGTGTAAATAACATGATTGCTACACTCTATACCCAAAAGTGTGGAAACCCTAATGCTATTCTCCAAGAATCTGGCTAAATTAAATACCAGCAAAAATCTAAGTAGGGCACCTCAATTCTGTTATTTACTTGAAAGCATTTTTTAAGCTAGCCACTGAATGTCCAAGATGAAGTATTTTAATAACAAGCTAGTTTACAAAACAAAAGACATGTTATACAATGTTGCTTTTTAATTTTCTGTCTCGTTGCTTGAACCTTGTGGTACTGTTCAAGATATAGCAAGTTAAGGTAAAAATCTTTCTAATCTAAAATCTTTTCCATTATAATTTTCAAAATTATATTAGTAAATATATTTTACAAAGTGAAAGTAATATTCCTAGCATAGTATTGCTCTCAAGTTAATATGGTAAATTTCTTGTTAAAGTTTGCCCTGACCCTGGGGGTGTTAAATGTAATTGTTAAACTGTTTCTGTCTCTTATCAAAGGATCCATTAAATGTTTTAGCAGGAGTAATGGGCTCCAGTCGGTGCTCTGGGGGGAGCCTGCAAGGAGAGACACCCTGAAGGCTGAGATGGCACCTAGGACAGGGTATATGGAACATGAGGACAAGGGGACAGACTTCCACAGGAGAGATGTCATTGGGTACTACTGTGTGGAGAAATGAACCAGCTTGCCCAACAGTATGGGACCCATGGTCTACTGAGTTGGGGTTGGCAAATAATTTCCTATGTAGTTAAGACTGCTGTGCGCCAGGCGTGGTGGCGCACGCCTTTAATCCCAGCACTTGGGAGGCAGAGGCAGGCGGATCGCTGTGAGTTCGAGGCCAGCCTGGTCTACAAAGTGAGTTCAGGGCAGCCAAGGCTACACAGAGAGACCCTGTCTCCAAAAAAAAAAAAAAAGACTGCTGTGGTGGGGATGCAATGGAAAACACAGAGCAGCCTATGAGCCCAGGTATGAGGTTCTTACATGCTGTGGTCTCTGGGTTAGGGTGAGTCTAGAGAATTCCCATAGAAGCTCAGCTCAAGGCAGCTTCTACACATAGGGATAGTCTTGGCTGACTCTTTTTTTTTTTTTTTTTGCTAACTCTTGAGGGGATCCCAGACAGGGCTACAGACAGGGGACTTGCCTTCTACAAGAAGCCTCATGCAGGGGTAGGGAGGGACAGCTAGGAGATGCTACTCTGAGAACATCGAGCTGCTTGCTCAGCAAGGGTGACAAAAAAAAAAGAGGGGATATGCCAGAGAAAGACACAGGGAGTGGAAACACCAGGACTGTAGTAGCATGACCATAAGGCTCCACCTCTCCCCACTGTCTATGAGAAATATGTGTAGGTGTGCCTTGTCTTTTGAGCCTTTAAATGTTTTATGTACATATATATATATATACACATAACAAAATAGCAATTAAAATGTATTCTACATCTAGTATATCAATACACATATTTTTAAAACAAGAATAAAAAGTCAAGATACAGAAGATCTCTCAATAATAAGACCATGCACTCTTAAGTTTATAGACATGAAAAAGTGTATGTGGGTATAGTTTTATAGCACAGATTATCTTGTATGCGTTTTCATCTCATACTTTGCTTAATATTCAAATTCCAGCCCTCGGAAATTGAAATGGAGAGTCAGATGCATCTCTATGGACACACAGAAGAAATAACCAGCTTGTGTGTCTGCAAGCCATATAGCGTGATGATCAGTGTGAGCAGAGATGGAACCTGCATTGTGTGGGACCTAAACAGGTACAGAAGTTTCTCATCCAGATATGGCTGCTTAAAACATGACATATTTAACAGTACATAATAGATATGCTAACAGCATGTCATTACATTATCAATTTAGGCATGCTTAAAGATAGTAAGAGGACCTCTATAGTCTTGTTAAAGTCAGAAATCACATGACTTTGAGAAAAAGTTACACATACAAATTCATGTCTTTTTTTTTTTTTTTTAAGGCTATGCTATGTGCAAAGTTTGGCAGGACACAAAAGTCCTGTGACAGCCGTCTCTGCCAGTGAAACATCAGGTGACATTGCTACTGTGTGTGATTCAGGTGAGTGGCTCCCAGTCACAGCCTCGGGCTGCCCATTTCCTGGCTAGGGCTTCCCTCAGCTGCCTTCAGTGTAAGTACCTTCGCCATGGCATGGATGAGAATTAAATGTAAGGTCCTAAACTGACTTCTTACCTTAGGCAGAAGTTAAATTGTGGTTTTCCTGACAGATGTAAAAATTTTTTTGAGTACATGTAAACAAATGGTTGTTACCCAATCATCTGAAATTCTTGGCTTTTATTTTCTATACTGCTTTGCTTTTGGTTTTTAACTATTGGCTTTGTTGCTTTTCTTGTGCTAGAAAAACAAGCTTTTGATAAATTGAGCTTGATGAAACTACCTTTCCTTCTGCTGTGATAAGATACTCTGAAAAAAGCAACCTAAAGGAATTTGTGCTTATTTTGGCTCATATCCCAGAGTACAGTCTGCCATGGTAGGGAAGGCAGGACCTTGAGGGAGCTGGTCACACTGTGTCCATAGTCAAGAAGCAGAGAGCAGTGACCACTAGTGCTCATCTCTCTTTGTCCTTACATAGTGCAGGGTTTCAGCCAGGGAATGATGTCACCACAGTAGGCAAATCTTCCCATCCCAACTAACACAATCAAGACATTGCTCCAAAGGCATGCCTAGCAGCCTGCCTTCCAGGTGGTCCTAGCTCTCCAGATGACATCTGTGCTTACTCACCACAGAAGATTCAGTGGGCCTTTATTGACAGTTCATGATTTGGAAGGCACCCATCTGAGATAGAAAGACATTCCTGAGCCAACCAGGGAAACTGGGCTGTGCAGGCAGAAAACAGTGAAGAAAGAAGAGGGTATCAGCCAGGGGCCACAGCTGAGTGTCTCTCCAGCCCTGAGACAGAGAGATGAAGTAGAATACTCAATGGAGGTATAACTTGCTTTAAATTCCAGGAGAAAGAGCTATCTCCTAATTAAAGGTCATGATTGTTTTTTCTCTTTTTATTCTTAAAATATCATGTATCTGCAGCTGTTAAAAAAGCTCATGAATTTTCTGATTGCATTTCTGTTTGTAATGATCTTAAAAATTGAAAGGATCTTTTGAAAAATATTTGCTTTTTAACATCTATTTAACATAGAGTACCTTTGCTACATCTCTAGTGGGTTCTTTGCTTGATTGCATTTTTCGATTATTTGGATTTTAAATTTTATTTTTATTTATTTTTAATTTTACATTTAATTTTTAATTGTAATTTTTTATTTATATTTATTTATTTTGAAGGTTAGGTCTCACTATACAACCCTGACTAGCCTTGAACTTTGTGATGGTTCTGTCTCAGCCTCCTAAGTACTAGGATTACAGATATGTACTCCATGCCACAATTCAAGCAGCACTACCTGAAGTTAGCAAACACATGGGTTGCCATGACCACAAAGATTAAATGGTCCAGTGATTAAATAGAATGACCTTAAGAACCCAAATAATTCTGCACGCATTGAGTATACCTGATCTGAAATGCTTGGGACCAGGGTGCTTGGAGTCAGGAAAATATTAAAATACTTGCATAAACATAAGTCCCAAATCTAAGCATACAATTCGCTTGTGTGTCATACACACGTACACACATACACACATACAATAGCCTAAAGGTAACTTTACACAGTAGCTTTACTGTACCTACAGTGGACTACAACCTCACACATGAGGTCAGGCATGGGATCTTACGCTTATGGCATCATGTGCACACTCTGGAAGTTCCTTTCTTAGAGCGTTTCTCACTGGAATGTCCAACCCTAATCCAGGATAAAGATAGAAGTGAGCAGCCAGATGAAGAGCAGAAGGGGACCCTGGGCCTAGGAGCCTCTCCTCCTGGACTTGGGGAAGTACAGTGCTAAGTGCACCAGCCCAGAGGTGTTCCTGTCAGGCAGGGCTTCTGTGCAGGCTCACATAGGCATGGCTGGTGACCGTGGGGTCTCCAGTTCTGTGAGAAGCAGAGTCTGAAGGTTCCAACCCTCTCATCCCAACCCAAAAGCCATCTAGCCCCACCAGGAGCTATTCAGAAGACAGGAATTCCAATGGCTTGGGAGCTTTGTGCTAGGAACAGAGACAACTAAAGGTGTAAGCCATAGGTATCATTCAGGGTTTTATTGCTGTTTTTATAGGACACCGATTCATTGCTTTGTTGTTTGTTTCTCAACATACCTCAGGCTAGCCTCAAAATCATAACAATCCCCCCACCTTAGCCTCCAAAGTGCTGGGATTACAGATGTGCCCCACCATAGCCATTTATACTTATAGTCAAGAAAAGTAATAGCCTCAATGATGCTTATGGATTTCGGATATGAAAGTGATTCCATCCCAGCCCCAGTCATAAAGTCACGTCATGACAACATCCTTATCTCCTGCTGACCACAGCTGAGGGGACTTTGGCTCCAGCAGTGCAAGGAAGAGGCTGACTGATGTCCTGCTAAGTGTTCTTCCTTGGTCTCCACACTGGCAGCTTTCCTTGACTGTGTTACATGCAGATGGGCACTGGAGGGAAAATAGAATACTTACTTATATAAAATTATCTGCTTTCTTATTTTGGCACCATTTGAAAGTTTGGGTTGATCCCAAGGGAGTTCAGTTTAGGAGAGTTAATTACTGCATCACCTGGTCAAAGAAAACCCAACACAAAATTGCTTTTGCTACAGTTGCAAACTTGCTGGTGGGATATTCTGGGATCCCTAGATAGCGTGCAGCATAACAAAAGACAGGGTAAACATTTTCCAAGTTGAACAAAAATGCTTTCTCAATGTTTTTAAGGCCTCTTGAGAAATGTATAAAACGAGTCATGAAAAAAGCATTAGATATAACTAACGTAATTTTTTAAATTAATTTTCAAAAGACAAACCAAATTTATTTTCAATGACCTATACTGGTCTCCTATTTGCTTATAGCCCCAAATAGAAGAAAGTCATAAGATACATCCTACAAAAAAATAACCTGACCCTGGAGAGTACATGTAAGTAGACTTGGTGGGCTGGAGAGATGGCTCAGAGGTTAAGAGCACTATCTGTGGGCCATGATCAAAAGGTGATTCTCATGATTAAAGATGATTAAGGGATTAAGAGTATGTGTTGATCTTGTAAAGAACCCCAGTTGGATTCCTGTCGCCCGTGTCAGACATAGCTCCAGCTCCAGGGGATCTGACGCCTCCATAGGCACTGCACTCATAGGTGCACACACACACACAAACAATTTTTTAAAAAAATTTAATGTATCTCTTTTTAGAAGGTGGTGGTTCCCTTTTAACTTACCATTTTCTAGATCTCCCAAACCATGTTCTACAACTAGGAGTCTCAGTGGCACTGAGGAAAGAGTATATACCTAGCATAGAACCTGCCCGCAAGCCTTTCTCCTATGCACATGGCGATGTACATCAGGAGTGTTGTGGAGCCATCGCCATTAGTACAGAAGCTTTCCCACTGACCCCAAAATCAAGTCTCGTGGCCACTGGGCAGTATGCCTCATTCCTCCAGCCCACCTCACGGGGATACCTGCTTTATTCCCACCTCTGTGACTACCTCTTCTAAATCTTTTGTTTTCTTTTCTTTATTTTTTATTGAAAATAGCTTTTTTTTCAGATAGTGTATTTTGATTTTGGCCCCTTCCCCTCCAAATACTGCTAGATCCTTCCCACCTCCTCACAACCCAAATCCACACCCTTTTTGTCCTCTATCTTAGAAAACAAAGAAAAGTCTAAAAGAAAATAATATGTTTAAATAAGATAAAATAAAATAAAAGAACCTGAATAGGACAAGACAAAAAGCAGAGAAAAAAAGAGCCAAATAAAAAGCACAAGAAGCACATACAGATGCAGAGACACACATTGGCAAACAGAAACCCCATAAAAACACAGCATCAGACACCATATGTAAAAGACCTGTAGGGTGAACAAAAAGAAAGAAAAGACAATGCCCAGATAAAGCATTGTGAAACAAACCAAACCAAACCAACCAACATCAAAAAATACAGCTGACTGGTTTGTGACTCATTGAGACTCCATTGATGAAAACTAATTCTTCCTTTGTGAGTGAGTGATTATCAGCTGGAGACAGTCTCTGGGTCAAGGATGTAGGCTTATGTCCACTTCCACTTTCAGAACTTGGATGCCACCAGGTCCAGACCTGTGCATGTTGCCACAGTCTCTGTGAGCTGGTATGTGTTTCTAAGGCTTAGTTTCCTTGCTGTTCTATATCCCCTCTGGCTCTTGCAATCTTTTCACCTTCTCTTCTGCAGGGTTCCCTGAGCCTGAGGAAGGGAATCAATGGAAACGTCCCATTTACATCTAAGTATTCCCAGGTCTCTTACTCGCCACGTATTGTCTGGCTGTGGGACTCTATTTGCACCTATCTACTGCAGGAGGCTTCTCTACTGCAGGAGGCTTCTCTACTGCAGGAGGCTTCTCTACTGCAGGAGGCTTCTCTGGTGGTGTACGAATATAGCAGAACACCGTCACTGGGAGTCGTTGTTGCTGTGCTCCTTTAGCAGAGCAGTAGTATTCACTTTTCACCTAAGACCCTGGCCTGTCTCAGGTTCTTGGTCATCCAAGTAGTGGCTGGTGTGGGCCTTAAGTTCAATCAGACGTCAGTTCATTACTCCCATAAGCTTTGTGACACTGTTGCTCTATTCAGTAGGGGGAGGGCTCTATGTAGGTACTTGCTCAGCTTGTCTATGTTCAGTGAGTTGCGTATTGTTTTCTTCAGCAATAGAGCCTCACCATCAGGAGCAGCGTCTCTGTTGTTGTTCACTGCTGTGGTACATCAGGCTAGCTGGCTCACAAGCTTCAAGGGATTCTGTCTCTACCTTCTATCTTACTATGGGAGCACTGGGCTTAGTGGTACAAGCTGCTACATCCAGCTTTACATGGTCTTACTAAGATAAAATGCCTAACACAAGCAGCTTACAGAGAAGAGCTTCCGTGGCTCAAGTCCAGGCTAAGTCTATCATTGAAGAGAAGTCAAGGTGGCAGAGGCTTGCAGCAGCCACAGTCAGTAACAGAGAATTAGTACACGCAAAGCTGGTGTTCAGCTCGCCTTCTCCATTTTATTTAGTCCAGGATCCCCAACTCAGGAAATTAAAAAGTCAATATCTCCCTACATAAATTAATTTCACTAAGACAGTACTCAAAGACCTTCTCAGAAGTTAAACTTAATCTGGAGACAGGTGTGCCAGGATGGATGGCAAAAAACCAGTGTGAGCGTAGCCAGGCCTGAGCATCTGAGCTCATGTCCTCACACCTGTACAGTAAGCCCTTTGCCCACTGAGCCCACTCCCCAGCCCCTTACTCTGTAGTCTTTGAAAAGAAAAATTTAGTTCCACTTTAATACATTAAATCCATGTTAGATATTCTAAGGAAAAAGGATTTTTAAAGAATTTGGTTTTTAACACTTACCACTTTTACTGCAGCTATTTTTTTCTCTTTTGAAAGTCACAGAAATCACTTTTTTAAAGGTAGGATCTTTATATGCATCCTAAGCTGACCAGCAGCTCATGATCCTCCTGCCTTCCACGTGCTTGGACTGCAGGTGTGTGGCACCGTGCTTGGCTTAAGCCAGTGCTGTCCTGAGGGTGGCGGTGCTATTCACATGTGCTTGTGTGTATATGGAGGCCAGACCTTGGCTTTCAATATTTTTATTACTCTCACATTATTTTGGGGAGAGGGTCTCAGCTTTACCCACTGGAGCTCACCCCACAGTTGGCCAGCAGTCCCCAGGAATCTGCCTGGGCCTAGCCCCTGCCCAGCACTGGGTGACATGCATGAGCTACTACTCCCGGCTTTAGTGTTGCTGGGATCTGGACTCCGTTCCTTATACTTGCACACAGCATTTGACTCACTGAGCCATCTCCCCAGTCGTAGCTTCTTCTGATGGCTTCACAGAATATTTTTCCTCTTTTGGAGAATCATATCTAAGCACTTTGAAACATAACTAAGATTTGCTGGTTTACACACAGAAATGTGATCACACAAAGATTCCTGATTCATTTCCCTTGTTACTGTTTCACTTCATTATTGGCCACTGTCCGCAGAGGACCAATACAACTCTCAGTGTAGTAGTTCAGAGTCACTAGCCAGGACTCCCTGTGCCCTGCGTCCCTGAGCAGGCAAGGAGGCCCATAAGGGTGCCCCAAGGACTTCATGTGTGAGCCCCACATTCTGGTGACCTATGGGATGATTTGGTGTTTCAGCTGGAGGGGGCAGTGACCTGAGACTCTGGACAGTGAATGGGGACCTCGTTGGACATGTCCACTGCAGAGAGATCATTTGTTCTGTAGCTTTCTCCAACCAGCCTGAGGGAGTATCCATCAATGTCATTGCTGGGGGATTAGAAAATGGCATTGTAAGGTAAGAGAGGATTTGACTCCTTTCTTCCCAATCATGGATCATTGCAACTTGAGAAATGACTTTTAATGTATAAGCATATTACTATATAGTACTTAGAGATTTAAAATCACTTTTGGATATAGGTCTTTATTCCTGTTGTATTTCTAAATTGTAAAGTTAGTGCAGTCTGGAAGTATTGTGGTAACTATAAAACATTAACCATGTGAGAGTATGCAAAGAGTTCCTTATTCCCGCCTACAATGCCTGCAGACTCTCCAGAGGCAATGCGGCTCTGCAGCAGGTTATCTCAGTACCTCAGCAAGCAGACTGTGGTATGTGTGTGTCTGTGAGTGTGTGTGTCTGTGTGTGTGCGCGTGCATGCGTGTGAGTGTGTCTGTGTGTGAGTGTGTGTTGGTGCATGCAGCTTTAGTTTGCATGGTTGAATAATGGCTCCTCTCCCCTCTAGGTTATGGAGCACATGGGACTTGAAGCCTGTGAGAGAGATTACATTCCCCAAATCAAATAAGCCTATCGTAAGGTAAGACCCACCCCATCTTTTATTCTTAATAAAGTAATTTGTGGTTGTGTTTTGTTAGAGAAACACTGAAACATATAGACCAAAGAATGTGCTTGTGAAGGCTTCATGAAAAGCCAGCCTCTTACCTCACAGCAACCAGCATCCTCCTGTTACGTGGAACTCAGTGTTTAGTGTCTAGTGTCTAGGGAAAGACAGGCTGGCTCTGTGCCAGGAAGCCTTGGGAAACATAGAAACTGTTCTTTCTACTTCCACTTTTGCAGTGCCTGTCATGTGACTGACTGCCACAGGGCTGTGCTTGATATAACAAATACAAGTCACCCTTAACTTGGCTTACAAATTTGACTTTAATAAAACTCAATCAGTAGTTATGATATTCATGTTACACTTAATTAAAATAAATTTATTTTGATTGTGCTGAGTTTTAAATTTAATGAACCTACATTAGCTATTAATGTTTCATTGCTTTACCTTTTTTCTCCAGAAAAACCAAAATATATTTTTAAAATAGATGTCATTTAAGGACTGTGTGTGGTAGTGCATGCCTTTAATCCCAGAAGCTAGGAGGCAGAGGCAGGTGGATCTCTGTGTTTCAGGCCAGCCTGGTTTACATAGCAAGTTTCAGGATAGCCAAGAATACCTATAGAGACCCTGTCTCAAAAAAGCAAATAAATAAGTAAATGTATGTCATCTGATTTTTAAGGGGAAAACATAATACTGTGATATCTTTGTGAAGTTTCTCCCACTCAGGACCTGAGCTCTGGAACACCAGTTTTATTCTGGCTAAGCTGAGCCCCAGCCTTGTCAGGAGGGAACTATATCAGAGTCAGTCACCGCAGACAGCTCATTGGCAGTCTTTCATTTATAATTCTCTGGAGTGGAGATACCTTAGTCTCATCACCACAGCCTATGCATTAAGAACATATGTATGATTTGTACAAATGTGTTTGCTCTTTACAGCCTGACATTTTCTTGCGATGGCCACCATTTGTACACAGCCAACAGTGACGGGACGGTGATTGCGTGGTGCCGGAAGGACCAGCAGCGCCTGAAGCAGCCCATGTTCTACTCGTTCCTCAGCAGCTATGCAGCTGGATGAAGAGAAGGGCCGTCCTGTAGGACACAAGCACCGCTCTGTGCAGCCTGCCTCCAGATGACTAAGCAGATAGCCAGGACTGACAACGCCTGTCCCTCTGCGCACTTCCCTAGCCTCCTTGGCCCTGAGAGGAAAGCCCTGCCCTCATTCAGGGACGGTGTGGAGGGCTGGGTCTGCACACACCAGCCAGGAAGTTTCAGGTCTTTTGAGGCAAAATAAAGTCAGAATCTAGATGCTTTTCCCAGAAAGGTATGCTGAATCAAAGATTAGAGTCTCTTTTCTCCTCTTCTTTCAGAAAGAAACAGCTGAACTTAAATTGGCTAATTATTTATCTAAACTACTAGACATTTTATTTAAAAGTTTCTTGTATATCCCCTACACACACGTACCGCCCCAAAGGGGGCGGGAATAGGAATTTTCAGGACTCAACAATTGCTTCTTTCGAGAAGCCAATTATTCAGTAGGTGCCTCTGCACCAAGTACATTCCGGAATATCTAAACAGAAAGTGAACTGCTGCCAGGAACATTAGGTTGTTTCCTGTTGTCTTCTCTGCCCACAGAAGAGAAGCCAGAGGCAGGGGTGCAGGTGTTTTTGCTTTCTTTTTTTAAATCTCATACACATCCTAGTTCCTCATAAGCTTCTACTTAAAGTCCATAACACTAGGTATCAATGTCCTTGGTTCAGTGACTGATTTTCAAATATAATGTCAAATATAATAAATAATGTCATCTGCTTTTTAAGGGGAAAATATAATACTATGATATCTCTGAAGTCTCTCCCACCTAAGGCCTGAGCTCTGGGGCTCCAGTTTTATTCTAGCTAAACTGAGCTAGGATCTTTTAGCACATGCCAGTTGACAGAGCACTGAACACTTACCATCCACACTAGAAAGCTCCCCACAGCAGTCTACAGTGTTAGCAGTACAATGGGGCACAGCCAGTAGTCCAGTCCACAAGGAGAGTGTGCTACTGTGAGACAGAACTACAAAGGAAAAGAAATCAGCTGTGTGTGCAAACAGAAGGCAGAATACATTACGTCTTCTAGGAAACCAGTTTTCCTTGTTCCCATGAAGCAGCCCTTTGAGAACCCTAGGAAAGGTGGAAAGCCCCTCATGTGCACCTTGGCTTTGGTCTTGAAGGCCATGCCTGCTACTCTGAGACCTCTGGGTTTTTACTTGAGGTGCTTTAATGGCTTTGAAAACTGTTATGTGGGCTCAGAAATATGTCACCATGGCATAGAAGCATGTGTTGCTGCCTACGAATGACTTGTGCATTTGTTATAAAAATTTAATTCATATAATGTTTACAGAACTACTTTTTTAACTTCCAGACTTTGTAAAGTGTTCTGCTTCTATCTTCAAAACGCAGTTCCAGGGTCTCTGCTGTGGGGACAGGCACAGGGAGAGCAGGGCCTCATGGGGCTTGAGGTCACGTTGACATGGGCCACTCACGAGCAGAGATAGCGTTACTCCTACTCACGTTGAAGTGATTGACTTGTTTTTAAAAATTCAGCTATTGTCTAGCTTTCTTTTTTTTTTTTTTTTTTTTTTTACTGAGAACTTCAAGTTAGTCTCCTGTTAGAATAGGGATGCTATGCAGTCTTGGCTTTTTTTAAAGGGCCAAATTTCATCACTTATCTAAAGAGAAAATATGCAAAATATCTGGTCTTGTTCAGAGTGCAATATTCTATTTTTATGTAAAAATAAAAATTCAATGGGGGGATTATTTATTGAGCATGAAACCTAATATGTATATGTTGGAAACGCTTTGTAACATGCATGTTGTAGCACACATTCCTGGAAGTCATCACATGCTGTTACCTTTTACACACTGCCACTTCACTTTGGAAATAAACTTGCTAAAAATACACTTAAACCGGTCTTCTGTGTGACTTGTAAATTATGACCAGATCCCAGTCCATGGCTGCTGCAGAACAAGGTGTATCCGAAAGTCTTGTTATTAATCACTGGCTGTGGTAGGACCAGTGTCTTTCAAGCAACTGATCCCCCTCAAGGAATGGAACCAACAAACAAGCCATAGGTCATAGAAGGTCTGTAGCTACCCCCATAGATGCCAAGGAGACCTATAATTCCCTAAATAGTACAGCCACTATTAACTGCCCACCAAAACTGGGGGGTACGGCCTGACTGCTAAAGGCACTACATACTTTGCAGAATGTAAAAAACCCCAAACTGGTACTGAGCTGAAAGCTTTCTCCCTGCTAACTAGTTTTCATGGTGAAAGAAGGTGCTATGCAGTTGCTGGGGAAAAGAGTCACCAATGGTCCTTCTTGATGATGAACCCTATGTGCTACCCTACCAATGTGCCAGGCAGATTGTGTTCACTGGTGCCACAATAGCAGGACTGAGACACATTCAACCAAATACCTTCCAGTTGGATTTGAGGCCAGCTTCACAGAAGGGAACTCACATCCTGGTCAAACACCTGTGGCAAGAACACTCCTAATCCATAGTGTGGAAGCTACTGGCTGTGGCCTTGCTAACTAGACATGATGTGGCTTTCATATTGCCTTATAAATACATGTCTTTATGCCCGTGGATCACTGGGCTTGTCAGCTTTGGTCAGAGAAACTTTGCAGTGGGCAGAAACGTGTTGCTGTTCAGAGTCCTAAGAGTGGGTGATTTTGAACACTCAGCCCTAAGTGAGACATTTATACTGTGCACAAGTCTCAGGGAACATTGTGGGAAAAGGGAATGGAAAAGTAGGAGCTGGAGGAGAGGGTGTGCTATGGTGGAATGCTGTCCTCTGCCCGCCATGTTCCTTGTCCTTCTGCACTCTGAGCCACTGTGATGACTGCCCTCAGGAGACCTGTACAAGTCTGTCATTGTGAGGAGAGGCCCACAACGTCTCCCCCTCCCCAAGGACTTATAGTCCTTATGGTTGCTTGAAGGGAGTGATTCACAAGCCACAAGTGTCTGTCCTTCTCCCCCAACCTGAGCATTAACAGACAGATAATGGTTGCTAGGGGTGAGGCGCCTACAAAGCCACACTGCCCTAAGGATTTGTTGGCAGTTAACAGGTTCAGGTTAACTAGAGCCACAGCCCTGCCTCCTCTTCCTCCAAAGGTTTATTGACAGTTAACAGTTGCTGGGGGAGGATCTCACAAGACCCCACCCCTACCAGAGAATTTATACAGTTAATGGTTGTTCTGAGGTTCACAAGGCCATGCCCCTTCCTAACGGTGCTGAAGGGGTGCCCATGTTTCTGCAAGGAGCCCCAATTAAAATTATGGGTTCACCATTCTACACTTGAATAAAGTAAATTGTTTCTGTCTCTGGGGTCCTATCTGAGGTGAGATGTTTGTTCTTGTCTCCTCAGGAAAATTCACACAACAGTGGCTTTTTAAGAAGCCCCATCTGTTCTCTCTAGCTCCCCTGTAAATTTCTACCACTAGGAATAGATAAAGCAACTCTCATTCCTTCATTTTAGTTTTTGTTCTAAAATGCTGTATTTCAACCTTTCCTGTCCTTAAATGAACCTAACACACCAGTTCCAAACTCAGCCTCCCACTTCGTATAGAAGAGAGTATGTCCCTCTCCTTGTGGCAGCCCTGTGTTGAGAATAGAGTTGAGGACATGATGTCACATAGTCCAGCTGTTCTGCCTCCTGGGCATTACAGGCTGCCGAGAAGCAATTGAGATGCTGCAGGCATCTACACTGTAAATGCTCAGCCTGTGTGCAAGTTAAAGTGCTTGTGTTAAGTGGCCTCCTGCCACTTAGCTGCATTTCCAGCTTTTATTTTATAAGACAGTTCCTGTGTATCCTAGGCTAGCCCAAAACTTCCAGACTTCCTGAGGATAATGCACATACCCTGTGCCCAGGTAGAAAGCCTCTTTAGTGGCTAAAGTGTTGTTGCACCATAATGAATGGCTGAAATATAAGTGAAGCACCCATCAAAGTGTTGCGTAGTATACATTCCAAGACATTGACAGGAGTGCCTGCAGCGGGTCCAGGCCGGGATGGGAAGGATCGTGTAACTGTCCCAGCCTTGGCAGTGGGGATGGCTGCAGAGTAGCAGGTGCCTGCAGTGACAGAAGGCACAGGGGTGGGAACTGCTGCTCCACTGCCTGCATCTGTGGTGCTTTACAGCTTTCCAATCTGCTGTAGTGTTTTTCTGTCCCTGGGAACTCAGCAGCTGCTCTTTATCAGTGTAAGCCTGCCAACTCCACGTCCTCCCTCTGCCTGCCTGTTTGAATGTCTAAGGATGCAAAAAGGAGAGGCCAGGATGTTCCCTGGCCCTTTAGAGCTCTTTGCTGTCTATCTGGTCTCCACTGTTTCGGATAACTTGCTGATGCCCCACGTTGACAAAGAAGAGCTACGGTGTTGGTAAGTAAGGCATGGAACGGTAAATCCAAGAAAGAAACACCACTGCTTAACTTTACATCGGGTTATCTTCCTCAGGAGATACTCTTTAGCTATTTCCCCCATTGGTCCCCACATAAGCAACAAAATGTTTCAATTTATGCCCAAATGTGTCTCATGTTTTGGACAGTTTTACCATTCCCATCCCCCATCCCCCTTTTAATCAGGGAAACACTTTATGCATTATGAAACCAAGACACTTCAAAATCCAGCAGGCTTGGTTATTTGGCACCGTCCTCAGAGAAACAAGGGTGGGGAGGAGGTGGGGCATGAAGGGCAAATCAACAGGAAGGCCAAGCAGCTCAGCACACAGTGGCAACTGGGACAAGCACCACTTGGCCTTTCAGAGATTTCTCCCAAGTATGTCCAGTGCAAAACCACAGCGTAATCAGCTACAGTTGCTAAAATGAGAAACACACTTAAATGTACTGCATATTACATGACACAGACAAAATGGCATATCCTGCTGCTGTTGGAGGGAAACTCCATAACACAGTCCACTGAAGACTGAGGCTGGCATCAGTACTCTGCTGCTACACTGAAAGTTTCTCCGCTCATGAGCAAAGCCAATAGGAAGTGGGCTTTTAAAATATGGTCCTGCGGCAAGTTTGGTTCATTCTCGTGATATAAGCTGCTCTCGCTCCAGCTTCTGTTGGCTGATTACAGGAAGCATTCTTTAAAAAAAAAAAAAAAAAAAAAAAAAAAAAAAAAAGAAGAAGCATTCTTTTCATTCTCAAAGTTTTCTTCATAGTGCTTGGATAACTTAGATTCTTTTCCTGTTGCCGTGATTTTTTTTAATTAAAAATATCTTGACGCAAACCACTTGTTAAATAAGATTGAGAATGGCAGAGTTGAGCCTATCAGAGGTTATCACTGCTACAGTTAGATCTACTGATAAATTCTCATCTAGATTTTTTTTTGAGACTAAAAGGTCAATTGTTGTCTGCTATACCAGAAATAACTAGTCTCTTAGACTCAGCCCCCTTTGCACTCCACACTCAATCAGCATGCTATTCTTAATTACCCTTAGGCATGCTATACTTAGCATGTTGAATGTCTCCCAGAGGCGGGAATGTTACAGGCTAGGTCCCCAGAAGGGTTGCTACTGGAAGGGGGTGGGGTCTTTGTGTAAGAGGTTGCCCAAAGCGAAACAGCTTCCCCCAAGTTCTGGCTATTATGAATAAGGCAGCTATGAACATGGTTGAGCATATGTCCCTGTTGTGTGGTAGTGCATCTTCTGGGTATATTCCAAGGAGTAGAATAGCTGGGTCTTGAGGAAGCCCTATTCCCATTTTTCTGAGAAAGCGCCAGATAGATTTCCAAAATGGTTGTACTAGTTTGCATTCCCACCAGCAATGAAGGAGTGTTCCTCTTTCTCCACACCCTCGCCAGCATGTGGTGTCAGTTGAGTTATTGATCTTAGCCATTCTGATGGGTGTAAGATGGATCTCAGTGTCGTTTTGATTTGCATTTCTCTGTTGACTAAGGAGGTTGAGCATTTCTTTAAGTGTTTCTCAGCCATTTGATATTCCTCTGTTGAGAATTCTCTGTTTAGTCCATGTCCCTCAGTAGAAGAATGGATAAAGAAACTGTGGTACATCTACACTATGGAATACTACTCAGCTATTAAAAATAAGGAATTTCCAAAATTTGTGGACAAATGGATTGAACTAGAAATTGTCATAATGAGTGAGTTCACACAGAAGCAAAAGGAGCTAAATGGTATATACTCACTTATATCGAGACACTATTCCAAAGTGTATGTTCCCATGAAAAACTGTACCTACTAGGAAAGTGGGTAAGAGGGGAGGACATCCTATTGAGACTTTAGGTGTGAGAAGCCTGGGAGAATGAGGAAATAGAAGGATCCAGCGGGTCCTGGAAAACTACAGGCGAGTCTGGGCCCTGGGGTCCTCCGCAAACTATGGCAACAGCCAAGGAAAAATATAAGCAGTAAACCTCAAACCCCTACCCAGACTAGCTAATGGACAGGACATTCTCCACTGTTGAGTGGAGAAGGAGATCTGACTTTCACACAAACTCCGGTGCCCCATATTTGAACATGTCCCTTGGATGGAGATGCCTGGTGGCACTCAGAGGAAGGATAATAGGTCACCAAGGAAAAACTTGATACCCTCTGAGCATATACAGGGGGAGGAGGTCCCCCTCAGTCACAGACATAGGGGAGGGGAGTAGGGGGGAAGTGGGAGGAAGGGAGGAATGGGAAGATACAAGGGATGGGCTAACAACTGAGATGTAATATGAATAAATTAATTAAAAAACTGGAAGAAAAAAAAAAAGAAACAGCTTCCCCCTCCAGAGCCCTAGAGGCTGAACGTTGGTCTCTGGGAGAGACAGAGGTGTTCGAGTGGCCACCACTCTACCAGCGAGTTTGATCTGTTGACATCCCATACAACTAAACAGTTGGCCCCAAACTCGCTAGAATTCTGGTGAAGGGAAACCTAAGGTCAACTTTCATGCAGCTGTTTTTGGGGGAGAGTGTATGACTGAGCCAGGGATTGCAGAAGCAGGATGGATCCAAGAGTGAAAATAGTGAACACGATTTTGTGCTGCTTGAATTTAAAAAAAATTTTTTTAATTTATTATAACTTATTTAGATTAGATCCCAATTGTTATCCTCTTGCTTGTATTTTTCCATTTCCACCCTCCCTCTCTTTCCCACCCTTTTCGACTGTGTGTGTCTAGGTCTTGCTCACTTAAACAGTCTCTGCGCTGTGGCTATTACTGGCTAAATCACTGCGACGTCATTTAATTCTGAGGCCTAAAGGGATTCCTGAGAGCTTTGAAGACAGTGTGATCTTCTGCCCCACCCGGCCTTTCTGGCCTCTCAGGCAGCTGCGTTCTGCCAAGGTATACCTTTGTCCAGGATACAGTGAGACATGTCAGAAACATCTGTGAAAATTTGATGCACGCTGTCCAGTGTCACACAGCAGGGATGGTTGCTGAAAGAGGACAGAAGGAAGATTTTCAAGAAATCTCCCTGTCAGTGGTGTTTATATACAGAAGTAACACAGCCTCCTTCTCTACAAATCTCACTGCTCCAAATGTTTTCCCTGCTTCTGTCTTCAGAGGGTTTTGTGTTATTTTACGAGTTGGAAACAGACGTGGATGAAGCTGCTTCTCCCTCAAGTAAGAGGAATATGGTAATTTATTTGGTTTACAGTAAGACTAACAAAACACAGTCTCATTAGGGCGAGGCCTGGCGGGCTGTGGCCACCTCACCGCTGGGAGTCGCCAGGATTTCCCGCGGCAGGAGCGCCCTGCTGTCCACTCGCACTTATGGTGCCTGGCTGGTGACTGGCTAGGGAGGTAGCTGCTCAGCCAAGCAAGGCCGCGTACCCGTCTTGCCCGCGTTGCTTAGCGACGTAGACATAAGGTTGGTGCGCATTTCCAGATGTTCAGCATCTGCGCTCGCTGTGCCCACCTTCCTCGGCGTGAGGCACCCTAAGTGTCCCCAGGTAAAGTATCCTGAACGGGCCGCCCCCCTCCCCTAGGATCTGCACTTGGGGGATTTGCCCCGAACCTTGAGCCCTCCAGGCTGCGCGCTCCCCAGGAGGGCGGGTCTGGGTGAGGCGCGGGGCTAGGGGCGCGCGGAGACCGGTGCGGGAGCCCCAATGACGCACCCGTGACGTCGGCGGCGGCGGGCGGGATTTCCCGGCCCCTCCCGGCGCGGGAGGAGACCTGCTGCGGAGTGGGTGCGCGGGAGTGGGTGCGGCCAGCGTGGCGCAGCAGGCTGGGGTTGGGGGTCACCACCTTGCACCCCTTGGGCCCGCTGCTCAGTCCTGGAGCCCCGCTTGCGCAGTAGCTTGGGCTCGGCGCCGCGCCCCCTTTCTCCCCAGACACGCACGGTCTTCTGTGGCCCGGGACCCCGCGGACAGCGGCACGGGGCGCGCTTTCACCCTGCTCAGGGCGCGAGATGCCGCTTGGCCTGGCCGCCTCCGTCGAACGCAGCGCCCGGGACCCAGCCCGCGTCTGAGCGACGCCAGTTGTGCGCCGGCTGCGGTAAGTGGTGTCCCAGCTCCTGGGAGGGCGCGGCGCCTCGTCGGGGAACCTCGGCCGGGACCCCGCCAGATCCGCGAGACCAGGAGAAAAATCAAAAGTCTCGGAACTGGAAAGATATTCTGTCTCCAGAGTCTTCCCTGGAAGTGCCGCGGCACGCGGCACAAAGAAAGACCTGTGGTTCCTTGAGGTGGGGGCCGCAAGGTACACGACAGCGGGGCGCCTCCAGCCTGAGCCTCTCTTCTGTCCACAGGCAGCCCGGGCCTTGGGAGACAGAGCTGATCCCCTGGGGTCGAGGAGAGCCGAGGTTCCATGGGGACCTTTGTTCATCCGTGGGGCATAGAGTAATTGCTGTCCTCTGCACAAGGATCGTCCCCGGTGCAGAGGACTACAGGCGGTGGATGGCGTGGCCACTCATTATTTTGTTTGAAGCAGTGTGTTTGGCGGGGATTCGCAGATACCCTCTGCTTTCCCGACGCCAGGACACCTGTCTCGGGTAGAGGGAAGCTGAGCTCCTGGTAACTAGAGTTTGTGAGATGGCAGCAGTCCCCGATGGCGACTGTCCCCGAAACAGGTGCTGAAACGCGCTGCTGAGCTCACGGGTATACATAGCCCTGGGAGAGGGAGCTTTGCTTTAATTTTTCGTCTCCTGGGAAATAATGAAGCGTGATGTCAGTTATGGCTGCAAAAGTCTCCTTCATTAAGACGAATCTGCTTGTTGTTACGTGTTTTGAGCTAAGATGTGAGTGAGGATACTTCCAAATGTGAAAGTTTGATCGAGTGATAGATAAATCCAGTCCTTGGCTCCCAGGCCTCTGGATCTGTAAAAGGCAGGCTGCAGTCAACGCAAGCGGGGTTCCCGAGAAAAAGCGTCATTCTTGCCCTCTGCCCTAGAGCGAGGGGTGATGGCTCCTATGACTGCGGGCACCTGGGCTGTGTGCAGGCAGGCTGGCTCTTCATTACTGGGGCACCACCGCCCTTTTCCTCATGTTGGCCTGCAAGGAGGAAGGCAGTCACCTCCTCATGTCCTCCTGCTAACCTGGGAGCGAGCACTGTAGTGAGGCTTTCAGTCCGAAGAAACAAGACAAGCTGCTTTAAGCGGGACTAGGGGTTAGTGGGTTTCTCCAGCTTGCTGAAAGGTGTTGATGAGATACGGAGCCAGTTGGGGTACATTTTTAGCCAAAGGACCATGCAGCCCTTATGCTCCAGTCCGTACCCCGTATAATAAAGTCCGGGGAGGAGGCAATGGAGGGACTTGAGCAGGAAACTGCACAGGGAAGGAAGGACCATCCTGCCAGACATGCCTGCCAGACAGTCTTCCCCCTGTTCACGGTAGTCTGACTAGGAGGATCCAGAAAAGAGATTCCCCCTATTCGGTTCACAGTGTTTAAAGAATGGCGGTCCCCAAAGCTTCCAAATCTCAAATGCTTTTCAAAATTGTGGAACATCAGATGGGCACAGGGCCGTTGCCTTTTGCTCTGTCTCGGGATCACTGGACTCCTGGGACAGAGAGTGGCTGTGTGTACTTCCACCCACAGCATGCGCACACGGAGCACCCGAGGGAAATGCAGCCAAGCGGTGGGCCAGAGTCTGGCTCTGCTTATCACCATATCCCACTGTCATCTTCCTTAGTTTGTCACATTTTATTGTGTTTGACAAGGGGAGGATGTTGACAGTGTATATTGGAAATTTCCTTGTGGGGAAGGAATTTGAAGCAGTGTCTTAATTTTTTGATCTACATTCTGCTATCCAAGCTTGGTGATTTCCTTTATTTTTTTTTTCTTTCCAGCATCTTTATTGTCTTTAAACAAATTCAAACATTGAGACTTTTAGTATCAGGTCCCAGTTGTTAATTCAGTTTTCTTAGCCCCAAAACGGAAACGTCTTAAATTCTACAAAAACATCACCACTGGATAGTGAAGAGATTTTCTTTGAAAAGTCAGAGAATCCAAAGTAGGGAGCCAGGAGAGCAAGCAGGGACTCTGCTACCAGAAGGCTTTAAGTGACTGCGTAAAAACTAAGAATAAGCCGAAGCCTTTCAAGAAACCAGAGGGGAAAACACAAACAAAACTTCCACACAGGAAACAAAACACGGGCAAGAAAAGCTGCTGAAAGATTCATGCAGAAAAATTGGGACGCCTGTAAAGACATCGGTGCACTGAGCTGTGGGGCTGCTGTGGCAGCAGCTGTTGCAGCCTCAAGCAGATGGGACTGTGCAGAGGCGGTGCCTGTGGGAGGGCCCCCACTGCCCACGAGGGTTGAGGATACATAAGCAGTGGGGGGGGGGCACATCATGTGGCCTTGAGGTCTTGGAGTGTCTACACAGATCCACAGGGAAGAGAAGAGTGGGTGGCTGAGGCTGGGTGTGGCTCCTCCCAAAGGCGAGGATGTGCCCTTCTTACTCCTCAGCATTCCCTTCATGGGGCAAGGTCAGCCCTCCCTTTTGGGATGTGCACTGAGGTGTGAAGAGGTCCCTAGAGATAGGAGAAATGCTTTCACTGTCCTTTGAGGTCCGAGGGGCCTCTTCTCTGCAGCAATGTGCACAGAGTGCCCACGAGATGTTAGCTGACCCTGGCTGCACTTCTGTGTCCCTCTTCCCACTGGCTCTTCCTGGCGTTGGGGGCCTTTTCTTCAACCCGTCCAAGCTGTCCAAAATCAGAAAATCAAGCTTGAACAACGGGAAAGGATAGTGGGTCTGCAAGGAAGCAAAACTGGGGCTGACAGTGCCCTAACTGTTAGCAGAAGTTCTTGGGAAGGCAAGGATAGAATTCACAGAGGGGTGGCTGTGTCCTATGTGGGGACTGGCTTTACAAGGCTCTGGGAGACAGGCTTGGCTGGCCCCTGTATGGCAGCACAGCATGGATCACTCTACATGAGCCTACATGCCCCCAAAGTGACTGTTACACCCCTAAGAAGGAGTTGTGCCTTCCCTCTCCCCATTACTGTTGGCGGCCTCTGGTGGGCCAGGACTTTCACATGCCAAGCATCGGGGGCTTATACATCACTTTCTTATCCGTGTGGACAGTTGGATATGCCCAGTGTTTGTGTTCCCTATAGGGTCTTTCCAGCCTGACTGGGAAGCTGTTTGTACTGTTTTTGGACCACTGCGGGTCATAAGCTGGGTGGAAACATCCAGCCTGCTCTTTCTGCAGCCCTCCACCTGTGGCAAGCTAAGGAAAAGTGACTTGATCACATTAAGTTCTATTTGGCTATCTTGGGGAAGTTCTTCTCTGCACCCAGCTAACTTGCCTCTCAGCCACAGGCTGCACATACATACGCATACTTATCCACTGCTCCACCCATGGTAGTCTGCAGCCAAGCAAATAGAGCTAAGTCCAGTATGCATGTTTGGTGTTGTTTGAGGTCAGAGTTTGGTAGGTAGAGTGACAGGCTCTCTAACCCTCCAGAGCAGTGATGTGGGAACAGTGTGGCTGAGAAGGGTGACAGTGAGTTGTGAATGGAGAATTCAGTGCCTTAGCTGACCTCAAGAGAGGAAACAAGGGAACTTTAGGGGTGGGAGGTGTAGATTTATGAATAGGACTCAATCGGTGTTGAATACTTCCTCCTTGATTGAGTTTTACTTGAAGGGAAGGTGCTGGCATCTTCTGGAGGCCCTATCCCCCCACCACGTCCTCCCCAGCAGCAGTTCAGCACGTCACTCCTTGCCTCTCTTCCCGCCCTGTGTTGTGGTGTGTGTGTGTGTGTGTCTGTCTGTCTGTCTGTCTGTCTGTCTGTCTGTCTGTCTTAGGGCAGTGCTTTCTGCACACACTCAATGCACACCGCAGTAGGAATGCCCAGTCTCTACTCTGATGTGCCAGATTCCTGGAATCCACCTTTCTTCTGCCCTCAGGGGTACATGTGTGGTTGCTATGTGATGCTCTTAGGTCTGGTTCTGCGCCCCTCCCTCCCTCCCTCCCTCCCTCCCTCCCTCCCTCCCTCCCTCCCCCCCCTCCTTCCCTAGTTCCTCATTCTGTACAGCCCCGTTGGGTTTTCTCACTGTGCTTTCTCAGTGCCAGGGACAGTACAGCAGAGGACAGGACATAGGCAGTAGAGGGAAGCACAGAGATCCTACCCTCAGAAGGTGCATTTCAGAGGGGGTGGGGTTATTCTTAAATAATAGGGTGAAGACCTTTCAAAGGAAAGTACTCAGCTGAGAAAACACAGATAGTTTAAGCAGAAGTGTATTGTATCAAAGAAAACTGATAGTACACTTCAGAGAAAGAGTAGAGCAGGCTAACCCAGATGGGTAGAGGCTAACCCATATGGGTGAAAGCAGCCCAGTAGGTCCTGTGTTGCAGACTTTTACAGAGGTGTGTGTACATGCACATGCTCCCTGATCGTGGTGGTCTTACCCAGTATTCCTTTCCATGATTTTCTTGAAAAGCCCACAAGTGGAGTCAAGGGTGTGAGGGTGACCCGGCTGTGACATCTGTTGCTACATTAATCGCCAGAGTTAATTTGGCTGCTCTGTCTGGCTAGGCAGCTGTCCCCTACCTCCCTCATTGGTCTGCAACCATCTCTCCTGAGGCTGTACACTTAGGAAGTTGAAGAAGACAGCCTTCCAGGATGTAGAAGGATGACCTTCCACTGTTGGGGAGGACCATTCTTAGGTCAAAGGTAGCCGCACTCCCTGAGCCTCCAAACAGGCTCTTAAAGGGCATCAAAACCACTATGTGAATGATGTTATGATGTCCTTGGTTCCCTCACCCCTAACTCCCTGTCTTCTTAGTCTTATGGTCACCAATAAGAAAGCAAGACACTCAAGAGTTGGAGCTGGAGAGATGGCTCAGCAGTTAGGAGCACTGGCTCCTCTTCCAGAGGACCCAGTTCAACTCCTAACATACACATGGCAGCTCACAACTATCTGTAACTCTAATTTCAGGGGCACCAACAGACACACCTGCAGGCAAAACATCAATACATATAAAATAAAAATAAACCATTAAAAAAAAAGAAACGCAAAAGTCTTTTAAGCAGTAAATGATCTTCTTGCAATATAATAGGTACGTACAAGAAAAATGGAACAAAGAATAGGTTGCCAGAGAGGGCATCACTGGATGGAGGAGGAGCCACAGAACATGGGAGAGAGAGAGAGAGAGAGAGAGAGAGAGAGAGAGAGAGAGAGAGAGAGACAGAGAGAGACAGAGAGAGACAGAGAGAGACAGAGAGAGAGAGAGCATCACAGGGTGGAGGAGGAGCCACAGAACATGGGAGAGAGAGAGAGAGGGAGAGAGAGAGAGAGAGAGGGCATCACTGGATGGAGGAAGAGCCACAGAACATGGGAGAGAGCATCACAGGGTGGAGGAGGAGCCACAGAACATGAGAGAGAGCATCACAGGATGAAGGAGGAGCCACGGAACATGGGAGAGAGCATCACAGGATGGAGGAAGAGCCACAGAACATGGGAGAAAGCATCACAGGGTGGAGGAGGAGCCACAGAACATGAGAGAGAGCATCACAGGGTGGAGGAGGAGCCACAGAACATGAGAGAGAGCATCACAGGATGAAGGAGGAGCCACGGAACATGAGAGAGAGCATCACAGGATGGAGGAGGAGCCACAGAACATGGGAGAGAGCATTACAGGGTGGAGGAGGAGCCACAGAACATGAGAGAGAGAGAGAGAGAGAGAGAGAGAGAGAGAGAGGGAGGGAGGGAGGGAGGGGGAGAGAGAGAGAGAGAGAGAGAGAGAGAGAGAGAGAGAGAGAGAGAGCATCACAGGATGGAGGAGGAGCCACAGAACATGAGAGAGAGAGAGAGGGAGGGAGGGAGGGAGGGAGGGAGGGAGAGAGAGAGAGAGAGAGAGAGAGAGAGAGAGAGAGAGAGAGAGCATCACAGGGTGGAGGAGGAGCCACAGAACATGGGAGAGAGCATCACAGGATGGAGGAGGAGCCACAGAACATGAGAGAGAGAGAGAGAGGGAGGGAGGGAGGGAGGGAGGGAGGGAGGGAGAGAGAGAGAGAGAGAGAGAGAGAGAGAGAGAGAGCATCACAGGGTGGAGGAGGAGCCACAGAACATGGGAGAGAGCATCACAGGATGGAGGAGGAGCCACAGAACATGAGAGAGAGAGAGAGAGAGAGAGAGAGAGAGAGAGAGCGCATCACAGGGTGGAGGAGGAGCCACAGAACATGGGAGAGAGCATTACAGGGTGGAGGAGGAGCCACAGAACATGGAGAGAGCATCACAGGATGAAGGAGGAGCCACGGAACATGAGAGAGAGAGAGAGAGAGAGAGAGAGAGAGAGAGAGAGAGAGAGCATCACAGGATGAAGGAGGAGCCACAGAACATGAGAGAGAACATCACAGGGTGGAGGAGGAGCCACAGAACATGGGAGAGAGCATCACAGGATGGAGGAGGAGCCATGGAACATGAGAGAGAGAGCTTTTTCTTACTCTGAAATAAACCCTTCACACTGGGATCCTCAGAAGAACCGCTGTGCTGGTTTTCTGTCTCTGTGACAAATACCTGGCATGAACAAGGGGAAATTTACTCGGCTCTGGGCTTCTGAGGTTTCAGCCCATGGCAGCTCCATTGCCATGGGCCTGTGTTGAGGCACAACAGCAGAAGGTGTGCCCTTCACAGGCATGTCCTCAGTGATCCACTGCCTGCAACTTGGCACTGCCTCCCAAAGTAGTGTCACCAAGACCTCAGCATATGAGTCTGTGGGGACTACTTCATACGCAGATGCAGACCCTGGTCCAGTGACTCCAGACAGCCAGGTACCAGCTAGAGGCTAGGAAACCCAGCGCCATGGTTGGAGGCAGGGTGAACACCCTTGGAAATCAGCCAGGCTGGAAGGTGCTGCCGGTGTATTTCTTATCCTTGCAGTTCAGTCTGTCTGTAGAGGCACCATTGATCCAGCAGCAGCTCCCATGTCTAGCTGTGTAAACTTTGGACCACATTGTGAAATACAACTTCTTCGGTTTCCAACACAGTGGAACTGGATTAGGAATCTGTGTATGTCACCAGGTTTGGGAAACTGAGGCTTAGGCCCTTGCTCCTGGGTCTTATATCTCCTCTCTTGCCGCTGTCCCATTGGGCTCACCTGTCCCTATGTCACCATGCAGGATGGTGACCGGTGAGAACAGCACAGCACCACACCTATAGGAGCCAGGGTCTCCTCTCCAGGCTCAATTGCACACCTCCTTTCCCCTGCTTTGAGAAGAGCAGGCTTCTCTACAGGAGATCCCACCACTCACCCCCAAGAGCCACCCCTCCTCAGAGCTCACAGACCCCCAGTGCATTCTTTCACACCACAGCTTCCTCCCATGACAGCAACAGCTCTGAGAAGCTGAGTGGAGAGACACAGACCCAAGTCGCCATCAGACGTTTGACCAAAACATGGCCCTGGGATGGTTGGTAAATGGCGATTCTCAACCTGTTGGGTTAATGCCTAGTTTAGGGAAACATACCCCGTGTCTGAGGGGGGATTCCAGTGGCAGTTACTCTATGGAGGCTCCAGTGTAATCAATGTCCCTTCATGGGTGCACAGTAACAGCATTATCGCAAAGGGAAGGGCCATTTGGAGTGTGTCACCTAGAGCCTCTGTCCTCCCCTAGCCCTTTCCTGTGTCACCTCTCTCTGCCTCCTGCCCACCATGAGGTGAACAGAACCCTGAGAAACTGTGAGCTAAAAGAAATAATCCCTCTCTAAAATGTTGTGTCCAGGGTCAAGTCACAGAAATGATAAGCTAACACATCTTAGTGGAAAGGAAGGAAGGAAGGAAAGAAGGGAGGGAGGGAGGGAGGGAGGGAGGGAGGGAGGGAGAAAGGAAGGAGGGAAGGAAGGAAGGAAGGAAGGAAGGAGGGAAGGAAGGAAGGAAGGAAGGAGGGAAGGAAGGAAGGAAGGGAGGAAGGAAGGAAGGAAGGCTGCCTGGCTGATGCTCAGTGCAGCAGTATCTGCCACTTCTCCATCACCTGGGAAGGCAGAAGGTCACCCTTTCAGAAAGACACTCAACAGTGGGTCCCTGACACAGAGATCAGTCACTGTCATGTGGGAGAGAATGGAATTCGTCCCTGCTCTCCTCCGGTCCAGCCTAACACTGTCTGTGCTCCTGTACTCAGGGACAGGTCACTGTGAGCAGATCTGCGTTGTTTCAGGTCGTCATTGAGCTGTCAGCACTTTGAAGAACTAGCCTGGGCAGCTTGCACATCTTTCCTGGAAAATATCTAGGTCACTCCCAGACTTGTTTCGTGTGTCCCATTTTTTTTTCTCCACTACTGCTAAAATATTCTCTCCCATGCATAGAGTACTTGAGCAACATAAATGAGTCTTGTCTGCAGAGAAAACCACCGCGGAGAGCTCATTGTACTGTGTGTAACAGGTGACTCAGTGTTGCGTCGGCGGTAGCAGCCATCGGAGCCTGTGCTTCCTCGCTCTCCTGAGGCCGTTGTCTTCTACTAGTCACTTGGCGTGATACATTCTTTGAATCCAGAATGAAAACTACACTCGTAAGCCTTTTCTTCCAGGGCCAAGCTATTAACTTGGTCTCTGTTCTCAAGAGGAGGAGGAAGGCACGTGACAGCATCTGCCAGACCGCGAATCTGTCAGTTTGTGTCATTGGCTTTGTTCCCACTGGCAGCATTTTGTTTGGTTATCATCATCTTGGGGAAAGAGGATGGCAAAGACAATGCAGAAAAATGGAACTTTGGTTGAGTCACCCAGATAATTGAAAATGGAAATAGAATTTGTAGCAAGCATGGCTCCTTGTGTATTTTCCCATCTGAGGAATACCTCCTCATGATGCTCAAGCTACATCTCTAGGCCCAGAAACCAACCTATTCTACTCCTCAGCACGGCCCACAAGCCATTCTGAAGCCACAGTGGGCACTGTGTGCCCCAGAAGAAGTGCCTGATTAGAACTAAACTAAACTTATCTCTACCTTGTCTATGAACCAGCTTTGTCCAGTGTGTCCATTCTCCATGTGGTACTACCTAGTAGTCACTTAGTAGCCACCTCAGATACCAAATTGTCACAGCATCTGTGTTCAGGAAAGACTAACCTTCTTCATAGGTGTGTATGCATGGGAAATCCCACAGCACAGACAACCGATGGCTTCAGGCATTCACTGGGGGGTCTTGAAACGTACTTCCTGCAGATACGGAGGATGACTGGATTTGGGTGGAGACAGACACTGGCAGAAGAAAGGTGCAAAGAGGAGGCCTGAATAAGATGTGCACAGATGCAAGTCGAACCACATTTGCTTGGCTGATGTGGAAAGTCCTTAGTCAAAGACAGGATAAATGTTGGCTTCTGGTTTGTTAACCTGAAGTTTCCTCTTGCTGTTGATGTTGAATTTAATTTGCTTAGATGCGAGCCCTGGGCACAAGAGCTACCAGGGCTAGGGCTGATGTGGGATGCTTGCTTTGCATGTACCAGGCCTGAGGAGACATGGAGGAACCTGAAATACATGTTGCTAAGTGAGAGAAGCCAGTCTGACAAAGCTGCAGACTGTGGTCCTAGCTACATGACATTTTAGAAAATTCAAAACTATGGAGACAGTAAAAGTGTCAGCAGTTGGGGCCAACATGATAACTCAGTGGGCAGAGGCACTCGATGCTAAGCCTGGTGGTCTGAGTTCTACCCCCAAAGCACAGGTAAAGGCAAAAAGGAGAGAGTCAACTTCACAGTTGTTCTCCTACCTCCCCATGTGCCATAACACATGCATGCCCAAATTTACACATCTTGTATACACAACAATAAGTAAACAGACACTTTTTAAGATTACTAATTACCAAGGGGAGGGAAAGGTGGCTAGAGAGTGTAAGAGAGCTTCTAAGGCCAAGAGTACCCTGCCAGGTGCCATCCAGGTGAATACGTGTTCCACGTTTGTGTAGACCGGCCTACAGAATGCGCACTCCAAGAGTGAGCCCTGGTGCAAACTTGTCAGTGTTGGTTGTCTGTCACAAATGCCTGGCTGGTGCGGAGTGCTAATTGTGGGGGAGACCGTGTGGAGCGCATAGGAACTCTGTGCTTTCCGCTCAGTTTTGCAGTGAATCCGAAACGGCTATAAAGCTAAGTGGAGCGCGGTGACACATTTATGTAATCCCCGCCCTTGGGAAACGAAGGCAAGAGGATCAATTCCAAGCCAGCTTCAACTACATATTGAGTTTGATGCCAACCTGAGTGCCATGACATATCCCTCCCTCCTACCCCCCCCCCAAAAAAAAAGAAAAAAAAAGGAGAAGGAGGCAGTTGGGGGTGTGGCTCAGTTGGTAGAATGCTTGCCTAGCAAACAAAGCTCAAGGACTTAACCCCTGCCGTACCCAGACCAGGCAGAGTGGCCCATGCCTATGATCCAAGCACTTAGGCGGTAGAAACAGGAGGATCAGAAGGTCAAGGTCATCCCTGCCTACGCTGTGAGTTTAAGGCCACACTAACATCTATGATGTTCCTCTCTCAAGAAAAAAAATAATAAGTCTGTGTTTTAAAAGAGCTGTGGAAGTAGGAAAAGAAGTTTGGGGTTGGGGGTTGAGGGTTGGGGGGTGAGAACGCTGTCCCAGGGCAAGAAGGGAGTGTGGGGAAGGGATGCTCCTGGGTCTACATGTCTGTTTCCAAATGACATGCTTCCTCCGTCCCTGTTCTAAACAAGAATGTCGTCTGGTATGCCGCCTCTACAGCCTGGCAGCTGTCTACGCCAACCAGAGCCTCTCACAATGGGTCCTTAGCCGACTCCTGCTTCTCCATGGATCCCCTCAGGGGCCAGCTGTTCCCAGGCTGCGGACAGTCAGCCTGTGTTACAGCATCCCTAAGCACCGCGCCTCCTCAGCAGGCCTTTTCTGCCACTCAGGAGCCTGTCCTCAGTGGCACCATAAGCCAGGGCACATTGACAGCAGACAAAGGAATCTGCAGAGGTGTGGTGGTGGGGACAGCAGACCAAGCTTTGAGCTGCCTTAGTGCAATCCTGAGAGAACTCACCTGAAGCAAGTGAAACAGAAAGTAAATTCATAAAGTGTAGAGTCTTCAAACTTTGAAATAAAGTAAACATGTTTTTTAAAAAAAAAGATGGATTCTCAGGCCAGGGAGATGGCTCAGAGGTTAAGAGCACTGCCTGTTCTTCCAGAGGTCCTGAGCTCAATTGCCAGCAACCACATGGTGGCTGACAACCATCTATAATGAGATCTGGTGCCCTCTTCTGGCAAGCCAGGCACACATGCAGGTAGACCATTGTATACATAATAAATAGATAAATCAAAAGAGAGAGAGAGAGAGAGAGAGAGAGAGAGAGAGAGAGAATTTTTTTAAAGGATGGATTCTCCATGGATCTGAAAATTAATGGTTTGCCCTAAGAATCTTGATAGGAAATTCATCCTTCTTCAATAGTACCAGGATCTGGACTACAAAAGCATTGTTCTTTCCTCAATTAAAATTGCACGGAAAATTCAAAACTTACTATTTTTCTCCAAATGCCACTTCCCATTGTAAAAATAGATTTTCTGTGGACACAATGTCCTGTGAGAACTTGAAATAATCTGAGGTACCAGACTGTCTTTCCTGGCCTGCCATAACCGAGGCCTTCAAACTTGTTTGCTCTAGCTATGTCTGCCCTAAAGACCTCAGGATCTCCACCCCCTCCCCAGCATTCAGTTTTATGACTACAGATTTCAGATGTCTGTTCTGTCCCTTTGCTGTGGACTCAGGCACAGAATAGAAGCAGTAATCCCACTTCTCCCTCGTCACCTTGGACAGCCAGGGATGCAGCAACAGAAGAGACATGAAGACACTCCCCCGCCCTTGTTGGGATGCTGGTTGGTAGAGAGACCAAGAGTGAGTGTGTTGTGGCAGGTTGAGGTGGAGTGGTCAGGAAAGATGTCCTGGAGGTCATGAGAGCTGACCAGGGGTGAATTAGAAAAGAACATCAACAGGGTGAGTGACTTACAGAGTGTCTAGGATGGAGACGCCCACAGCATCCCCTCCCTCAGCTGACAACTGCAGCTGACACTCCAGAAAAACAGAGATGGCAAGCAATGATCTGAGGGCTCCAAAAAGCACAGGAAAGTATGTGGATTGTGCCAGAGGCGCAACACAAGAGAAGCCACCCAAACAAAGATGCGTCTCCTGTCTGTTTTGTCCCAGCCTCCATGGCATGGCCCCAGTGCCTGGAAGGAAGCTGGCGGAGTTCTGTGAGGGAGCCACACCTTTCTAGATAGAAGACTGGGACATGTGTGGTCCTTTCCTTCTCCTCTCACAGCTTTGCTCTGTGATGAGGTGGCAGCACTTTGGACTGTAGCTTTAAGATGAACCCTCGCTTTCCCAGCAAGGAAGCGGGAAAGGGGTTCCTTTGACGTAGAATGTGTGGGAGAAATCCTGGAGAGGGAAAGTGGGAGACTAGGGTCATCTAATTCTTTCTAGCAACCACAGAATTGCTGCCTCATCTCAGCATGTGTTTGGGACAGGCCCAAATATGCAAAAGCCTTGAGAAAAGAACGGTTGATATTGCCACTGAAAGCGCATCAAACCTCTGAATGTCATGTGCATGTAATTGCAAAGGCTTTAAAACTGAGATTGGAGTCATGGCTAATCTAACAGAACACACGCCTCTACATATCTGGAGAGTCAAAGGGGATATCGCAAAAGAAATTAGAAAATACTTTGAATTCATATAAATTTGTATGGTGTTCAACTAAAGCTATGTTTACAGGGAATCTTATATCATTCAGAGCTTATTTTAAAAAAGAATGACCCTGGATCATTGACAGTGCTCATCTGAATAAACTAAAAGATAGAGAGAGAGATGGAGAGAAAAATAAACCCAAAAGCAGCAGAGGAAGGAAACAATAAACAGGAAAAAAACACTAAAACTTTAGAACACAAAAATAATACTTTAAAAAATAAAAACAAATAAAAAGAAATCAAAACTAATTCTTTGAAAACATCTGTAACATTAACCCTCTAGGCAGACTCAGACAAAAAGATACACACTACCAGTGTCAGGTGTGAAAGAGGAGGCATCACTACAGATCCTACAAATATTAAAAGGCAAATGTTAGAAAGAACTTGATGAGCACAGGCAAGATGTCTCTTCAGGTAAAGGCACTTGCTGCCAAGTTGGATGATCTGAGTTCAGTTCCTGCAAACAACATGGTGTAAAGAGAAAACCAACTCTCACAGGTTGTATTCTGACGTACACATGCACGTTCATGCCCCACCATCAGTAATTGTTTTTCTTTTTTGGTTTTTCAAGACAGGGTTTCTCAACTGTACCTACCAGAATAATGGGTAAGAGGGGAGGACATCCTATTGAAACTTTAGGTGTGAGAAGCCTGGGAGAAAGAGGAAATGGAAGGATCCAGTGGGTCCTGGAAAACTACAGGCGAGTCTGGGCCCTGGGGTCCTCCGCAAACTGTGGCAACAGCCAAGAAAAAAATAGGCAGTAAAAACCTTGAACCCCTACCCGGACTAGCCGATGGACATTCTCCACTGTTGAGTGGAGAAGAAGATCTAACTCTCACACAAACTCTGGTGCCCCATATTTGATCATGTCCCTTGGATGGAGATGCCTGGTGGCACTCAGAGGAAAGATAATAGGTCACCAAGGAGAGACTTGATACCGTATGAGCATATTCAGGGGGGAGGAGATCCCCCTCAGACACAGACATAGGGGAGGGGAGTAGGGGGGGGAAGTGGGAGGAAGGGAGGGATGGGAGGATACATGGGATGGGCTAACAACTGAGATGTAATATGTATAAATTAATAAAAATGTATTAAAAAAAAAAAGACAGGGTTTCTCTGTCTTGACAGCTCTGGCTGTCCTGGACTTGCTTTGTAGACCAGGCTGGCTTCACAGTGATCCATCTGCCTCTGCCTCCTGAGTACTGGGATTAAAGGCGTGCACCACCATACCCAGAAATTTTTTAAAAGATTTATTTATAATTATGTGTATAGTGCTCCGCCTGCATGTACACCTGCAGGCCAGAAGAGGGCATCAGATCACATTATAGATGGTTGTGAGCCATCATGTGGTTGCTGGGAATTGAACTCATGATCTCTGGAAGAGCAGTCAGTGTTCTTAACCACTGAGCCATCTCTCCAGCCCCCCAGCAATCTTTTTACGTTCCTAAACTCAACAGCTTTGATTAAATGTCTGAACTCTATGGAAGATACACTCAAAGCTAGTACAAGAAGTAGAAAACGTGAATAGACCTAATTCTACTAACAAATGTGAATTTGTTGTTTAAACAACAACAAAAATGTAAAAACACATATATTTGTGGGAAAAGGTCTAGCAAGGCCTTGATACCTTGAGAAGCTCTGAGGGAACTGTCCTTTTCCAAGCTTGTGGAGGCTGATCACAAACTTGGCCCCAATTCCCCTTCAAGGTTACAGACATAGCATTTACAAGTCTATCTCTGATTCTCACCAAGTCACTTATAACGACCCCGTAGCCCAGTGGATAATCCATGACAACCTTAATATCTTAATATCAGCTAGTCAACAGCACTGATCCCATCTGCTACTTTAATTCCTCTGTGTCAGGTGGCACAGCATGTTCACAGAGTCCAGGGAGAAAGTCCAGAGGAAAGCCATTATTCTGCTACCATCACCTGGAAACCAGATAAGATAGTACATGTCAGCTACGTTGCCAGGCAACCTACTTACAGTAAAGATGGGCCCTGGTTGGTAAGTAACATTCGGCCCTGGAGCAGCCAGGAATGAGCCTCAAATACGGGATGTAGATATCACTTTGAGCTTCTTCGTCCTGTGTTTGTTTGGCATCTGTGTGAGAGTCGCTATAATTGGATCAGGAGATGCCACAATGTAGGTTGAATAACTGAGACTCACATTGTAAAATGTATCAAAGTTCCCTGTCACAGTATTTAATTTGCACAGTGGTTCATGTTGGAATAGTTGAGGAATCATGATCCTGTGAGGAGGTTGTGGGGACAGTGTGCCCATTCAGATCCAGGTCCTGGTCACCACGGTAAAGTGACACCTATTGCCCTTCAGGGGTGAGGATATTCAACTGAATCTCAAGATGCCTGGGAAATAACGACATTGGTCATGTGATACTAAAATGCACCTTTGGGCATTTGAGAACGAATAAAGCTGTGCTCCACAGGCTGGAGAGGAACTTGAACTCTCCTACTTGTAGCTGAGGAGCTGTTGGCCATTGCTGGCTTCTGGGGGAGGGGCAGTATAGTTCCTGGTAGGTCAACCATTCTCCAGTGGATATCCCCATACCCAGGAGTGTATGGGCAGCACAAATGGAGTTGGTGGGCTATTAAAAAAAAGAGAGAGAGACATGAACTTGGGAGGGAGGGAGTGGGGGAGGTGGGTCTGAGAAGAGTAAGGGGAGGAGTAGGAGCAAAGATCATCAAAATACATTGTATACACATATGAAATAAAAAGTAAACAACATTATTTTTAAAGGCAATGTAGAAATTAAACAAACATAGTAAAAGATAAACAGTTGTTTAAACTAGTTGATAGAGATAAAGTTGTTTGATCTCTTTTTTCTACTTTGCTATATTTAAAACATATCATGCTTAAAACTAAGAACATGAATCCTTAGGTGTTGAAAACTGCTCACTGGCTCTCATTTACTCCTTCCCTTTTTTCTTATTGAGACAAGGTGTTACTAAGTAGCCTCCAGCCTCAAATTCAGCATCCTCCTGTCCCCAGCCGGAGTGCTTGCCTCCACTCTTGGCGGCTGGCACGCTTCCCTTCTGCCATGGTTATAACTTCTAGTGAATTTGCAGCTCCCTTCCCTCTCAGTCCTGTATCACCGCAAGTGTGACATCCCTTATTGGCCGCTCTGAGGTATTTATTCAGTGTGTGACCTCCTTGTGGCAACTCAGTCCTATTTATCCAAAAGCTGTGTTGGAAGAACTGTAAGTGCAGACATCCCCTGCTTGTGATGGGCAGCTTCCTAACTGGCTAAGAGGAAAACATACTTAGCACACACCGCTCAGACATTGCTGTCACCATGGCACAGGACATCATTGCCTGCAACACCTCTGTGCTAGGTGACTGCACTCACTGCCACTGCCCACGGGTGTTTTTTTCCAGTACTGGGGCTCTTGTCTGTGATCTTGAACATGCCAGACAAGGGCTCTCCCTCTGAGATACAGCCCCCAGCCAACAGTCATGCCTCATTGCTTACCATTGGCTGGATAAAAGGCTCCAGTTCAAAAGTGGCTTGTACGGCTGTGTACTGCCCCAGACCATGGGAATCCAGGGCTCAATAGGTGACATTTCTGAATGCAGGAAAAACCTCTGTTCCACTTTTTTCCACAAGGACTCCCTGTGGCTGGTCTACAACAGAACCTGATGGGGAGGGTGTCACCTGCCTTACATGGCTGCTTGCAGCTCCTTCCACTAAAATCCAACAGAAGTTTGAATCTGTGCAATAGACACCATGCAACCCAGAAGCATGACGCTGACTGCTCCAGGCCCCAGATGTTAGACCCACTCATGCAAGAAAATCTTTATATTATACCTTAAGTATGACCCTGACCCTCAGTCCTTCTGAGTCTGACAATGCCTTTGTAAGCCAGCTGGGTTTTCACAACTCTGTACAGTGAGCTCTACTGAAACACCACATTGGCTAGTGAGGGGCAGTGTTGCTATGACAGAGAGACTCAGCGTGCGACTTGATGCAGGTGGAAGTGTCTACCTCTCTGATGTGTAGGCCTGGTGGTGAGAGCCAGGCTGACAGAAATGCACGTGAGGTTTCCAGCAGCACAGCTCTTCCTGGCATTCCTCCTTGTCATGTCTCTGGGCTGTGGTCCTCAGCCTGTCAGCATGTCACCTGGAAAGATTGTTAAACTGCTTCCTACTCCTAGGGTACTTCACTTGTTCAGTAAGTCAGAGCTGAGTGCAAGATTTGCATGTTTAAGTGAGGAGCAATGTGTTCTGGTTGTCAGTTTCAGAGGTTTCAGTCCAGTGGTCAGGAAAGCATGGCAGATAGCTCAGTTTGTGGCTGGGAGAGAGCATGGCAGAAGCAGAGCATATGGACCAGAACGCTGAACATCTGCTTTTCCACCATACATCAAGGGATGCTGATGTTGCTGGCCCAGGGACTGGCTACTATACATTTGTTTTACCGGGGCACTAGGGACACAGAAGACAATAAAGCAGGGCCACTGGGGCTAGAGAAATGGCTGAGCACTTAAGGGCACCAGATAATTGTCCAAAGGACCTGGGTTCAGTTCCCAGCACCCACAGATTATCTTATAATTAGCTGTAACTCCAGTTCCATGTGGATCTGATGGCCTTTTCTGGCCTCCATGGGCACTAGGCACAAAAGTGGTGCAGAAACACATGTGAACAAATCATCTCTACACTTAAAAATAAATAAAATAAACTGGACACTGTGATGCATGCATTTAATCCCAGCACTCAGGAGGCAGAGGCAGGAGGATCTCAGTGAGGCCAGTGTGGTCTTCAAAGTGAGTCCAGGACAGCCAAGGCTACATAAAGAAACCCTTTCTTGAAAAACCAAAAAAAAAAAAAAAAACCCAAACAAACAAAAACAAACAAACAAAAAACAACTAGAGATCAAAGGAGGCTGAATCCCCTTACTACCAAACACCTCTTACAATTTAAGAAATGGTGATGAGGGGCTGGAGAGATGGCTCCACAGTTAAGAGGCTTGAATGCACTTACTGCTCTTGCAGAGGACCTGTTTGGTTCCCAGCACATACACAACACCTCACAACCATTTGTAACTCCAGTTCCAAGGGACCCCACACCCTCTTCTGATCTCCTCCAGTTCTGCACACATTCAGTACACATCAACTCATGCAGGCACAAACATATGCACATAAAAATAATGAAATTATTTTGAAAACAATGGTAAGATGTGAGGACAATGCCTGAAAGGGTCTCGCTGGGAGTGATGTGTGAAACACTTTCTGAGCATTGGATGGAAGGTGAGGTGCCAACACCAAGTGCATGAGCAGTGATTATCCGGCCTTTTTTCCTGAGATGCTGTTTCTCGTGGCCAGAATTCATTAAAATACCTGGGGAGGCCAGTGGTCCTGTGACAGTGAGGGCCATGGAACAACAGCACTTCTCTACCTCTGCAGCTGTCTCAGTGTCTCCTGGGAAGTGCCTTCATGTCAGGCCCACTTAACAGGCAGCTCTGTACAAAACTGTCACTGTGTCACACTGTTTGTGTTCAAGAAAAAGCTGACCTTTTTCATTGGTATATATGAATAGGGAAACCTAAAGCATGTATAGGGTTCGTTGTGGTCTATGATTTTAGGTATCCCCTATGTACATGTTTACATATACACACACACTTTTCCATTTTTCCTTTGGTCTTCTCCCCCCCCCCCCCCCCCCCCCCCCCCCCCCCCCCCCGCACAGAGTCTCTCTCTCTCTCTCTCTCTCTCTCTCTCTCTCTCTCTCAAGATAGCCTGTAGTGCTGGTTTCAACAGCACATATACTAAAATTGGAACAATACAGAGAAGATTAGCAAGGCCCCCGAGCAAGGATGACATACACATTCATGAAGTGTTCCATATTTTTGTATATGTAAAAAAACAAAAAATGTTTAATTAATTTTTAAAAGTTATCAATTTAAAAAAAGATAGCCTGTAACAGGTAATCCCTCTGCCTCAGTCTCTCAAGTTCTGAGACTACAGCCAAGCATGAATAACTCACACTTTTAAAAAAAGATTTAGTTTTACTTTGTGTGTGTGTGTGCCTGAACATATTTATGTGCACCGTGTACATGCTTGGTGCCTGCAGAGGCCAGAAAAGGACATTAGATCCTCAGGAAGTGGACTTACAAACTGTTATGAGCAGCAATGTGGGTGCTGGGAACTGGACCTGGGTCCTCTGCAAGAACAGCCAGGGCTGTTAACCTCTGAATCTCACATATATTTTTATGGTAAGGAAAAAAAAAACATGTTTTGGATGGAGATACCCCAGTGAAACAGATTCATCTGTATAGTTGGTAGCTGTCAGTTATTATGATTTTTAAAATTCCTGCAAGCTCTTTGCTCTTGGCACTCTAGCATGACAGGAGGAAAAGGCAGGGAGCTGGGCACATGGCTGTGCTCAAAGCAAAGTTGTCCTGAAAGGCTCAGGGTGGCCTTGCCTTGAGGTTGTGTCCAGTCTGCTTCACATCAGCTTGGAGTTTCTCTTCATCCTTCAGTTCATTTATTTCCCCCAAGGCTGGTCTGAGAGTCCCTGGACTTACAGACAACTGGGGGAGCCTGGGAAAGACCCTGAGGGTAACATAGATGTTTATGTTTCAGGAGCGTTCCACAGCAGGGCCCTGATTCAGCCTCTTCGGACAGCCAGCTGCTGCTGCTCCCAGTGTCCCGTGCCTGGGCCTGGACCACCTCTCAAGCAGGTAAGAACGGTTCTCTGCAGAGCAGTAAGGTGAGACTTGGGGGAGCAGGGTCCCCAAGGCAGCAGACGTTCCTCGCGCCATCACGCAGCCCTAGACTCCCTCTCCCCATAGCAGACCTGGGAACACTATTCGCCAAGGCAAATGGAAGGTGTGATGACTCCTACCATTCTGAAAATCCTTGCCCTGTCCTGAGACAGGCAATATCAACAGCCCTGGGATGAAACTGCCTCATCCTGGTACCCATCTTAAGTTGCCACTCACTGAGTTGTGAGCCACTGATGTAGCCTGCCAGAGGTCCCTAGATGACCTGTCAGTGTAAGTGTGCTTGTGTGCCCAAGGAGACTGAGCTGGAGGCCTGAGGGTGGCACTGAACAGTTGGCTCATTTTTCCTTTTGCCTCACCTTCCTGGAGGCCAAGCGCCCACTCAGTATCCCCTGGAGCCAGCATGGATGTCCGGCTTTGTCACTGCCCCTGTTGTGGAATTGCTGTTCTCTCAGCATTGCCACCATTACCTTCTTCATCAGAGCAGCTGCAACTACTCAGAAGACTCTAAAGTCCTCATAGGAGGAGAGGGAGGAGGGGGGAGAAGGGGAGGAGGGGGAGGAGGAGGAGAGGGAGGGGAAGGAGGAGGAGAGGGAGGGGAAGGAGGAGGGTCATCAGACCACTCCCGAGCTTCAGCCACTCCCTTCAAATGCTGAATGTAATTCCGCCCCAGCTGTCTGGACTCTGAGGCGCTAGAGTAGATGGGGTGGGAAGTTAACTGAAGAGGAAATCTATCTACATCTGTGGAAAAGTCGTCATCCATGTTGGGATGGGATTGATCGGTGATACAGCTGCTCTGAGGTCACAGGGATCTAGTAAGCAAGCCCCATACACTAATCGGTTTGCCAGGCTAAACTAGTGGGAGTTTTACTTTGTCCTGTGTTGGGGGAAACACCATCTCTCCAGGAAATGTTCGTGTCCCACCTCTGTTTGCCTCGAGTCCATTTCTTCTTAGATATTCACACAGGTATTGTACAGGCCACTGGTAGGCTTAGAAAAGCAGAAGGGTCAGGCAAGTGGAGCCTAAAAGACACCTGGCCGGGTGGGGGAGGGGACAACCTGACGTCTCCCTCTTGATCTGCCTTTAAATGCTCTTCTGTGTCTGGCTCCAGTTAGCAAAAGCTGTTTCCTCCCACACTTTCAGCCATCCTAAGTGGCTTGCTCACCACTATGTCGGCTCCTCTCTGCCCCTCTCTCAGGCTGGGCAAAGTAGGGAGGGATCTCTACCCCAGGATGCATTGGTTCAGGAGAAGTGGGGGGGGGGGTAGGGGTAGGGGGACCAAGGCTGGGGCTGGCTGGGAGGTCCCTGGAATTCAAACTCCCAGTTACTTGTGGCTCTCCTCTTTTTTCTGGGTGAAGGTTTCCAAGTAAGATATGAAGCCACACCTGCTGAACTCTAATTTGCACAGCTGATCTAGCTAATACCCAGAAAGCCTTGTCTGGAAAAAAAAAAAGGTTCATGAGCGAATGCCATTGCATAGTGCTGCAGACCCTTGGTGCTGCCATTCTCTCTCCCCAAGGGTAGTGGGCACTCAGTGATCCCAACCTTGGCCTCTGCTCACTCCGCACCTAGGGACCAGTGTCCGTTACGTTTGTGTTTGCCTGACTTCAGCCCTACACTGTGATCACTAGTCTCCCTCAAGCATTAGCCATGTGGTGTAGATGTGTGTTGGATCAGGGAGAATTTCTTCCTCTTTTTCTTCCTTCCTTCCTTTCTTTGTGTTTGTTTGTTTGTTTGTTTCAAGACAAGGTTTTTCTGAATAGCGTTGGCTGTCCTAGACTTGCTTCGTAGACCAAGCTGGCCTCGAACTCACAGCAATCCACCTGCCTCTGCCTGCTTGAGTGCTGCGAATTAGAAGTGTGTGCCACCATGTCAGGCTTCTTCCTCTTTCTAAAAGAAAAATCTGGCTGGGATGGAGAAGCTGCAGGTGGTGTAGGTAGGAGAAGCGGGAAGGGGCCCCCCTCCCCTGGCACAGCAGCACCCCTACCCTTCCGCTGTTGTCACTTGCAGGGAGCACAGAATGAAAGAAGGCATGTCTAATAACAGCACCACCAGCATCTCCCAGGCCAGGAAAGCCGTGGAACAGCTGAAGATGGAAGCCTGCATGGACAGGGTGAAGGTAACCTCGCTCAGCATCTTTCCCCCGGTTCCAGAGTGGCCTGGTGAGGCTCAGTTCCCCAACAGAGGAACAGCCTCAGTGGGCTTTGTGTGCCTGTTGTGGAGCTCTGGACCTGCCCACGGGGCTCCCATGATGCAGTAGCCAGTGTATGTGGATTCCGTACGAAGGCACCAAAAATAGACTGTCCTTTTCACCAGCTGTGTTTAACTGTTGTCACACAATAAGAAGAGTGGAAGAGAAGAGTCGGCTCATGAGATCAGCCACATTGTACTCCCTAGGGTAGTGATAGAGGTTAGACAGCAACACGTTTCTGGACAGGCACAGCGGGGGCTGACACACTGAATCAAGCTTGTGTGTATTAAATACTCCCTGTGGGGAGGTGAAGGGAAAAGCCTGCCACCTCTCACCAGGGGTGTTCGGTCCCTTCCCACTGGCATTACAGCAGGGAGGTCAAGCTGTAGTTTCCACAGATGCCGTGTAGACTGAGGCACATAGAGACAAGTCGGAGGCTTGGTGTGTGTAGCTCTGAACTGCAGCCGGCTTCTGGTTGTGATAAGGTTAGAAGGACACCCCTTCCCTCAGGGATGATGCCAGGGCACTGGAGCCCACCACCCCTGTGGTGTTGCTCAAACATGTGGTACTCCCCCGCCCCTTGCCATGACAGCATGCCTGAGGAAAGCTGCTCAAGGGAGGAAGGGCTTGTTCTGGCCCGTGGTTTGAGGGTACAGTCCACCTCAGTGGGAAGATGTGGTATGTGGTGTGAGAGTGGCTTCCAGCTGGCCAGGGCATGAGGCGTTGGGTCATGTGGCATCTGGTCAGGGAGCAGAGGGCTGAGTGCTGTGCTCAGCCTATTTCCTCCTTTTTACTTAGCCCAGAACCGCAGTCTGTGGGCTAGTATGGAGTGTCCTCAATTAAACCTCCCTGGAAACCCAGAGGTGTGTCTCCTAGGTGATTCCCAAACCCAGGCAAGTCAGAAGGACATTAGCCATCGTGACACTGGGGTACAAATCCCTAAACCCTTAAAGGCTTCCCCTCGCGTTAGAGCAGTGGTTCTCAACCCGTGGGTCGCGACCCCTGAGCAACCTTCAATCTCCAAAAATATTTATGTTATAAGTCATAATGGTACCAACCTTACAGCTTTGAAATAGTGATGCTAGTTGAGGGGCGGCACTGGTTAAAGGGTGGCAGCTGCAGGACGGTGGAGAGTTACCACTGCACCAGAGTGTGGCTCAGCAGCCCCGCTCTCCCCTTTGCAAGCAGAGTGACTCTTTCCCCTGTAGCTCATGGCATGGTGGGTCCTGGGGGACAGGAAATGTACACAGAACTTGATATACAAGCCTATGGGACAAGGGCAGCCCCGCTCTCCCCTTTGCAAGCAGAGTGACTCTTTCCCCTGTAGCTCATGGCATGGTGGGTCCTGGGGGACAGGAAATGTACACAGAACTTGATATACAAGCCTATGGGACAAGGAAGGAGCATGACGCTGTGCATGTTGGTATAAACAGACCTGTCATGCGAGCACCAGCATCTTGTATGTGCTGGCACTGGCTGTGCTGTCATCTGGATCTTGTGTCCTCCAAAGGCCCAGTGTTAGAGGCTTGGACCTCGGTATAGTGCTCCTGAAAGGGTTAGGAGCAAGAGGCAAGGCCTTCTTGGACGGGTTAGGTCACTGGGGATGTCAGACTCTGGTCTATTCTTTTTTAGAATTTTAATTATTGTTGTTGTTGTTATTATCATTATTTGTGTGTGTGCATGTGCACATAAGTCAGAAGACAACTTTGTGTAGTCAGCTCTCTCCTACCTCTTCCATGGACTCTAAGGCTCTAGCCCAGGGCCAGGCTCACACCTCAAGCATCTTACCTGCTGATCTGCCTTGACAGCCTACTGGTCTTTTCTTTTTGTAGCTGGTTTGTTCTAGTTTATTCAGACACGTCCTCACTCTGTTGCCTACACTGGCTTTAAATTCACACTGTAACTCTAATTCACTGTATAGCCCGGGTTGACCTTGAACTCACAGTGAGCTCCCTGCCTCACCCTGACCAAGTGCCAGCTCTATGAGCATACACCACCACACCCAGCTTCCTCTCTTCTCTGCGACATGGCTACAAGGTGAATAGCTTTGCTGTGCCATCGCCGCCACCCTGATGTGCTGTCCCCTGAAACTGAGTTGTTTGCCTCAGGTATGTGCTATGGCAGCAGAGGCTGCCAACCACAGACAGCCAATCAGGTATCAGTCCTTGGCACGCAGGCCAGAGAAAGGAGTGAAGTCAGCACCCAGAGAGCCATAGGAAATAGGGGTTCTAGAGACTGAATGAGACTTCAGAGGTGTGCGGCAGACAGGCCGTGGCCAGCCATGCAAAGACAGGAACTTTCTGCCCGGGGAGGCCGTGGTGAGAACATCGCTGAGCAAGGTTCCGCATAGCGGGGGCCAGGGCTTCAGAGTGAGCAGATGTCTCCACCGTAGTGAGCAGAGCTGTGGGCTGGCCTTAGGCCAGCGACTGGATTTGAACAAGCCACCTGCTGAGCTGCTGGGGAGAGGGCCCTGTGTGCACAAGCACAGATCACAGAGCAGCGATGGATGGATGGCAGGTATTTGAGGTGAATGGCCCGTGGCTGTAGATCTGGTTGTTAGGGGAGGCAGCTGCAGCTGTGAGTTGGGCAGCTGCAGCTGAGGTAGTGAGAAGAGGTAAACACACCAAGACAGCAAATGGAGTGTGGAAAGGGAGCACGGAACACTAGGCAGAGGGAAGAGCGGGCCAGCCACGCACTGAGCCAGAGGGCCAGGTCAGGGGAAGACAGATCATCTCCAGCCATAGAGAGTCCCAGAGACTGTGTCCCCATGGAGTCTTTTGGGCACACATACAGTTCTAATGGGAGGAGAATCATAAATCATGCCAGAGGCGTTGGAGAGGCAGCATAGTGCTGCGCCTGCAGGGCCCCTGTGGGGGAAGAAGCTAATTCTGGCTCCACTGATGCCAGCGCATTGTGGAGTGGGCCAGAAACTGGCCTGTGGGGCTCAGAAGCAAAACGCAGAGTTCTCAGGGAGGAGAGAGGCCCCAGCTGTCTGAGAAGGTGCCTAGGTATGCACCACCAGCCCTACAGTGGCATATCTGCTTGGTTCTTGATTTTTGTCCTTGAACTTGTTGTTGTTTTCGAAACTGGCCTCAAACTGGGTATGTAAACAAGGATAATTATAATCACCTGACCTTCCTGCCTCCATCTCCCAAATGGTAGGGTGACAGATACATATAACCTTGCACAGGATTGTTGTGGTAAAATACATAGAACACACAGTTTCCCGTTAAACCATTTTAAATGAATTGCAATGTTCAGGCCCAGTGATGTTTGCAGCCACTCTTGATTTCCAAGAACTTCATCTTCCCAACCAGAAATTTATCCTCATTCTCGCCCTGCCCCAGCCCTAGAACTACTGTCCTGCTGTCACTGTGATCTCATCTAAGTGGAAACATGTAATGCCTGTCACTTATCTAGCACAGCATCCTTGGAGTTCACGCATGCTGCACCATGCATCAGCATCTTCAGTGGCTGAATGTTTCATTCTGTATATCCAGAATGCATACAGATGCATACAGACACACACACACACACACACACACACACACACACACACACGCACGCACATGCACACACATACACACACAGACACAAACACACAGACACAGACACACACATAGACACAGACACACACACATAGACACACACACACATACACACAGACACACACACATAGACACAGACACACACACACATACACACACATACACAGACACAAACATACAGACACACACACACATAGACACAGACACACACACATAGACACACACACACACATAGACACAGACACACACACATAGACACAGACACACACACACACACACACGCACACACATACACACACATACACAGACACACACACACACATAGACACAGACACACACACACACACACAGAGTGTGTGAACCAATACCTGATTTCTTTATGAAAAATGGTCCTAGGCCAGGCACATATCTCTGCTACCTGCCCCCTACCCACTGCTACAGAGGTCATCCGAGAGGCTATATGGCAGCCTGCTGCTGATTCTGCTGCTCAGGTCTATGCCTCCCCTCTGGTTCTCCCAGTGGCTTGCTGAGCACAGCAAGTTGAGTTCCAAGATAAATATGGCATAGTGATTTGCTGTCAGGCATATAATATTAAGAATTATCTCTGCTGCTGGCTCTCACTGCAGGCTTCAGCATGCTAGTCCGTCTGGCCCACTTCAGAGGCATGTGTTTACTCCAAAATGGGGCATGGCCAAAAACCAAAAACCTCCACAGAAGGGATCGTCTGTTTGAAGATGGTATTAATGTGCCTTCAGAGAATATGTATTAAGTAATGTATCTAACCATGGGTTGCCAGCACCTCCTGCAGAGGCTAAAAATGAGGGAGCAGTCCACCAGCCCAGCTGCACACAGGTGGATCTGCATTGCTTCAGGAGACAGGGCCAGAGGCTAAGGAGACTCTACCTAAACTGCCCCCAAGCACACAGCAGATTTGAGTTGAACTTCTCCTTTAAAGAGTAAAAGAAAAAAAAATGGATGTGTGCAAATATTTTGCCAGGACATCGAGGGACCAGACTGTCACACAGAGAAGGCTACCAGAGCACTCATTTGAGACTTTTTCTAGAAAGCCAAAGGAGACTTTAAGTGCCTCAGACTCTCAAGAAGACTAAAGCAAGCAAATCTTGAGAAGGAGCTCAAGGGAAAAAGAATACATGAGCTGAAAGGGTGGCAGGAAAGCCAAAGTCAGGCCTGGAGCCACAGACCTGTAACCCCAGCTACCCAGGGGCTGAGATAACAAGAACGCAAGCTCAAAGCCAATCTGGGTTACATAGAAATTTAAGAACAGCCTCAGCTATATGTGCCCCTGTCTCAAAATAAATACATAAAAAGAAAAAGTAAAAGTAGAAAGAAAGAAAGAAAGAAAGAAAGCAGGTGTGGTGGCACACAGCTTTAATCCCAGCATTTAGGAGACAGAGGCAGGTGGATCTCTGTGCATTCCAGGCCAGCCTGGGCTACAAAGAGAGTCCAGGACAGCTAGGGCTACCAAGAGAAACCAAAGAAAGAAAAGAAACAAAGAAACAGAGAAAGAAAAGGAAAGAAAGAAGAGAAAGAAAGAAAGAAAGAAAGAAAGAAAGAAAGAAAGAAGAGAGATAGCACAGCACAGCAGCCGAATACCTCCAAGTTTGCAGCTCTGAGTTCAGTCCAATGAACAAAAACAAAAACCAAGTCTTTCGGTCCCAGGCGCTGCAGGAGCCTCCCGCACAGGTTACCATGTTCAAGAACCGCACCACACACAACCAGTCCCGCAAATGGCACCAAGAAACCCAGTCACAAAGATACGAATCTCTGAAGGGGGTTGACCCCAAGGTCCTGAGGAACATGCGCTTTGCCAAGAAGCATAACAAGAAAGGCCTGAAGGAGACGCAGGCAGACAACACACTGGCAGTGAGTGCCGTGCAGAGGCCACTAAGGCCCCTGTGAAGCCTGGCAACTCTAAGCCCAAGATGCAAAGGGTCCCAGCCGCCCACTCAGCCGGCTTGCTTCCATCGCTCACCCCAAGCTTGGGAAGAGGATCTGAAGCTACATGGCCAACCAAAGCCCAAGGTTCAAACCAAGGCAGAGGCTGCAGCTCCAGCTAAGGCCCAGGCTTCAGCTCCAGTTTGACTCCCAAAGGTGCCCAGGCCCCTGTGAAAGCCTCATAGAGAAGGTTCCTACCAACGTGAAGACAGATGGACTGGTGTGACACATCTACCTACACACTGTTTACAGATGATCAGTGTCCTATGCTGTTTTTACAAATAAACCCGAGGCAAGAACTACTTTATAAGTAAATAAATAAATAAATAAATAAATCTAAGGAAAGATTGAGGAGAGAGAAGGATGGAGGAGCCATTAGAAGCCATTAGACTATAAAACGCTGTAGAAAGCAAATTAATGACAGAGAGATTAGGATGAAAGGGAAGAGCTCAAGCAACAGATCAAAGCAGGTCGGAGAGCATCAATTCAAGAGTGACCACATCCCACTATTTGCACGGAGATGTTCCTGGTAGAGAGAACTTGGAACAGGAGAGACTCCTAAGGGCAAAGTATGAAGAGTTTCCATTAAATAGAGGAAGAGCCTGCCCATGTCATCACCTCGCCACATGCAGCAGGTAGTTAGTAGAAATGACAGACGCTGAGACACAAGCACCGGGGAGGTTCCCTGCCCTCTCAGAAGCAGGAGCCCTTTCCTAATGCCACCCACCAAGGTAAAACCAAACCCCCAGCGTTTTACCTGTACAGGTTGCTGACCCATAACCTCAGCACTCAGGAAGTCGTGGCAGCAGGGACAAGAGTTCAAGGCCTCAAGGCCAGTGTGGGCTCTGTTAAGACCTTAAAAACAAACAAACAAACAAACAAAAGCCAAAAGACAGTTAAAGCACTTTTAGGCAATAAAAATAAAGAAGAAAACTCTCTAATCTTAGAGGCAGGAGCTGTGACACAGAGAAGCCCTGTCTCGAAAAACCTTAAATAAATAAATACAGTTAACAGATAATTTTACAAAGAGCGCAGATGGTCTTTTCAACAAGTAGTATAGGAATAGGTGACATCTACATACAAAACAAAAACAAAAATGGGTCTAGACCCAGACGTTAACTCAAGATGAGTCGTAGGCAGAAGTGTGGAGTCATGGCTGTAAGCCTAGGACATGGCCTACGAGAAAACCTGGCTGACCTTGCATTCCATACAAAGAGCTCTTAAAACCTAATCTTTAGAAAACAAACACACTTTATTTATTTATTTGTTTGATTTGCTTTGCTTTGTTTTGAGACACGGTTTCTCTATGTACCCTTGGCTGCCCTGACTCAGTTTATAAACCAGGCTGTCCTCCAACTCACAATGATCTGTCTGCCTCTGCCTCTCCAAGTGCTGGGATTACAGGTGTGTGCCACCACTTCTGGCTAAAAATACATTTTTAAATGAGAAAAATTCAGTCAGAGTGCCATACACCTATAGCACTATAACCTTGGGAAATGGAAGCAGAAGGACCAGATCACCATCAGATATATAATGAGCTCAGGGCTAGCCTGGGCTACACGAGACAGTCTCAGAAAAAGCAGACAATAAAAAAAAATGGCAAGGCATCTGAATGGATAAATGATAAAATGCTAAATAATAGAAGGAGGAGATAGCTCAGGAATTTCTTGCTTTGTGAGCACAGGACCCGGGTTCAATCCCAAGAACCAATTTTTTGTTAAAAAAAAAAAAGTTTTGTGCACTTGTAATCCCAGCATGGGAGGGACAAGACAGAAGGGCCTTGGAGCTCACTGGTAAGATGTATTTGACAAGCTCCAGGCTAATTCAAAAGAAAGAATTAGATAAAGACCAAGGAACAATACCCGAGTTTGTCTCCTGGCTGCTGCAAACACGCACATGTGTGAGCATTCCCACATACACGTGCACTCACACAAGTGGTAAGCAAGCATATGGACACATGTCCCATGTGATATGGTTTTTTTGAGAATTGCACATTAAAATTAAATTGTACACATCATTATAATGACTAAGTTAGGAAACAGGACTGACAGTATCAAACACTGTCAAGAATGGCAAGTAACAAACTGCTGTTCCTTGTTACTGGGACTGCAAAATGACACAGCAACTTACATTTTCTAAATGTACTTCAGCCATATGATCTAATGATATAAAAACTGTACAAATAGCCGGGCATGGTGGCGCACGCCTTTAATCCCAGCACTCGGGAGGCAGAGGCAGGCGGATTGCTGTGAGTTCGAGGCCAGCCTGGTCTACAAGGCTACACAAAGAGACCCTGTCTCAAAAATGCAAACAAATAAACAAAAAAATTGTACAACTAAAATCTGAGCAAATATTTATGGGAGTTATAATTAGCTGCACTCCTTCTTTCTGTTTAGTTGATCCACAAGGACTGGACTCAACTTGCCCACCCCTCCTGACATTTCCTCATGTTTTGCTTCATGAAAAAGGATAAATAAGATCCTGTGTCCTGAAAGACCTCCCCATGCCTCTGCACCAGCATTTACCCTGTAAAGCGGTAGCCACGAACACTGTGCCTTTAACAGCAGGAGTGGGAATGTGTGCAGGAAGCTTTTTAAACGGCCTTCTGAACACCAGTGTTCCAGCTTGATTGTGCAGGGCTTGGTTATCACATGATGGTCCTGTTTTGGAAGGATGTAGCAAACTGGAGAGGCAGGTCCTCACGGGAGGAAGTGGGTCACTGGAGATGTGCCCATGGACCCTTCTACCACAAGGGGAAGAAACCTGTCCAGCACACCTGTCCAGCACACCTGGTTTCTGCATCATCATGTTCTGCCCAAACACAGAGCCATGTGGCCATGGGCCAAGCCCTCTGGCTGGGAGCCAAAATAGGTCTTTCTTCTTTTGATTGTTCATCAGGCACTCTGTCACAATGCAGGTAACTAAACGAGTGAACATGACTTTAAGGATGCCTCTATATGGATAAGACCTATTTTATTATTTTTTTTAAAAGGGTATAAAAGAAGATTTTAACTTGAATGACAGAATACCTAGTTATAGTCTAGGCAGTTGACATTGAAACATATTCTAAGTTAATATATAGATTCAGAAAAAATTCAGTATAGTACACATTCTATTTTGGATTAAAAGTTAAAATTATCCTAAAGTTCAATTAGATGGAAAATGTGAAAATGCCTAGGAAAATATTTTTGAAGTAATGTATTTGAGAAGGAAAATATGCAGATGTTTCCCACCTCTGGAAGCATATAAACGTCAGAATGCATACCAGCTTCTGACTTTGTTCAGTAACAGACAAATCAGTGGAACAGAATAAGAAGTCTCAAAGTCAGACCTGGCACAATCCCAGAATTCCATAGTCCAGATGGCATCTTAGGTTAGTGGGGATAAGTGCTTAACAGACTTGTTAGAAAATGTTGATAAATGTTGCTGGAACTCAGGGTAGTCAACAAAATTGTCTATTCACTAATGTACCCAAGTAAGTTGCCGAGGAACTGGAGCCCTCTGCTCAGGCTGTCAGACTACAGAACAGGTGGCTTGAACAACACATTCTTTTAAAGGAGTATTTTGCAAACATGTGTGTGTGTGTGTGTGTGTGTGTGTGTGTGTGTGTGTGTGTGTGTGTGTGTGTGTGCAAATGGCAGATACTATGGATATACATGCCTCTACAGCATAGAGGCCACAGAACACGGCACAATATCCTCTGTTTCTCTCCACCTTTGTCCTTGGATTCGGGGTCTCCCCTTGAACCTGGGCTTGGGTCTTCTTGGCTAGGCTGGAAGCCAGCAAGTCCCAGCAGTCCTCCTGTCTCTACGCTGCTCAGTGCTGGGTTATTGCAGTTTGCAAGGATGCCTGAGCTATTGTGTGGGCACTGCAGTTCCTGTATTTCAACTCCTGTCCTCAAGACTCAAAGCAAGCACTCTTAGCCGCTGAGCCAGCTTTCCAGCACCTTAAACAACAGATTTCTTACCTTTTTTTCTTTTCTTTTTTTTGGGTTATATATGTGGTTTATCTATAAGTGCAATATCTAGGTGCCAGTAAGGTGTGTGGTGTGCATGTATCCATGTGTTGAGGGATCTTCTTCCTGGATGGTAGATGGGCACTTCACCATGCTTTCATGTGTCTTTTCTCTTATACTTCCCAAGTGAGACAGAGAAATCCCTCTGTCATTTCTTCAACTATGCAGACTCCAGCCCTGCAGGTGAGAGCCCCTCCCTTTTGAACACATTCAGCCTCAATCACTTCCCCAGAGTTCTGTCTCCACCCTCAGTTCATAGCTTCTGCATTTGAATTGGGGGAAATATGATTTGGTCCATATCTTGGATCAGAGATTTAAAATTGTCTGAGCCCAGCCTGGTCTACCTAGCAAGTTCCAGGGCAGCCAGGCATACATAGCAAGGCCCTGTCTCAAAACAAAAAAAGTTTAAAGAGTCATTTATTTAAATGTATGTATGCTTGCCTGAGTGTATGTGTGTGAATCACAAGTGTACAGTAGCCACAAAACCCAGAGGAGGACACTAGGCCCCCAAGCTGGAGTTACAGGCTGTTGTGAACTACTGACATGGTCCTGGGCAGCAAACCAGGGCCCTCCCTAAAAGCAGAAAGTGCTCTTAGGCACTGAACCACCTCTCTAGCCTCAGATCAGATATTTAAACTGAGTGTGGTGGTATACACTTCTAATCCCGGAAATCAGGGGGCTGAAACAGGACGGCCACCACAAACCCACCTCCACCTTGACTGCATGGCGAGACTGCCATCTCAAAAAGCAAAGATTTAAAGTTGACAAATAAAACCATAAAGGCACTTGGAAGATAGGAGTCCATGTTGGTAGCATATGAATTTGAAAAAGTCCTGTCATGTGGTACCACACAATCCACAGCTTTTAAGTGCAGTGTGAGTTCTGACTGTGTATTTTAAAGTCCCATAGTAAAAAAAGTCTCCAGCTCAATAAAGAGAAGCAATGGCTACCTAAACAAGAGTAAAATCCTTAAAATAGAAGATGTCCTGCAAAGTCAACAAGTGGGGGAAAGGGCCTGGTTTTATTTTCTTTAACTAAAAGAGATCAGAGTCAGAATGTATCCTTCAACGCACACTTCAATCCTTCAACGCTACCCCGCAGGGCCACCCACTTCCTAAACCAGGCTCTGCTATCTCCTGGTAGGCTGTTTGAATTCTGATTCTTTAGTGGATTAAACGGTTCGATACTACACTCACAGACATGGCCAGAGCTGTGCCTCCTCGGTGCTTACTGGCATCGCTCAGTCCAATCAGTTGTCTCACTATCGCAATAGTTTACTCTCTTCAGAACATGTGGTCGTTACTATCAGTGGTGGGATCTTTCCCAGAATTGCCTCATTTTCAGAGGCGACATCATGTTCCTGAGGGCTGGGTTCCTTCTAAGACATGAAATTCTTTGGCACCAGGACAGAAGTGACCAAGCAGTTCAGTAAATGGATGACATCTTTTCCTGTCTCATCGCCAACTGAGCCTTCAGCAGATGTTGTCTGACCTGACAGCTGGCTGTGAGCAGCCATTTGCACACGCAGCATCCATCGGATCTGCACCGTCTTCTGTATTGCCGCAGGCCTGGCAGCCTAACAGAAAACACGACCATATTTTTTATGTAAAGAGTCGGTATAAAATTTTATGACTTATTCAAGATTTGAGCATCAGTTGCATTAGGATTGTGTCTACTGGTTTCCTCAGGGTGGATGAACTACCTGGTGCAAACATTTCTGTGCAAGCCCCAAGAGACCAAGTGTGTGACTTCTCCACACTTGTTTTTGTGCCAGAGTTTTTCAGTGATGGTTCTTGTAACAAATGAGACTTTAGCACCTCTTACTCTTGAGCTGTGTGAAATGTCACCAGGTGGGGATCTTTAGAAAGAGAAAAATGTGACTTGTGTTCCTCCCTCCAAACTTTATGAATTCAAACCAGAAGAAGCCAAAACTGGTATTTGGTAAGGCACAGGTAAGGGTGGTCAGCAGTTCTAAAGTGAGGCTCAGCTAAGAGGAGAATAACGTTTAACTAAACCAAAGAGCAAGGCAGGGCCTTCTTTGTCCTACCAGAGGGCAACATCAGGGTGGTGACCACTGTGCAAGCAGGAACTGTTGCCACTTGCAAAAGTGAAAGCCAGACAGACTATCTGTGGATCTGTCAGTGGCCGCTGAAGCTAAGTCTGGCTGTATGGTATGTGCTGCATCCAGACAAGCAGACAGGGAGTGTGGGTGCCTGCCGAGCCTGTCAAGGCTCACTGTTGCTCCCTAGGAAAAATAAAGCTCCCTACCCTTGTAGGATCCTTCATGCCAAGACCAAGATGGCTCCTTGCTGCATTCATCCTTGGCCTTCATGGCTTACCCTGCTATATAAATACTCTTTTTGCAAAGTTGTGAGGTGCTTTTGGTTGTTTCTTCTTGTTTCCTTTCAGATAGAGCCATCCTACCTCAGCTTCTGAGTGCAGGGATCATAGGCAATCACTGCCCCACCTAGTTTTGAGTCACAATCTTCTTTTGTAGGAAACTGGGAAATGGTGAAGACTAAGAGGTAGTAGATCAGATGGGACATCTGCCCACTTGGTTAAGTCAAGATCCAGGGAACATGTGGGGCAGTTGTAGGCTAACCAGCCTGGGGCTGTTGGCCCTGTAAGTGACAGTTCTCACTGAGGTAAACTCAGTGGCATTAACCTGCCCCTCCCAGCTCTGGTCCCCAGTGTGCAACCAGATTCTGATGTGAAAGAAAACCAGTTATGGTGAAGACAGTGGCTGTCCCACTTTTAGAAACATCTGCCTGTAAGATTTATTCACACTGTCACCACCTGGCTTTCACCTCCTCCAAATGTTCTCTAGGGGGCAGGAGGTGCTCCCTTCCTCAAGACAGGACCTCCTGTGCAGCAGAAGTCACCTCCTGACTCAGGCCATTCTCCAACAGAGAGGAGTTCCCTGGCTTGCTCTGGGATCTGCTGAGAGCCAGGCTGCCCGTGCCCTGAGACCGTCCTTAGAAGCTAGTGTGCTGGGCTCAACTGTGTTCACATCTAGGCAGAAGAGTGCACAGGAACTCACTCAAAATTCAGAGGGGAAACATATACTTGTGATGCCCTGAGGATTCCCGTGTGGCTAAAGGCACCTGGTAGCCACTGTTGGGGTGAGCACCAGGCCTGACCTTAAGGAGATACCATTGGTGCATGCTGACTAGAGCTTGGCTGCACTCTTAACCCTGTCATGGCTTTGTTTTCTGGGGGTGGAAGGAGGAACAGGCAAAGCCAAGCAAGATACTGCTCATCGATTCTATATTGTTCAATAGCCCAGCACTGCTGAGAAGTAGGTGCCCTCTTGACTTCGGATGCACAAGATAAGTGCAGTGGGTGCCACAGCGAGAGTAGTAATTATGTCATCTGTCTTGTCATGGAATGTGACTATAGTAATTGCAACATTTTCTCCCATCATTGAAGCTGGTAATTATAGTGCAACTAACAGCATTATGTGCTAACTTGGGCTGTTTTAATCACCTCTTTTACTCTGAAATGCAGTGGGAAAATTCCACAGTTGTTCCCAGGCTACCCATTTCTCTCCGCATCTGCTGCCTTATAACCAAGCATAACAGCTGGATGCTGAGGTGGGAGGCAGGCATGTTCGGCTCCTCGCCACCATCTCAATGCTTTGTAAGAAAGCATCAGCAAGGAGGCAGTTGTCAGTTTTCTACCGTGATAAAATTTTGTCTTTGAGATTATCTATTTTGTCTGAGAAGCAGCAGATGTTTTGGGCATCTGGCACTGTTTGCCACCCATATCTTGCAGGAAGGAAGTCTCAAGCCACAAAAATCAATCTAATCTGATTTAAGAAAAATAAAACAAAACCCCATTCAGCCCCAGCAGCAGTTAGGTTAATTACTGCTGGGATGGAACACTGTGGCCAATATTACCTCTCTCATTGTTATGACAAAAATAGCAAATGAAACAACGTCCGGAAGAGTGCATGGTTTGAAGATACAGCCTGTCATGATGAGACATCATGGCAGCAGTGTGAGGCATCTGGTTGCCTCACATGAGCAGTCAGGAAGCAGAGAGGTGAATTCTGGTGGTCAGTTCCTGGTCTCCTTTTCCTTCAGTCCAGGACCCCAGTTCGTGGGAGGTGGGCGTGAGAGATACCACACACTTTTAGCCTGGGTCTTCCCTCCACAGTTAAAACTCTCTGAAAACACCCCCACAGACACACCCAAAGGTGTGTCTCCCTGTGATTATAAATTATAGCTGTCACAGACATGATGACATCTTTCATGTGTAGTTCCATGCCCCAAAATAGTCATTACCTGCATCTGTCTTCTCTGATCACAGTATAGTGAACACCAGCAGATATTCAAGGTGAAAGGCTTATACTGAAATAAATGAATTTTGGACACTATTGTGTGAACTGAGGGGGTCTGGTTGGGATAGAAATCCCCTTGGTTACTTTGATGTAAAATGATTTATATTCCATTAGATGTGGCTAGGCATAAGTAGGCCATTCTTTACCATGTAATCATTTGAATAAAAAGTAAGTCCTATAAATAATCCAGAATTAGCAGAACATAATCAGAAAAATGAAAAAAAGAGCCTATGTTGGGAGTGTAAAATGATTGAAGGGACCATGTTTGGACTATTCTTTCCTTCTGGGATTGCTGAGTCTCCATCTCTGGCCTCAGCCTTTTGGTTTCAGTCCATTTTCTGCAACTGTAAAAGAATTCTATGGCTGGAAAATAGAAAAGAAGATGGGCAGAAGGAAGAAAGGATTGGAAGGAGGAAGAAAGGAAAGATCGAAACGGAAGCAGAGAGAAGGGGAGGGAGGGACGGAGGGAGGGAGGGAGGGAGAGAGGGAGGGAGGGAGGGAGGGAGAGAGGGAGGGAGGGAGGGAGGGAGGGAGGGAGGAAGCAGAGAGAAGGGGAGGGAGGGACGGAGGGAGGGAGGGAGGGAGAGAGGGAGGGAGGGAGGGAGAGAGGGAGGGAGGGACGGAGGGAGGGAGGGAGGAAGCAGAGAGAAGGGGAGGGAGGGACGGAGGGAGGGAGGGAGGGAGAGAGGGAGGGAGGGAGGGAGACAGGGAGGGAGGGAGGGAGGGAGGGAGGGAGGGAGGGAAGGAGGGTGTTTCTGAAATTGAAGGATAAGAGAAGGTACTGGACCTGCCAGGACCCCCAAGCTGTGACGTAACATGGTGAAGGGCAAGACACTAAAGACAAGGCAGGAGAAAACTCAGGCCAAACTCCTCTTTTCAGAGCCCTGACCTGCAGTAACACCTACTGGGGGTGAGGGGGGTCACATGACCCACATGTGAGTGGCCTTAGCTTTCAATATGAGTTTTGAAGGGACTTTCAAACTGCAACAATCATGTGTCAGTAATTCTGAGTGCAACTGGAAAACTGGCATAATTGGAACCAACCCGAGTCTACACACTGGCCCCTGCTGTCACACAACTGCCTCTACTCAGTACTGAATCTGCCTCTTTGCAGATTGTGTCGGGCCATTTGGGTATGCAGCTGGGATTACGTCCAGGAGTGTGGTTATGGCCGAGTTAGATACAACTGAAAAAGAGGCAATCTTGTAACTTGTTCTCTTAAAAAGAGTGTGGTGGCAACAAGCATAGTCTCACCTTTGTGACATGGCAGAGACAACTTCTAGATGGCACTTGCTCAGAACTGGGCGGGCCAGACACCCAGCATAATCGCTAGGTGTGGCAATCACTGGTGTGAGAGTGGAGCTTGGAACTTGCAGAGGCACCGCCCCCCAATTCCCAGCATTTTCTGAACCCCCTCTTTTGATGCCTTGTTGTGATAAATTTGAACTTGGGGGTGTTCTCAGAGTTAAGCTAGGATATTTGCACATGGTGCATACTGTCAGTCATGTGTACAAGTAAACTGGTCAAGGGAAAGTAAAGCCGCTCTGAATACTCACAACCCAGCTACCAACTCCTGGACCACACACAAGGGCAGCCACCTATGGCCAGTCCGCACCCTCCACATCTGTGACTCTCCAAGGCATGCTGCTGTTTGCAGTGGCTCTGTTATTTCAGAGTCCTCTTGGTTGTCTCTTGGTTTTCCCCTGGCATCCTCTCAATTAGCTCAGCAAAGTAGAAAGATGCTCAGTAAACACTTACTGGATGAGATAAAAAGGTAAGTCCTGTAAAGAATCCAGAATTAGCCGGACGTGGGGGTGCACACCTGTAATCCCAGCACTCGGGAGGCAGAGGCAGGTGGATCGCTGTGAGTTCGAGGCCAGCCTGGTCTACAAAGTGACTCCAGGACAGCCAAGGATACACAGAGAAACCCTGTCTCAAAAAACAAACAAACAAAAAAATCAGAATTAGCAGAGCATGGTCAAGAAAAATGAAATAGTATCATTTTGGGGAATTTTGGAATGACTAACGGGGCTGATCTGAGCTCTTTCCTCCTGGGGTGGTTGGCTCTCCATCCCTTACCTCAGGCTTTTTGTCCTAACACTGCTTGCATGTGATCTTCATCAAGGAGCTCACCTTCTCTGACCTTTACCTTCTGGATTGGTGACATTCAGGTATTTTTATATGTCCTTAAGCTTGTTTTACTCAACTGGTCTGTGGTCTACCTTTAATAGCATAGTCAGCTTTTTAAAACCTAACTGTACATCGAGATGGGAATTTCCCAAAGGAAGACCAAGACTGCAGAGCATCTGTTTAGCCATGGCACGATGGGAGCGTGGGGCACAGCGATGACCCTCGTGGACCCAAAGAACAGGAGCTGTGTAGTGGGGGCAATGGAGCCTAGCCGTGGGCACAGGAAGAGAGGACTTGCATGCACGTGCCCACCCTTAACCTTCCAAGTAAATGCCAAACGCTTCGTGACTGTCAGTCATGCTCGCCTCCACCAAGATGCGAAAGCTGCCTCTGTCTCCCTTACAGCCACCAGTGTGGGAAGTCTGTGAGTGCACCCAGAAGTCCCGCTGGCAACCCCTGGAAGTATGCTCCAAGCCAGCACCCATGAGGGTGGCGATATTAGAGCCACCCTTTTATTCAAGGACCCGTCTGTACCTCTGTCCCTCACCGCAGAGAGGCTGCTGTAGGAGTCCATTTATGCCTGTTTCACCTGGCTACCATGCCATCACCAACAGTCCAGTTTTTCATTTTCCCATCTGTATTAATGATTTTTCTTGATGCTAATGAGAGAAGAGTTTATTTCCAGAAAGGGTAGTACAGATGGATCCTGTCTTCATTACATACTCTTAACAAATGTAGCATTTGCCGGGATTCAGCTTGACTCATCCTCTCAACGTGTAGTTATTTTACCTAAAAAAAAAAAAAAAAAAATCAACTTGTGTCTGCTGGCGTCATCTCTGGGAGTCCAGCTACCACCAGCATAGACAGGTCCAGGGTGGAAACCGAAAACAAGAATCTATAATTGAGAATGGGAAAAATCCACAAAGCAGATGTTTGTGGCCTGCTAGGACAGGGATTCTAGAAAATTCTCCCCCAACTGTTGTGACTGCTAATCTTCATTGTCCGCTTGACCTCACCTGGACTCAACTAAAATCCAGGCAGCTGAGCACACCTGTGAAGGGTTTTCATGAGTGGATCATTTCAGGCAGGAAGGCCTGCCCTAAATCTACACCACACTTTGTGGTGGCAGACCACAAAAAAAGAACTCACCATCTCCCTCTCTGTGGGCACCCAGCTCTTTCTCTGGACTCAGATGAGGGGACTTTGTTACACAATTATTGTGTGTTGGTTAAGGAAAGTCTGGAAGGAAAACAGAAGAGAGGGCTTCCTGGCCAGTAGCAGCCTGTCTGTAGGGAGCAGCTTCTTCCCTGTCATTAAAAGGTGTGGGCTTGAGATAATGAAACAACTCAGCATTCCACGAGAGCCTGGTGGCCTGAGTCTGATCCCTGCAGTCCATGAGAAGGTGGGAGGACAGAGCTGACGCCACAAAAAGTTGTTCTCAGACTTCTTCATTTGTGCCATGGCATGCACCGGCTCCCTTCCCCACGTATGCACACATTACTATATAATATATAGTAGAGTATAATATTAATTATTATTATAATTAGTGTATATTATATAGTAATATAATATAATGGTATTATTTAAATATAATAATAAATTCTGTAAGATGAAGGCTTATAAAGCAGAGCTGAATAGGGAGCCTGTTGAAGGGGTCAGACTGTGTTTCCTGGTTTGACCATGAGAGTAGACTGTAGAAAAAAACACTACTAATAAATACAGTCAGCCTGGCTCGGCCAGGAGTAGCTTCTGTGTTAGTCTTATAGCAATGACTTTGCAGTCACTGTGAGGTCACTCTGTTCCAATCTCCCTGTGTACTTATTGGAGGTGCCGGGGTGGAAGCCTTGCTAGGCAAGAGCACTAGTACTGCTGAGCCATGCCCTCGGCATGCTCTCTGTTCTCTGGATAATGACCTTGAACTCCTGGGGAGCAGGTCCTTGGAGCATCTACCAAGCCCATCACCTCGGTTCTTCCCCAACCTGCCCGGCCCTGGCCTGTTCGATTGTGCATTCCGTGAAGCCTGGCTTTGGCCATGGCCGCTCTTGTGGACTCTCACCCTGGACCCACTCTGTGGACGCCTTTAACCAAGCTCCTGTGCTGTATCCCTGCAGGTCTCCCAGGCAGCCTCAGACCTCCTGGCCTACTGTGAAGCCCACGTGCGGGAGGATCCTCTCATCATCCCGGTGCCTGCCTCAGAAAACCCCTTTCGGGAGAAGAAGTTCTTCTGCACCATTCTTTAACCGCCATAGTGAGGAACCGGGCACTTCCCCGTCATGAGTCCCGAGTAGAGGCCGTGCATGCTCCGGTGTAGAGGCATGCCTCCCACATACACCCCGTCTCTGTCCAACCAATCACCATCTGGGCTGTTCTTGTTCTATCATATTTTCTTCGTGACACTGTTTCCTCTTCTGCTTTTAGTTTTGTTTTTTGTTATTTCCATCCACAGAGAAGGAAACAGACATTTTTACAGCCAAAAAAGCAAATGTGCCATATGAAAGTGTAGATTTAAGGGTCTACAGTTTTTAAACACCAATCCCCAACTGTAAATATATCCAGTTAATAAATTTTCACTGGTTATTCATAGACATCAAAACCATGCCCAAGTGTCTCCCGTGCACAGTAATTCAGTAGCAGGTGAGAACCTGGTGGCCAGCCACAGCAGGTGAGAGCGTGGTGGCCAGCCACATGTGAGGGTGAGGTCTCGTTTCCTCTGGCATCTGTACCACAGGAGTCCTCAGGGGCCATGTGGCCAGGCCCTGTAAATGACTGATGTCCCTGCCTGGTTCTCACTGACCATCCCAGAGCTGATGTTTCTGAAGATGCATTTGTGATGTAGGCACTGGGGCAGCCGTGACTGTAGCTACTCACCAGACAGCCCCCACTGGGCTGCCACAGCCACCGCCACTGCCTCAGTCCAAATGCCATTCTTCTTGCTTGCTCCCTCCTATGTGGTGTGTCTAGGAAGGCAAGGAGCACGGTACTGGGCCCTCAGCAGAGTCATCCCTGAAAAAGTGGATCAGAGTGAGTACCACGCCACTCTCTGATCTGAGAATTTATGGGCGTTAACATGTTTAACCTAACAACGAGCACTCTGACTGTAGCAGGTCTGTTTTAGAGAGGGAATATCCCAGGCACAGAGAGATGACGTTTGCTGGAGACTGCAGACAGAAAGTAGGCAGACCAGGACTTCCATATGTGGGTAGTCCATCCCTAAAGCTTTCCCTGGACCCCTGAACTGTGGCCACCATTAGAGGTTTACAGATCCGCATACAACACTGCACACCAGGAAGGAAGCAAACCAACTAGCTGCACACTTCTCTTCTATCATGCCTGGGAGAAGTGTCCCAAGCCTAGATTCTGGCAGTTTGTGATAGATGATACATGGGTGCCCCAAGACCAAATAGCAGTAAACCCTGAGATTTTCCAAGACGAGGCTGTGGGACCTATCTAGAGCACCCCCATTCCCTCCTGATGAAGGAGCAGGTAGCCACAGTTGCTGAGGACATTTGTTTTGTAGACATTTGAAAACTGCCTCTCCTCTGGATCTCAAAGAGGCTTGCCATGTGCTGCTGGGCAAGCCACTGTGTGCCAAACTGCTCAGACCAGCAAATTATTACAGACAATGTTAATTATCCTTCGTGCTCTCCTGCCAGGGCAGAAACCAAGTAAGGCTCTGATTATCCTTGAAAACCAATCTGTGCTGGATGACAACCTATAATGTTGGGAAGAACATGTGATTACATAGACACCATGGTTCTGAAGTGAGGAGCGTAAGGTGGCCTCAGAGGAGGCAGCTATCATTTCAGATGAGTTTGTGCCTTGCTACCCTCTCTTGAAGCTTTTGTGGAAACTGCTCCTAGTGTCACTACTGAGATGAGAGGCCAAGACTCTGTGTGGTTTGGGGGTGGGGCTGTAACAAGATCTCTTTATCCTTTGGCTGATGTTGACATCATTAACCCGACAGAGTAGACCACAGTAGACCGCAGAGGCCAAGGGAGTGGGGCAGGACCTACAGTGGCAAAATCAGCTCAAGGAAACAGTGTGCTTTAATCTCCTACCAAACTGTCTCTGCTTTACCGTCTCCCATTTCCAACCATCTTTCTTACGTGCTCCTGTGGATGGTGTGTCCACTAGTAACTGTCCTGGGAAGACACTCCCACTCTACTCCTTGGACCCATTGAGCTTTATCACCCCCAACCTCTTTCTACTTATCCCTAGATTTCTGTTAATTCTTGGAGTCTTTCAATCTATCCAGTAAACTTGTTATTCCATAAAATATCCTCATTTGGATGTAAATATTGTATGAGTTGACAACTTCACTCTTGAGTGTATACTCAACAGAAATGTGTACAGGTATTATCAGAAAGTGTGCTAGAGTGTCCAAAGAAGCACTCCTGACTAGAAGCAGCCCTTTATGGCCATGTTGAAGGGATAAGCAGACGAGGGTCAGTCATGTGCTGGCTTCCTGCATGGCTGCAGAAGGGACTGCATCAGCTCCACCCACAGCTTGATGCAAATCTTGCTGGCCTGGGGGACTGAGAGCAGGCAAGTCCAGGCCTACAGTCCCATTTTCAAACAACACAGGCCAGGTTGGCCAACCCATGCTGATTCAAGGAAGAACACTAGCTGTTCTTAACAGCAAGGGGACAGACATGAAAGGCTTCTGGAATGTTCTGTCTGGATCTAGCTGCGGGTCACCCTGATATGTTTAGTTTGTGAAAGCTCTCCCATCTGTCCACTTTTGGGTGCTTTTCTGTATGTGTTATATTCCAATAAAACGTTGGGTTTTGTGACTATCAACTGTGGATCCTTCTGCTATTTTGTTTTTCTTCTTTGGCACTTTGTTCAATGCTTGACTCCTCCTTAGATGTCCTTAGCACGGCATTAACAACACCCATCAGTCAGTAGTGGGACACTTTAAGGGTGTGTCTGACAACAAAGTACTTGCAATCACTGGCTGGAGAACAGGGTTCTGGCCCTGCACAGGTGCTCCCCCACACAAACACTGTGCTCTAGGATTTGTGGGCAGGCACACCATATGACTTCCACTGAGTGGCTGAGGTGACATCCTCAGCCTCTCTTGCTTTGAAGGAATGAAACAGCCTTCCAGGAAACCCCATAATTTCTGTGATCTCTGGAGCAAGAAACCAAGGTTCCATCAGGCCTCTGGTGACAAGGAACTAGCAGAGAGGAAGGGTGGGCTGCATGCTTCTCTTTTACTCTGCTGCCACCTGAGGGCTCCCCTGCCTCCAGCCCAGAAAGTCTGTCTCACTGTTCGCTCTTTCTCTGAGCTCCACAGGGCTTCTCTCTGCTGTTCCCTCTCACAGCTATGTCACTAGAGTCCCAGGGTGATCAGAGAGCAGCGTCCCACTGTTCCCCTCACATCAGTCCAAGGGTTTTGTCTTTGATGCTGAGCTCCAGTTTTGTGCCTGAGGAAGACAGGAGTTGTCAGCACCCCCACCCCCAACTGTGGAGCCATAGGGGAGAGAGCAGCAACAGGTGGAAGGGTTTCTGTGGGGTGACTGACTGCTGGAGCCTGAACTGAAATAATGAGAGCCGATGCTGGCCAGAGAACATGGCCTGGCAGTGGCTTGGGTGAAATGTATTTACACTGGCACATCCTCAGACTCTGGATGGTAGGGCCACCCCAAGACCAGGGGCGCTCTGTTTCCTGCGCTGAGCACTTTCTCTTCCTTTGTCTAGAGCAGCAGTGGTGGCAGACAAGCTGCTGCCACCCTGGGTTTCACACTCCTGGATATAGGTGGGGTGGCTGAGTGACAACTCTGCCTGTTGTTCCTTGACGCTTGTTAGGATGTTTTAAATGACTGTCTCTTACTGAACCTAGAGCTTACCTTTATGGCTAACTGACCAGCAGCCCTAGAATCTACCTGCCTCCCTCCCTCGCTCTCACCAGAGCTGAGACTACAGACATTTCCCATTGGCCCCTAGCGTTCCTTAATGTCGGTACTGAGGTTCCAAACACTGCTCCTCATGCTTGCACGGTAAGTACTTTATCCACTGAGCCACCTCCGCAGCCCCTCCTAGCTTTGTAGTCAAAACCCTATGTTTGATTCTGCTTTAGTTATGTTTTGCTGACATTTCTGGACCCATTTGTGGTAATTAACCATAGGCTATTGTCCTAACATAGCTTCAAAGATTTCTCAGAGCTGTGATGTGACCTCCCATGGCCCACTTGCTCTAAGCTAGACTGCAGTGCCTGTCACTGCTCCCCTCTAAGCCTTGTGTCCATCCACACTGTCATTACTAAGGGCTGTCTCATTGGCTGTGGTCCTTGCTGCCTGCCACAGGAACACTGCACTGGACATGTGTCCTCTGCCTCTCTGTGCCAGGTCTACTTAGTTTATAAATCTCAACTTAAGATCAGTAAAGGCTCACCATCGCACGGGCTCTCTGAGCAGCTCACATCTGTCTCTAAGCTTGTCTGGCACTACAGAACTGCATCTGTGTTTGAGATTGCCAAGGAGTATTTGTCTCTCACTGTGACGTAAATCCCAGGAGGTCAGAGGCTCTGGTGTCAGTTACCATTGTATCTCCAGCATTGAGTGTGTCACCTCGCACATGAGAACCACTCAGTATCCTCTGGATGGGGACAGTAGCTTTTATTTTCTTTTTTTATTTTATTTATTTATTTATTTATTTATTTATTTATTTTAGCTTTTCTAGCATGTACAAGAGCATAGGTTTGAACTGTAGCACACTGGCCCCCAAAATTCAGAAATGTGTGACTGTTATTACTGATTCAGTGCCAGACTTCAGGTTTCTATTTACTTTTTTTTTTTTTTTTGCTTTTATTGAATGTCTATGACTTATACGTCATGCACCAAAATCCCTCTCCTCCCCCCAGTAAAATAAAACAGACAAACAAAAAAATCTTGTCACAGAAGCTGCAGTGTATCACTCAGTATAGCCTTCTGTCCATGTATGTTTGCTTTCAAATGTTCATTGCTACGAGTCATGGATCTGGTTTGAGGCCTAAGCTATAGTTACCAAATCCTCACTGGAACTGCTGTCAGATATCCCATTGTTCCTGTGTGTCAAGGAGATTCTTAATCTTTGAATCTGCAGGTCCGGCCCCTTCATGTGTTCCAGCAGGTCATACATGGGGTAGATGTTGGGGTGAGGTCCACTCAGAGCCCTGGATCAGGGCCCACTCCCTTGTCCTCAGGGCAGGGCCTGCTCTCCCGCTCCTATGTCATCTTGGCAGGGGCAACTCACCCACTCCCATGTCCTCAAGGCAGTGTTGTCAGGGCAGGACTGGCTCACCTGCTCCTGTGACCTCAGGGCAGGGCCAGCACTCCAGCTCCCAAGTCCCCCGGCCTGGCTCACCTGCTCCTGCGTCCTCAAGGCCAGCTCTCCTGTTCTTGTGTCCTCAGGGCCAGCTCTCCTGCTCCTGTTCAATTTGCCAGATTGTTACTGGGCCTTCAGCTCCTGTGGGTACTGGACCTTGTAGGCCATCAAGCAGGTGGCAAGTGAAGGAACCTCAAAGTCTTCGTTGAGGAGCTCACAGAAACCATTGACTTTGGCCCAGCTCAGCTTCTTGTCCCAGGGAACTTGTGGCTCTGTTGATTCACGCCTCCTGAGTCTCTGGTTCCATTGCGTGCTCCATCTGCCATACCCCCTGCCCCCGCTTGGCGCTGCCCGTAGTATCCACCTCTGCTTCATCCAGCTTTCGGCATTGAGCATGGCCTGTGGTGTGGGTGGTGCAGTTCTCATTCAGGCTCAACTCGAACAGCGCCCCCTCCTCGAACACCATCTCCTTAACCTGCACCGGCCAGGTTGCAACCCAAAAAGCAGCAGCAGCCCTGGGTCCCTGGGAGCTCACCAGAGCATGGGGGAGGGCATGGATGATCCACATGACAGGGTTTCTCTCTTTCTAGGAAACATCAGCACTGTGTTTTGGAGCTCTCAGTATGGTCCTTTGGTGGCTGTGCAGTTACTGCTGTTCTGCAGATCACGCCATCTTGGATGATTTCCGCTTGGGTATCTCTAATACATTGCGCTAAGTGTTTCCTACCAATCAGGCCATTCTTGGAGGTGAACATTTCTGTGTAGCACTGGAACACAATCATCCTCCTCAGAATGCATTGAGGACCTCATCTTTAGAACCCCAAGGACCCACACCCACTGCATGAACCTGCACCTGCCCTTATTTACTTTTTTTTTGGTTTTTCGAGACAGAGTTTCTCTGTGTAGCCGTGGTTGCCCTGGACTCGCTTTGTAGACCAGGCTGGCCTCAAACTCACAGTGATCCGCCTGCCTCTGCCTCCTGAGTGCTGGGATTAAAGGCGCGCACCACCACGCCTGGCTCTATTTACTTTTTTAAAAATCTTTTTTTTCCATTCTTTTTCCCATAGTGTTTTCTACTTGTACCTTAGATTTTGGGGGGAATTTTGTATGTGAGTACTATATTTACATCATGTCTACCTCACCCTTCCCCTACTCCAACTCTTCCCTCTTCCTTTCAAATCCCTGACCTTTTCTTTGTTATTGTTTACATAGATGATAAATAGATAGATAGATAGATAGATAGATAGATAGATGATTGGTATAGATGATAGATAATGATTGATAGATGATAGAAAGATGATTGATAGGTGAGAGATGATAGATAGATAGATAGATAGATAGATAGGTAGGTAGATAGGTAGATAGATGCAAATTCAGCCTGCTGAGTCCACTTGCTGTTGCTCACATATCCATGTGTTTGGACTGACCACTTGGGACTAGATAACCCTCAGGGGCTCATCCTTTGAGGAAGACTGATTCTCCCTTGTTGTGCAGCCATTAATTGCCTGGAGCTCTTCATCTAGGCCTTGTGAGAGTTCTCCCATCCTACTGGCATGTCAGCAGCTGTTGCCATTGCTTCGGCCTAATTTTTATCTTTTTGGTTTTGTTTTTTAGTTTTTTGAGACAGGGTTTCTCTGTGTAGCCTTGGCTGTCCTGGACTCACTTTGTAGACCAGGCTGGCCTCGAACTCACAGTGATCTGCCTCACGAGTGCTGGGATTACAGGCATGTACCATCACCCGGTATGCTGGCCTTATTTATGCAACCATACTGCTGAGGTTTCATGGATGTAGCTGCCTGTCATGTATAGAAGGTACTGCATCACAGCAGAGTCCCTGTCCCTCTGTCGCTTCCAGTCTTTCCGTCCTCACTTCTATGATGTGTCCTAACCCTTAGTTGGAAGGGTGTTGTCGATGTATCAGCTGGGACCGGGCGCCCCGTAGTTAGTTGTTCTCCGCATTTTGAACAGTTGTGGCTTTCTATAATGGTTCCTGACAGCTGCAAAGAAGCTTCTTTAATGAGGGGTGACAACTCCTCTTACCATAGGTACAAGGATGACATTTAGAATTCAGTTAGTAATTACACTGGCTTGGGAAAGTGGTAGTAGCCGGTTCTCTTCCAGGGTCTATGGCCTCTCTAGCCACAGATAGTTGACTTGGTTTACAGTACTGGGCATGAATTCCCCCCTCCCCCCATTAAGCAGCAGTTAAATAGTAGTAGGTAGATATTGGCTACCTGCAAAATATTCCCGTTTTTACTACTAGTAGCTGAGTGGGTTTTAGTGCAAATTGATCCACACCAACACACCACTGCCCATTTTTACACCAGGGAATTTAAGAACTGAAAAAAATGGGGCCCACCCCTTTTAGTGCTTGGCACACATATGCACAAGGACTTGAGTTAGATCCCAAGCCCCATGTAAGAAAGCTGATGCTAGCTGTATTTATAAACCCAACACTGGGGAAGCAGAGATAAATAGAGCCCTGGGTGGGTGGGTGGGTGGGTGTGATCTGCCAGCCTAGGCTAACTGGCAAGCCCCAGGATAACGGAGACTCTGTCTCAAAAAACAAGATGGATGGCTCCTAAGGACTAACACCCAAGGTTGGTCTCTGGCCTCCACACACATGCATGCTTACCCTACACATGTGCACATGTACCTGCATTTGGTAAGCTGCTAGGAATCCACACTATTGGCTTCATAGCCTTGTCATGTTTTCCTGACACTCACAAGCCATAAATCACTTGCTCGCTACAAACTCCACTTCACACTGTGTGGCTGAATGCTGGCCTAATGGTGATAATTAAGGCTGGAGGAAGGCTGCTTCTGGGTGAGAAATAGAGGAACAGCTGGGACAGGAAGGCAGCATCCCCCAGTGAGCCACAAAAGCAGCACTCACTGGTCAGGGCAGCGTGCATTTGGAGTGGGGGACATGGAAGTGTTTCTGTGAAGAACCGGGCCTGTCATTATCGCTGCTGGGGGGCTGGCGAGTGCTCACTCCCTGGCTTTTCTTTCCAAATCTTTTGGTAAAATCCCCATCACTCACTTGAAGCTTTTTACACTTGTATTAGATGTGTGTGTGTGTGTGTGTGTGTGTGTGTGTGTGTGTGTGTGTGTGTGTTGGTTGTTTTTTGTTTCTGCTTTTAAGCTAAGGTAGACTCACTTCAGTTCTGCTTTAAATATAAACCAATCCCTTTCTCCTGGATTGCTTTGTGGCCACTGTCTCAATGCCTGCTTCTGGATGCAATAATTGTGGCTTTGTGTTAGCCCTGCCCAGCCTCCAGCATTTGGGTATGCAGGTGCACCTGGGAACATCCCACTTCAGATCACACAGGAACAAGCCAATGACAAAGGACAGGAAGGAACTAGGCAAGTGGCTCTGTGGCAGGGTGCTTACTTGGCACACATGAGGTCCTGGTGTCAACCTGTGTACCATCAAATGTAAGCCAAAGGGACAAAATAATGTGTGGGGGGACAAATAATGTCTCAGCCATTTAGAAGGCCAAGAAACAAAAGAAACAATAGAGGCAGGAGCTGGGCGGGGACTCAGCCCTGGGTTGAACTCTAGCTGTGTCCAGTGCTGGCTCTGCTGATGCTAAGTGGCTGCACACCACCGCTACTGCCGCTGCGACGACCATCATGGTCATGTGAGGACAATTAGCAGCATTCTCATAAGAGCTCTGGAATATCCAGAAAAATAGCACAAGTTGCCTGATGTAACTCACTCAATAAGCAGGCATTGATTAGTGATTAGATTTGCCTCTGTAGCAATCTGTGGAAACAGGACCCTGCAGAGACTCAGGATTTGGAACAAAACTGCACCACTGGTAAAGATGCACTGAAGAGAAGAAAGATGGTAACACACGCCAGATAGCTAGCATCCAGCCCACTCAGCACCTTGGTACACTGAAACTATAAACCTTTTATGCAGAATATAACTGAGAGCGCCCATTCTGCAAACACTGACCTCACATCTCTCTGCAAGACAACACTTTGTTATGATTAGCAGCGGAGGACATAGTCGAGCCTGCAGTTATGATTGCAGAATTACTATGTGCAGAATAGCTATGGACAAAGATGTTGGAAGGATTAAAGTGTTTGTCAAGGCTGATCAAGAGACCCCACCATCACCCAAGGGAACAAGTCGCTGCAAGGCTCTTAGTGACTGGGACTTTACTCTCTTTCTAACCACCAACCAGCCGTGCTGTGCTAGGCTGTCCTCTCTATCTTGTACCTTCTGGATTCACGACAGTTTGTACCACTACACATGAAATCAAGAGACCAGAGCAAACTGTTTTCAGCCAGAACGTATAGGGCCTACAAAGGGCAGAGGGATGCACACTGGCCTTCCACTGCGATACAGATATCCAGCTGCAGTCAGCCCAACACTGAAGATGAGGAGAGTTTAGACATCATTTGTGGGTCCAGCCAGTGGGGAGTCAATTGGCTGCTTTGACCAGTTCCAGGTGCTGTAGAAGAGTAACGGGTGGTAGGGGGTGGCAACTGGGAAGACAGCTCAGCTGACCTGAGCTTAATCCCAAGAACTCTTGTACATCAGAGCCAGGCATTGTGGCATGCAATTGTAATCCCAGCACTGGGAAGCTGCAGGCAGGTGAATCTAGGTAGCCAACCAGCTCTAGGCCATTGAGACACCTAGACTCAAAAGAGAAAGGAAGAGGAGGACGACAACAAGGAGGAGAAGGAGAAGCTGGACGCCTGAGAAATGATACCTGATGTCCTTTGGGCTCCATATGTGCACATGCCTACATTGCACCTGCATACAACACACGCACGCACACACACACACACACACACACACACACACACACACACACACATACACGCAAGCATGCACACATTGCACACACACAGTTCTGGAGGATGGAAGTTGGGGAACAAATAGCACAGGGAGGCTCTGTCCTCTTCTCATGATCTTCTCACACTGTAGAGACGAGAGAGACCCATGTCCTCAGGACCCTTCTAAAGCCAGCTAATCCCAAAGACCTCCCAAATGTCTTCCCTCCTAATACTGTCACAGTGAGTGAAAGGGTCTTAAAGTGAAACTGGGGACAGACAGAAACTAGACAACTGTGGCTTCAGGAGCTTGACCCGGTCCAGGCACAGATTATTTGTTCAGGCAGAGTCATGAGAAGAAGTGTGGCCCCATCACAAACCTACATGTTGATGGTCTCACCCTCGGCACCTCATGTTATGGGTCAGCATGCATAAGGGCCTGTGCTCCTTCCTCAGCTTCCAAACAGAAAGAATAAAGGGACGGAGGAGATAGAGAAGAAGGAATGGGAGGAAGGAGAAGAGAAAGAAGAAGATAAGGCAGAGATGGGGGAGGGATGGAAAGAGGAAGGGAAGGAGAGAGGGCTGCAGAGGGGGAGGCAGAGTAGCTGGGCATGGCGGCTCATGGCTGTAATCTTAGTGCTGTAGATACTGAAGCAGGAGGATCCCAAGTTCGAGGCCAGTCTGGGTGACAAAGTGAGATTCTGTCACACACACACACACACAATAAATAAATAAATAAATAAATAAATAAATAAATAAATAAACGAGCTGTTAAGAAATAATTAGCTTTAATGAGATTAGATGGGTAAGCTATAATCCAATCTCATTGGCGTCTAGTGAAGAAGAGGCAAGGACACAGACACACATGGAGAGTCATAAGAAGATGGCCACCTGCTGGGCGTGGTGCACACGCCTTTAATGCCAGCAAAGGCAGAGGCAGGCGGATCACTGTGAGTTCGAGGCCAGCCTGGTCTACAAAGCAAGTCCAGGACAGCCAAGGCTACACAGAGAAACCCTGTCTCGAAAAACCAAAAAAGAAGGAAAGAAAGAAAGAAAGAGAGAGAAAGAAAGAAAGAAAGAAAGAAAGAAAGAAAGAAAGATGGCGGGAGTGTGAACCAGCTGGTCCCATGACACCCACAGTCAGGAAGCTAAGAGAGACAAATGCCATTGCTCAATCCACTTCCCCCTTTTAAGTCCAGGACTTGAGCCCATGGGAAGGAGCAGCCCACAGGTAGGGTGTGCTTTCCTACCTCAATTAACCCAGTATAGAAACTTCTTCACAGACCTGCCCTAGCTGATTCTAGATGCTGACACATTGACAGCAACGGTAACCACTGGCAGCAAGAAAGCACAGACAATGATCAGACCTTTCCATGGAGATTGAGGTACTAATCTACCATGTAGCACCTCTCAAAGATTCACTGTAAATCCTTGTAACAGTCCCGGGGCTATTATTATCAAAACCTATTTTGCAGATGACAAAAAGAGGCACAAATTGGACAAGTACATTGTCATAGTCACTGAACAGCAACAAACAACACAGAAGCCACAGCAGCCTCATGGTCTGGGGTAGGCGCTTAGTAACTTTACTATACTGGTCCTTGGAGACAACAAGAAAATAGCTGACATAGAAGTTCAATAGAAATACTAACTAGGAGGGGAGGAGGGGCTTCAGAGCATCTTGGGTGTGATGTTGAAGAACTCCAGCAAATTGGCAGCCATTATGGGGGCAGGAGATGTAGAGATGAGGACCATATAAAAAAAACCAGGAATCTTGAACAAAGACATGAATGGTGTCATGGTCCCCGGCATGACAGGTGGCCCTGTCCTTCAGAGGTGGGTTAATTTGGATTCATGAAGTGAGTCCCAAGAAGGAGAGTTCATCAGCAAAGAACCTGGGCTGAGGACCACAGAGGCAGCCTAGCCAGGCAGACACACAGGCCCAAGAGCTCTGGCCTGAGACATCAGAAGAGCCTTGAGACCAGAACAAGGAACAGCATGTGTGGCCCAAGAACAGGGCAGATTCACCGTGGGTGACAGCCATGATTGCCCCATTAGGAAGGCGGGTCAAGCCCTCCCCATGAGGACAAGGCTACTTGACCACAGGTCAGAATGAGCAAGAGAAGAGGAAATGAGAGAACCCCTTTTCCATGGGCACCCCATGTCCTCTGGAAGCCTCTGTCTAGTATTAACGTTCTTGAGGCTTGTTGCTGAGACCAAGCCCAGTACAGAATGGCTTAGAAAGGATTGATTACTGTGAGAGGGACAGAATTCCCAAAGCCCAGCAAGCTTGCTGTCAGGAGATCCCAAGCGCCTCCAGGCAGGGAAGCCTCAGGGGTCACAGAGTGCCCTGCTTCACCCAGTGACACAAGTTTCAGGTCCTATCGTGGCCCAACTTCTTAAATGCAGACATCTGATATTTTGTGACCACCACCTGGATGGGCTGTGACTTATTTCTGAAGATGGCAATCTTCCAAGGTGTGAACTGCTAAGTCTCTTGACTTATGGTGTGGCTAGTGGTATAGTACTTTCCCGGCTTGAGCAAGCCAGCACCACGAAGTGTTCTCCATGGTCAAGTCATCCCAAGTACAGACTGACTTTATTAGTAACACCATAACAACCTATCATTTAAATGCATGTAGGCTGGAGAGATGGCTCAGAGGTTAAGAGTACCTTCTGCTCCTGAGTTCAATTCCTAAAAACCACATGGTGGCTCACAACCATCTATAATGAGGTCTGGTATTCTCTTCTGGCGTGCAGGCATACATGCAGGTGAAACATGTATACTTAATAAATCTTTAAATGCATGTAAAGGTACATGAAGCTATATATTCCACCAATCACGGACATGTTTTATTAGCAAATAGATTCCCCAATTCTATAGGGAATAAATGGATTCATTTAAGCAGACATTGAGAACTGAGGCTGTAGCTCAGTTGGTAGAGTGCTTGGCTCATATTCACAAAGTCCTGGATTTGATCCCCAGTACCACATAAACTTGACATTGTGGTACATTTATATAATTCCTTTACTTGGAAGATGGAAGCAGGAAGCAGGAAGACCCAGAGTTCAAGGCCATCCTCAACTACATAGCAAGCTAAGGTCAGCCTGGCACAAAGGAGACCGTGTTAGAAGGAAGGAAGGAAGGAAGGAAGGAAGGAAGGGGGAGAGCACATTGTACTTAAGCTTTTCCAGTACAGTATTTATATCCAAACGCAAGATTAATTTGTTTGTGATCATGTTGAGTTGGGTATTTATTTATAACAGATGTATTTTTAGCATCCAGAATAACAATCAATTCCCAAGAGTTTATTTGCTTACCAAAATCTTTATTAACTTGCATATCATTAATGTGAATTTGGGGCACATGTTTTAGTTCCACACAGCTATTTACATTTTTAGAACATATTTGTTTACTGAAGCACCAAATGCTGTAATAAACCATCTTTACGGCCTTAGCATTAATTGGGGAAAATAAAAAAGAACTTTCAAAGGCAAATTTCTCTAAACATGCAGCCAAATGGAACATGTCCAAGGTAGTATGTGCTAGGGCTATATTCTAACTTTAAAACATATTTGTCAGCTGGAAGCAGTGGCTCACACCTGTAATCTCAGCACTTGGGAGGCAGAGGCGGCCAGATCTCTGTGAGTTTGAGGCTAGCCTGGTATACAAAGTAAGTCCAGGACAGCCAAGGCTACACAGAGAAATCCTGTCTCAAAAAAACAAAAACAAAAACAAAACCGTATTTGTCACGTGGTTTGAGTGATGACGCTTAAGGGCACTGACAGCTCTTACAGATAGATGTCCTGGGTTTAAGTTTCCAACACCTACATGGTATCTAAGGGCTGCCTAACTCTGGTTCTAGAGTATTTAGCGCCATCTTCTGGCCATCACAGGTACTGCATACATGTGATGCACAGACACACATGTAGGCAAAACATAAATCTTTAAAATATATGCATGTTATGGTTTTAAAATATATGTGCTATTATGGTTTTAATTTACATTGTCTACCAACAGTTCATGTGTTAACGGTCTGGTCCCCAGTATAGAAATGTTCAAAGGTGGGTCTTTGGGGGAGTGATTGGGCCATGAGATAGCTGACCTCATCAATGGTCAGATTCATAATCTGGTGTACATACGTGTGTGTGTGTGTGTGTGTGTGTGTGTGTGTGTGTGTGTGTGTGTGTGTGTGCTCACATGCACGCATGCATGCACATGTGTGCATATGTATGTGCTTGTGAGAGAAGCAAAAGTAATATTGAGAGCTTGAGAACAGAGACTTGAAAAAAGCAAAGAGAAGGTCACCAGGTGTCTCCAGAGAGCTGTCATGATTGCTGCTGTGATCAGCATCATGGATGTACACACATGAACCATACATACATGAACTCACTAATCACTGCTCTGCTGGCAGGCTGAGAACCAGCCTGCAAACACAGGCTGAGCCAGGACTCCCTTAAACTAAACACACACATCAGCTCCCCGAGTGTCTCTGAAGTGGTCTTGAAATGGGTTCAGGATCTAGGCAAACAAGAGTTTTCTGAGGGTGGGTTATGCTGTGTTTGCTATTTCAGACTAAGCCAAAGCAATCCCTCAGGTGACTAACAAATTCCCCTCCAGTCTGTCTCCAATTCGGTGCTTAAGGTCAATGGGACATCTCATCTGTAAGGTAAGTTTGCTTCTTAATTTAATGGGTGGCTGTGGTTATGATAGCAATGAGTGAATTGTCTTTTAAATGAGATGCTATAGAGTAAGCAAGATGGCCTCCATGCTTGACAACCTGTGTTTGATCCCTAGGACCTATACTGTGAAACAGGAGCACTGACTCCCAAAAGTTGTTGTTTGACCTCCGCATGTGTGCCATATCACACACACACACACACACACACACACACACACACACACACACACACACGATTTCCACTTCCTATGCCATCAGATCCATGCCACTCCCAATCTGAGACGCTCCTGCAGAGGCAGTGGTTAATGAAGCCATGTTACTTTTCAGAGTTCAGAGAATAAGCAACTCAGCCAAGGATGGGACACTGACATCAAGCCCTGTCCCAATGCTCAGGGATCATCGCAGAAGTGGGGGACAAAAGAATGCAAGAGCCAGAGGATGGGAAAGGATGCTGTGAGACGCTGTTCTCTGAACTTGACATTGCTGTTGCACACCTGAGTTCTAAGGGGCAGTGTTTACATCCCGTGGTGAATGTAGTACAATAGATGTGTACTAAACAGCCATTAGTGTGGGTCTGCACAAACTAAATATGACAAGGGAAATATAATGTTGAAGAGAAAGTTGTAGCATAAGATGTGTTTAAGGTGCATTTAAATAAATTCAAAATAAGAGTCTGAACGGTGGCTCAGCAGGTGAAACCACTTACTGCCAAGCCTGAGTTGGAGCCCCAGGACCAGCATGGTGGAAGGAAAGACTCACCCATGTAAGTTGTTCTCTCCCTCCATGTGCACATCATGGCACATGGCACATGACAAGTAAAGTCAAAAAGAAAACCCACAATGGTAGTACATATTTTGAAGAACACACACAGTTAAGGTATAAAAACACAAATCAGAGGATATATGCCAAATCTACTGTAGGGAACAATTCTGAGGAAGGGAGAGAAAGGACTAGAACCAAGAAAAGGACCAAGGAAGCCCTCATCTGCATCACAGGATCTTGTTCTATTTGTCTTAACAATAAAATGTTAAAGTCTGAGCTGGGCATGGTGACACATGCCTTTAATCCCAGCACTCAGGAGGCAGAGACAGGCAGATCTCCGTGAGTTTGAGGCCAGCCTGGTCTACAAAGTAAGTCTAGGACAGCCAAGGCTACACAGAGAACCCCTGTCTCGGAAAAAAAAAAAGCAATTAAAGTCTTCTAGAATAAGCTTTCTCTACCTGTGTAGGTCAAGCCTATGGGTGCTTTGGAGTGACCTGAATCATAGTAGCTCCTCCGATATATGTTTTCCATACATTCACACCTCTTAAGGCCCCACTCCCCAACCCACAGCATGGCAGGCAGTGTGCTTGTCTTCTCTAGGAGACGTGCCCACCTCAGTATCTCACTCAGCAGGTACTTAATAAAAGTTCACTGAAGCAAATCTAAGAACAGAATATTTTAGCAAGATGTTTAACCACTTTGAATTTTAAGGCATTGTAAAGTCACAATATAATGACTTAGAAAAATATATTCTGTGGGATTGTGTGCAAAAGCTTTGTGTTAGCAATTTGTGATGGGTTATTCACCAAAGTGGGTGGTATCCCAAATAAAGAAGGCTGGTTTAGCATAATGGGTTCCCAGCTGTGCTTGGGTTAAAAGTACAAAGACAACCAAGGGTAATTAAGTTAATTCTGAGTTATGAATGAACAACCATATCAGGGTTGTACAATATGGCCAGGCTGGTATTGCAGTGCATTCCTGTAGCCTCAGCATTCAGGAGGCTGAGGCAAGAGGACTGATTGCCTTGAGTTCATGGCCCACACATCAGGCTTCTGATATAGTACCAGGTCAGCCAAGGCTACATAGAAAGGCTATCTCAACACCAACAAAAAGGTTATACAATAAAGTATAGGTTACCTGGTGTGGTGGTTTGAATAGATTTCACCCCGATAGACATGTGTTTGAATGCTTGACCCATGGGGAGTGGCACAATTAGGAGGTGTGGCCTTCTTGGAGTAGGTGAGGTCTTGTTGGAGGAAGTGTGTCACTGTGGGGGTGAGCTTTGAGGTCTCCTAGTGCTCAAGGTCCTCCTGGCTGCCTGCAGATGCAGATGTAGACCTCTCAGCTCCTTCTCCAACACCATGTCTCCTGGTATGCCGCCATGATTCCTGCCATGATGATGATGGACTGAACCTCTGAACTGTGAGCCAGCCCCAATTAAATGATTCCTTTGTAAGAGTTGCGTTGGCCATGGGTCTCTTCATGACAATGAAACCCTAATTAAGATGCCTGATACCTTATGATGTCACAAACTCTGATCTCTCTCCCTAGCCATCACCACACCCATCACTCCTTGGCATACTGATAATCCACTTCTCCCTGCAGTGGTTTAAGTCTGCAGTGTATGACGAGGCTCGGTCCCCAGATTGTAGCATTAGGAGGTAGGGCGTTCACTAGGGGAAGACTTTTGTCCCTGCTACCTGTGTCGTACTATCTGCTTCCTATTTGTCACCACGTGAACAAGCCACGCCCTCCACCATCCCGCCTTCCCACCATGATGGACTTTACCTCCTTTAAGCCATTTCTGGCACGTATTTGGTCACAACAGCGAGGAAAGCACCCACATTCATGGGCGTGCTGACCCATGCAAGAGTGAGTGACCTTCCCCTCTTCCCCCTCAACACTGTACCCCCTCCAAAGGGGCCTGGCCTCTACTTCAGGGGCTCATTCTCCTTGCATCATCTCAGAGATTCCCTTAGAAAGTCAAGGGAGGGGTAGGGAAGACCCTACTATTCTCCATGTCCTCCATAAGTGAGACCAATTTGTTCTGCTAGTTCACTGTATTGCTAGATACTCAGACTAAGGAGAGTGGACTTATTCCTAGGAAGCCTGATCAGCAAGATGTAGTTTAAAGTTTACGTCTCCTTTCCCCTCTAATCTTCTTTCTTGCCACTTAGTGTTGGGGAGTTGGGTTGGATCTGGGTAGAGAAGGGTTGTAGATATAAGAACCCAAATAAAATAACTTTAAAAAATATGACTGTAGAGGCTGGGTTGCAAAGAAATGTTCAAGTTAAAATGGTGAGGTGGGAGATATCAGGCATGAGAAGAAGGAGGGCTTCCAGCTGGGAATGAGGTAGCCCAGCTGACCCCATAAGCGACAGATTGGAGCCATGGGCAAGGCCAGTGTGAGCTGGCCAGCTAACTGGCTGCCATGAGTCTTCTGTCCCAAGAGGAACATAGGCAAGGTGGTACTACCTTCATATACTCTTGTCTCAAATGCAGCTCATGCAACAGAGTAACTTGTAAGTAAAGATGGCTCCTAAAAATGTTTAAGACTAGCAGCTTATGTCTCCTGATGAAGAAAGACCTAAGCCCAGGATGGCCCTTAGATCATAAAAGTAAAGATGCCAATACCTTTTAATATTTCAAAGCTTAGGGCTTAGCTGGGCAGACTCTTAACTAGATCATCTAAGTTAACCCATCCACCTTGCCTCATCCAGCCATGTGGCCAGCTATCCGCCCAGGCCCACAATCATATCTGTCTCCTGGAGACAGGACCTTCCTCCTCCTCCTTCCCAGAATTCCCCCTCTCTCCCAGGAAGTCCTGCCTTCTACATTTCTCTCCCTCTACCCAGCTAATTAGCCAATCAGATTTTTATTGACAGCTGGTACATCCATACAACATACACGATATTCCTCTACAATTTGCCTTTTTAGTCTAATAAAGGGCCCTTTTTATATATAAAAAACTACATACAGTAAGAACAATTGTGAAACAACTAGGAAATCGATACATAAAAATTACATTCATAGTGTTTATCTTATTTGTATTTTGCAATCTATCCTAGCTTGGTGAGTCTAAAGTTCTGAACCTAAATCAATCTCTATCATATCTTGTATCTATCAACCTAAAAACATCTATCTAGACTTAAAAACATCTTAACTCCTAACCAGCTAAGCTTAATTGTACAACTATAACCATCAACCCCATCAGAGACTTGAAAAGGAATACAACTTTTACCCGAGTAAGCAGGAAGTGCAGGCAAGCAGCTTCCAAAATAAATAAAAATGACAGAAACCAATCTCTGCCTGAACACTCACCCAATTTCTCTCTATAATGCTGGAGCATCATCTTCAGCCTTCTAGCCCAGTATATCTGACAGACTTAATTATGAAGCAGGAAATATGAAGGACTTGCTTACCCTGTCTTGGCAGAAGTAGGCAGTCAACTTCCTTGCCTCTGGACAAGTTTTGCCCATTTTGGACAGCATTCTGCCTGTTGTTGTTGAGTAGGGGCATTTTTTTCCTAAGGGCTTTGCCATATTTGAAGCCATCTCCTAATGGAGAGTCTTCGATGATCATCATCTTCTTTGAGGTAGGCTGGGGGTGCTGACAGGAGCTGACTTGTCTCATCAAAGAATCCTTAAAATAACAATTTAAAAATCATTACCATATTTTGTAGGTCTCTGAGGTTTTTGAAGGCCATATACTTATTTGCATAGTGTTTAATCATGTCTGTCTGTCTGTAGTAAATCTGAACAGGCAAACGTTGCTTGCTTTGGCTACTTACTATCTATTTAACCTAGAATGCATATTTCTGTGATAAACTAGACTAGTATCTGACAAGACCATGAATCTGATTGGCTAACCATTAACTTGTATTTTTTAAATTATCCTAAACAGTTTGTAATAGCATCTTTTAAAAGTATTAGAAGTTGGGTACCTTGCACTTATAAATGAGTTGCATGGGTACAATACCTCATATGAGTTGAAACATATACATATGTGTATCAGAAGCAACCTTAAATTTGTACCAATATACCAAGATTTATACCAATGAAAACCTTAAATCTGTATAATATACAATAGTCCATAACAATATAAACAAAATAACCTTATTGGAAAATAACAATTAAAGCTCTAAGTTGAAACGTAGATTCAATAATCTACTTTTTGTCTTATTATTCCTGTAAAATATACCTATATTCCCCCTTCTTTCTTTTCAACTCTTTTCTGCTTATCTAAGAAGGAAATAAAGATAAAGAGAGAAGTCCCTAAGTCTAAGGGTTTAAACCTAGTTTTTTCTCTGATTAAGACCATTAATAACTTGTAACCAACCACTTTATAATGACAAACATCCAACACCCAATAGAACAATCAAAGCCTACGGCTCAATTTTCTTAACCAATATATTTTATTACAACTTATTAACCGAGTGTATTCCACTTATAACCCGACTAACCAAAACAATAGTATAAGGATTATGGAACACAACAAAACCGTAAGGATATCAGTTCTGAGAAGCAATTCCCTGACGTAATCAGCAGGATTTCTTCTGCTGGAACCTGGAGTAACCAGAACCCAGAACCTCAGCAGGAGCCGTAGCCTCGAAGCCTTCCTTCAAGCGGTTCTCTCTAGGAGCTTCTCGAAGTGCAGCAATGAACAGCTAAAACTATCTCAAGTCTCCCAAAGCCCCATCTCCATCCAGTTCTAGGCTCATTTATACATCTCCTCCCAGAGTCTGTTGACGGGATCTTTTCAGCTGGCAACAATCAAGCTCCCGCACGTTCGTGTGGATTAACCTCACCTGTTCTCTCACAAGATCATTCCAATCCCACACTTGGGATCCTAAAAACCAGGTTTATCTCCCTTTCACCTACCCAACCCAACCTACGGGAATGGGACATCATTCTTCTCAAGGTTGCTTCCTGCTGGTATGGGGTGTAGGATTCCTCTTGTGGGGGTGGTGGGAGGGGCAAGTAAAATTGGGAAAATGCTTAAGTAAGCTAGCAGTAACATTTGTTGTCCAGTCTCGTTGTCTAGTCTCTAAATGCTGAGAAAATGTAGGCTTAAACAAAGTTCTGTTTGGAACAGTCTGTGATTGTGGACCACCTGGGATCAGCAGCTTTCTTTGAAGCTGTCCTGGAAGCAAGCTCTGAGGGTGCGATTGAAGCAGTCTGACGGAGGACAATGTAGGAAGCGGCAATATTTTGTGTCAGTGTCTCAGCATCCTCTAGGATGAATCCTGTCAGGTCCAGTCCAACTTTACTGGTGCCCGGTTCTTTTTTTCTGAAAGCATATAATTTCTCACAAGTGATATACAGTTCTAGAAACTGTAAATGCATGAGATGCGCAGGTTACACAGATATCCTTTGCCTGTTTCAAGAAAGAGACACATTACCCCCAAGATGGCCTGCAAACAAGGAGTTAAGTGTGAGGTAGCCAAATCTTGGCTACAAGCTGACAGCATACTGTGAGAAAAGAAAGCATGATGCCCGTAAGGCTGGTGACTCACAAACAACAGCCAGCAACTTGGTCAACAGCTAAGGGGGGTGGGGTTGCCACCCACCCTGACAGTGTGGGCAGCATGTGAATGTGGCACCATCATCTCCCCTGCTTTAGGGGAACATGCCCTGAGTGTGGGTCCTCTGATTGTCCAACTAATCAAAGTACCCCAGTTTTTGTCCAGTTTCTACTATGAGTCTCATAACGGCCCCTAGACTAGCGGTTCTCAACTTTTTTTAATGCTGTGACCCTTTAATACAGTTCCTCATGTTGTGATGATTTATTCCCAACCATAAGATTATTTTTGTTGCTACCTCATAACTGTAATTTTGCTACTGCTATGGGTTGTAATATAAATATCTGATATGCAGGATATCTGACATGTGACCCCTGTGAAAAAGTTGTTCAACCCCTCAAGGGGTCACGACCTGCAGGCTGAGAACCCCTGCCCTAAACAAAGGTCAAGTGGCTGTTTCCACTCTTGGGAATCCCTCCCACTCTCAGAAGTCTGTCTCACTTTTCCTTAATTTCTCACTTTTCCTGAATATCTCTTAACAGAGCTCATGTTTACTTTGTTCACACCCATGAGCATCAGCATCTTTAATCTTCACTGGTGTGAGATGACAAACTCAGAGCCACTGTCTCGATTGACATTTGGTGGCTGTTGGGTTTCTAGTCAGGCACTGCTGGGCTGAGAAAATTCCTGTCACTCTCAAAACTACATCACCAGTACCACTGGTTTTGTCTGAAAAGGCAGAAGGTACAGCGTTGTGCTGACTGCCGCTGCCCCATGTGTCTGTGTGAGGCATACTGAATGTGAAACGACAGACACTTTATCAGCACGTTGTCCACCTGAATGAATGCCTCAGCTCACAGGTGCCAGCTCCTTGCATCTGTCAGGCTGACCTAGACTCAACCCAGCCCCTCACTGTGAGGTGCAGGGGTACCATCTGCTTTTCTGAGAGACTGTGTTGCTTCTGTCTTCTCCCCACTCTCTGTCCCCTTCCTTTGCCATCTGGCTTTGCATATACCTCACACAAAAATGAATAGTATTCTGTTAGAGAGATGGGTCTGTGGTAAAGAGCACTTGCTTCTCTCATGGAGGACCTAGGTTTAGGTCACAGCACCCACTTGGCAGGTCTAAGTCAGTTCCAGGGGATCCAGAGGCCTCTTCTGGCTACTGTGGGAGCCAGGCACACATGCAAAATACTCTTACACATAAAATAAGAATAAATAAACCTTTTAAAAGATAGAAAAACCCTTAAAGGTTCAGGTAGAGGAAAATATGATCAAAATGCATTGTATTCATATGAACTTCTTACAATTAAAAAATATATATATTATGATTTTTTGAAGCAGAGTCTAGTTATGTAGCCTTTGCTGGTCCTAAAACTGGCTATGTAGACCAGGCTGGCCCAAAACTCACAGAGATCTGTTTACCTCTGCCTACTGAGTGCTGAGATTAAGGGCATTTACTACAACACTAGCAATATAATGCCATATTTTTTTTTAAACAAAAATCAGGTGTACCACATGAGTATCTATTACTTGCACCTCCACAGATCGTTACAGACTTTGTTCTCCAGTGCCAGTTCATAAGAGGAAGGATCTGTAACTCATGGGCATAAGCCATGAGGGAAAACTGACAGCATGCAGTGTATGTAGCCTTGCCCTGATGGCCCAGTGGAAACTCACCCTAATGTGCAGATAATGAACGCTGTGCATAACCAGCTACTTAGAATTGCCCTTTTATCTTCTAAGATCAAAATATCATCCTGTCCTCTGGCTTGGCAAGCTCTGAGAGACATTAATATAATGTCATTTTGAAGACCTAATAACTCTGCTAGCACTGGAAATTAATTTGCTCTGCAACTCAGTGTAAGGCTTCTCTGCATACATTTTGGTCTGAAGTCTTTGAAGTGATTTTAATGATTTATCCTGGGTAAATATAAAAATAATGTTGATGTTTAACCTAAACAAAGGACAAGGATATGGGAGAAACTTGATTTTCCCCTTTTTCTTTGATCCTCTAAAAGCAAGATTCTCAACACGTGGCAGGGTGCAGAAGAGACAAGGAGGAACAAAAATTAAAAAAATCAAAGAGGAGAGGATTTATCTTGAAGTCATTCTGAGTATTCAATACAGAACCTGGTGACTTAGGGACTGTGTGACTGTGAAAAGGTGAGTGTTTTAGAAAGTCCCCAGATAAGCACAAATGGAAAAGTCTAGAACAGTGGTTCCCAACCTTTCTAGGTAACTTATGCAGTGGCCCTTTAATACAGTTCCTCGTGTTATGGTGACTTCAAACCATAGAGTCATTTCCTTTGCTATTCATAACTGTAATTTTGCTACTGTTATGAATTGTAATATAAAAATCTGTGCTTTCAAATGGTTGTAGGTGACCCCTGTGAAAGGGTCATATGACTCCCAAGGGATCGTGACCTACAGGTAAAAAAATGCTAGTCTGCAATCTTGCTTAGAAAAGGGTTTGTTTGTTTTTAGAATTGAACAGTGATATTTGAAGCCAGTTAAGTTTGTTTTTGATTTTCATTTCTGTTGTTTTTGTTGTTGTTGTTTTGTAGTCAAGGATGACTTTGAACTTCTGATCTTCATGCCTCGAAAGTGCCTGGCTTACAGGTATGGCCGCCATAGCATGTTCAAAATATTCAGTCTGTCCTGAAGAAAGCAGATGGCTTCCCCCTTTGTTTACCTGTGTGCCTTTTGTACTAGAATAGTGTTTGGTCCTGCTGCAGGGCATCCAGATGATTTATTAAATAATCAAACAGAACACAAGAACCAACTTTATTTTGTTCTCATCTGCAACTTTACTGGTGACGGGCATTCAGAGACATCTAATAAATATTTGTTGAAAGAATAAAAAAGATGAGAATGGTGGTACACACCTGTAATCTCACCATTCAGGAGTCTGAGATAGATAAGGCTATCCTGGACTACAAGGGGAGTCTCAGGCCAGCATACAGTACATAGTGAGACTCTGTCTATAAACAAAGTTGGCAAATATTTATGATAGAGTCAACACCCCATTTTTTGCCATTCCAGTGGCCTTTTCACCTCCCTTCAGCCTTTTTTCCTATATATCTCTATCATATTTCTGAAATCCACAGCAAACTCTGGTCAGTGAGATGTGTAAGGTCCATAGAACCCACTAGCTCATGAGCAAACACAGCTATGATACTGACAGAAAGCAAGGGGAACGCTGGCTTGGTGGGGGCATTTGAGGAAACGTTGCAGAGCTGGTGGGCACTTCTCATTTTCTGTCAGATCCATTAGTGACTCTGCCTTTGCCAGTTCCAGCCTGGCAGTAGGCTACTTTGACCCCAGAATGCAGCTACTATGACCCTGTCATAATACAGCTGATCCCTACTGGGGAGAACAGAGACCAAGACCACTGTCACAGACATTTACCATAGCAGAATGCTGTTGGACTTTCCAGTCTGCTGTTGGGGAGAAGAAGGAAGAACACGCCAGGGCCAGTGAGTCAGAGAGATAGATCCTTATTAGGAAAAAGGAGGCAGGAGCCTGAATTCTGGCAGCATCAAACATAGCAAAGAATGTCCTTTGATCCCCAAACCATCCTCCTCAGGTCAGAGTACATGACAGTCAGGAGCTGAGACGCAGGCCAAAGACATATCCAAGGCATTCTTAGCTTTGTTTTAAGGGAATTGGTAAAAAAATACTCTTTTCTTAACTTTTTTTTTTCTTTTTCCATTTTTTTTATTATTAATTTATTCTTGTTACATCTCAATGGTTATCCCATCCCTTGTATCCTCCCATTCTTCCCTCCCTCCCATTTTCCCCTTATTCCCCTCCCCTATGACAGTTCCTGAGGGGGATTACCTCCCCCTCTATATGATCATAGGGTATCAAGTCTCTTCTTGGTAACCTGCTGTCCTTCCTCTGAGTGCCATCAGGTCTCCCCATCCAGGGGACATGGTCAGAGGTGAGGCACCAGAGTGTGTGAGAACGTAATATCCCACTCTCCACTTTACTGTGGAGAGTGTTCTGTCCATTGTCTAGATCTGGGTAGGGGTTTAAGGTTTACCGCCTGTATTGTCCTTGTCTGGTGCCTAGTTTGAGTGGGACCCCTGTGCCCAAATCTGCCTATCATAATGTTCTACTTGTAGGCTCCTAGGACCCTCTGGGTCCTTCTACTTTGCCTTTCTCTCATGAATCTCACATCTAGAGTCCCACTAGAATGTCCTCTCCTCTGTCTCTGTTTCCTGGTAAGTGAAGGCTTTCGTGGGACATGCCCGTTGGGCTAATATGCAGATATAAGTGAATATATACCATTTGAGTCTTTCTGCTTCAACATAATAAAGGCTATATATAGGAAGCCTTCTTAACTTTTTTTTAAAGACAGTTTTATTCTGTAGCTCAGCCTGGCCTTATGCTCACAATAATTCTCCTGCCTCAGCCTCTTTTAAGTTGGGATTATAGGCATGAGGCACCATGCATAGCCAGAATCAGTGTGTTCAGGGTTATAAGCAAAGGAACTTCTTTTTCCTCATCTCTGTGTCTCCAAAGGCAAAGATGGCACACACCAAGCTCTTCTCAGAATGAGTCCATATGAAAGTGTGGAGGTGGAGGTACGAGCAGCCTTTGCCTTCTGTTTCTTTACCATTCAAAGCAGCTCTGAGAAGTGTTCCAGAATCTCACTGCACAGCTCTAATGAGGCAACACTCAAGGGAATATATGCAGATCTAGATCTTGAACTCCAAGGGGCTCATGGAGCTACAAAGAGTGCTTTGATTCTATTCCTTTTTTTTCTTTTTCTTTTTTATACAACGGTTTCTGAATCTTAATTCTGCATTAATAATGTGTGCTCTTTTTCTTCCAATTCCCCATTATTTTATACCTGCCCCCTGCCAGTTTTAGACTATCAAGTAACTGGCATTCCAGAAGTGTGCTAGACTTAACGTCATAGCTTTTTGCTTGTCTTTTGAGACAGAGTGTTTCTGTGTAGCCCTGGCTGTCCTGGAACTCACTCTATAGACCAGGCTGGACTTGAACTCAGAGATCTGCCTGCCTCTGCCTCTCTAGTGCAGGGATTAAAGACCAGCATCACCACTGCTCATCTCCCTTCATGGCTCTTAATTTGTAAAAATCTTTGGACATGTTAGAATCAATTGGGTTTGTTTTTTCTATGCCCGCTCTAGCTCTCAAATAATGAGATGGAGACCTACCACATTCATTAACAAGCTTCAGAGCACGAGAGCTGGGCAGACAGTGATCTGTTCTGTCTATACTATCCTGGCTGCTTCCCAGCCATGTGCCCCTGCTACTGGCCATCTGGACCCCAGCAGCTCCTGCTCCATCTTTGTCCTCACTGCCCATTGCTCCTCATGGCCTTGCAAGCTCGAGTTTTGTGGCCTGGTCTTGTTTTTGTTTTACTGAGGGACTAGGAACAACCATTAAAGTAGTCTGGTGGGGGGTGGATGGGCCTGGCCGCTCTCTCCATGAGGGGCTTACAGTTATTGTTTTGGTTTTTCAAGGCAGAGTTTCACTGTGTAACAGCCCTGGCAGTTCTGGAACTTGCTTTGTAGACGAGGCTGGCCTGGAACTCAGAGATGCACCTGCCTCTGCCTCTAGAGTGCCTAGATTAAAGGCATTTGCCACCATGCCTGGCTTATCTTATTTATTACTATTAGTTTTAGTTTTTGAGAGAGAGGCCTGGAACTCATAGATCCTCCCACCTCTGCTTCCCAAGTGCTAGGATTAAAGGTGTGCATCGCATGCCTGTCTAAAAATGTTTTTTAAAAAAATAGTATAAATAAAGTCTGGGCCTGTGGTTATAGCCAGGTGTGGTAGTACACACTAGGCCCTGAGTAGGACCCATAGCACTTAAAACAAAATAAACAAAAGCAAAAGAAGAAATGAAGACAGAATTGTATTTTTTAAAGATTTGTGTGTTTAGTGCCCATGGAGGCCAGAAGTCAAAAGCATCTGCTGGAGTTGGAATTACGAAGGACCACGGGCTGCCACATGGATACCCTCAACAGAACCTGAAGCAGCTTAACTGTTGAGTCATCTCTCCAGTCCCAGAATTGGATCTTTTTAAAGGCAAAATGCTTGTGTAAAAAGTACAATATGCAACCAACTTCTTTTATGTTGTAAAAAATCATTTTCTCTTTGAGAATCAGTAGGCATGTTACTTTACGTAAAAGCCATACGATTTCAGTTTTCTCCTATTTTTGAACTTCCACTTGTGACTGGCTGGCTGGCCTTTTTCAACCTTGGTTGCCTTCTGATTTCTCCACACAGATAAACAAGAGGAAAAGCAGAAAGGGAAGCTCTTTACTGCCACCTAATGTTGGGGGAAAAAACAGCCACTAGAGAGCAAAGTGGGAAACTTGCATGAAAGATTTAAGGTGTACAAGGACAAGTTGACAAGAAATCCTGGATTGCAGAAATCCCTGTTGTCCTGGCATTTGTCTTGCTTAGCATTTGGCCAGCTCCCTTTTTCCTCACAACAGTGATTTGGACAGTAATTTTAATGGCCGTTATTGGCTTCTTCCTGTGTATAAGTATGTGCACATGTGTATGCAGATGAAAGTGCACATGTGTATGTCATGCGGAAGGTAGGACTTGACTTCAGTGCCTTCCTCTATCAGTCTCCACCAAGTTTTTTGAGAGATCTGCTGGAGCTGGAATTACAAAGGACTGTGGGCTGCCATGTGGATCAGAACCTGGAACAGTTAGCACTTTTAACTGTTGAGTCATCTCTCCAGCCCCAGGATTATATCTTTTTAAAGGCAAAATGTTTGTGTAAAAGTACAATATGCAACCAACCTCTTTTATGCTGTGAAAAAATTACTTCACGGCAGTTCAGTGAGTCTCTCACTGAACCTAGAGTTTCCTGGTCCAGCTAGACCAGCGGGCTAATGAGCCATAGGGCTCTTCCAGTCTCTGCCTCCCCAGCCCGGGGGGTTGCAGGTGCGTGCTGACACATCCTGCTATGTGTGCTCTGTGGGTTGTGCTCAAACCCTCTAACTTGTGTGGCAAGCACTTTACTGACTGAGACATCTCCTCATGCCCCATACTGAAGGGACCCTCATACTGCAAGGTCTTCCCCTCTGGACCTTGGATTAGGCAGAGACCACATCCAAACACCAATTTCTGAGCACAAAGCAATACAGAGAGATCCATTATTAAGGTGGCTAAATCTGAATCGGGCAGAAACAGCAGCAAATAGCTCTGTGAGTGTTAATTTTAAGAGGAAAGTGTAGGGGGGGGGAGGCTTAGAATGAGCCAGGACATGCTGGTAAGTTCTGATTGGGTATTTTAATTATCAAAATAATGAATTTTGATTGCTGGACCTTGATATTTTGACAGCTGGACCTTGGTGATCAGTCTTAGGGGTGAGTCTGTGGACAAATAAAGGACTGACCTTGGTGGCTGGCTTTAGGAATGTAATCTAATGGTTTAGCAAGGGGGAAAGAAGAGTTACAGGCAAAACCTATCAGTACCCAGTTAGCCATGCTCAGGCCTGCTAGAGCCCTTCCCATTTAAATGCCCTTTACAGCATTTTAAAAAACGAGTATGGCTCTCTCAGATAAATACACAGAGACTAAGCTTCAGTGCTGCCCAGCTCTCATTCTTCCCTTTCTCAACTTCAGAACCAGGATTCTTTACAAACTAACTCCCACAGCTGTTCTGCTCCCTAAAAACTCACCCCCTCCTCATCTCGAGGCACTGTCTCTTTTGTCCTAATTCTTCTGCTGTGCATCAGTGGACACCCTCTTTTCATCCTGCTCCATGTTTTCACAGCCTTGTACACAGTTGCTTATCCTCCAACCCCATCATATTCTAGAATCTTCTCAATGCTTTTATCTTTCCTTCTTCTTCCTCACACCTAAATCTTGACGTCTCCATTTAGCTCTGCTCCAAAGATTACCACCGCCACTCATACATTTTAAAATGATAACCAATCACTGAGATATCTAAATCCATCCATTCAATAAATATTTATGAAACACCTAGAAAGTACTAGTTGTCACTTCAGGTACTGGGGTGCATCAGTGGACAAAAGATAGAGGGGAGATGTTTCTATCCTACATAAAAAGTAATCATTAAACCATAATCAAAAGAAATGAGAGATATGAAAGGAAAAGCATAGCATTGTATAGCATAGCATAGAATGGGACTAATAGAGATTGAATGTGGTAGGAGGGCCTGAAAGGAAGAAGGGGGAGGCTAACTGAAAAGTTCATCTTTTAGCTGACTGCAATGGGTTAAAAGCCATCTGAATGAAAAGCCAAAGGAGCAAGAGTGTACTTGTGTGCTTATCACGAGCCAGAAGTGTTGAAAAACACTTGTAATCCCATATTTCCAGGAAGATGGTGAGTTCAAGGCCAACCTGGTTATGTATGAATTTCAGGCTAGCTCAGGCAACATGGCAAGATCTTATTTAAAAAAAAAAAAAAAAAAAAAAAAAAAAGGAAAACTAAAAAATACACCCAGACAGGCAAAATCAGTGTGGATCTAGAGCAGAGTGCATGGGGGCATATTAGCAAAGGTTGGAGCTGGAGGGTGCAGTGTTGTGTATCACAGCCTGCAGGCTACAGGAAGAGCATAAGACTTCCTGCTAGAACTCTGCAGAGTTTGGCTAAGAACTGCCATCAGATTTGATGCCCTGGATCAGGTTTCCTGGCACACATTCTGATAGAGGAGGTTTATGGAAGACACTTTTGGGGGCATATCCTAAGGATGTGGGGTGCTGCAGTAGGCTGTGGAAGAACTTGGACTAAGATTCTGTTGTCACTGAGGCCATGAGATGGCTGTTCAGCGTTGTCCCAAATCTTTCAACTCCTGTTCAACTAGTCACTGAGTGCAGATTGCCTCAGGTGAAGAGGCTGTGTCCCAGGCAAGGCAGCCACCCACTTCCAGTCACAGGCAATTCCCAGACATGGACTCCCTGGCACCAGGCAGGTAACAACATGCCACCCTGGATGGCAGGGTACACTTCAAGGTGTGTGGCAGCTAGTCTCCAGGGCACCTGTCTGAGTGCTCCTGCATCTTGAAGCTGGCTGTCACCACTGCCACTTACCTGAACCTCCACTTCCACATTTACTACCACTGGGAGACTGTCATTATCACCACTCAGTTCTTGGCTCGGAAGCCTGAATGATCCTGCTGAAACAGGTTGGATCTTGTTCCTCTTCAAAAAGCCTATTTAGTAGTCTTCTCGTTCATTTCAGAAAAGCTAACATCTGCAGTTTATATCCTGTCTTGCTAGATCATGCTACACTTGCCCTCCACTGTTCTACTGTTCTATTCCCCACTTCTTGTATAGCTTCCTTGCTGGGAGGCCCCTTCTGTGGAGAACTGAAGAATTCCTACTTTCTTTCACTTCCAGGAGAGCCCTGACCCAGTGCCACAGTGAAACTATACAAGAATCCGGAAGCCTCAGTACCCTGCATCTGCTGGGTAAACGGTTGCCTTCTGCTAGTCAGCAAACAGGCGTGTGCTCAGAAGGATTCAACTGTTGGCTGAAAATGCAAAAGCAATTATTTAAGTCAGTGTTTCTCAAACTATGGGTCGCAAGCAACTGGTAGAGGACAGTGTCCTCTAGTGGGGTGTTCTGCCTGCATGTTTGATGTGTCCAAGCCTGCCTGGTGCCTTCAGTGGTCAGAAGAGGGAGGGGATCAGATTCCCTAGAAGGCTGTTAAGGTGGTTGTGAGCTACCATGTGAGTACTGGAAACCAAACCTGGGTCTCCTGCCAGAGCAACAACAAGTGCTTTTACCCACTGAGCCATCTCTCTAGCCCACATCGTAGTTTTTTTTTTTTTAGGTTATTAAAACTTTGACTTATTTATATTCTTTTTATTTAATCAATTTATTCAGATTACAACTCAATTGTTATCCCATCACTTCTATCCTCCCGTTCCATTCCTCCTTCCCCTCCCCTAGGTCCATGACCGAAGGAGCCCCTCTCCCCCACTATATGGTCACAGCCTATCAAGGCTCATCTTGGTAGCCTGCTTATTCTTTGAGTGTCACCAGGGCTCCCCACCAAGGGGAGGTCGTCAAATATGGGGCACTGGAGTTCATGTCCCTGCTCTCCACATAACTGTGGAGAATGTCCTGTCCATTGGGTAGAACAGAGTAGGGGTTCAATGTTTACTACTTGCATTGTCCTTGGTTAGTGCAACAGTTTGAGCAGACACCCCTGGGTCCTGATCCACCCATTATGATGTTCTTCTTGTAGGTTTCTAAGATCCTCTGGATCCTTCTATTTCCCCATCTCCTATATTTTTCTTGCCTAGAGTCCCAGTAGGATGTCCTCACATCTATCACAATCTCCTGTAAGTGAAGACTTTCATGGGATATGCCTTTTGGGCTAGTGCCCAATTATAAATGACTATATACCATGTAAGTCTTTCTGCTTCTGGGTTAACTCACTCAGTATGATCGTTTCTAGTTCCATCCATTTGTTGACAGATTTCTGGATTTCCTTGTTTTTTTATAGCTGAGTAGTATTCCATAGTGTAAATGTACCACAATTTCTTTCTTTCTTTCTTTCTTTCTTTCTTTCTTTCTTTCATTTCTTTATTTCTTTATTTTTTGTACCACAATTTCTTTATCCATTCTTCAACTGAGGGACATTTAGGCTGTTTCCAGGTTCTGGCTATTATGAATAAGGCTGCTATGAACATGGTTGAGCATATGTCCTTGTTGTGTGGTGGAGCATTTTCTGGGTGTATTTCAAGGCCTTAAGGTCAACAATTAACAAATGGGGCCTCATGAGGCTGAGAAGCTTCTGCAAGGCAGGAGACACTGTCAACAGAACAAAGCGACAGCCTACAGACTGAGAAAAGATCTTCACCAACCCTACATCTGACAAAGGTCTAGTATCCAAAATATATAAAGAACTCAAGAAATTAAACACCACCAAACCAAATAACCCAATTAAGAAATGGGGCTCAGAACTAAACAGAGAATTCTCAGCAGAGGAATATCAAATGGCTGAGAAACAAAGAAATGCTCAGCGTTGTTAGTCATCAGAGAAATGCAAATCAAAACAACTCTAAGATTCCATCTTACACCCATCAGAATGGCCAAGATAAAAAATTCAAGTGACATCACATGCTGGTGAGGATGTGGAAAAAGAGGAACACTCCTTCATTGCTGTTGGGAATGCAAACTTGTACAACCACTTTGGAAATCTGGCGCTTTCTCAGAAAACTGGAAATAGGGCTTCCTCAAGACCCATCGTAGTTTTTAAACAGAGAAAAAATCTACCAGGAAATTTTTAGAGGAGCTGAGGAAATGGCTCAGTAGTTAAGATTCTGTACTGCTCTTGCAAAGGACCTGAGTTCAGATCCCAGCACCCACACTGGGTAGCCTACCACCACCTATATTCCAGCCCAGGGAATTAGGTGTCCTGTTCTAGCCTTCAAGGGCACTTGTACTTATGGATACACACTCTCACACAGACATGCACAAAATTTAAAAATAAATCTTACAAGAAAGTTGTAGAAATTCTTCCCTATTGAATTATATACACCTATCTGGGAAATAAGTGACACCTGCCAAGCAGCCATATGCTTTATCTTTTAATTCTGTTTCCCTTGAAAAGGACAAAAAAAAGTGAGCTGCTGAGTAGTGGCACATGCCTTTAATGCCAGCACTTGGTAGGCAGAGGCAGGTGGATCTCTGAGTTTGAGGCCAGCCTGGTCTACAAAGTGAGTTCCAGGACAGCTAGAGCTGTCACACAAAGAAACCTTGTCTCGGAAAATAAAACAAAACAAAAGAAACAACAACAAGAACAAATTAAAAAGGGGGGGGGGTTGTGTTCTTTCCTGTCTTCAGAACTCTCATATGTAGGGGTCCTAAAGTTACCTCAGAGTGTTGAGACAGTAGTGTTCACTCAAGTTTTCAGAGCATGCTTGTGCTAGCCAGCATCTAAGATGATGCCCTATCTGGCAGCCACTCTGGTGAATACCTGAATACTCTGTGTGCCAGTTTTCAGAAGTGACAGAATTCACGTCGTCATTAAAGTGCCTGCCATCTAAGTAAGCACTGTAGAAAACAGACTCTTCAACCACTCACCATCAAGCCTTCAGACGCCTGGGCCCTTGTTGACAATATCCATGTAACATTGAGAACTTGAACCAGAACTTAGCTCCCAAATTCCTGACCTGTAGTAAAGTCTGAGACTGAATGATTGCTATTGCTTTAACTACTCTGGATTTGTAATGGATAAGAAATATATGAGTTCCCTCCCCTTTTGTACAGTGTTGGGCATCAACCCAAGTCTGTCCACCGGTAGGCAAGTGCGCTACCACTGAGCTTCACCCCCAGCTCAAAGCAATTTCTTTTAACAGAAACTAAAATTGACTATGTGAGTTAAATTATTAATACTAATAAAGTAGAATACAGCCTTTACGTGATTGAACCAAATAATTTTAAACTTAAAAACTGCAAACATTGCGAAACTAGCCAAAGAAAAAGTTATCTGAAGGGGCTAAAGAGCTAGCTCAAGGGTTAGAGCTCTTGCCTTTCTTGAGGACCTGATTTCAGTTCCCAGCATCCACATCAGGTGGCTCACAATTACCTGAAACTCCAGCTCCAAGGGATAGGATAGACCTCACTGGCCTGCCCCCCCATCCCCCCGACCGTCCCCCCACCCACCCACCCCCGCGCGCGCGCACACACACATACACACACACACGCGCGCGCGTGCAAATCAAACAAATCTAAAAAAAGAAAAGTCAATCTTAACATCTGTGCTGTGGGACTGAGGAAGCGGTTCGGTTGCTGGAATGCTTGCCTAGTGCGGATTAAGCCCGGGGTCCATCCCAAGGCACTGCTTAAAACCACATGTAGGGGCTGGAGAGATGGCTCAGAGGTTAAGACTGCTCTTCCAGAGGTCCTGAGTTCAATAAGGAATATACTTGGTAAAATTGACAATTAAAAGAAAGAGCTGGGAGCTGGAGAGATGGCTCAGAGGTTAAGAGCACTGACTGCTCTTCCAGAGGTCCGGAGTTCAATTCCCAGCAACCACATGGTGGCTCACAACCATCTATAATGAGATCTGATGCCTTCTTCGGGCATGCAGTCACACATGCAGGCAGAACATATAATAAATAAATAAATCTTAAAAAAAAAAAAACACAAAACACACGTAGGGGCTCAGGCTTATTTCTGAGGGAAGACAGAAGTATCAAGAGTTCAAGATCATCCTCCGCGTGTAGTTTCAGCCAACTAAATGAGACACTGTGTGTAGAGGGGGTGGGGGTGGCGTGGGTGTGTGTGTGGAACAGGAGTGTGAAGGACCGCAACTGCCGGATACTAGACCATGGTGCTGAGCCTGAGAGGTGGCTCCAATGAAGCTCGCTCTTTTCCTAACGCTGGCTGAAGGTGGATCTTTTGAAAAAAAAAAAAAAACCAGCCCTCCCACCAGCCATCCCAATCACTTGGCCACCTCAACTTGTGGGAACTTTTCAAAGTCATCCGGTAGCCACGGTTCCCATTCCTGTCATCCTAGTGAGGACGGCGGGCGCCCTGGACGAGGCAGCAACCTCTAGGTTCTGGGTTCTCCTCCGCCCTCGCTTTCCACAGCGAGGCCCTCACCCGGAGTTGCTACTGGGGGGAAGCCGGGCACTCGCCGCGACTTCGCGCTACAATCCCCACCACAACGTCGTTCAGCGCTGAGGTGCCATGCAGACTTGCCCTGGTTGAGCAACCACTCAGGAGATCACGCGCCCTGCAGCCCTGTCCACAACCAAACTCGGTAGTGCCCGGTTGGCTCCGTGTGCACAGTACCTGCCTCCGCCACTGGGGAGCACCAGCATGAGGACACCCGCGCATGCTCCGTGCACCTCTAAGGGACAGTGGCCCGAGGCTGCTCAGTGTGCACTTCGCCTCAGCTAACGTCGCGTAACAGAGAGCGCATAGCACCATGGGAAATGTAGTTTCTAGGGCTTGGACTAGCAGGCATGCCTCCCTCCTGGGCTCAGCGTGGGACTACCGCTCCCGGCCTTCCGGCACACAAGGGAGCGTGCGAGGACGCGGACTGGAGGGCTGGGCGGGAGCCACGAAGGCGGGGCCAGGGGGAAGGCCGCGCGCGCGGGGGCGGGGCCTCGGCCGCGGAGCCGCTGCCGCTCGCGGTCGGGACCCGAGGCGTGAGCCGAGGGAACGACGCCAGACGCGGGCGCGGACGCTGCCGGTGGCGCTCGGTGTCCCAAGGTCCCCCTCGCTATCGGCCGGGACGCGGGAGAGCGCGGCGCGCGGCGGGGGCGCGAGGTGGTGCGGGCGGGGGCGGCCAATGCGAAACTGGCTGGTGCTGCTGTGCCCGTGCGTGCTCGGGGCCGCGCTGCACCTCTGGCACCTCTGGCTGCGCTCCCCGCCGCGCCCCCGCGCCTCCGGGCCCGGCGCGGCAGGTGAGGTGAGGGGCGAGCGGCCGCGCGCGTGGGAGGCCGCGGGGATGGCTGGAAGGGCAACAGGGCGGGCGCGGACGTCCCGGGACGGACGGAACAAACGGGTCTTTTCATCGGCGTCGTCGGGCGGACTGGACTGTGCGTTTCTGCTCAGCGTGTGCTCAGTGGCCCACGTCGCGGTCTGGGGTCACAACCTGGTGGGGCGGCGGAGGGTCTTCTCGCCGAGGGGGGTCGTGAGCGCGCCGGTGCTGACCGTGCGGGCTTTGCGTGTCAGAACTCACTTTGCAGTGAGGAGGGACTGAGTGTACTTCGTGTTCTCGGATCGTGAGGTGAGCTAGGGCGCAGCCGAGAGTGGAGTCGTCCTTGGCGGTGCTGCTTGGGTGGCTTGCTAGTGAAGGAGCCTAGGAATACCGGATTCTTCTTTAACTTTTGTGTTCGTTTGTTCCCTAACTTCATCCCTCGTGGGAGTGAGAGCTTTGTTCTCATTCGCTGTACAGCCTACCGGTGCTTTTGCCCACCGTGGGTATGCAGTGTTGTCCTACCACCCTAAACACTACCTTAGTGTCTCTTGTGTGTCTTTTCCAGGTTTTTCTCTGAGAGATTATGTAAGAGAAGTACATAGCTATTTTAAAGAAAGTGTAATGCTTGTTTTATTTATTTATTTTTTAAGTATATCTTACCACCTAATATCCAAACAGCTGTTTTCTTTTCGGAAAGTTTTAGAACAGATCTTCACAGTCATCTCAGGGCTAAGTCTTATACCATATTTAGCAATCCTCAAAACACTCTGGCTGGCGTTATTTCAGTAATGATATTTTTTTTACTTTTAGGCAAACCACCAGGTTTTGGAAAGGCTATTTTTATGTGATGGGAAAGAATTAACCACTTAAACAGTGTAATGAAAGTACACCATTGTATGTGTATTTAGCTTGCTAAACAGGTGGGGCTTTTGCAGACTAAATGGGAAAAAGTTCATATATACAAAATGACCTGTCACTTAACATCTGTTGGGGTTGTACTTTATTGCCACCTCCCCCAAAATAGATGAGTGAGTTGTTGGCATCTACTTGCAGAGCCACTGTAGAATATATATGACCTCAACATTAGCAATCTTTTGGAGTTCAACACAATAAACCCTGTCGTTGAGCTTAGCTTGTCTTTTAAGTAAGCCTACAAGCAATTTTGGGGTTTGAAACAGATTTTTTTTCTGATGCTTTAAGTTTATCCATTTAGGCTAGACTAGATTAAGGAAGCAAACTGTACTAAGGGTAAGGGTTATATAGGGTCTTACTAGTTGTAAAAATTTTTGTGTTGATACGGGAGCTTGGTCAGCTAATCAGTAGGATGTTTTAACATAAAGCCAGACAGATTCCTGTTCCACTCTCCTCTGTTGTTACTTCAAAACAGGCAGAAGTATTTTGATTGTAAAAAAAAAAAAATTCCCACAGGTCTTTTTTCTATTTTGCTGTCGAAATATTTAAAACGTGGGCATTTTTACTTTCTGACCCCATACATTGAGTCTTAACACCCGAGATTTTACTAAGTAGCGTTCTTTTGAATTAACAGTTTAAGATTTTTCTTTGTTCTCTTTTCTGCTCCTCTGTCTGCAGTCCCATTAAGCTGAAGTAATAATTTTTTTTCATTTATTTGCGTGCCTGCGAGCGCGTGTGCATGTGTGTGTTTGCAGTGCGTGTGTGTATGTGTTTTTGCACGCATGTGCAAGTAAGAGATAGAGAGGGAGAGAGGGAAAGGGAGAGAGTATGTGGTTGCGCATGCCACAGAGCTCTTGTAAAAGTCAAACTCTGAACACCAGACCTGGCAAGTCCTTTCTCCTGATGAACCATTTTATTGGCCCAATAATTTTTTGAAAAGGAAATTTAACTTCCCTAAATATTAGAAAAGCTCTCCTGGCTCACAGCTGGTTCAGCAAAGAGTAGAGAGTTGCTGGGCCATTTTCTCCGGGAGTTTAGAATTATCAAAATTAAAATAGTACAGTGCCTGCCCTCTAGGTGTTAACCATTTGAAAGACGCTTAAGACTATAAATGTAAAGAAAAGGAGCTTGCCTGGTGTGGTGGCTCACCAAGGCAGGTGGATCGCTGTGAGTTCGAGGCCAGCCTGGTCTGCAAAGTGAATCTAGGACAGCCAGGGCTATTACACAGAGAAACCTTGTCTTGAAAAACAAAAACAAAAAGAAAAGAAAAGGAACTTATCACTAAGTACATATTTGGAGAGCTCGGTGTAGGCCGGGATACCTGTGTCCAGCATGTTTGGAGACAAACTGGGGAAGCAGTTGAAAGACAAATTGAGCTTGATGTCCAGCTTTTGTCTGGGGCTGGTTCTTAGAAAATTATCCCTCTGCTGTATCTCAGGGTTTCAGTTCCCATGTTTATAAACTATAAAGATTTGCTCAGCAAAATGCCTGAGCTACTGTAAACAGTCCAGGAATTTTGGAGAGTATTGCTAGTGGAGGTGGCTAAAGCCTGTGCCAGTATGGCACAAGCACACCCCGTGGTGCTGCAGTGGTGTTTCACCAACAGATCTGTAAGGGGCTCCTGTGTTTTCCTCATTTTCAAGATTTCTGCCTGATTGTGATGGTTGTCATCCAAGAGCATGCATTTGAGGGTTCTTGTTTGCTTCTTTGTTAGGCATATTTTGAACAATGCTTCAAGGTCAGCTTCCCTTAGACTTTAATGTCCGCCGTGGCCATCGCAAAGCCCAGCAAGTTTTCAGGCTCTCGGGATAGATGACTTACTAAAATAAAGTCATGGCTCTTGGGGCACTTCCTTGAGGTGGTTGAGTTATTTCTGTCGTTGTGGAGATCTTGTTCCCTGTGGGCCTGTGCCATTTAGCACAGCACACATAAACGCTCACTCTGAATGAGTGAATCAAGAGAATAAAACTGAGAAGATACAGATTTTCCACCTGTATTATCTGTTTACATGCCACGAGGAACTTATGATTTAAATATATTTCTTTCATAAAGGGCAGCAAGTTCTTTAGAGGAAAAGTTGAAATTATTTTTAAATGAAAGGAAAGAAAAATAGTCTGTACTTCTGGATTATTTTCAATATAATATATATTTTGAAAAATGTGTTTTGAAAATATTTTTGATGTATCATCCAGATTCTTTTCAGGCATGTGACTTTACAGGCACAAGCTGAACACTCTCAATCATTTTAATTTTAAAAAGGAAAACTATGGGGTTGGGAAGCTAGCTCAGTTGATAAAGTGCTTGTCTTACAAGAAGCATGAGGTTTTGTTTTTGTTTTGTTTTGTTTTTTGAGACAGGGTTTCTCTGTAGCCTTGACTATCCTAGACTTGCTTTCTAGACCAGGCTGGCCTCGAACTCACAACGATCTGTCTGCCTCTGCCTCCCAAGTGCTGGGATTAAAGGTGTGCGCTGCCAGGTTCTACATTAGATCTAGTATCAGATCTAGCCAGGTGTGGTAGGGCACAGTTGTAATCCTAGCCCTGAGGAAGTGGAAACAGGAGGATCCTGGCCACCCAACCTAAATGGATCAGTGAGAGAGCCTGCTTCAAAAAATAAGGTGGGCAGCACTTGAGGAATACAATGTCAACAAAGTTTCTACCTTCCTAAAATGTTGGGTATGTATTTGCAGTATGTCTTGTTTTTTTGTTTTTTCGAGACAGGTTCCTCCTCTCTTTCCCTCCCCTCCCCCTCCCCTCTCTCAAATTCATAGCCACCCACCTGCCTCTACCTCCCCAAGTGCTGAGATTATAGATGTGTGCCACCAGGTCTTGCCTTGTAAAAGACTTCCAGATTACAGTCCTACTAGCAATGAGGCAGTGTAGCTATTGTCTTAGGATCATTGTCAGCATTCTCTTGAAGTAATTGTCATTTGGTTACACCTTTGAAGAAGACATTTGACACTTCAAATGTAGAGGAAATGTAGTGTGTTGTTGCTCTAATTCAAACTTGATTTCTAGTGAAGTTCGGCTTCCCCCCCCCCCCCAGATGTTGTTGCCTTTTTTCATGACACTTGTCCTTTAGTGTTTATATGTCTTAGTTGTCTGTTCCCCAACTTCATGTTTCTAAATCCTGGAATCAAGTTAAGTTTCCTATGCTTATAGTATATAACAGTGTGATGCATATATAAAGTGAAACTTGTGAGGGGAGCTACAAGCTTGAGTGACTGCCAAGGTACTTAAAGCACCCTCCTCAAACTTGTATCATTTTATATGGGGAGTGTATTGGATGGATTTATATGGGCATGTGTTTTTCTTAATTTGACTGCAGTGTATTTGGGAATAGAAGTCCTCTAGGAGGCCAAGATACACTCTGAATTCTTTGCAAGAAAGAGATACCCTGCAAAGCAAAGCAGTTGAGGAGAACTGGCTTAGATGGGGGCTGCTGGGAAGGGGGTTAGAAGCAGGGATACTGACATTGAACAGGGGTGTGGGATAAGATCAAAAAGTAGTTAGAGCTGTGATCTTCAGGGTCGTCACATGCTAGTGGTTATCTTTGTGTGTATTTAGTTGTTTAAAACAAAAACAAACACCTTGTTTGGCAGTAATGGACAATTCATGGAGGAACCAGCCTCAGTAAAAACTTACAGTTGAGCCAGGTGTGGTGGTGCACACCTTTCAGCCCAGCACTTGGGAGGCAGAGGCGCAGGGGCAGAGATCTCTGTGAGTTTGAGACCAGCCTGGTCTACAAAGTAATTCCAGGACAGCAGAGCTGTTACATAGAGAAACCTTGTCTTGAACACCGCCCCCCTCCCCCCCAAAAAGAGCTTATAGTTGAAACAGGAGCTAGATTTAGTGCCCAGAAAAGAATGGGCTTGAGAAATTGTTGATGAAGAATTTTGAGGCATTCAGAGGTTAAATCATGTGCTTGTGCTTCAGTCCTAAATGGTCTGCTTCGATTAGATACCAGAAATAAGGTACGATTTGGCACTCAGAAATATTTTAATTATTCTGAATATTTGTTTTGTTGTTGTTTCTCATGTCAGATTAATGAAGCACAAGCTGAGTGTGACTTTTGCCCTTTTGCAGATTTTGTTGTGGTTATTTTTGTTTGTTTTCCAAGACAGGTGTAGGGGTGTGTGTGTGTGTGTGTGTGTGTGTGTGTGTGTGTGTGTGTGTGTGTGTGTGTGTGTAAGTTCTGGAACTTAACTGTGGGCTGGCCTCAAACTTATAGAGATCCTCCTGCCTCTGCCTCCTGAGCACTGAGGACTAAAGGTAAAACACAAATTCTCATAGTAAATATGTAAAGGATCCAGGACTCTAACTGTGGCCTAATTGGCCTTCTTACTGTCTACTCTTTGTTTTTATGCCATATTGCCTTTCACAGCTGATTCTTTTTTAAAAATATTTATTTACATATTTTATGTATATGAGTACACTATCTTCATGTACATCTACACACTAGAAGAGGACATCACACCCCATTGTAGATGGTTGTGATGAGCCACATGTTGTTGCTGAGAATTGAACTCAGGACCTCTGGAAGAGCAGTCAATGCTCTTAACCACTAAGCCATTTCTCCAGCCTTATCACAGTTTTTTACCACAAACTTCTTTGTTTTGAAAATCTTTGTTATGCTGGCATAGATACACACATACAAAAAAAATACAAAAAGCCTGTATGCCAATATGTTAATTGTATATATTTCTAGATGCTGAGTTCATGGGTTTTCAAATTTTAAAATAAAATTTTATATTTTGTTTCTACTTACTGTATATTTTATAAGCATAAGCATGTTTTATTTGCAATTAACTTTTTTATGAAATATGCTGAGTTTGCTGTAGTTGAGATAACATGACTGACTTGCAATTTATGTTAATTTTTATAGATCGATCAGCCTTATTTCCTCAGTGGAAATTTAGTCACTATGATGTGGTAGTTGGTGTGTTATCGGCTCGAAATAACCACGAACTTCGAAATGTGATAAGAAACACCTGGCTGAAGCATTTGCTGCAACATCCTATGTTAAGTCAACGGTAGGTTTTCTGAATTACTACTCCCTTACCTGGTTCAAGAACTGAAAAATACAAAACAAACAAACAAACAAACAAAAAACCCCTTAGTTTTAAAAGTCAGATACTGGGGCTGGATAGATGACTTGGTAGTTAACAGCATTTGGCTGTCTTTTAGAGAACATAGGTTCAATTCCCAGCACCCACATAGTGGTTCACAACTGTCTGTAACTAGCTCCATGGAATCTGATGTTCTTTCTGGCCTCTGTGGGCACTGTACACATGTGGTGCACATACATACATGTAGACAAAACATTCACATATGTAAAATAAAAATAATTATTCTTAAAAAAGACTGATTTAGAAACATGGCTCTTTTGTGGAAAATGGTCATTTCCTTAGGAATCTTAGAAGGAAGTTTTATCAAGATTTTAAGCCAAAAGGCACTCGAAAGAGTATGCTCTTGGATTCGCATTTTACAGTATTATTAGTAACCTCACCGTTCAGAATTTTGTATTTTTAGTGGTATATTCCACAGTGTGCATGGCATGCCATATTCTTTCCTGACCACCCTCCGAGAGCTGGGCTTTGCACTGCCTTTCCTGTTGGGTGGTCCAGCTTCTGGTCAGGAATCGTGTCAGTGGTCGGTGTGGGAAATGACAACAAGATAACAGCATGATTTTAGTCTGAGCAGTCGGTGGCAGGTTCTTCCTGGGCATGAGGGGAAGATGACTGGAGCTCTGGAGTGGTTCGGAGCCTTCCCTTGCTGGGTAATAGGGTTTACTATTGCAGTGGTCCCTTCTCATGTGGGCATCTCTTCAAGCTGCAGTGAGGAGCTGGGGAGAGAGGTATAGGGTGGAGCCACCTAAGGTGGGAAGACCCTGGGGCTGTAGCAGAGAACATGCTCTTGCAGTTGTATTAAACTGACACTTTCTTGAGTTGTTGTTGAGGTAAATTGCTGTTGGGATTTTCTTGTCACTGATAGTGAACATTTAGAGATTTCCTATCTTCCCTGTGGCAGCTTCCATTCCTCTTCCCTTAGTTCCCTTAGTACTTGGCTGCAATAGCAAATCCTGTTACCCAGCAAGGGAAGGCCTCAGAACCACTCCAGAGCTTGAGTTCCAGTCGCCTTTCCCGCATGCCCAATAAGAACACGACCCCACTACTCAGACCCAGACCATGGTGTTACCTTTTCCTCGCTCTCACTTCCTGCACCAACCGTTCATATCTTCTTGCTGCAGCTTTTAGGTCATACTCAGAATCAGACTTCCCACACGTTTACCACTGCTGCCCTTACCTACACTGCCTTTACCTGTCACTTGGTTTGTTGCAGAAGATCCTCTCTATGGATTGCTTGCGTTTTCTTAGGCCACATTCTGTTTTCCATATACCTGCCAGATCAGAATGATCCCTAAGATTGGTCAAATTCTGTTAACTCTCTATTCATACTTTTCCACTGATGTGTGTGTGTGTGTGTGTGTGTGTGTGTGTGTGTCTGTCTGTCTGTCTGTCTGTCTGTCTGTGTGTGTGTCTGTCTGTCTGTCTGTCTGTCTGTCTGTCTGTTGGTGCATGCGCATGCATACATGCCTGCGTCTGCCTGTACCCATTGTCTTTTCTGGTCTTAGAATAAAACCCTATCAGATATAGGTAGGAGTTTAATGTCATCCCTAGCTGTATAGTGTAGCCAGTGTAGGCTACATGACACTTACCTCTTAAATAAATAAATAAATAAAGTAAAAAACCCTCAAATTATTGTAGTCATTAACCTACTCTACTTCTTCTGTATAAATCACTTTACTGTGTTTCCCTCACAACCCCAGGATTGAATTTTTTTAATGCATACAAAATAATGTTTTTCATTATTATAGCATTTTTTATGTTTGTCATTATACTTTGCTTATATTTACCCTCTCCATCTCATCCTTCCAATGAGTCCCTCCCTCTAAAGAGTCCACCCTTCTGCATATGCCTGCCCCCCACCCCTGCACAAACACATGCACACACACAAAATCTTAATTCTGCACGTGAGAAACATACAGTGTCTTCTTTCCCATCCCATCTCTCCCACAAGCACAAGCTTCTGCTTCAGAGCCTTTGCTCTTCCTTAGCGCACTCTTTCACTAAATGTCTTCATGGTAGCATTCCTGTGATGTTACCCAGCAGACAGTCCCAGAATATACACACTCCACTTCTCTGTCGCTGTCTGCCCTGTTGACTTTATTATTAGATGGATCAGCAGCTGGCGTGTGTGACACATTGACAGGCTACTCATCATTCCCCACCAGGAGGTGGGCTCTTTGGTTTTCTTCTACCGAGAGATTCCCCGTATCTGTAACTTAGCCTGTCCAAGAGTGAGATACTCAACAACTGTTGAATACCTCAGAACTAAAAATACTGAGTATAATTTATACCAGTAACTCATTTGCCTTTATTGCAGTTACTTAACTGTGGTAAACTTGTGGTTTGTTTTCTGAAAATAATGGATTATCTTATAAAAACAGATTCAAGCCCAAAAATAACTTCCTATGGCATGGTAGTTATATGAATTTAGTAAGGCTTAAGATAGCTAAAAAAAAGGATGAGTATATATAATTTAGTTAGGATATTCACTCGTGTCTGTATATACCTTTTTTACAAATGATAATTGTCTACACAAGATGTTCTCCCTAGCTGGCCAGTGATAAAGGATGTTGCATTCTGTGGTTTTGGGGTTCTTTGGTATCTTGTGTTTTACCAAAGAAGTCAAGTATGCTATTTATATTATGAGGACTGATTCCAGGCCTCTATAACAGGCTGTAATTTGTCACTTTAATATATTTATTGTTCTGAGTAGGTACTGCACTGTGTATGTTAAAATACAAAGGTAGAGTCTAGGGGCCTTGAAGTTTAGTAGGTGTGATAGTGTAGCATGTGCTACAGTGGAGTTAACTGTGAACTAGCCGGGAGTGGGCTGGAGAGCTGGCGGAGCAGTTAAGAATGCTGCTGCTCTTCCAGAGAAACCTGAGTGCTGATTCCTGCGTCCTCCATCTTGCAGCCACGTGGGATTCCAGCTCCAGGAAGTCAACTCCTTTTTCTCGCTTTTGCAGGCATACTCCAGGCAGTGCAGGCGCATAAACACACACACACACACACACACACACACACACACACACACACACACACACACGGAGGGAGGGAGGAGATGATAAAAATCAATCTTTTTAAAGAGCCTGGAGTGCTTGAGAAACATCAGCCATATGTAACGTGCGGTTGTTGGACATGAGTGTTAGAGCAGAGGGAGAGCCTAGGAAGAAGTAAAATAGAAGCTGTGAAAGTGGGGAAAGGAGGAAAGGCCTGTAGCTATGAGAGGTCAGCAGTGACCTGCTTAGCTCGTGGCAAGCACCGTGTAGAAGATGACTTGTTCAGACAAGAACTGCTGAGGACTGTAACTCCTTAGTGGTGACTCATGAGAGGCTGCAGAGAACAGGAGGTACCTCAGTGACTGCTGGCTGGCTGACTGGGAGAGTTCTAAAACCCTTAGACAACCTGCTACGCACTAGATGAGAAGAGACAGCCGCCCAGCTGAGGATGTATTTGAGCTCAGGCACCCACAGGCTATAATGTAAACGTTTATTGAATGGATCTCTCAAAAACGTGTGCTTGTGTGTACATGGGTTTATCATAATTTTATTGATATAAAGACTTACGGCACATAATTGATAGGTAATAGCATGCAGTACTCTGTAAAATTAGTAAATTCTATTTGGCCAGTTAATTCTCATAGAATGCTTCTGTTTTGCCAGGATATTAGATTTGTAATAAACTTATGGCTGAAATTAGCAAGGCATATAGCTCTGAAGTAAATATTTTAAGTTGAAGAATAAGACTTAAAGCTGGGAGATGGTTCAGCAAATACCTACTTGCTCTTGCAGAGAACCTGGGTTCAATCCACAGCACTCACATAGCAGTTCACAACTGTGTGTAACTCCAGCCCCAGGGGCCCACTACCCTCTTCTGACCTCCATGGAAACTGCATGCATGTGCCACACAGACTTAGACTTACATGCAGGCAAAACAACCCTACACATAAAAATAATAAATAAAATGTTCAAACTGCTTTCTACTAAGACATGTCAGTGCTTTATTCTTAGTGAAGTCAGTGACTTATTTGTTTAATCATCTAATAGTTTTTGGACATTGAAAAAGTATTCAGATTTTTCTAGTACTATTCAGAAAGTACTGGCTGAAGATCTATTATACCTAGGCTTAATCTGCATTAATAACATTTTCTCATACTTCCAATCTAGACAAACAGTGATACAAAAAATCCAGTCCATATTTATATTGTTTATCAATTTCTGTATTTAAATATTTTCACCAAAGCCAATTTTAAGCAACTACTGTGACATAATTGGGTATACAATTGTAAAAAGATATATACCATGAATATTCCATCAAACAGATGAAAGTATAAATAACCTTAATAAGAAACCCAGAAAGTGGAGAACTTGAGTGTTTTTTTAAAAAATATATTTAGTTGTTTCTGTAATTTAATAAAGACTGTATTCAGCATTTTCAGAACTCAGCTCCTTGTGGGTAAGGTGGCAATCCCAAAGAACTTAGGGATTGATGACTTAGAAGTCAAGTCTCCACTAGATGTGCTAGTTCAAGAATAGGGAATAAGAAGATTGAGTAGACCAAGAGGTGATGAAGGGCAAAGCCCTGGGTAACAGGTCCCAAGGTAGCAGTGATGCAAGGTTTGACAGCAGCAGGAACCTCCTCTTACAGAAACACTAGTCCAGCAAGAGAAAAGGAAAATTCCAAATGCAGTTTCTGAGAAGTTGATGTTACTGTGATCTGCTGTTAGCTAGCATGGCCAGGCCAAGCATTTACACTGCCTTTAGTGCTACAGAAGAGGACTCGTATTAAGCCACTCAACAATTAGCAGCCCTTGGCTTGCATGTTTCTAGTACTTTTTGTTAGTTCAGAAAAATAAAGTTAGAGATCAGCTCTCATAAGCGTTAGTGTCCGAGGTCTGAAATGAGCATGAGGAATGGGTGTGTGTGAGGTGAGGATCTGTAATCTGTAACTGACTGTAATGCCAACCCATCTCTCAGTGTGCTTGTGAAGTTCATAATAGGTGCCCGTGGCTGTGAAGTGCCTGTGGAAGACAGGGAGGACCCTTACTCCTGCCGACTGCTCAACATCACCAGTCCAGGTATGCTGTCCACCAGGTTGCCGTCTGTCAGTGGGCTGTCAAGCAAAAGGTGCTGAATTCTATGGGAGAGAGTCTGCTTTTAACCAGCTAAACATTTGTCATCGAAATTTACTAGTCACTCAGGGAGTCCCTGGGATTCTTTACTGACACAGAATTTCAAGGCAGACGAGTGTTCTTCAGTGTGACTTAGTGCATCTGAAGAATTAGATTACTCATAGATGCTGAATTTTGAACTTTTGGAAAAGTGCTGATTTTACCAGTTAATTCATAAAAGCCATGATGCACATATTGTGAGTTGACTTAGGTGTTTGAATTACTAAGAACCAGGGAATGTGACACATGCCTAGAATCCCAGCACCGCGGAACCTGAATCAGCCTGGGCAATGTATCAAGAACATGCTAAAAATAGAAGAACAAAAACATATATGAAGTTAAAAGTCAAGGACTATTGACTAAGTTTCTGTAAAATAAACAGGTTTGGTATATTAAAAAACATACTCCTTAGAATTAAATTTGTGAGACAGCAGAAGCTGATGCTAATGAGGTTTCTGTGTTGCCAGGAAGGCTGTCACCACTGTAATTAGCATTCCTGTTATGCTCAGCTGCAGTTGTAAAGGAGATTTTCCAAATCTCTGTTCAGTGTGCTGAGCCTAAATTCTGGTATTTTAAACTTTGTCAGGTCTTCATAGTTGCATATATCTCCCTTTTAGAAGTTTAGTAATATGCAGGGTGTGGGCTACAAATCTGGCTCTAAAGCCAACTCTGCCACAGTCTAGTTCTGTGGCCTTCTGAATTTACATTTCATCATCTCTAAGCAATGAATAAAAAGGTGTAATTGCGCATGCCCGTAATTGCAGTCCCTGGGAGGCTGAGGCAGGGAGAGTGCCACAAGTTTGAGATCAACCTGGTGGTTCCATAATGAGTTCCAGGGCGGCCTGAGTTACAGTGTGAGATGCTGTTAAAAAGAAGAAGAAAAAAGCCCCTACCTCATGGAGACTAGTGCAAAAGTGGAGTGAGTGACGAAGCATGTAGCACCGGTCCTGGGATTTAAAGAGCCTGACTTTTATATAAATTGGATTCCAGCCTACTTTTTAAATCAAGTTGAGCATATGTTCTAGTCTGTTACAAAGCAGAGCATTACAGACTAACTTTTACATATAATTGTGTTCTTCTGAAGTCTATTAACTTTTAGTAGAGAGCAAAACATTCATAAACCTCATCAGATGTTGTGTTGTTGCTAATGTCATAGCTTACAGAAAGCTAGAGTTAAAAACTAAATTAAAGCAAACAAGCCCACACAAAAACCTTTCACAAGCCTGGAGGTGTGTATGGCTTTCTGGCAGAGTGCAGCCCTGGTCCCATCCCAGCACTTGTCATCTGGAGCTTACTATCTTTGCTAATGGTGAGGAGTGGATGTTCCGTTAAGAGAAAACTCATCATCTGATACAGAAGCAGTTTTTCAAACTGCACTGTTTAATGTAGGTATGTTCTATTACCCCTGAGCATTGGGGTTATTTCAGTATCTAAGGGTCATGGTGAGCATTAATCATGCTGCTGCACGGTTAATAGCTGTTATCAAAGCAACAAGATTTCCTGCTGCAGGCAGCTTAAGCTTTAGGTACATTTTTAAAGGTATAGGAATGGTTTGACCCGCCATTTTTAATAGACCCGTTTCTACTTTGGATGCCTTTTGTCTTCTGAATATATTAAAGCAAAAATTTGCTGTCATCCAGTCAGGATGCTGGCAGTGCTTTCTAGCTCATGGCAGAAGTCTGTCCCTTTTTGTCCCCTCCTGCCCATGTGTATTAACAAGAAAGGGGCGGCATTTCCTGTTAATCTTCATTGTATTGAAAATCTACTATCTTATACTTAGAAAGCTTCTAGAGACTGAAGTGGGGCGGGGAGAGGGCGGCGTGGAACCCAAAGTCCCATGTGTACAAGATTGGGCCGTATTCTAGAGTCTCTGCTGTAAAGCAGGGCTGTCTTTCTTAGGTTATCAGTGAACTTGGCAAATTCTATCAAAACAGACTTCTGTGTTTTGTGTTCTTTTGAGGAGAGGGATCCAGTGGTTTTCTTTCTCTTTTTCAAGACAGGTTTTTTTCTGTGTAGCTGCTGTCCTAGAACTAGCTCTGTAGACCAGGATGGCCTTGAGTTCACAGAGATCCACATGACTCTTATTTTCCAAGTGCTGGGATTAAAGGTGTGTGTGCCTGCATCGTCCGGCAATCTAGTGGTTTTCAATGAGAGCTGCAGTGCTAGGAATCAAACCCAGGGCCTAGTGTGTGCTACGTATGCATTGCTATATCACTGAACTAGACTCATAACCCTGATATGAGTGTATAGACTGGCCACAGTCTATGCACTTTATAAGTATATGTGTGTGTGGACATACTTGTTTAACTAGTTGGGTCATCAGCAAAGTTTGAAAACCACAGTTCTAAAATCTACAAACATTATTGCCTTTAAAGTAGGTTTTAGGGGCTGGAGAGAAGCCTCACCGGTTAAGAGCACTGGCTGCTTTTCCAGAGGTCCTGAGGTCAATTCCCAGCAACCACATAGTGGCTCATAACCATCTATAATGAAATCTGTTTCCTTCTTGTGATGTGCAGGCATACATGTACACAGAACACTGTATATGTAATAAATAAATCTTTAAAGTAGGTTTTATTTTTTGCCTTATTATCTATCATCTAATCTATCCTGATTCGTTTATAGTAATTAAAAAAGTTATTTGAAAAATACTATTGGCTGAAGGTATAGCTCTGTGGGAGAGTACTTGCTTAACATGGATGAAGCCCAGGTTTAGTTCTCAACACTGAAGAAAAGGACAGTTCAGGGAACTGATGAACCAGTAAAACAAACATTGGCTTTTGAGCCATTAAACTGAGTTCTTATTCCTGGTCTGTCAGTTTCTGTGACTTTAGGATGATTACTTAGTGTCCTTTGGGGCACAGTGTCTTTTTTTTTTTTTTAAGATTTATTTATTTATTATGTATACAGTGCGTATTAGATCACATTATAGATGGTTGTGAGCCACCATGTGGTTGCTGGGAATTGAACTCAGGATCTCTGAAGGAGCAATTGGTACTCTTAACCACTGAGCCATCTCTCCAGCCCAGGGTATAGTGTCTTAACTGGCAAGTGGCATAACGGTCCTCCCATCCAGGGAAGTGGTAAAGTGGAGATGTGATGGGCAGTGATATAGTAGGTGATCAAAATCTGTATTTATCTGGCATAAATACTTTACAGTAAGTTTCTCAGTGTACTTCAGTTACTCCTATACTACAGTGGTTTCCTTATAGACCTTAAACTTTTAAATTGCTTAATAAGAGGTAGCATTTTTGGAATTTGCAGAACAAGATCAAATTTCCGAATGATTTTTACTACACTAAGTGCTATCTTCTATTCTGTTTATCCCGTCTGTCCATGTAGGTAGATGGCTTGTAGTTGACTTATATTTAGTATTCACCTATGGGATGTGTCTGTGTGCAGAAGTCTAAATTTTATTTATTTGACCATATAAACTGTAATCTCATTGTTTGTTTAGTTTTGAATCAGGAAATTGAAGCCTTTAGCTTTCCTGAAGATGCCTCCTCCTCCAAACTTTCTGAAGACCGAGTTGTCAGCGTGAGCTTCCGAGTTCTTTACCCAATCGTGATTACAAGTCTTGGAGTGTTCTATGATGCCAGTGACGTTGGCTTTCAGAGGAACATCACTGTCAAGTTGTATCAGACAGAGCAGGAGGTGTGTACTGATATGGACAACATTTTTCTTCTTTAAAAAAAACTTTTCCTTGTGGCTTCAAATAGACTGAAAGACTGAGCTTCCATCTTTTTTTCTGCAATGGTTGACGTTATAGTACATTGCATTGCAATGCTGGTTTGGGGATAGATTACTGTAGATACATGAGTTACATGTATAGAAGAAAAAGTTGTACTGGACTAGAAATTCCCAACCTAAATTTTTCATAGCTTCATTAACAAAGATGTCAGAAACATGAGCTGGAGAAAGGACAGTCTTTTCAAAACTGGTGCTGACAAAATTGTATAGCCACTTGCAAAAATATAGAATTAGATCCATATCTTTCAACTTGCATAAAAATCAATTTGAATCGGATCAGAAACCTTTTTTTTTTTTAAAGATTTTATTTACTTTATGTTTATGAGTGCTCTATCTGCATGTATACCTGCACACCAGAGGAGGGCATTAGAGGGTATAGATGGTTGTGAGCCATCATGTTGTTGCTGGGAATTGAACTCAGGACCTCCGGAAGAGCAGGCAGTGCTCTTAATCGCTGAGCCATCTCTCTAGCTCACATCAGAAATCTTAATTTAAACTTATAAATTGCTGTAGGAAAACACTTTAGGACATGGGTACTGGCAACAAATTTCTGAGTAGAATCTTAGTAGCATAAGAATCTACTAGTATAAGAAATAATCTCAAGAATTGATAAATAGGACTATATGAAATTAAAAGGCTTCACAACAAAAGAAATTCATCAGCAGGGAGAGCATACTACAAAATGGGAGAAAGTTTATTGCAAACTATACTTTAGGGTTAATATCTGAATATATAAAGAACTTTAAAAATTAAACATTAAAGAACCCGCCAGCGCTCAAAAGAAGAAATACAAATGGCCAATAGTTTAAGTGTTCAACATCTCTTGCCATCAGAGAAATAAAAATTCCATTTCACCCTAATTAGAATGATCAGTATCAAAAATAACAACAAAAAAATGCTGGTATGAATATGACGGAAGAGCAGCCCGTATCCACTGTTAATGCAGCCCTGTGGAAGCCAGTGTGACCATATGACCATATGCCACCCCTGCACATGTACACAGAGCACTCAACAGTCTACTGTGGAAGCCAGTGTGACCATATGACCATATGCCACTCCTGCACATGTACACAGAGCACGCAACAGTCTACTGTGGAAGCCAGTGTGACCATATGACCATATGCCACCCCTGCACATGCACACAGAGCACTCAACAGTCTACTGTAGGAAACCAGTGTGACCATATGACCATATGCCACCCCTGCACATGTACACAGAGCACTCAACAGTCTACTGTGGAAGCCAGTGTGACCATATGACCATATGCCACCCCTGCACATGTACACAGAGCACTCAACAGTCTACTGTAGGAAAATCTCATACCCATGTTATCACTGCCTATTTTACACAGCAAGGAACAGATAAGTAGATAATGAAAATGGGTACATATATACACTAGAATTTTACTCAGTCATAAAGAAAAATGAAATTGCAGGAAAAAGGATGGATCAGAACTAGAGAACATTATATTAAGTGAGGTCACCAAAGCTTGAAAGACAAATACCACCATATGTAGCCTCTCACTGTTAAATATCTGTGTCAAGTTGGGAATAAATATGGCTGGAGGCCAGGACACTAGAAGGTGACTCATGAAGCTTGCTGGGGGTGGACAGAGACAATAGGAAAATGTTAGAAAAGAGCAGTGGGAGAGCAAATGCTGCTGAGGGATTAGAGTCAAGGAGATGAAAGGTAGATAATAAACTGAAATGAAAGATGAATGGAAACCTATTAGTTTGTGAGCTGACAGGCCTTTCCTGTTTTGGTAGTATTTTTTGTTGATGTAAGTTTTCTCTTTATGTCTGATTTCTCCAGATACTGTGAATGATCTATTGTAGGACCCCTCAAAGAGTATTCGTTTCTTTTTTCTTGCTTTGCTGTAGCAAGCAGTTAAGTTGTCTGGAAGAGATTCTCAACTGTCCTTCAGTGGATAGCAGTTGAAATCCTACTTGGCTCTTTTTGCTCTTAGTTAGGCTGCCTGCATTCTGCTTTAATATGTATTCCAGGAGTCATCTTCAGATTAGGGCAGCCTTTATATGAAGAATTTAAAGCTCACTCTTCCTCCTCGTCTCTTCCCTTTCCTTTTCCCTCCCCCCACCTCTATGTGTCAGATTCTAAGGGGAAGATGGATAGACCACGTTTCCCTTTTTCCACCTTTTGATTCTCTTGCACGTTTTGCCTGTGTTTGAATTCCAGTCTCTTTCAGATCTTTGTTGTTACTGGTTTGTTTTCATTTTGAGATGGGACAGCCCAGGCTGTCTTAGCCTCCTGAGGGCTGGATTGCAGATGGGTATCATCACATCTGGCTATGACCATTTGCATGTTTTCCCAAGTTCACTGTTACCTATAGAATTGGTTTGCTATTACTAGAAGCCTCTTGGTTGGTTGGTTGGTTGGTTGAAGTTTTTAAAGTTTTTTTGTTTGTTTGTTTGGTTTTGGTTTTTGGTTTTTGAGACAGGGTTTCTCTCTGTAACTTTGGCCATCCTGAAACTCACTAGGTAGACCAGATCCACCTGTCTCTGCCTTCCAAGGGCTGGAATTAAAGGTGTCCACCCCACCCACCCACCACTCACCTCCAGTGGTTGGTTGAAGTTTTGTTAAGGTTAGACATGGTCAAACACAAGACTGCTTTTGAGTGTCATGTTCAAGAGGCTGAGGTAGGAGGATTTCTACAAGTTCAAGGCCAACCAGGGCTATATAGCTTAACCTTCCCTCCTTCCCTCCCTCTGTCCCTCCCTCCGTCCCTCTTTCCCCCCACTCTTTCTATGCCCACTGAGTCCAATTAGTGCTGCTTATATAAACATGGGCTTGGAGTCATCTACTGAGGAACCTGGGGAACCTACCAGTGGTCATACTCAAAAGAAAAGAGTCTCTCTCCCCTATAGCCATCAACTGCCAGGAACTCCACAGCTAAGGGCGGGACCTCAGCAGCTTCTCCCTCTCTCACGCTAGAGTCTAACTGGCTTGATCTTGTGCAGGTTTTATATTGGTAACAACTATTGTTGTAAGTTTTGTGTGCAACAGCCATGTCATGTTCAGAGGACAGCATTTCACAGCATTCTTCCTCATCCTCTGGCTCTTCTGTGGTGTCCTGGGTTATTTTCTTTTCATCCAGGCATGATAGAATGCACCTCAAGTCCCTGCACTAAGGAAGCTGAGCTTGGAGATCACACATGTTTAACAGCAAGCTGAGCTACATAATCAAATTTTAGTCTTAAAAATAACAAAATTACTAGTGCTGTTAGAATTGTTAATAAAAGATTAAATGTATGTTTTGTAGTTTGTTCTACTTTTACTCCACCTAAAGACTGTCTGGTTTGTGGGCTAGAGGAATGGCTCAGCAGTTAAGAGCACTGACTGTTCTTCCAGAGGTCCTGAGCTCAATTCCCAGCATGGTGGCTTACAGCCCTCTATAACTAATAATGTGGCATCCAGTGCCCTCTTCTGGTGTGCAAATAATCATACAGACAAGCCACCGGTATACATAATGTACATAAATAAATTAATCTTTTTAAAAAGAATATCTAGTTTGTTAATGTGTTAGTAGACATAAATTTAAGAGAAAGGGAACATATAACAATCATGGGTTCAGTTAATACTGGATGTAGCAATTTATGTATTACTGTGGAAAAAGTTAAATTATTTCATGGAAGGGCTGAAGTGTAGCTCAGTGGTAGAGTGCTTAACCAGCATTTCCTAAAACAAACATGAAAGCACAAAGAAAACAGTCACCCCCTGAGGGTCAGTCCTGTTTTCTCTTCTGAAAGTTCTTTTTGAAGAATTCCCATGCACATTTTGTTTTCCAGAGAGATATGTGAACTTTCAGTTTGTTCATGGGTGTGCATGAGGGCATTCTTACAGTGTGTTGGTTCGATAGCGAAACCTCTCATTTCTTTTAATACATTTCACTCAGAGGTTTTTAGAGGTTATATGAATTACATTTAGCACTTGAGATCTTAGTAGCAACTTGGAATATCTTAGTAATTTCATTCAGGCCTGTTGACTCAAGCCTGGAATCCCAGCTTCTTGGAATGCTGAGGCAGGAGGATCAGAAGTATTCTTAGCAGCTTAGCAAACCAGTGACTGAAAAGAGGGGGCTGTGTGGCTGGTGCTGGTAGTAGAGTGCTTACCTAGCATGCAAGGGGCCAGCAGGACTCCCTGCAGCTGTAAAACGACCAATATAACAACTTAATGACCATTGGCAACAACACTAGAAAATCTGAAAGATGGGGCTGGAAAGATGGCTTAGCAGCTAAAAGCACTTGTTATATAGGATAGGTTTGTTTTTGTTTTTTTTGTTTTTTTAATTGAAAAACCTGAAAGTTGTTAAAACCACAGTGAGCATGACTGGTGGCATTGTGGATTTGCTGACAAAGCTGCACATCGCATGAGGGTTGGCTAACAGGAAGTATCTGTCTGTTTTTCCATGCCTCCCTACCCACCCTGCAGGAAGCCCTTTTCATCGCTCGATTTAGTCCTCCAAGCTGTGGCATACAAGTGAACAAACTATGGTATAAGCCGGTGGAACAGTTCATCTTGCCAGAGGTATGGCTGTAGTAAATGCCAGTGAGATGTTTGTAGGCATGTGTGCTTCCTTGCCCCACGTCAGCTCTACAGAAGTACCAACGAAGAGGGTAGTTACAACAAAGCCTGCAGTTATACCAACAGAATTTCATAGCCATGCTTTTTTTTTTTAAAGTATTTCCTGTTGCCATGATTAACTTGAGAACTCTGTGACTGTCTTAGTGACTGTCTTCTTAAGGGACAGTAGATCTTTTGGGTGAGTTAAATGTTTTACTTGTCTAAAGAATTAAAAACAAACAAACCAACCAGAAATGCAGCCAGGCACCGTGGTGCACGCCTGTGGCCTCAGCACTCTGGGAGGTAGAGGCAGGCGGATCTCTGGGAGGTAGAGGCAGGCGGATCTCTGGGAGGTAGAGGCCAGCCTGGCCCACATAGTTCTAGGACAGCCAGCACTACAGATATAGAATAATAGGCAATATTTTCAAGCTAAATAAAACTTTAATAACATGAACACTTATGGATGATGTCTGAAAATGTGCGTGTCACCTCTGAGATGCTCTAGGACAGTCTTAAATCTTACTTGCTGGAGGCCACTTTGGCTGTCAGGTGCCCAGGTGCATCCTGAGGGTTTCCCCAGTATAGTCAGGGACTTTGATAGGCAGGAACGAGCATGCCCATCCATGGTCCTCAGCCTGTTCATAAAGGCCACTTGTGCATTTAGTGCTTTGAAACCACAGTAGGGGTCAGCCATGGACAGCTTTGTGGGTCATTGAAAGCTATATTGAGTTTGTATGCAATCTCAAAGCTGAGTTAAGATGTGAAAGCTAGACCATTGACACTTCCCCACTGGCCACTGGTCTCATTGTATTCCTGTTAGGGCAACAGCAGAGCCTCGGGTTTATGTAGTGTGGTGTACCTTTGGCGTCACATACAAGTAGCTGAAACGACATGCGTCCTTGTTAGTTTTATGTCAATTTGACACAAGCGAGAGTCATCAGAGAAGAAGGAGCCTCAGTTGAGGAAATGGTTCTATAAGGTCAGACAGTAGGCAAATCTGTGGGGCATTTTCTTAATTAGTGATTGATGGGGGAGGGCCCAGCGCATTGTGGTTGCACCCCTAGACGGCCTGATGGCCTTGGGTTCAGTAAGAAAGCAAGCTGGCGCTGGAGAGATGGCTCAGAGGTTAAGAACACTGACTGCTGTTTTTCCAGAAGTGCTGAGTTCAATTCCTAGCAACCACATGGTGACTCACAACCGTCTATAATGTAATCTGATGCCCTCTTCTGGCCTGCATGTATACTTGCAGGCAGAGCACTGTATACATAATAATAAATAAATCTTAAAGAAAGAAAGAGAGAAAGAGAAAAAAGAAAGAAAGCTGAACAAGCCATGAGGAACAAGCTAGTAAGCAGCATCCCTCCATGGCCTCTGCATCAGCTCCTGCCTCCAGGCTCCTGCCCTGTTTTGAGTTCTTGTAGGTTTGATGATGAACAATGCTGTGAAAGTGTAAACCATTTCCTCCCCAACTTGCTTTGGTCATGGTGTTTCATCATAGCAATAGTAACCCCAACTAAGGCAGTATGCTAATATTTATTTATTTATCTGGGTTTTTTCTAGACAGGGTGTCTCTGTGTAGCCTTGACTGTCCTGGACTCCCTTTGTAGACCAGGCTGGCCTTGAATTCACAGCAATCCACTACTTCTGCCTCCCGAGTGCTGGGATTAAAGGCGTGCTCCAATATGTTAATTATGTATAAATAGAATCTTGTGGGGGAGGTACTTGCCTTCTCTGGCTGCGTCTCCCGTGAGGTAGAGATGCTGCATTAGGTAGTCCAGAGGGATTCTTGGGGACTAACTGTTGGTTTTACATGTGTAGACCACTTAGAATGTGCTGTCACATGGCAGACATTCTATAGATAACTGCACCGTCGTTTGTATACACTAAAGTTCCCCATGAGTTCTCCACTTGCCTGACAGAAGACACTTAGCAATGTCTGAGATCTTGGCTTGTTACGTGGGGCTGTAGGGGCCCAAAATGATAAGGGTTTGAGGTTGAGAAGCTTCTTGAGGGAGGAGTCTCTGTGGGTAGGGTCAGAGGAACAAAGCAAGTTTTAACGCTTTCATCTAATCACAGGTTTATAGTCTCCCCGCTACTTTTGGTCACCCTTATAGAAACATTTTTGGGCTGGAGAGGTGGTTCAGAGGTTGCTCTTCCAGAGGTCCTGAATTCAATTCCCAGCAACCACATGGTGCCTCACAACCATCTATAATGAGATCTGATGCCCTCTTCTGGCGTGCAGGTGTACATGTAGGCAGAATACTGTATACATAATAAATAAAAACTCTTATTAAAAAAAAAAAAGAAACATTTTTTTTTGGTCTGAAAAAGCATTACTTTTCCTTAAAGTGCCATTGTTTTTGAGAAGTGCTGTGTCACTGTGTGTCTGCATTTTCTGTTTAGGACATGGACAGCAAGGAAGTGTGTGGCGAGGGCTTCATTGTGAAGTGTGAGCACTAGGAGGCTAGGCATTCAGATGGCAACTCTAGCTTCTTCATAGGTCTGTAGCTTTTCAAACTAAAAATTTAGTTAAGGAATTGGATGCCAATAGCTGGAGGATCTTTGTTGATTTGTTTGTTGTTTCTGTCAAAGAGTAATTTTTAAATAAATATAACAGAAGCCCTGTCTACTCCAGCAGTGCTCTGGCTACATTACATTTTACAATTTAAAAACTTTTTACCAATTCTTAAGAACGTACTCAACTTATTTTGATCATATTCGCCCCTCCCACAAACTCCTCCAGAATCAACCCTCATCTTCTTATCACCCATATTCAAGTTCTCCTTAAGAATTTTTATTTTTATTTTATTTTACTTTACTTTATTTTATTTTTTTTATGGTCAGGTCCAATTTGTGTAGTCCATATACTCCTGAGCACGCTCCAGCGGTACTCAGCCTTCCAGTGGCCTCAACCTTAAAGAAAACTCCATTTCTCCCTTCCACAAAAACCACTTCAGCTCTTTGGTGGTGGTGGTGGTTGTCTCGCTGTGTAGCACTGGCTACCCAGGAACTCACCATGTAGACGAAGGTAGGCTGGCTGCCATCTCATGGAGTTCTGCCTGCCTGGAAGGAACTTTAAATACTGGCATCCCTAAGAGTCTTTCTTCTCTTTTAAGCTTTAAGGTAAATATACTAGGTGTTTCATTACTTTAGAAAAATACTGAGAAAAGTAGACTTGTTTATTAGTGGGTATTGGGAGAATGTGGGGTGGTTTTTATTTTATTTTATACATTTTCTAAAAGGCTATAATAGATGCATATTAGCTTTATAAAAAGAAAATAATAAGCCTCTAGAAATTAGATTTCATACCATATGCAGCACCTTGCTGAAATATGTCTGGCATTATGGATTTTTTTTTGTGGAACCTAGTATTATGGATTTTTTTTTTCAAACCTAATGGGACCTAGTGGCCTTGATGATGGTTTTGCCTGTGTGTTACTAGAGAAATGAGAACCCCCCTTGGTGTGATCCATCTGTGAGGAGGAGCAGGTGGTCTCCTGTCTTTGCCATCAAGTCACACTTGTAGAGTAGCTGCAGTCGTGCAGCAGCAGCTCCGCTTGTCACCCTGTGTTCATCCTGCGGCCTGCCCACTGAAGTGTAAGCCTCCCTGAGAGCCACAAGTTCAAGTGAAAACTACTGTGTATTTATCTTAAAAGTTATTCCTCTAATTGTATACTTTTCTTAATAATGCAGTTGAAACCTAAAACTGCTTTCAGTACAAAACGGACTTGTCATTCAGCTGAGTCACTAGGCACATTACTGTTAGTTTGATGGACACTTACTTATACTTATATTTTTATGAAAAATGAGTCTGGAGCCATCTTTCTAGTCCATAAGAAGTTGTTAGTGTTCATATGATTTAGTTCCTGTGTTGTTATAGATAAGAAATTAGAAGTAATACATAAAAGAATTATGTGGAAGGGCTTGTAATAACTTAATATTTTGTGAGATAACTTATAATTCATTTCCTAACCTATAACTGTTTTTTTTCCCCACTGAGTCAGTAGGTTTATGATTTTCAAACAGAGTTGCCAGTTGTGTAGTTGTTTTGGACTGTAAGAGTTTCCTAGTTTTATGAAACCTAAAACAGAAAATAGAAAGGTTTGTAAGAGGAGGTGTGAGATGTAACTGTCCAGTTGTGACCTGGGTTGGGATGGGGAGCATGCTTGCTGCAGCCCATCTGTATGTGTATACCTCATAGACAGCTTCAGAGGAAACCATGCTCCAGGGGGTTTACATGGTGATGAACCTTGATGGAAATTATATCATGGTCCAGTTATACACTAAATGGAGTTGGGTGCCAGGAAGAGCTACTGGCAAAGAGCACACCAGATGCCAAATGTTACTGAATAGATGGGACAGAGAAGGATATGTTGTTTCCTTACTTTCTCTGTTTGTAGGTTCAAGGTAAAGTTTTCACAGCTATCTCCTGTTTTGACTGTTGGCCACCTGTTTTACTTTATTCAGCATACTTGAGCCATTTCATTTATTACTGCTCAGATGTCCTGAGAACTCCAGATGTGCCAGCTGATCCTGGACATTCAAGTGTTGTGGTCTTCCAGCCTTTCTCATTGCTTGTGTTTTCAGTCTTGGGTCTAGGTTTTTCTCTTTCTTTCTTTCTTTCTTTCTTTCTTTCTTTCTTTCTTTCTTTCTTTCTTTCTTTCTTTCTTTCTAAAGATTTGTTATTTTTCAGTATTCTGCCCATATGTGTACCTGCACTCCAGAGGAGGGCACCAGATGTCATTATAGATTGTTGTGAGCCACCATGTGGTTGCTGAGAATTGAACTCAGGACCTTTGGAAAAACAGCCAGTGCTCTTGACCTCTGAGCCATCTCTTCAGCCCCTAGGATTTTCTTAAACCACCTAAACCAGAATCATGGGATTTGTCCTTGATCTTAGACCCGAGTCCTGTCCATTCTAATTCTAAGGTGTTCTCGCTTCTTCCAAGTTTTACTGATGTTTGAGTTCTAGAAGAAAATACAGCATACAAAGGGCAAAAGGCCATTGCCAGAAGATGCATTCATGACTAACCCAGGCCGTCTAGTCTTAACAGGGTCCACTCAGGTTACAGGTCTGACCTAGCACATTGTAGTGATCAGATTCCCTGTGATAACACTATGGGCCATTGTCAATATTCATCCATTATGGTGTTGGCTCATAAGAGTGACTTGAATGACAATTTCCTCTGTCCTGGGTTGTCAGGATCTCTAAAAACATGACTTGGAATAGTACTTGATTTGGGCATTAAACTTGATCATAGCAATAGAAAATGAGTATTTTGAAGTGATGTTTCATCCAGAAGGGATATGACCAGGCACTTTATACCTAAATACCCTTCATATTGTTGCATTGCCAAGATTCTTCTCTGTGCTCAGTTTTTGTATGGTGGCCAGTGGCAGATTGTTGGGAGGCTATCAAGGTCACTACTTAAACTTCAACTTCACTCTTAGGCTCTTCTTAATTATTGGAATGTGATTTCTTTTTATGTAAAAGAGGAATTAATTTAACCTACAGGCAGTTCCCTGGGAACCTGTGTTGTTCAGTCTCATCAGGACTACATAGCACCTAGTTCTTCTCTCCTTACCAGCCTTTGCCACCCTACTGACAACCTCTAGTCTTCTCTACTTCCAAGCAAAGGACAGGGTTCATAGCACCATGGTGGACAGAGAAGCATCTGGCCTATCTTAGAACCCACCTCTTCTTAACCTGGTGCCACAGCCCGTGAAAGGCTTATGCTTCTGAAGGTGTTGTGTGCCTCCCACTTTCTGACACAAACTACTTCAAGACTGCTTTGGGGGTAATTAGAAATTCTTTCTGAGCAATATCTACCCCAATTCTTGCTAAAAATCTTTTTTTTTTTTCTACTAGTGAGCCTGTGGCCAAATGTTGGTAGTATTTAAACATAGTGGCTATTCTGTTTTCATTTCTGATAGTCAACGTATAACCATGGCTTGGTAAATATTAGATAGGCACATGTTAAAAATCTATCACATTTGCTTGAACTCTTTATTTTTTCCTGTATTTTATAGAAGAGTATACAGTGAAGTTGGCATTCTCATTCTTTGCTAATAACCTTAATAAATTAATAAATAATAAATCAATAAAAATAACTATTCAAAAGCAGTTTGATAGTATGTGCTGAAATAAACATATAAACACACCTTTCCCAATAATTACCACCTCTGGGACTTTATTTTAAATAAAAGTATTGGGGGAAAGAGACATTTAACATGCCTAAGTTACAGTAGCCATTTGGTTTCTCTCAAGTGTCTGTCAGCAGACAACAGCTGTAAGTGAAGCATCAGCTTAGTGGCATGTTACTCCCACAGTAGGAAGAGCAGCTGTGACTGTTGTAGTAATGTTAGGAAATTGATACCACAGAACAGCAAGGTAGCATCTATGAACTCTGAGTGACTGCTAACAGTGAAATGTTCAAGTTGTGGCTTGAAATTATAACTGATGTGTTTTGGGGGAGGGGGAGATGACATTCTTTCCAAAGTTTTATGTAAGTACTTTCTATGAGCCTAAGTAATAAGAATAAACAAATTGATTCACTATCATTTTCCCCCAAAGAGCTTTGAAGGTACAATCGTGTGGGAAAGCCAAGATCTCCATGGCCTCGTGTCCAGAAACCTGCCCAGAGTGACAGTGAACGATGGAGGGGGTGTCCTCAGGGTCATCACAGTAAGCTGCCCTCTGTTTGTTTGGGTTGGTTAGAAACATTAACTATTTTATGTGCATAGAAAGTTCAGAGTTTACTTTTATCCCAGGCAGTTTCAAGCATTGCTTTCTGAGTACGGTTAGTAGAAAGTGTTGCTGAGTTATTGGAGTGAAGATGAACAGCTTGAGCTGCATGTTCCTGTAGCTCCAATATTAATGAATAATATAGCTTTGCCTTAAGATTGTTACATTTTTAAGTATGATGTTTTATTTCTCAAGTTTTTCAGTGAGCAATTTTTAGCAGCATTTGTTCATAGCTTAGCATAGTACTTTATACCGGTGTTCTCAGCACTCAGGAAGCTTAAGCAGCAACATTGCCCTAAACTTGAGTGCAGCTAGCTGCAGAGTAAGAAAGGAAGAAAAGAAACATTTCTTCATAGTTGGCTATTTTGCCTTGCTAGCAAAATGTTAGTTAAAATACTATCTACCTAACGGGTACATTGGCACACACCTATAATCCCAACACTCGGGGAGGCAAAGGCAAGCGGATCTCTGTGAGTTTGAGGCTAGCCTGGTCTACAAAGTGAGTCCAGGACAGCCAAGGCTACACAGAGAAACCCTGTCTCAAAAAAACCAAACACTGTCTACCACAATATTAAGCTGAGCACAATGTCCTATGCCTATGGCCCCAGCTCGCTGCTCAAGCTAAAGCTGGAAGATTAGTGTTCAGGGCCAGCCTGGGCAACATAGATAGCATCATGCTGTCTTGAGAGAGGCAGGGGGGGCAGTTGGCGAGCTAACTTGCTTTTGTTTTATTTTGAAGCAACTCTGGAGTTTCTGAATCATATTTCTCATTCAGATTTTCCTCAGGTAAATTTCTCAAGCATAGAATAGTAATGATATAGATAGACCTATCAAGCAAGAGGCATGTTGTGGTGAAGTTGCAGACAGCCTTGCCATTCCCCTTGGTACTTAGTCTAGTGAATAGGAAGATACTTGGCATTTAAATGTAGAAGTTTAATCTCTTGAATGTTAGCCTGCTCACATGAAATAATTCTTGGTTTTAAAATGAGTGCCATGTGATTTATTACTTAATCAGAAAGCATTTCTTGCACAACCACTGTAAGGCAGGCACAATTAATCCATCACAGGTCCATAGTCCAGGGAAAAAGTAAGGCTGGAGAGATGGCTCAGAGGTTAATAGCACTGTCTGTTCTTCCAAAAGGACCTGAGTTCAGTTCCCAGCAGCTACATGGTGGCTCACAGCCATGTGTAATGAGACCTGGTGCCCTCTTCTGGTGTGTAGGCACATAGATACGAGATAGATAGATAGATAGATAGATAGATAGATAGATAGATAGATAGATAGATAAGTTAGGGGTTGACCGGATGCCTCAGCAGGTGAAGGCATGTGATGCCAAGCCTAATAACCTAATTCAGTAGGCACACCCATGTACGTACACTCTACAAATAAATAAATGTAATTTTAAAATGTTTAAAAGAAAATATATTAAATAAATGGACCACAAATTCACATGTAATTATACCCGTAACCTTGTAGGTATTTTACCTGTTATTTGTCTAAGATAGAAGAATTTTATGGAATGGAACCATAATTTTTATTATAAACTATTTCATCACAGGTGCCTTTAATATCATGCTACCTTCTATTTGTGAAACTTAAAAATATCTAGGACACACCCAAATTCCTTAATATTTGAATGTGTTACACTAAGGAAATAAGTTTCCTTCTGAGTTGAAGACTTAAGTTCAGCTGTAGAGACTAATGATCTGCTTTGGAGGAAAGATGGGGGTGGGAGGGGTCAGAGACACCTTGAACATTCAGCTACTCGGGGAAGAAGACCCTGAGCAGGAACAATTCCACCAAGTCTTCTCCCTGCCAGTAAGTGATGATGTCAGGAAAACTTAAAGCTAGGCTGTGACCTTTGAGAAAAGTTAATAAACAAGAGTCCTAGTTAGGTTTAAATGTCATTTTGTACAGCCTAGAGTCATCTTAGAGAGGTGTGGCCTGAGGCCTATGGGCATGTCTATATCTTGACTGTTGATTGATGCACAGCCCAGTTCACTGTGGGTGACACTATTCTCTGGACAGGTGGTTCTGGGCTGTATAAAAAAGCCAGCTAAGAACAGTCTGTGAGTGACCCATCCAGCAGTAGTCCTCCCTGATGTCTGCTGAGTTTCCTGGTTAGAGATAATGCTACATGGAGTAGTTAGCAGGCCTGCCTCTAAGTGGAGTAGTTAGCAGGCCTGCCTCTAAGTGCATGCTTTAGTTCCTGCCATGACTTCCCACAGTGATGCATGTGACCTGGAAGTGTAACCCAGTAATCAATTTCTTGAAGGAAGTTGCCTTTCAACAGTGTTTATCACAACAACAGAAATCAAACCAGAATATGATTACTAGATTATTGTTAAAATTTAAACAAGCCAAAACAAGTAGAACATACTGAAGTTTAAAAAGAAAGTATACAGTTATGGAATTAGACTTGAAATCTACAACATTCCGCTACAAACTATATTTTAAATTAAATGCATGTTATTCACAGTGACCTCAGAATACTCTTTAGTTGCCTCAAAATGGTGTTATGTAGAGAGAGTCCTTCTCCACTGAGATCTGCTTAAAAGAAAGAGTAGCCACACAGTATGCCATCTCACAAAAGGAAATACTGTGAAAGCACTGATGACTGCTTTTGACAGTTTCGGCTCTATTCTGGAAGGCAGCCATATTGGAGCACATCATAGAGAAGGCAGCAGTTCAGTGAATGGGGTGACTTGTGAAGAGGTGACTGATGAAAGTGCCTCTGAGAGGCAAGACTGATGGCTGGTGTCAGTTCAACAGCGGTAGGAAGTCAGTTTGCATCTGATTTGTTGGGAACAGATGATGGTTTAAAGAACCTTTACTCTGCATGGCCCCTGAATTCTCAAGCGCACTAAGATCTCGTCAGATTCGTGTGAATTTGTGGGGAGTGGGAAGGTGATAATTCCTTGTTTTTTAAAGCAATAGAGTTAGATATAAACTAAGTTGGTTTTTGTACTATTGTGGTTGTGGGTATAAGAACATTTATTCAGCTTTAAGTTGGAATTCTGAGCACTGGGTCAGAGCCATCCTGATACTTTAAATCCATGGCATAAGGGCTGGTAAGGTGGCTTTAGTGGTCCAGAGCACTGTCTGCGTATATTCCTTATTTTTCTATTGCTGTGGTAAGACAAGACCAAGGCATCTTATAAAAGAAAGTGTTTAATCTGGGACTCACAGTTCCCAGTGGTTAAAACCCATATTATGGAGCCTGGCAGCAGACAGGCAAGCTTGGTACTAAAACAGTAGTTGAGAATTTACATCTTGATCCACAAGCTTGAGACAAAGAACTAACTGGGAATGGCTTTTTGAGCCCTCAGAAGCCCATCCCACTAACACATCTCCTCCAACAAGGCCACACCTCCTAATCTTTCCCAAACAGTCCTACCACCTAGGGACCAAATATTCAAATATATGAGCCTATAGGGGAGAAGGGGGCATTCTTGCTCAAACCACCACAGTGCTCATCAGAGGACCTGTGTTGGGTACCCAGCACCCACATAGTGGCACCAGCCTTGGAGTATGGTGCCCTCCTCTGACCTTCTATGGCCCTGCACTGAATGTGGTGGTAGACATACATACATGTATACAAAATATCTGTGCACATAAAGTAAAAATAAAGGAATAAATACAAATGAAAGGCATCAGTATCTGCTGTAGGGCAGGCACCTTGGGGCTTCTGCTGGTTCAGCTCTGCATTTGTAATACATTCACTGTTAGCCATGAAATGCCTGAGCACTTTTGTTTTCATTCCTTTCAGGCTGGGGAAGGGGCACTGCCTCATGAATTCATGGAAGGTGTGGAGGGAGTTGCAGGTGGCTTTATCTACACTGTTCAGGGTAAGTTGGCTAGTGCAAATGCCTCTGTGCCTACCCTTGTTTTATAATTTGCTGTGAAAGGTCATCTTGTCATGTTAAAAGTCTCTTATTGAGCTAGGTACAATGTTGTATGCCTGAAATGCTGACACTTAAGAGACTGTAGAAAGATGATGACTTCAAAGCCATCCTGGGTGGCAACACCCTGTCTCCAAAACCAAGCCAAAAAAGATGACTTTTTAAAGGCATGCATTCTGTTATACAAGTAAAGCATAGCTGGACTCTTTCTGTTGGTTCCAGTTTTGTTGTTTCCCCGGCATAACGAAACAGTGGTGCAGAGAACATTGTGGTGCCCACGTAAGATAGTACCTCTAATGTCACATCACAAGGAGGCTTTACTGACTAACCCTGCCCTCCCTGAGGACCCTAGTGAACGAGTGCTCTGCTGGCTTCCTTGAGGAAGGAATTTTGGTAACATTTTCAGGTTCTGAGTCTCGAATGTGCTGTAGCATTTTTTTTTCTTCAACAGTCAGCTTTTCCTTTTCAGAAGGTGACGCACTGTTACGAAGCCTTCATTCTCGGCCCCAGAGACTTGCGGATCACATACAGGATCTGCTAGTGGAAGATGCCTTACTGCAGGAGGAAAGCAGTGTCTATGATGACATTGTCTTTGTGGATGTCGTGGATACTTACCGGAATGTTCCTGCAAAGTTACTGAACTTCTATAGATGGTAGGTTGTGTAGCTAATGGGTAGCTGTAATTTGCTTTATTTTGTTTTAGAAACATCAAACCCTGAGATTTCAAAATTCAAAAGACTTATCACCCAGGATATGACCTATTATAACCTGGGTGCATACACACACACACATTTTTAAATTCATGTATGTGTCTCTTTGCTGTGTAAGTGTGGGTGTCTTCAGAGGCCAAAAGAAGGCGTCAGAACGTCTGGAACTAGGCTTCCACACAGTTGTAAGCTGTCCTACATGAGTACCAGCAGCCAAATGGGTGGCTCCTCTGCAGCACATAGTTCTAACTGCTGACCCAACTCTTCAGCACCTGGCTCCTTCTGAAGTCATCCTCTAACATGCTGTTGCTTTCTCATTTAGATGAACAGATCTATAGAGTGGATGTTAAGTGGTCAAAACAAACAAAACAAAAATTAATTTCCTTTGGTTCATTCCTGTGTACCCTGTGTGTCTCAGTGTAGCATTGAATGAAATCAGTGAGCCTGGAAATGCTCCCTTTTTACTTTTACTACTACCTAATCACCCAGTTCCCTAGTTATATTCATACCAGGTTCCTAATCTGAATTCTGCTCAACTAAATATCCTCCTTGCATTGCTGGTCTCTACTCCATCAACTTCCAAACTTGTTGCATTGGGATACATGCAGTGGTGCCTGAGTTTTGTCCCCGCTGCATGGAGGCTGAGACAGAAGGTTCCTTTGTGCCTACAAGCTTAAGACCAGCTTTTACAACATAGCAAGGCTCTGAAAGACAACAAATAAAAACCCTGCTTGTCTCCTAACTTCCTAGAGCCTCCAGTGGTTCTTAGGTTTTGGCTGTACTTTACATTTGTGACAATATTTCGTTAGAATTTTAACATACAGTTACTGTGGCTGTACTGATGTGCTGAGAAACACTTGCTCTCTCACATGGCTGAGGTACTGACTCCCTGGAGTTGTCCGTGCCTGACTGGAATTTTACACTTTTTCCTTATCTTTTGAAACCTTGACTTATTTCTTAGAAAAGCCTACCAGATCTCTTTCTTCACTTCTCTTCTCAGGTGGAAGTTCAAAGTGCATTCTGGATATGTTTTCTTGGAGACTTGAGTTCTAGATTGTCCAGTTAGTTTGTTGAAGGAATCATTTCCTCATGGGGGCTAATTATTGTTATTTTGGAGTCATCTGTGGGTGGAAAGCAGAAGCATCTGGAATATCAGGACTGCATCTAGACAGCAATAGATAAGAGCCTGTCACAGCCAGGCTGCTGTGGCACACCTTAAATCCCAGCGCTTAGAGTGCCAGGTGTGGATGAGGCCACTATGAGGAGTTTCAGGAATTAGAAGTCAGAACTTAGATTTGGGTAGTTGTGGGTACACTAGAATTTTTAACAGAGTTCCTTCCCAGGTGTGGAAATTGAACTTAGTGTGGAGACTACCTTCAGTATGCTTTCCTCGTCCTGTTCCTTACACATCCCCTGTTTTTTCTGCTTCCTTCCCTCATTTCCTCTGTTGCCAAACCCCAGCAGAACTGTTTTTACATTTGCTCCTCATAGCCCACACAACTATCTACCTTCTGGTTCTTAGCATGCTTTGAGTGGAGGGAGGGAAACCCTGGGGATGGGAAAGAGGACAGATGCTCTACTAGTGTGCGGGTTCTAGCGCTACCTTCCACATTTTAATTCAGTGTTTAATTACTTGGCCTTATTTACACAACAGAATCACCAGTGACTTAAATATCTGTCAAAAGCTTATTTCTGATTGGCAAATACTGTTACACTGTTAGAAATAACTGAAAAGGCTGAGTTTGGTGGTGCACATTTAGCCCCATCACTCCAGAGGCAGAGGTAGGTAGATTTATGAGGCCAGCTTGGTCTACACAGTAAGTACTGACTGGTTCCCTGACAAGTTTTTACTTACAGACAGATGTGCAAGGACCAACAGTGAGGTACAGAATCTGGCTTTACCATTTGATTGGTGTCTAGAGAAATGAAGTAAAACACACACACACATTACACACACACACACTGCTCCCCTACCCCCCGGTTCTTCCAGAGGGTTGTTTATGATAATTTAAGTGCTGGAATTGTTTCCAAAGACAAATATGCTTGCATGCTGTAAGTCATGGTTTGTTTTGGTTTTTCGAGACAGGGTTTCTCTGTGTAGCCTTGGCTGACCTGGACTCACTTTGTAGACCAGCTGGCCTCAAACTCACGGCTATCCACCTGACTCTGCCTCCTGAGTGCTGGGATTAAAGGCATGTGCCACTATGCCTGGCCTGTAAGTCATGTTTTAACCCATAATGTATCCATTTAAAAAAAGTTTGAGACCGTCTCACTCAGTATCTCTTGGCTGGCCTAGAACTCAAGAGCTCCACCTGCCTCTGCTTCCCACCACACCTGGCCCATTTCATAACACACCTTGTTCACAGTGTTCTAAGTGAGAACTTCAGGTCTGATACCTGTCCATGATCCTGGGCTTTGTGATTAGGCTCACATGGGCCAGGGGACAAGGGACAGGTAGGTCTGTCTGCTGTCTGTGGAGAGTGACTGGGAAGCACTTATTAGAACAGATGTTCTACTTCAGTCAGACTTGTCATTCCTGTTATTCCAGTTGGTCAAGTGAGGACCAACTAGAGTTGATGGCCACAGTGATAGCTTCTCTGTGTGCAGGATAAGACGCCAAGGTGCACAGTGGCTCCTTCCAGGGCTGCACTGACTTGCCTATCTCTTTCTGTCAACAGGACTGTGGAAACCACCAGCTTTGGTTTGCTGCTCAAGACAGATGATGACTGCTACATAGACTTAGAAGCTGTGTTTAATAGAATTGCTCAGAAGAATCTAGATGGGCCTAATTTTTGGTGGGGAAAGTAAGTGAAACATGGACAGCCATTGGCATTCTTGTACTTGACTAAGTGTAATTAATTTAGAATTTCTACAAGAAAAAATGTTAAGACATTCCTTACTGCTTATACTATCCTGGACTAGTTAGTATGCTATCACTATAATTAGAGGGATTTTTATTATTATTATTATTATTATTATTATTATTATTATTATTATTATTATTATTATTATTCTACTGAAAAATCTCAGGTTTATTAACTAGGAATCAAAGATGTGGTTTTAGAAGTGCATGATCTTCGGAAGCTGTTGTATGTTTTTTTTGTTGTTGTTGTTAGAATCATGTATGACACATCTCCATAGCCATTGTCTTTGGTCCTTAGGAACACTGCAGGATTAGTGATTTGGCGGGTTTGGTTTCATTTAAATATGTACAGTACAGGGTGGGCTTCCTTAGCTTCCATTCAGGAGCTGAGAGCTTACCTAACTAATCTATGTAGACGACATAATTTCTAGGGTACATAATTTCTTTCCTTAGGCTGCAAGAATTTTTCCCTGCTCTGTAAGCTCATCCCTTGACAGTGAGCAAAGAAATGTAGTAGAAGGATGTGGTTAGCTACTACAAAGAAGCCACTTGTGTAACATCTCAGTTTCAGGTTGAATTGGGCAGTGGACAGAACTGGAAAGTGGCAGGAGCTGGAATACCCCAGCCCAGCTTACCCTGCCTTTGCATGTGGGTCAGGGTACGTGATCTCCAAGGATATCGTCGACTGGCTGGCAGGCAACTCTGGAAGGTTAAAGACCTATCAGGTAACAAGATCACTCATCCAGTCCAACGTCCTGAGATGTCACTGAAGCAGAGCCAGCTTACCATGGTTGTCCTTTCTTAGGGACATAGTCCTGCCACCTCTCAGACTTTGGCCACGATGACTATTCCTGTATATTTTCGGCCTGCTTACACTGTTTTCAGTCTTCATTTGCAAGTGTATTCTCTGGAGGAATGTAAATACTTCTGTTCATAAGAAAGAAGCTATGTACGTCTTTAATCCCAGCACTTGGGAGGCAGACGCAGGAGGATCGCTGTGAGTTCGAGGCCAACCTGGTCTACAAAGCGAGTTCAGGACAACCGAGGCTACACAGAGAAACCCTGTCTCAAAAAAAAAAAAAAAAGAAAGAAACTAAAGAAGTCCCTTCTTTCTCCTGACCTGGATATAGTGTCTAGGACCAATATGCCCAGTTACTAGATCCATAGCACACTCTATTGTGTTGGTGTAAGGCCCGTGAGGAAAGAGCTTGTGTGTTCGCTGTATGCTTCCTGTCTCCCATCTCTAGCTCACTCTAGTGTAGTCTACATTTGGCCTTTAGTTACAAAAACATTAAAAGTTTGCTTTTGACCATGAGTAGGGTGAAGATGTCAGCATGGGCATTTGGATGGCAGCCATAGGACCTAAAAGACACCAGGTAAGCAGGTATATGGGGCTGCTGACGTCAGGGCTCTGGTAGGTATGCAAGTGAGCTTACGTACTGAACACCCCACTCTTAGCACAGGAAATGAAAGCCTTCTGGCATCCCAGTTGTGCTCTTAAATCATAACACTCTACCTCATTATTCCTCAGACCGTGTATCTGTGTGTAAACCAAAAGGAAATGCTATGAATCAAAGTTCCTTCCCTTACCCATAAGATAGAATTAGGTCTTCAAATTTGATCAGAAAGTCCTCATAGTTTTACAATTTATAATTTGTTGACTTGAGTTTCTGCCACATGTCAGTGAGAAGACCTCTTAATTCTTCTGATTTTACCTAGTATTTTATTAATAAGGAGCCAAGGTGGGTAAATGTGTGTGCAAATAGCTAAATTGGAGGTAGGAACCTTGGAGCTGGGAAGACAAGCTTTTGCCTCGTTTGTTGTATTGATTTCTGAATTCTTGCTCCTCCTACTCTGGCTATAGGCGTACAGAACAGTCCACACTTACTCAGCAGGGACAGGAATACACACCCTGTCAGCTTAGCCTGAGTCCTGCCGCTGCAGCAGACTCTCAGCCTTCTCAAAGAATCTGAGCATTGTGGCCCGTAGTTTGCATAGGCTGTGGAGCTTGTTGTTGGTGTATCAAGATCCTTTATTAACTATAAACAGTCACACATAGGATAGTCACTTTGTCCTGCCCTGTGGAGGCATTGTCATCTTTAAATACTTGACGTTGCCTTCTGGAGCTGAAGAGCCTCTTGGACAGGAAGCTTTGTTCCTTCCATGTACTCAAGGCATGGAGTTGGTGAGTCCCTCATTCTAGGTGTTTGTTAGAAACAGGGATCATCAGGTGCCCCCAAGGCACATGTCAGTTCTAGCAGCCCCTATGCCCATCAGAATTAGCATGGTTTTAAAAGATTTTGATTTTACCTAGGATTTGTGTTCTTGGAGTCAGTATGTTTCTTCATATAAACATTGTTATTCTGCCAAGGAGTATGGCACTCAGGTCAGGAGTCTTGGACATGCCTGCTTTTCTTACAGCATAGTAATAGGAGGGATTCTGTTTCACTCTCATTGCATTTAAGTTAAATGAGATAACTTACAAAGACATAGTACAGTGCAGAGTACCGCTCTCTCTAAAAGGGAATAAAGTATTCATTTGTGCTCCCTGTACTTGTTTTCATAGAATTGCTTATGCTGACTCTAAGACTATTAATGTATTTATCTTAGCTGATAATATAGTGACTGCATACATATGGGGTAGTGTGGCGTTTAATGTTCACACTGCAGCCTGAGGACTATGAAGCCGTGGTGGATTCCCAAAATCAGGAGCCATCTCCCAGCCCAAATCTCAAGAGTTGTTCAGCTTTGGTAGGGTACATTTAGGTGTCCCGTATATATTGTTTCCTGGTTCTGTCTAATATTTTGTTTCTCAACAGGACAGCCTGTGGCTGTGTGAGAAAACCTGTGAGACAGGAATGTTGTCTTCTCCTCAGTACTCACCAGAAGAACTGAGCAGACTGTGGGAACTGAAGGAACTGTGTGGGGATCCTTGTCAGTGCGAAGCAAGAGTGCGGTGATCCTCAAAGACCAGGGACTGTAAGTGAGGAGAGCCCATGGCTGGTAGTGTGCTGTAAGCACTAGGGTATTACTAGACTGCACAGATCTTAATGACTCAACTGATACTGTGGCTTAAGTTTTTATTTATAAAGTGGAAAATTATTTAAATCCAAATTATTTTATAAAAAATACTGCTAATTCCTGATCACTTGCTAATTAGCAATTCATCATTATCATTTTTGGTTAAAACTGGCAAAATTAAAAAAATTGTAATAACTCCACTTAAATCTCAACCAGGATTACAAAATAGCTCTGCATAATTTAATTAGGCCAGAAAGAATCTACAAAGATGCTGGCATTGTGGTGCAAGGGGGGCCACATATACCAAAGTCTGGGTTGCTGGAAATACCAGTTTGTGGATCTTTGATATGGGCAACCTGGCCTTGAAAAGGAAATACTTGGGATCTTGCTTAAGATGTTTATTTACATATGTGCCACGATTTCTTTCAGCATTTAATGTAAATCCTGAATGTCTCAGCATGTACTGAGACATTTACTCTCACTAAACTGTTTCTGTGAGTGTGAGTAAAAGTAAACACCTCAGGGGTCAGTGTCACAGGGAAGTAGAGAAGGCACTGTGCCTTGCCTCATGTTTACCGTGTAAGACAGGCTCCGTAGAGGCATAATGTAGGGGGAGTATATTGCACAGAGTAGAAGATATGTTTCCTTAGCTTAAGGGACATTTCTCAGAATAACCAACCAAATCACTATAGTAAGCTTTTTAAAATAGTATGTAGCCCACAGCAGATGTTATCTCTACTCAGATTTAGACTGTTTCTACTTCATATTTACATCACATAAGGGTAAAGCTGTGAAAACAAAGTAGAAAAAAATCACTAGTAATCAAAGCCTTTATTAATATACAACCAAATGGTCTTTTTCCAACAAAACATACATCCTTTGTGAGAGCAAAGTTTTTGTTTCTGGTGTATTTACATGCCAGCCACTAAACTCTTATGATTGGACTGTTACCATCGTACCAGTAGACAATCTCCATTCTCCACAGAATAAAACTGTAATGACTGTAGGTCATTTTCTAGTTCAATTTCTCTGCCAGGCATCTAAAATTAGAACAAAGTGAGGAGGAATGAGTAAAACAGATTGCTGACACATGTTCGACATGCCACCATCCAATGGCAGGTGACTTGAGAAGTCAAAAGGCTGCCTCTGTTTAGAATCTGAAGTGTGGCTCATGCTACTGTGGGGAGCTTAAGCTTAGCTTTGTGTTTCTGCTTAGCAACTTACCTTGGGACTTTCATAGGACAACAGAAGTTCTGACACAGGAACTTTGAGAAGACGTGACAGCAGTCCCTTTACCTTTTGAACTGTCATGGAATCTATCAAAGAAAAGAAAAGTCTATTTCTCTCATGAGGACTAAATGTAGAGATAGCTCAAGTGAGGCAGCCATGATCTGTTTATCTTAGCATCAGTTTACCTAAGATACTAAGTGACTAAAGGTTTGAGTTTATTTATTTTTTTTTTGCAAACTGGGAAATGGAGACAATGTTTGACCTAAGTGGTCAGTGAGGTGTCATACCATTTTAGTAGCATTTACTATTTCTTCCTCAATCTGAGTAACCAGAAATAATCACCTCACTGAGGGGAAGAAAAAAAAAGGCCTTTGTGATAACTTCCTAAGGGGTTGCTGAAGATCCCTGGAGTGGGGCCTTGAGGACACCTCTCAGCCTTACTTTCCCTCTAGAAGAGAGCATAGTCCTAAAGGGTTGATGAGGTCCCTCCCAGCATGCTTATCCGGTCACCATCAGGATGTGCACACACATGACCACTAGGTATGGGAAGGCCACTCAGAAGAACAAATGCTCTGGTCCATTCAGAACACACTAGGAACTTCTTTCCAAAGACAGGCTGTGGTACATAGTGGATATTTTGATTAAGAATTTTAGTTTCTCTGAAGCTTTAGCTGAAAGTACAGCAATAGTGTGGTATCCCACAAAGATCACAATGTAGTCAAATATTTTTCTATAAAAATTGTTTTTATAAATGCTGTGTTTTTATGCAACTTGTGATAATAAATCTCTATTTTAGAATAAAACTAGCCTTTTCCTGTTTGTGATCCACTTTGACTGCCATACTACCCTGAATGTGATTGATCAAGTTAACTGTGTCTAGAGAGGAGTGGGCGGGGTCCCAGACTGACTAAGGAAGGGAAAGGGAGAAGACAGGTTGACTGCCAGCATGGCTGTGCTACCCTAGTACAGACCTAATGTGACACTGCCACACTCCCAGCAATTCCTTTCCTCCATGGTCAGCATAAACCTTCCTTACATGGCTTGAGTATTTTTTCAGAGCAACAAGAAGTTAATGCACACTGTGAAATTACTACACTGTTCGGCAAACAAGGAGATGTATTGACTAGAGTCGGTCAGATTCATGTTTCCATTTCTTCACATGCTCCTAGCTTTAAATCTAGCCCATCAGCATTTAGCTGTGAATGAAGTTAATCTTGAGAATATACAGAACTGTGTCATGCTTAAAAATGGGCAGATTCTTTTCAGTGCAAGTCTAAGGTCAGTTAGGTTGATCCAAAAGCATTTATTTTCCTAATAGTAACTCAGTTCCAGTAGTACAAATTTTTTTTTTAAGGATTCTAAATATCCAAGTTGTTTAAAAGCACTGACTTCTCTCTTGATCAGGGAATAATCTCTAGAGAAGAAAAGGCCCAGAGCATCTATCTGTGAGCCTAAAGTTGGTGTGGTGACTGATTCCTGTCAGGGGCACTCAAGTCCTCACATCTGTGGTCCAGGTGTGGGCCACATGGCATTTTACCCCAGCACTTGGCAAGCAGAAGCAGGCAGGCATCAGAGTTCAAGATCAGAGTAACACAGTAAGACCCCACCACCATCACAGGCAGTGCTCACAAATTTAACGAAAGTGTTTTCCAGATCAGCCAATGGCATCCTGGAGAGCCTGAAACTTTGTTGTGTTTTAGATTAAGCACTAATGAAAACATCCTGAGTCCTGAGGTACTACATGAACTAAAAAGTTCACATTCCAGCTAGCTCTACCCACTCGGACAGCAGAGTCAGGTGTGTTCTTACCTGGCAACTGCTTTTCTAATACTTGCTGTTCAAGTTTGTTTGAGCATTTTATCTTCAATGCTTTAAGGAAAAGGGGGGAAAGATTACTTATAATCTATAGCAGGGAATTATAGCATGCATGCACACAGAATTGTGACTGTGCCTCTGAGTAGAGCACACAATCTGTTTGATGACTAGCACCAGTAAATAAAAATGTATAGGCAAAGAGATTGCCAGAGAATGCAGCAGTTTACCACAACTTGGCTCAGTCCTCATAAGTGATTTTCAGTGATGTAATTAAATTTTTCTATTATTTCCATAAAGCTGGGCATGGTAGTGCACACCTGTAATTCCAGGCTGTAATCCTATCTTGAAAGGCTGTGGTAGGATTGCCACAAATTGAAAGCCAGACTAGACAACATATGCCAGCTATGAGACCTTCTTTCAAAAAAAAAAACCAAAATAACCAAAACCACCACCACCCACCCCACGCTCCCCACCAACTTTCACAGCCCCTGCACTAGGGAGGCTCAAGGAGGACGATAATGAGTCCATGGCTGCCTGGGTTCATATAACAAGCTCTTGTCTCCGACAGCTGACCCAGCCATTCTGTCACTTTCTTTCCCTCCGTACTCCTTCCAGACAGTTTAGCTAGGGTTCTGCTTATCACCACTCTGCTCCCTCCTACACCTGAAAGGCTATTCAGTGAGTCTGCAGCACGGGAGCTAACAGGATGCCCAACACAGACTGAGTGAGCTGGAGATGATTACTACCTAAGACAGTGGTTCTCAACCTTAGGGTCATAACCCCCTTGGGGGTCAAAGGACCCTTTCACGGGAGTCACCTAAGACCAGTGGAAGACACAGATACTTATATACAGTCCACAACAGTACCAAAATTATACTTATGAAGTAGCAATGAAAATAACTTTATGGTTGGGGTCACCACAACATGCAGACCTGCTGCCCTGAGAGAAACGCACTTCATCCCTATCAAGCAAGCTGTCCCCATTTGCTTCACGCCCAAGACCCAGTACAAGGCAGCTGTGTGAAAGGATTCTTACTTAGTAGCTGATTTTTGAGCATGAATGGCTGTTGTGTTTTGAGTTCCTCATCTTCAGGTGCACCATATTCTGTTTTTTAAAAGAAGAAATAAGGGGATTAATAAGCCAGAGGCCACAATAAAGAAACAATGTTTGTGTGAACAGAGCCTCTCCCAGGACCAAGTCAGCATCACAGATCAATTAGCCTGGAATTACCCTCCTCCTGCACAGCTGCTTGGTGGAAGGTCAGGAGAGAGAAACAGTTACTCCCAAAGAAGATCATCTGCTTTGTGACTAGGTTCCATGCTTATTCTGACAGTAGCCTAACTACTAAACCCGTTCGTTCAAAACCTTCCAACTTGGTTTCAATTTTCAAAATGCCCTTTCCTTCAGGGTTCTGAGAGAAACTAGGTGTGATGTGGACAGAAGTCACAGGACCCCATCAGGTTTAGCCAGACATTTAGTCAGGGGTTTAGTCCTGCTGCAGACCAGTTCCTGCACCTGCAGCACAAGCAGCAGCTTCCCTTATCTGTGGGGACACATCCTAGGACCTCAGTGGCTATCTGAACCTGAATAGCATGAGACAGAGTGAGCCTATCTCTATGTTGTTAAGTAGCACATGCCTGTGATCATCAATTAGATACTATAAGGGGCTATCAACTACCCCAATGTGCTGTGACGGAAGTTATGTGAACTAGCTCTTTCAGAACATCTTTCTGTACTTTGAAGCTTCCATAAGTCCATTTCACAGTTCTCTTTAAGAACCATGGCACTGGCTAGGTGGTAGTGCTGCATGCCTTTAACTCCAGCACTCCGGAGACAGGGACAGGTGGAACTGATTTTGAGGCCAGCCTACAGAGCAAGTTCCAGGACAGTCAGGGCTACAGAAAAACCCTGTCTCAACACACACACACCCTCCCAAAAAATGGCACTGTCATTTCCAAGTGAAACACTTGTCATAGCACTGTGACAGCTTGGTGATCTATGTGCTGATTCACTGAATGACTCATGGAAGGCAGCATATGCAGCATGGAATACTAAGAGAGGCAGTCTTGTGCTGAGTGAGGCAGACAGAACTGCATGCTTAGAAGGTATGCAATTAAAACAACGAATTTTTGATTTCTGGAATTCTCCATTTCATATTTGGGCTGAGGTAGACTAAAGGTAGTGAAACTGCAGAAAGGGGGACTACGGTCCTTCCCTGCTCTACGTGTTTCTCTGCGCACACTTGGCAGTAAGAAGCTGAACTGTACGCACTTACAGGCTGCTTTCCCTTCTCCACCCTCTAGCGACTCAGAATCTACCTAGAGCGGCCAGGAAATTGGGCCAGCTAATGGAATAATTTGAAAGCAATTCCCGCAGGCAGTTTGTCTTCCTGCAATGTTTCAGCTGAAGCATTTATATAGTGAGCTGCTTGCATTAGGAAATATGTGAAAAGAAAAATGGCCTAAAAGTGAACTGTGGAATGATGAAACAATGATGAAGTCAAAACAGTGGAAACTACATTGGGGCACAATGCCCAATCCTTTGCTTCAAAGCCTGGGGCCCTACTAGAGTGCTGAAGTAACCATTGTCAACACTGAATGCCACTAACAAAGGACAAGCCCTCAGGGACTTAGGAAAAGTGATAACATTTATGTGTAAACTTGCCACCCTGGGAGCTTGAGATGCCACCAACGCTTGGGATGACCTGGGTACTTCCAACCTTCGCAAGGGGCTAATCACCCCTAGAAACTGCAGGTCTCTGGGGAGCAAATGCTAACACTGCAGTTTGCTGTTTTTAACTCTCCAGTGTGGCCCTAGCCCCTTCAAAAAGGGAACAAATAGCCTCCAAAGCAGAGAAGACAAACGGAGGGCCTTCCCGCATTGCCGTGTCAGAGCCCTGTTCCAACTGGAGTCCTCACGGGATACCTGGACGTACTGCAGCAGAGAAGCTGGTATCTAGGATGGGCCGAGAGAAACTCTGCATTTGGTCTGTTTTTGTCTGGATCCAGATGACCACCAGCCTTTTTCCATTCATTCCCAAAGGCTTTTCGGTAATCAAGCTCAGCTCCACGCCTTTCCTCTGGAAGAATCTGTGTTGATGTGAAATAGAAACGTGTCTCTTAAAGCACCCTTTAGTGAGGTGCCCATGCACAGACAGATGGTCATTACACTTTACAACTTTCTTTTTTTCTCTTTTCTGTTCTAAGTTGACTGAACTCAGGGCCTTGTCCTCTTCACTGAGCTAAATTCACAACCCCAACCACACCTTCCTTACAGAGAACTCTGAAGTTTATTGATGAATTCCAAAATGGGTATGGTGGTTTCTACTGGTAATCCTAGTGTGTAAAGAGAGCTGATGCAGAACTGCAAGGAGTTCAAAGCCAGCCTGGGCTAGAGACTCTAGTTTCAAAAACAGAATTCTGAAAGAATTTTTATTTTATTTTTAAGTATTTTTGGTGGATTTATGTATTGCACCAACATGCCTCTAGTGTCTGAGGAGGCAAGAAGGGCACCAGAACCTTGGAACTGGTGTTAGAGATGCTGTGAATCACTGTGTGGGTCCTCTGCGAGAACAAATGCTCTTAACAACTGAGCCATCTCTCCAGGATTGCAACCCCATTTTGTAATTTTTACCATGTGCACCAGGTGCCTAGAGTCACCTCTCTTTATGTTAGCTAGAACACTGGCTTCTTCTAGGAAACTTCAGAGTGTGCCTAGGCCTCAAAGCCTCACTCTTGGGAGAACAGGGAGAGGAGACATGATCTGGGCTTATGTTTTGGTTTTGATTTTTCCAAGACAGGGTTTCTCTCTGTATACTTGACTGTCCTGGACTCTCTCTGTAGACCAGGCTGGCCTCAAGCTCACAGCGATCTGCCTGCCTGTGCCTCCTGAGTGCTGGGATTAAAGGCGTGTGCTACCACTGCCTGGTTTGGACCTATGTTCTTTCTGCCTTCTTTCCAAGGACACAGGATAAAGTGCCCAACACTCGTCCACTGCTCCTTAAAATGACCATTGTTGTTCAGGCAGCAAAGTCACATTGATTTAGCACTGACGTAAGTATAACCGTCTCCCCTCCAACTACAATGCACCTCATTACCACTTTATAATATCCAAATATAATTTGCTTTACAGTTTTTATCATTTGTTTTCTATTGTCTTTTTTAAAAATTCTTTTAAATCTAGTGCCATGGCACAACTGTGGGCCTAGCTGGTGGCTGCAATGGAAAGATTACTGAGGCTGGTAGAGGTAACAGTGAGACTTACTCTCTGGGAAAAAAACAAGGGGCATTGTTGGGGTCCTGGTGCTCACCTGACACTTATTGAGGGTCTTCAGCTCACCGATCTTGGCAATGATGATCTCCCTTGCTTTGTTTCCTTCTGTCAACGGGTTTCTAGTGCAGGACAGAGCCTCTAGGCTCTGTAATTTATCCAACTCATTGATAAATGACCACTGAAGCAACAAAGGAAGCAAGAGCGGCAAGTGGCAAGTCACATTTCAGATTACTTGGCTTAGCTCTCGTCTAAGGCACAAGATACACCAACCCCACCTGGAAGAGCTTTTACTACACAGCATGCCATGTGAACTCAATGACATTCCTCATCTGTGTAAATAAAAGAACTCTAACCCTAACATGACTTACTTTTGAAGAGTTTTGCTCTGAGGAAGCATTTTGCTTTTAGTTTTATGTTTTTTGCTTTTTTTGTCTTTTGTTGTTTCTCAAGACTGGGTTTCTCAGTGTAGCCTTGACTGTCCTGTACTCACTCTGTAGACCAGGCTGGCCTTGAACTCAGAGATCCACCTGCCTCTTCCTCCCAAGTGCTGGGATTAAAGATGTGTGCCACCATGCTCAGCTTCAGTTAATGTTTTTTTTTAACGATTTGTTTTTATTTTATATGTATGGATGGTTTTTCTGCCTGCATGTACATCTGTGCACATGTGTGTAGTGAGCAAGGAGGCCAGAAGAGGGTGTTGGATCTCCTGGAACTGAAATTACAAACAGTTGTGAATAGCCACCTGGGTGCAGATTACTTGAACCTGAGTCTGCTGCAAGAGCAGCCAGTGCTCTTAACCACTGACAGCCATCTCTCTAGGCCCCTGGTTTAACTTTCTTTTGACATAGGAACCTTCAGTCTTCGTGTGTAAGTGGAGATAAGCACTACGTTGCCCTGCACACTGAGGCAGCTCTTACTTCCGATATCTGGTTGTCATTAACTACAAGGTACTGCAAGGACGGGAACATGGAGGTTTTGCACCCTAGAACAATAAAAATAAAACTGTATTGTAAGAGTGAAAGAAACAGTTAGCATAGAAGGGAGGGACATTATTAACCTTACTTACCAAGTCCAGCATCTGAAAAATGTATAGAAGAAAGTCCAGTGTCAGAAAGAAGCAGGTGTTCTAATCTGAAATTGAAATATTAAATTGGATTACACAGGACACTACAGAGTCTTCTGGGGTATCTACTAGGCTAGACTAGCAAGTCTTTTCCTCCACCTTGGGTTTCCATCCTATTGTGAAACACAAGGTCCAGTAGGGAGGTTTACACAGTGATTTGTGCTCCCACATAGCCTTCTTCTGTAAGGTGCTAAGTGGGTCTCAGAGGAGAAGCATGGTCTCACCTCTCCAAAATTAGCAAGTGGAGATAATAGGATTCGCCACCAGGACCAAGTTCTGCAGCTACAGATTATCTGGTACCTACTACACATAGCACATGAGTGACAAGCACATTCTCCAGGAGAGCTCAAGATAAAACTCCCCAAGGGACTTGCCCAGCTTAGGAACTATATTTTGTATCTATTCAAAAGGTGTACTAGGCCAGGCATGGTGGCGCACGCCTCCCACCCAGCAATCTCTTGAGTTAGAGGCCAGCCTGGTCTACAAAGAGTCCAGGATATCCAGGACTACAAGAGAAACCCTGTCTAGAAAAACAAAAACAAACAAAAGGTGTATTGGGGCTCAGAAGTTAAGAGCACCGTCTGTTCTTCCAAAGGTCCTGAGTTCAATTCCCAACAACCACATGGTGGCTCACAACCATCTATAATGAGATCTGGTGTCCTCTTGTGGCCTGCAGGTGTACTTGGAGGCAAAACACACTGTATACTTAGCTGGGCATGGTGGTTCATGCCCGTAATCCCAGCACTTGGGAGACAGAGGCAAATGGATTGCTGTGAGTTCAAGGCTAGCCCAGTCCACAAATCGAGTCCAGGGCAGCCAAGATAACACAGAGAAACCCTGTCTTGAAAAACTAAAAACAAACACTGTGTACATAATAAATAAATCTCTTTTTTAAAGGTGTATTGACATATGACAATTCATTCACACACACAAAAATGATACTGATCTTTAACAGGCAAATTTTAAGGATTACCTGGGCAAATATGCTATCAGGCACAGCTGGCTTTCATCAATTGATGGATTAGAGGAAAGGTCTAGTAACCTCATCTTCTGCAGGACATTCACTGGCCTGTATGGAAAGTAATAGCTTTTTCAATATAGATTAATCTCTTGTTTTCAAAGATAGGAGGGGCTTAAAATATGTATGTTCCTGATGTTAGAAAGGGTTAGGGAAGAAGGCAAATGGATCTGGTCCCCCAAAAACCCAAGGGTTGCTGTGTTGAAATGATGGCAGTCAGGAACCTTATCCTGCCTTTGATAATGGATGGGAAAATGCCCATATTTGCCTCCACCAATGAAAACATTCTATATAATAATGATATTGTCTAAAAAGGGAGATGATGGGCCAGAAAGATGGCTCAGTAAAGGCACTTCCCAACAAGCCTGATGGCATGAGTTCCATCCCCAAGACCCATGTGATGGAAGGAGAGAATGGATTCTCAAACTGTTCTGACTTCCACATGCATGCACACACCAAACCAACCACAGTCTAAATAGATTTTAAAAGAGGGAGATGGCCTAGAAATACGACTCAGTCTTTAAGAGCATTTGCTTTAAAGAGCATTTAAGAGCATTTAAGAGCATTTGCTGCTCTTACAAGTTGTGTTCCTTACATGCGTGTCAGGCAGCTGCCTGTAACTAGCTCCAGGAAATCTGATACCCACCCACTTTTGGCTTCATCGGGCACCTGCTTACACTCAGATACACAATAAATTTAAAAAAGGAAAATCCAACTTTTTGGTTGGTTGGTTGGTTTTTGTTTGTTTGTTTGTTTTTTGAAACAGGGCTTCAAATCTAGGCTGGCCTTGAACTTGAGATCCACTTGCCTCTGCCTCCTGAGTGCTGGGATGAAATGCGTGCACCACTCTACCAGGCTAATATTTTTTTAAGGAAGATGAAGCAGCAATATATTTATTTAGGAGAACATGATTACACATACACTGTAGTACAATGGCCTTAAGCAGATATTACCAATTAAAGATCCTTCATTTACTAGACACAGCTACTCCCAGCTGTTATCCCAGCATTCAGGAGGTGGAGGCAGATCAGAAGCTGCAGGTCATATTTGGCGCGTAACTAGTGTGAGGCCAACTTGGGCTATAAGGGAGACTCTGTCTCAAAACAAGACAATAGGGCTGGCAGGACAGCTCAGTGAATAAAAGTGCTTGTTGTACAAGCCTGGCCACCTGAATTCAATCTCCTGAGCCCACAGTGGAAGGAGAGAATCCCAAAAGTGTCCTTTGACCACACACCCATCAATTCACACCTCCCCCTCCCTCTCATAAAATTATTTACTTTAAAAATTTTGTAATATTAAAGAATAACTAGGGGGCTGGTGAGATGGTTCAGTGGTTAAAGAGCACTGGCTGCCCTTCCATAGAATCAAAGTTTAATTCCCAAAACGTACATGGTGACTTAGATATTCACTCCAGTGTTAGAGGTTCAGACACCCTCTTGGCTTTCTTGAGCACTGTATGAATTTGGCATATACATTCATACATATAACATAAAAATGAATAATATCTCAAATTTTTAAATAAGAATGAACCTATGGCCTTGCACATGCTACACCAGTGCTCTATCACTAAGCTATACCCCTGCAGCCCTTGGTTTTTTGAGACAAGGTCTTGCTTGGTTGCCCAGGATGGCTTCCTGCCTCAGCCTTCCAGGTAGCTGAAACTACTAGCATGTACTCTGGCTCTTACTACTAAGTTAAAAAAGTAAAAATAAAGAAAACAAAAAATATATCCAATATATCCGTACTCCACTGAGAATCAGAGAAACTAATACATGTATGCAAAACTAATAAGTTCTAATATTTAGTTTGGGTGTATCTGAGAATCCAAGATATTTATACAAAACTATTAAAAATCAAATATTTAATGCAGGTATCTTTGATAGGTTTCTTCTGGTTTGAATAACATTTCATTTGAAAGTCTAATCTGTAATACAGTGACTAAGGAGTGAATATTGCTACAATTTATACCTGTAAATTCTCCTAGAAGTTAATGGACCTGAGACTTTATTCAGAATAACTGAATAGCAATAGATTCACTGAAGCAAAGCCCATTACCTTTCTGAAATGGAAATATTGTTAGACTTGAGGTAAAGTTCCTCGAGGACTGGCCATGAAGGGGCACAATGCAGCACCTGGGAAGAAAACTGAACTCAGTGTCTGGCAGCTTCTGCTGGCCATGCTCAGTGACATCATCACAGGAAGGCCATGCCTTGTGGACAGGTCATCTGGGCTGACTCAGGCACCAAGTGGTGGTGCAGGAGGATGTAGGACCATATTGAAAGGCTATAGGCAGACATTTTTCTGGCACTATTAACCCAGCAGCTGAGTCGGCACCCAGCTTAGGAAATGCTGCCAAAGGAGCAAGGAATGCTGATGGACACCCCAAATACTTAGTGGCCTGAGCTGTGGACAGGATGTGGTACTCAACTTAGTCCTGCAGCCACTTGGACATGTTTAGAATATGCTGAAAACACAGATATCTTCTCATTGGTTCTTAAGTTTTTTCCCTTGAGCCACACTGCCATCCTCCCCGCCCCCTTAATTGCTAAGTGCTTTCCTGTCCTCAGGCTCAGTGTGCACCAGAAGAGGGCAGGAGATGGATCCTTCACAATTAGAGGCCCAGGAAAGACAGAAGCAGATGTACCAGATGCCTCTGTGCTAAGGAAAGCTGTGGTTCCGCACAAGCCAGTCATACCAGGATGGTGGACAGTGGGGACAAGCTGCATAGAGGGAAAGGGTAAGCCTCTCTACCACATGCTCCGCCCTAAGAACATCTGCAGGGAACCTGGAAGAGCTAGCATTATGGCTTTTTAAACGCCACAGATTTGACATGTCACTGTGAGCATCCATGTCCAAGACTCCTGAGCAATACAACCAAACTTAAGAGCCAGGGCCAGGCTGAGAAAGAACATGGATTATCAGATGTAAAATCTATTTCACCAAAGGATTACTCTTCTCTGTAATGGAGTTTATATTCTAATGTTTGGATAAAAGGGCAACTGAAATGACGCCAGTTAGGCTTCAATTCCCTTTTAAAGCAAAAATTATAATCACTTATTACTGTGTAATAAAGCAAAAATGATTACCTCAGCCCACGTTATTCCCGTTTTGTTTAGGACTAAAGTCTTCAAAGTAGAAAATGTTCTGGTTGTAGCTGGTGAGTCAGAGGGAAACTGCAGTTTATTTTCACTGAGAAGAAAAAGGAGATGTGAAGTACTTACACAGCAGACCCAACACACTGACATCAACAGTCTGGGATTTAACCCGAAGATTTGAGAGGGGTTCTCATGGACGTCAGCAAAGCTTCAGATTTCCTCATGCATGTGAAGTTGACTTGGGCTCCCATATTTCCAGAAGAGGAAACACTTGGGTCAAAATATACCCAATTGATGTCTGAGGTGCCTTCAAGCCTGACCGCCTGTCCTACTGCATCTGCATTAGCCTGGTAAGGCTTACCTGCATGTGTAAAGCACTTAGGAATACAAGGGCTCAATGGTAGAGGGCCTGTGAAGCACAAAAACTTGGGCTTGGAGGAGGGAGAGATGGAAGGACGGACAAATGGACCAGCCTAGGTGAGCCTTTTGAAAGTGAGGTTCTGAGATTAAACAAATATTTGGGAAGATCCTCAGAAAAATGTGACATGAGTAAACAAGGTAGAGAAGTTAAAAATCTTTATCAAAACCACAGTAAGCAGTGTCCCAATGAACTTCTTATTCCTAAAGAATTAAACGGATTCCAAATAGACAAGCACGTGAATCCTAAGCCCTCTCCTCCTCCACTGAGATCACATGTACCACAGTCCTTTCATGGTCAGGCTTACAAGCCAAGAAGACCCACGCCTCCACTCGGTCACGACACAGGCATGCTCCTTACTCATACACCTCAAGGGCCTATCTGAAGACTGCCCTGAGGTAACCCTCAGCAGAGGTCAGTCGGCCAGAGCTTCCCAGGAAGCCAGCTGTCAGGGAAGGCTGTCAGAGTCCATACCTGAGATTGAGAGCTTCCAGGTCTTTGAGCTGCTCTGCAATAAGAACCACTTCATCCCAAGTTGACAACAAGTTTTTGGACAAATCTATAACTCGAATATCTAAAGGCACATTTTAAGAAAAAGTAATTTCAAAACACCAAAGACAAAGAATTAGTATCATTCTAATTCTAGAATGGAGATTTTTTTTCTAGGGGAAGAAATGGGAGTTTAGACAGGGTTTTGTTGGCTCTGTTTTTTAACAATTAAACTTTATTATACAACCCAACTAGCTTACACAATAAGGAAAAAAATGGTTAAAGGGACAGAAGAGTGAACCTTCGGGTATCCGTTCCACGGGACGGGTCCTTAGGTGTCTCTCTGTCCCTCGAGCTGGTCCGGTCCTGTTGCTCTCACCCCGCGCTCTCCTCGACTCAACCTGTTGTTTTGTCTACCCCCCCCCCCACCTTCCCAGTCACATGCAAAGGGCGGTCTCCTTCTCCCTTCAGGGTCAATTAGGTAAACATTAGCCACGGTGGGGTTCCCAGGTAGGCTTCCTGAATTCCAAGCCCAGGAAGGCTCCAAACAGTCTGTCACAAGGTATTCATGGTGTGCCCCAAGGGTAAAGCCCGCCAAGATTGTTTCCACCTGTGACAAAGCTTAATCTTTCCCACAGGGTTTCTCTGTGTAGCTCTCTTCTGTAGACCAGGCTGGGCTCGGACTCAGAGATCCATCTGCCTCTGCCTCCTAAATGCTGGGATTAAAGGCGTGCACCACCACCACTTGACTAGAGTGAGGATATTTTTTTTAATTTACCTTTATTTTATGTACATTGATGCTTTGCCTGCATGTATGAGTGAGAATGTCAGATATTGGAGTTACAGACAGTTGTGAGCTGCAAGGAAGGTGTTGAGATTTGAACCCAGGTCCTCAAGAAGGGCAGTCATAGCTCTTAGCCACTGAGCCATCTCTCCAGTTCCTAGAGTGGGGATTTTTAACTTCTTACTGTGCACCCACTAGTCTGAAATTTCTTTCATGAACACAAATGTTTTCATCTTTTAAATTATTAGACTGGCTATAGCTCAGTGGCAGAGTGCTTGTCTAAATGGCCAAAGCCCTGAGTCCCATCCCTAGCACTGCAAAACAAGACAGAGAAACACTATTATCCCCATTCATTCAAAAGCTAAAATATTCATTTTCATGTGTCAAGGTGAGAGACAAGCATCTATCATGTGAGATAAGCATAACCAAAGAAGAACCAAGTGTCATAATGAAACTCCTACCAGACTGACAAAAAGACAGACAGACAGCAACTGATATGAGCCAACACACACACACACACACACACACACACACACACACACACACACACACACACGGTGCATACCAATCCTTCTCTCTAGAGCACCAGTCCTAAACTCAACAGATCTTCTTGACAACACCATCTCAGAGAAGAATACAAGAGTAGTGACAACACAGGCAAGAAAGGGGCTGAGAACTCAAGGTCTGCAATGTGGCTCATCTGTGGTTCAAGACCACAAATTTAGAATAAGGCTCTGGGATCATCACACATGGCTTAAGGATCAACAGCCATGCTCTTAGGGAAGTCACAGTGTAATATAGTCCCAGACCAACTAATGGAAGCCCTCACATTCCCACTTGGTATGTGTGGGTGTTACTATGGTTACGCTACAAAGAGTTACAGTTCTCAGCAGGGAGACAGTTCATACCTAATACCTCCTATAGGTCTGAAATTGCCTGTCAGAGTGGCAGTAGGCAGGAAGGAAGTGGTTTGGCCATACAGATAAAAGTAAAAGCAAAGCCTATGAGCAACTTGAACAGAAAACTAGGGAAACCGAGGAAGTACAACCTGGAGGAGTCCTGTAGCATGCTGGACACAGCAGTGACCACAGTGGAGGTGCTGAAGTCAGAGTGGGAAGAGCCACCTCCAGTACACCTGGATAGATGGACAGGTATTCTCAAAATGAGGTGCCTAGGGCCGTGGTCCTCAACCTTCTAACACTGACTCTTTAATATACTTCCTCATGTTGTGGTGACCACCAACCATAAAATTATTTTCAGTGCTACTTCAAAACTGTTATTAATGACAATGTAAATATTTTTGGAGATAAAGATTTGGCAAAGACATCTCAGCCTAGAGGTTGAGAACCACTGACCTAGGCCTTGGAGGCCAGGCCACATCATGAAGGACCTCTAGGCTGCTTCAAAGCCTGCTAGTCTGCCAGAAATGAGAAGTACTAGAGAGGCTAGAGCAGGGTAACAGGAAATGGCCTGGATCTCTAGAAAGTCACTGCTGCAGAGTTGAGCCAAGGACTATAGGGAGACAAAAGAGTTTTAGTTAGGGTTATTACTGCTATATGACCATGACCAAAAGTGACCTGGGGAGCAAAGGGTTCATGAAAACAAAGATCTGTAGCTTACTGTTATGAAAGAAAAATGTTAAAGGTTCCAAAACACGGACGATTCCATAAACAGTGATCACTGACAGTACGTTAGGAAGCCTCAGCCTGCACTCAAGACACTCACAGTTGCTGCCAGGCATCTGACACACAGTTCACTGAAGGAAGCAAAAGCAGGAACTGGGTAGGAACCTGGAGGCAGGAACTAATGCAGAGGCCATGGAAAGGAGCTGCTTATTGGCTTGCTCATGGCTTGTTCAGCTTTTTTTTTTTTAAGATTTATTTATTGCATATACAATGCTCTGCTTGTATGTACACCTGCAGGCCAGAAGAGGGCATCAGATCACAAAGTAGATGGTTGTGAGCCACCATGTGGTTGCTGGGAATTGAACTCAGGACCTCTGGAAAAGCAGTCAGTGCTCTTAACCTGTGAGCCATCTCTCCAGCCCCTTGTTTAGCCTTTCTTATATCACTCAGAACCATCAGCCCACGGGTGGCATCACTCGAAATGGACTGGGCCCTCCTCAATCAGTCACTAATTAAGAAAATGCCCTACAGGCCTTCCTATAGCCTGATCTTTTGGAGGCATTTTTCTCAACTGAGGCTTTATCTTCTCAGATAACGCTAGCCTGTATCACGTTAACATAAAATTGGCCAGCACATCCTCACAGCAGACTTGGATCCCACTTTAGCATGAGAGCAGGTGGAATTCTCATGCCAAGTATCTCAAGCACAGTCAGCACAATTTGCCAGACACAGGAAGTGAGGAAGACAGACACAGAGCTGGCCAGGGACATGGAACTGCTGTTTACTGGATGCAGAGCTTATGGTACAAGCAGTCTGGAGGTGACTCAATGTGCCACATGTTTGAGATAAATATTAGACCTGACAAAAATAGGTGTTAAATGAGCAGGGGAAAACAGAAAGCAGTGTGGAAAAAGAAGCATTTTGGGGTCCAACTGCACCCCAATTCAATCTGAGAGCAGCTGAAGGCACACAATTCCTCACTGAGAGAAGGAATCTTTCTCAAGAGTCAGAAAGAGCATCTACCCAAGGAAGAAAAGCCCTAAGGCTGAGAACGGCAGCTGCAGCTGCTGCTTTAGTTATTTTTGAGACAGGCTCTCATTAGCCCAGGCTGGCCTTAGGTTTCTATGAAGCTAAGAATCACTTTAACCTCATGGTTCTCCTGCTTCTGTCTAGTACTATGATAACAAGCTTGCACCGCAACACCCAGCTGCTGATTCACCTTTTTCACACAATAAAATCCAAGGCGCAGCGTAGGCAACAGCACAGCACAAGACAACCAACCTGTCACCTCCATCCAAAGTCCAATTTGATACATCCCACAAGTAGAAACATTAAACACAGATGAAATATAAGATGATAATCTCAGCAGTATGAAGAATGAAGTAATCACAAGGCCACCGTGAGCTACATACCGAGTCCCACGCCTGGCTGGTGTATGTTTTTGAGATAGTGTCTCACACTGTAGTCCAGTTATTCTTCAAGTGTGAAGAAAGATGTCCAGTAAGGCAGAGAGAGCTGACTGGGTGTGGGCACATGTGGCAGGTTGGCAGGTTTGGATTTGCAGAGTGTTTGCCCAACCTTTCTTCCCTGCCCTGTGCACCTTGTCGAGCTCCCCAACTGGTTCCTCCTGAGATGCACCCCTTTCCAGCCAGTGCCATGGAGTGATAACACAGGCTCTCCATGTTTGTGGGGGTTTTGGTGTATGTTTTGTTGTTGTTGTTTTGTTTTGTTCTTTGAGACAGGTCTCTCTGTGTGTATCCCTGGCTGTCCTGGACTTTCTTTGTAGACCAGGCTGGCCTCAAACTCATAGAAATCTGCCTGCCTCTGCCTCCCTGAGTGCTGGGATTGCAGGCATGCACCACTGTGCCTAGCTGTGAGACCGTATCTCAAAAAAAAAAAAAAAAAAAAGTCTCCTACCCAGCAGCAGAAAACTATACTGAAGTGTAATAGAATGTTTTCACTCTCATGGGCCATGCCTGCAGGCAAAGGGGTCTGGGGACGTACTTAACTGTACTTAACCGAAGGGTACGCAGTAAGTTCAGGAATAAGTTGGCAATGAAAAGGATACTGGGGCAGGCTTCAGCAATTCTTCCTTGTTCACCAGCACAACTCACAGCACACTTCCACAGGGAAATGTCTTGCAGTGCTCTCAGCTGGCTACATGAAGAAAAGAGTTCACATGTACATATAAGTCACATGGTAGCCACTGGCCCTTTAAACCCTTACACAAAATACCAAAATATATACAAATGCTAGAACCCACCACACAAAGTAAGGAGCAGTGCGTTACAAAACAGAAGAAATGAAGGAACTGAAATGCTAGAGGCAGCTGTAGTCATCGCCCCTCTCTACAACAGCTGCTATGGGCTTAATCCTGACTGTAAAACTCTTGTCTCCAATTACTGTTCACTGTGTACCATAAAAGGGTGTAGGTGACATTCTGCTATACAGATTCCCCTGTGACTTTTCCCTCTAAAGGATATTGTGAGGCAGTTCAATTCAGCTCTATTGATACTTAGAGCTCTGGAACACTTGTCTTCATAGCTGACACTGTTTTACTGTGTGACTAGACCCCAAGGAAGTCACTTATTTTTTGGCTGACAGTTGGCAGGCCCCCAAAATGCTGAAGTGACACTGAGTGCCTCCTGCCCACTGAGACATGTCCTCATCACTGTACACACACAGCTCTGAGCTGTTTCTATGTATGCAGGATCTGTGTCCGCTGCCTGTCAGAAGAGGCAGTATCCTGGAACTCAGAATTCAGACCTGGGCTACCTGGCTTCAAGGTCCAATTCCACCATCTCCTTTGTCACTAGGCAAGTGGATTAAATCTTGGTGCCTCAGACTTCAGTGTTAAAATGCCCTTTAATTTACATTCACTTTAATTGTAGCCGTTTTATACACAATAGCAAAAGGCAGAAACAACCCAGAATGGATCAGCCGAATGTGGTGAGCAGCAGTGTTTGGCCTTTAGAGGGAATAACTTCTGACAACCCATAAATGGAGACCTTGAAGCTGTCACTCTAAGCAAAATGACAGGGACAAATACTGCACAACCCTGCATGATGATCCTAGAACAGACAAAGCCACAGGTAGAAAGCACAACGGCTGCCAGAGGCTAGGAGGAGGAGGTAGGGGTTAGTGTTTGTAGGATGATGGAAATGTTCTGGGGACTGCTTACACAATCTTTAGAGTTAATTTTATTAGTTCTAGTCTGCAATAATTTTTAAAAATGACAAATGACTTAATGAGTTAGTATTTACGAGATTTCAAAATACTATTACTGTTTCTGGGCCAGGTATGCGGGTACATTAATGCCAGAGTCAAGTGTTCAAGGCTAGACCATCTGGATGACTCAGTGGATAAAAGCACCTGGATCTGAGTTCAGTCCCTGATACCACTGCCTACAAAAGCAACAGATGATGGCTCACATCTGTAATCCCAGCACTCTTACAATGAGGTGGAAGGCAGAAAAAAGAGAATCACCAAGCTCCAAGGCCAGTTAACATGGAACACCTGTCTCAACAATAAGGAAAACAGAGAACCAGCTCTAAAAAGTTGTCCTGGTCACACTCTGATATGGGAGTGCCTGTGTATGAGGACCAAATAACAGAAGTTTAAAGGAATTCAAGCCAGGTTTGTTGTTGCCCACCTTTAATCCCAGCACTTACGAGGCTGATGCAGGTGGATCGCAGAGTTTGAGGCCAGCCTTGTCTATAGAGCCAGTTCTAGGACAGCCAGTGAGTGCTACACAGAAAACACTGTTTTGAAAACCCAAACCAACTTCCCCCCCCCCAAAAAAAAGAGTTCAAGGCTATTCTGGGTTACATAAAATCCTTTTTCTAATAAAAAAGATAATCATTAAAAATTTTTTTTTACCAAGTTTCTATTTCCCTCTATAGTTTAAAGTGTGTCATGCTGGGATACCTTGGCACCAAGCCTGGGGAGCCAGGTCTCTACACAGGCATCAGTCCAAAGCCATCTCCAGAAGAGCCAGGACACATGGACTCTTAGTGGGTTCTGGGCCTCAAACTTAGATCACTAGGCTTACATGGCAATCACGCTCTTTTTTTCTTATATTTGTTTTTATTTAAGTATATGCATGTTTTAGCTGCATGTATGTATATGCATTGCCTGCATGCCTAGTACCTGTGGAGATCAGAAGAGGGCATCAGATCCCCTGGAACTGGAGTTATATAGGCAGTTGGCTATAAGACTGCTTGGAACTGAAACTGGGTCTTCTGCAAGAGAAGCAAGTGTTCTTAACCATTGAGTCATCACTCCAAAGTCCGCCCCCACCCCCATGCCCAATTCCCTGCAATTCCTTTTTTTAATTACAGGATTTCATGTAGCCCAGGCTGGCCTGAAACTGGCTACATAACCAAGGATGATCATTGAATTCCTGATCCTCTCACCCCCACTTTCCAAGTTCTAGGGTTATCATTATGAATGAACCACCACTCTCAGCAAAACTGAGGGTTTTAAATTCTCCAAATAATCAGTGCTGTATGAAGAAGATGAACCAATGTGGAAGCAAAGTTGCAAGCATCTCTGCACAGTGGAGAACGTTAATCCCAATCTGGGGACTCTGTTGGCCAGGCTGCCAACATCAGCTGCACTTACCTCTGCTTCTTTGTGATATGGTCAAAACCAACAGTTTGCACTTGTTTGCTTCCAAGTTTTAAGGAACATGATTTTCCTTCATCATCAGGTCCATCTTCTAGCACATAACGGTTCTTAAGGGCGGTAAGAAAGTCTACGCCAAAATTAACTTTGTTTGGACGAACAAAGGAACCTCCTGTTGGGTGCCTGGGAAAGGAGAGAAATTAACATACAAATATCATCTGCTACTGAGCATGGTGACAGAGGCCTATCAATCCCAGATATCTGGGAGGCTGAGGCAGGTTCCAGACCTGACAAGGCTATAGAGCAAGTTCAAGGCTAGTGAAACGACCTTAAAGTGTACAGAGGGCTGCTGTGACTACAGCTCAGTGGTAAGAGTGCTTGTCTAGTGTTCACAAAGCTCTAGGTTCTATATCTAGTACTACAATAAAAGAGAAAGAGCCAGGCGTGGTGGCACATGCTTTTAATCCTAGCACTAGGGAGGCAGAGGCAGGCGGATGGATGTGAGTTCGAGGCCAGCCTGGTCTACAAAGTGAATCCAGAACAGCCAAAGCTACACAGAGAAACCCAGTCTTGAAAAACAAAAACAAAAACAAAACAAAACAAAACAAAAAAAGGGAGAGATAGAGAAAGAAAGGCTATCTACCAAGAAACTTCTAAAATACATTGTCTTGGTGACTTTTAATTAGTTCTATATACTAAAATAAATAAAATCACAATATAAACAACAAAAATCTAGGGTCTAAGCTTATGCAAGCATGTGAAATTCCTATGGATGAAGAGACAAAAGATATGGACAGAAAATTCACATTAAAGGGAACAAAAGTACTAGATCCATGGGGAAAATTATAATATATAAGTATATTTATAATATATAATTATAAAATATAATTTTCTCCTACACTTGGAGATTGGGGCAGGTGGATCTCTGTGAGTTTGAGGGAAGCCTGGACTACAGAATGAGTTCTAGGACAGCCATGGATACACAGAGAAAACCTAGTCTTAAAAAACCAAAATAAAGTGGGCATGGTTGCACACGCCTTTAATCCCAGCATTCGGGAGGCAGAGGCAGGGAACTGCTGTGAGTTCAAGGCCAGACTAGAGTCCAGGGCAGCCAAGGCAACACAGAGAAACTCTGCTTGGGGGAACAAAACAAAACAAAATAAAACGAGCCAAAATAAGTTGGGCGTGATGACACAGGGCTTTAATCCCAGCATTCAGGAGGCAGAGGCCAGCCTGGTCTACAAAAATGAGCTCAGGACAGCCAGGACTACAAGAGAAGCCTTGTCTCAAAAAACCAAAGCAAAAAACAAGCAAACCAGCAATAAGAATGATGATGATGATGATGAAGAAGAAGAAGAAGAAAGCTAAGAAGAAAATTCCTTTTTTATACATAAATGCTGAAACGATTTTGTTTTGTTTTGTTTGTTTTTTGAGACAGGGTTTTTCTGTGTAGCCTTGGCTGTACTAGACTCACTTTGTAGACCAGGCTGGCCTCGAACTCACAAAGATCCGCCTGCCTCTGAAAAGATTTTTTTCTTTAATGCTGGAGGCAGAGGGATGGAGTAAAGATTTGAAGGAAAGGAAGGAAAGGAGGAGGGAGGAAGGGAGGAGAAGGTGGAAAAGAGGGGAGGGGAGGGAATAGAAGGGGAGGGGAGGGGAGGAGAGAGAGAAAGAACTAATTGTTTGGGCTGGCCAGATGGCTCAGTGTACCAGTAAAGTGCTTCTTATATAAGCCTGGTGGCCTCAGTTCAATCCCAGGAACCCATATGAAGGTAGAAGAAAAGCCAGGTGTGGTGGTGCACTTCTGTAATCTCAGCACTCGGAAGGCAGAGGCAGGAGGATCTCTATGAGTTTGAGGCCATCCTGGTCTACAAAGAGAGTTCAGGAGAGACAGGGCTTTTATAACAGAAATCCTATCTAAGAGAACTGACACCATAAAGTTGTCTTCAACCTCCACACATACACAGAGGTGTACAAGCCCAAACATACACATCTTGTAAACACACATTACAAAAAAAAAAAGCCTGTAATCCCAGCATACAGGGAAACAGGCAGGTTTATCTCTGTTTGAGGCCAGCCAGGTCTACAAAGGGAGTCCAGGACAGCCAAGGCTACACAGAGAAACCCTGTCTCAAAAAACCAAAAACCATAAATAAGTAAATAAGTAAATAAATAAATATTTTAAAGAATTAAATTAAAATACCAATGTTTATATGTAAAGTATCAGAACTAGAAATAAAATTTTTTCTCTTTTGGTTTTTCATGACTGGGTTTCTTGGCTGACCTGGACTCAACTCTGTAGACCAGGCTAGCCTCGAACTCAGAGATCCGTCTGTCTCTGCCTCTGCCTCCCTGAGTGCTGGAATTAAAGGTATGCGCTACCAGGTCCAGCTGAAAATCTTAGTTTTCAAACACTGTGCTCTAAATTTGAAGAAACTGCAGGCTGGAGAGATGACTTAGCAGTTAAGAGTATTGTCCTGGGTTCAATTCCCAGCACTCACATGGCAGCTCTCAGCTGTCTGTAACTCCAGTAACTGGGAACCCAACACCCCTACACAGACATAAACGCAGGCAAAACACCAATACACACAGAATACAAATAAATCAAAGCCATCCTAATCTACATAGCAAGTTCTGGGCCAGCCAAGGCTACATAGTGGGACCGTGTCTTAAACAAAACAAAAACAAAATTTAAGATGATGGTAGAGGAGAAAACACTGAAAATCTCAAATAGGGGTCTGAGGAGACACTCAGTCGATGTGCTTGCTGGGTAAGTGAGGAAATGAGTTCAGCTCCCCAGCATCCACATAAAAGCTGGCCACCGATGACTCAATCCTAGGAAGTGAAAACAGGAGATTCCCTGGGGCCTAGATGCGTTCTAGTCCAGCCAGTAAGTTTAGTGACTCTGCCTCAAACAATAAGGTGGAGAGCAAAAGACAACACTCTTCTCTGGCCTCTAGTCAGGGGCATGTACCTGTATCCACCTCCCTCTACCACGTGTGTGCTGGGATTAAAGACATGCACCACCCAGCCAGGCTGAAGTACCTTTCAGAACTAACTATTCTATAGCCCACTGTTCACAATCCAGCAATGCTGCCTCCTCTCCCCCTACTAGGTTAATGACTAACCTTGCCAATGCGTAAGAAATGTTACCTGCATTTAAAATACATAGTGCCTTCGTGGCTCCCATCATGCCTTCCTCTCTCAGGATTGTCCCACTCCACTCCTAACCAGATTCCTAGCAAAACAAAAAGAAAAAAACAAGTGACAAAAGATGACAGAGGGATGCTCTATTCTCCTGCAAGCAAATGCATTTGTAACAGAAGCTGCATCACACAGCAGTGGAGGAGAATGTCTCAGGAATCCCCTGGGAATTTCACTTAAACAATGCAATAATACTATGTGTGGGCCAAAAGCCACAAAGACCTGCAGCAGCAGAAGACAAGAACGGCTAAGCTTTCCTGGGTGTACTAAGCACGGAAGAGCTTTGAAGACATGGTACCACCTGAAGACACGTACCACAGAGGACCAAATGTGGCCCACCCCCACACACTTCATAAACTGGCTAATGTCACATCATAATTCATAACTATAAGATATACATGATTAAAATGGCAAACTCTACCCTAAATACCCGTAACTACAACAATAAAATGTCCAGAGAAGAAAAGTTGAAAATGAAATATACATACTTTCAGTCCAAAAAACCCAAGAGAAAATCTTCCAAGAAAAAGATTGTCCCAGCTAGAAAGAGGCAGGAGGCTCAGATACCTGGGGAAAACTAAGACAGAATGGGCAGGAGAGCTGCCAGCTCTTTGCCAACAAAAGCCCTCCAGCAACTGATAAAGGATGAGAAAAGAATGTAAGTGTTCAAGTGGGTCTCAGAACTTAAAAACTACTCATTATCAAGCCGGGTGGTGGTAGTGGCGCACTCCTTTAATCCCAGTACTTGGGAGGCAGAGGCAGGTGGATCACTGTGAGTTCGAGGCCAGCCTAGTCTACAAAGCAAGTCCAGGATAGCCAAGGCTACACACACACACACACACACACACACACACACACACACACACACACACACACACACACTATTCATTATCAGAGCTTTCTAAGTCAGAACAGCAAATCTTTGCCCTAGAGGAACCATTAAGTAATTTTTAAAACTATCTCTAATTAGTAGAGAAGGAAAAATAATTCAATGAAGTGGTAACAAGGGCATTTATGAGGCAAACTGTAGAAGTGACCTTTATTCATATTGTTTTAAGGTGTGTCTGTGTATATTTACTTGTTAATTGCTGAACTGACAGTGAGCTAAATGCTAACAGATTCTGGTACTGTCATTGCTACTGAGCAATCTCCTGTCTCAATATTGTGTAAAAATTACCCCCCAATTATCTCTAATTAGCTAATAAAGAAGCTAAGGAGCCTATGACTGGGCACAGGAGACAGTAGGCAGGACTTCCATTCCCTGCCTTGGCGGGGAGGGAGGGAGAGAAGGAAAGTCACCATGCCATGAGGAGGAGATAACCATGGGGGGGGGGAGTTCACCACGGGGACATAGAGCAGAGGCAGCAGGGAGAGACTAGAGGACAGGTCACAGGGCACATGGAAGTAGGTCAGGCTAGCATAGTCAAGTTAAAATGGATTGATATCTGCCCAGTTATGGTGCTTAAAGCATATTAAGTAATGTAACAGATCTCTATCTCATTGTGTGGAACCTAGAACAGGCATACAAAAAACCCTTTAAAGACTGGAAAAATGGCTCAGAGGTTAAAGAGTACTGGCTGTTCTTCCAAAGGTCCTGAGTTCAATTCCTAGCAACCACATGGTGGTTCATAAACATCTATAATGAGGTATGGTGCCCTCTTCTGGCATGTAGGTTCACATGCAGGCAGAATATTGTATAAATAATAAATAAATAAATCTTTTTTGAGAGAGAGACAGACAGACAAACATTGACATTTAAATTACAACATTTGGCACTCAAGACTTGGCTAACGCCAACTACAGATGTGGAGCTGGTGGGAAAAGCTGAAAAGTCGCCCAAGGTAAGATACTTGAGAAGTCCTTAAAAAATAATCTACAAGGCGAGTCCAGGACAGTAAAGCTACACAGAAAGGCCTGGTCTCGAAAAATAAAAACAAACAAACAAACAAACAAAAGTTAAGGCAGTAGTGGCATATGCCTTTAAATCCCAGCACTCAGGAGGCAGAGGCTGGTGGATGTCTTTGAGTTCGAGGCCAGCCTGGTCTACAGAGTGAGTGAGTTCCAGGACAGCCAAGGCTACACAGAGAAACCCTATCTTGGGAGGGGGGCAGGAACAAGAGAAATAAAAATGTAAAATGTAATGACAGAGGGCAGGTATTTGGTTACCATATAATTTTGTTATGCTTATTAGCATACAAATAATTTTACTTTTAGTAATGATTGTAATTTTATATATCATTTTGTTAGAAATAAGGATAAAGCAGACTTGGAAAAGAAAAGGGATTTTAAAAAATCATGTTAAGTTACAACACTAGAAGAAAAATAAGACAACCCTTTGAATTCTGAAGAAATTTCAAATGAATCCAATCTAAAGCCTACAGGGCCACCTTGTGACATGAGTGCTAAATGGCAATCTAAATATAAAAATCCTAAAAATGATTTTCCCAGTTATGATAAGGGAACTTGAACTGAATAAACAAAATTCACAAGGTTATCAAGAATTTGAATGTCAGCACATGGAAGCACAAGACTTAAAAGAGATTTAAGGAGGTAGTAACAACCTATGGCTTATATTCACCATATGTAAATCTGATACTTAATAACTGGACCATGCAAACTCATTTACTTCCAAAAGATTGGAGGGATTTGATGACAGCCATTTTAGAGCCTGGCCCTAGGCTACAATGGCTAACTAGTAGAAAGACGAGGCTTCAATTATGCAGCAATTACGTACAACTAGAGGCATTGGTATTGTCAAAGATCAATCAATAGGTTAAAGTTCATATTCTGAATTAAGAGTTCAGATTACAGCCAGGCATGGTGACATATGTCTTTAATCCCAGAAGAGGCAGAGGCAGAGGCAGGCTGTGAGTTTGAGGCCAGCCTGGTCTATAAAGTGAGTCCATGACAGCCAAGGCTACACAAGAAACCCTGTCTCAAAAACAACAACAACAACAAAAGATAAAAGAGTTCAGATTATACTTGATAATGCCATCCTAGACCAATGTTGTATAACAGCCTTAATGCTTGGGACAAGGCTGAAGAACAGGGACAATCTAAATCATTTATGAAGATAACCCAGGGTTCAAATGAATCTTTCACCAACTTTTTACAAAGATTAACTACAGCTCTAAATATAGCAATATTAGATCTAAATGCTAGAGGAATTATAACTGAATCTTAAGCTTTTGAAAATGCCAATGTAAGCCAGTTATGGTGGTGCACATTTTTAATCCCAGCACTCAGGAGGCAGACGCAGGTGGATCTCTGTGAGTTTAAGGCTTAGTTAGCCTGGTCTACTAAGCAAGCCTAGGACAGCCAAGGCTACACAGAGAAACCCTGTCTCAAAAAAAAACAAACAATAGAAGGCTTTTAGCTGAGCATGGTGGCATACACATTGAATCTCAGCACTTGGGAGGCAGAGGCAGGAGGATCACTGTGAGTTTGAGGCTAGCCTGGTCAACAAAGTAAGTACAGAACAGCCAAGGCTATATAGAGAAACCCTGTCTCAAGAAAAGAAAGAAAGAAAGAAAAGAAAAGAGAAGGGAAAAGAAACTCATTACTAGAAGAGAGAAGGAAAGAAACGAGACAAGGGGAAAGGAGGAGCAACACAGCATAGGGGGCAGTGAGGTGGGGGTGATATGATCAGAATACACTGTTTACATGTATGAAGATAGCACAATGAATGCATGTTATATGACTAGTACATATTAACAGAAAAGGTTAAAGAAGAAAAACTCAGGAAAATAATGTTACAACAGTGGTACACTCATTTAATCCCCATACTCAGGAAGCAGAAACAGGCAGATCTCTGTGAATGTGAGGCCAGCCTGGCCTATATAGCATGTTCCAGGGCAGCCACGTCTACAAAGTGAAACCTTCTCTCGGTGCTGCTGCTGCTGTTGTATCAGGAACATAGTAAGCAAATGAAAAAAGGCAACAAAAGTTCTAAGTCTCTCTAAGCCACACTACACTGATGCCTGAGGAATGGTGACGGCCTTCAGAAAGGAAGAGCAGTTTCTCCCAGTCCCTACCTGTCTTTGAAGGCTTCTAAGAGTGAAAAGACTCAAATGCTGAGGTCACCACCATCCAGTTTTATCCTGGACACATTCTTGATACCTTGGAGATCAGTGGCTTCATCAAAGAAGCTACTAGCTATGGAGGTTGAGAAGAATAGTAAGATAACAGGGCTAGAGGACCCACTGCTCACGTGTGTCCATTCTGGTTGGTAACTAACATCTCCCTATCATGTTTCCCACATGAAGAGAGAACGGTCTTATTTAAGTCCATTACCAGAAATCCTTTCTTTTTTCTTTTTCTTTCTTTTCTTTTCCTTTTCTTTTTTTGAGACGAGGGCTCACATTGCAGCCCAGGCTAGACCAGCACTCACTTGGTAGATGACATTGGCCTTAAAACTTAGCAATTCTCTTGCTTTAGCCTTCTGAGAACTTGGTCCATCGCCATGAGTCACTGTATGAAATGATATTATCTCACATATTTCTGAAATCTTTTGAGATTTGAAGAGTTAGAATTGGGTTAGTTCCTAACTTTCTCCACTATGTGTTTAGAAGTTAAATGTTTTCCATGCTGCTTAGCTTTTTGCCACTTAAACCTAGTTCTTTTCAGTATTTATAAATTTAATTGTATTTTTTTTTCCTGCCCTGTTCTCCTTTGAGGTATAGGATAAGCTTTAGGTTTTAGTTGAGGTTTAGGAGATTGTAATTATTAGATATGTACAACATACCATCTGGATGTACAAGTCATTATTTACTATTCAAAATAGTTTATAACACACACACACACACACACACACACACACTTATTGTTTCTTTGCAAATCAACAAAAATGAGCAATAGACAAGGTTCTATTTGGACAGAATGCAATGACACTATCTACAGTTCTATAACATAAGTATACACCCATGCATATATACACACAGACAAGAGAAACATTCAAATGTCTTTGGTGTTTGGATAATACAAGAGACAGATTAACATGAAGACTGTTGGCTGGTTTACATGAAAAACAATTGTTTCAGGTAATAATTCTTTGAATCATACACTCAAAAAAGTTTTATGGGGAGCTGGAGAGATAGCTCAGAGGTTAAGGGCACTGACTGCTCTTCCAAAGATCCTGAGTTCAATTCCCAGCAACCACAAGGTGGCTCACAATTATCTATAAAGTAATCTGATGCCCTCTTCTGGGGGTGTAGGTGTACATGCAGGCAGAGCACTGTATACATAATAATAAATAAATAAATCAAAAAAAGTTTTATGTATAGCAACATAGTATTAAATGTACTGTGTATAGATGAAAGTCAAAGGAGTATCATAAGGTATTTGATTTTTGGGTTGAGAATTATGAAAACTCAAGACTGTTGGTTGCTGGAAGTTCAGAAGTATTTCAAAGCTGATTTAGTATTAGACACACTACATAATCAAGTAGCATATAATTTAAAAAGCTCTACATATCACATACATATATATGAAACTATGTGTCTGTAAGCTGGTTGGCACAGTCCTCAAAACTGATTTATTATTTTATGTATTAGGGTCTCCCTGTGCCACTCCAGCTGGCTTGGAACTTGTCACTTGGACAAGGCTAGCTTGGAACTCAGAAATCCACCTGCCTCTGCCTCAGAGTGCTGGAGTTAAAAGCATGTGCAACCACACCCAGTTCAAAATGGGTATGATAAAGCACTACTAAGACATTTATATAGAAGTGACTGAAAGGTTTACATAATGTTGTAGCTTACCTGCCACGGGAGGAACAGAACCGCAAAAGCGCACTGTTGCATATTCTCCATTAACTTCAACTCTTTTACCAATGACATCTAATGGCAAAATGTCACTCATTATAAGACAGTAGGAATCCAAAATATGAGATCTAGGGAGGAAAACATGTAAAATTGACAAGAACTTCATTAACCAAAATTGTAGCGTAGGCTGGCCTCCAGCTCTTACATTTACAGCAAATCCTCCTGCCTCAACTGCTCAAGAAATGAGATAACAGATAAGATGCTATCACACTCAGCCCAAGTCACCCCCCAACCCCACCACCAACCTTGGGGACCGAAGAAACATCTTATTATGTAAGGTGCTTGCTATGCACACATTGAGGACCTGAGTTTAGGTTCCCAGAAAAAGCCAAGTGTGACAGTAAGCACCTATAACTCCAGAGTTGGGCAGAGGAGACTAGAGGATCCTTAAGGTTTGCTGGCTAACCAGTTTTGTCAACTGGGAAACTCCATGTTTACGGAACAAACCTATTTTTTGGTTTTTTGTTTTGTTTTGTTTTGTTTTTTGGTTTGTTTTTTTTTTGAGACAGGGTTTCTCTATATTATCTTGGCTGTCCTGGACTTGCTTTGTAGACCACAATGGCCTCAAACTCACAGTGCTCCGCCTGCCTCTGCCTCCCAAGTGCTGGGATTACAGGCGTGTGCCACCACGCCGGATGGAACAAACCTGTCTTAAAAAGCAACGTGGAAAGTACTAGAGTAAGACACTGAGCAGACTCTGGCTTCCATGGGTGCACACAGGATATTAAAGAGCACTGGGTTGGAGATCCAGCTGAGTTGGTATGTACTTGCCTGGCATTCACAAAGCTGAGTGGCTCATGGTCAGAGGCCAACCTGGGATACATGAGACCCTATCTCAGGAAAAGAGTAACAACAAAAAATGAATAACTCAGAAATTTAGGTATGATATATTATGGTTAATATCCCTTTTTCTTCTCCTTCCCTTCCTCAAGACAGGGTCATGAAACCCAGCACAGGCTGGCCTCAAACTCACTGTGTAGTTAGGGATGGGTCTTGAACTCCTGGTTCTCCTGCTCCCAGCTCTCAAGTGCTAGGATTACAGACATCTGACACTGTGCCTGGCTTGTTCTGGAGGCAAGGTCTCCTGTATAAGGCAGCCTTGAATGCCTGACCCTCCTGCCCCAGCTTCCAAATGGCTGGAATTACAAACATGTGCTACATTCTCAGCGTGGTGTTGGCTTCTTTCAAACTGTGATCTTTTGGAAATGAACACTGAAATATTTAGATTTTTCAAAAGCCGTGTTTTAGATACACCAGTAGCAGTGCAGGCAATCCACAGGATAAAGAGGGGCAGTGACTAGAAGAGTGTGGATTTTAGTAAGTTAAACACTAGAATATCCATTTACAAAAATAATTACATGGAAATGGTGAAACAGAAAAACTAAGATCCTTGTGATAGAGACTGGAAATCCAAATAACCCAACCAGTCACAAGAGTCCATCCAGCAAAGCAAGATCTTTAGTGAATTAGCAGCAAAAACTGACTAGTCAGGGAGCTACATCCTTGAAAGTTCATCTTAGTATTGAAGCAGATGACAAAAATTTACTGTACTCAGGCTACTACTGACCCATCAGGACCACAAAACAGACTTGGGACATGCACACACGCATGCACCGCCAGCCAGAATGTCACAAAGTTTTTAAGCCCGAAATCCACAAACATCTGTGCCAAGTTACAGTGCATTTCCCACCAATCAGTATTTAGGGATAGGGGACTTCCTTAGATCATTTCTTAGGTGCACTTATCCTGTTCCCATTGATTGGGTTATTTAACTGTGACAGGGCGACTTGCTTAGCATTCATATCTCTTTCTGCCAAGCAGGATGTCAGTTACCAGGGAAGTCTTAGGAACTTATTTGATTCCTATTCAAAATGGAGGTTTTATTCAAAATAGCTTCAGTTTGGTTCCTCTTACACTTGGCTGGTTTGGCTTCTGTTTGCTGCCTTTTGCCTTGGGTAGATCAGTGGTACTCTAAAGTATTGCAATTTTTAAGATAAGAGTCCCTGTACTAGCTGGGCGTGGTGGCGCACGCCTTTAATCCCAGCACTCTGGAGGCAGAGGCAGGAGGATCACTGAGTTTGAGGCCAGCCTGGTCTACAAAGTGAGTCCAGGACAGCCAAGGCTACGCAGAGAAACCGTGTCTCAAAAAAACCAAAACAAGTCCCTGTACTAAGATGGCATCTTCAACAATGAGACACAAAGTCAGCACGGAGCCCAACACCTGGGGGAATAAAAGCAACGTAGGCAGTTTGAGGAGACTGAGCTGCTAGTAGGAACTAGGCAGGGCTACTTATGGTTTAGGAAACAGATTGAGAGACAGCCCTGAAGCAAAGTTCCAGTTCCTGAGTAAGGTGCCAGTAGAACTCCATTCCTAGAATTCCACACACTGGAGGGCAAAGAGTTATCTTGCCAGAAACTCACAGGGTCCTGCCATCAGCCTGGGATTACTGAGCCAAAGGAAATATGCATTTAAAAATTTGTTAGCTAGTATCAAATGTCCTTTTATAATGGTTGTTCCAACATATAGTCCTATCAGGAGACTATGAGCCATTGTTTTTTTGTTTTGTTTTTGGTTTTTGAGACAGGGTTTCTCTGTGTAGCCTTGGTTGTCCTGGACTCTCTTTTTAGACTAGGCTGTCCTCGAACTCACAGAGATCCACCTGCCTCTGCCTCCCGAGTGCTGGGATTATAGACATGCGCCACCACCGCCTGGCTGAGCATGAGCCCTTGTATCCTAACAACTTTGCTTACACAAAATATCTGCAAACTTTTATCAGTCTGTTTTTTTGTTTTTTTTTTTGTTGTTTATGCTAAGAATCCAATCTAGGACCTGAGGCATACTAAGCAAGTGTTCTGCTGCTTAGTAAGATCTGTAAAACATATATTTTACTTGTATCCAGTTATAATAGAAGATGAGCATCTCCTCGGATTTCCTTTTCTCTGAACTACCCACTTTCATTTTTACTTCCTTGTTTAAGCAAGCTTTTTTTGTTTTGGTGTGTGTGTGTGTGTGTTGTTTTTCTGGGTCTCTAGGGACAGCTCAGGTTGGCCTAGAATTCGTTTTGTAGCTGAGGATGGCCTTGAACTTCTGACCTTTCTCCTATCACCTTCCCAATGCTGGGATGAGACATGTGCAGGCAGGGCTTTGTGTATGTTAGACAAACACTGAACTACTGAGCCACATCCCTAAGTCCCCTTGTTTGCTTTTCAGATGAGATCTCATTACCCACAACTCTCCTGCTTTCCCCTCCCACGTCATTGAAAACTCTATGTACCACCACTCTCAGTTGCTTACTATTGTTCTTGATGACTAAGTGACCATAGTTCCTCAAAACAATTTGCAAAGAATTAAAAGCATGGAGTCAACACATATAAAAATATGTTTATAACTGGATTATTCACTAACAGCCAAAAGATGGGGGAGGGGGATGATCTAAGTGTTTATTAGAATAAGAAATATGGTAAATACACCAAAAAGTGTTACTCAACCTTAGAAAGACAGATACCAAGTGATCCTTCTATGCAGTATGTAGGCCTGTCAAATTCACAAAGACAGCTGGGTGTGGAAGTGAATGCTTCTAATCCTACAATTGAGAGTGGATCTCTGCTAGTTCGAGGCCAGCCTGGTCTACACTACAAGTTCCAGGCCAGCAATGGCTACACAGTGAGAATCTCTTTCAAAAATTTTGCTTAATATTCTTCCTGGGCCAAGAGGTGGTGGTGCACACTTTTAGTCCTGGCATGTGGGAGGCAGAGGCAGGCAGATCTCTGTGAGTTCGAGGCCAGCCTGGTCTAGAGAGAAAGTTCCAGGACAGCCAAGGCTACACAGAGAAACCCTGTCTCAGGAAAAAAAAAATTCTTCCCAGACAGAAAGTATAATGGTAGATACCTTGATGTTTCAAGAGAGAACCAGAAGCAGCTATCTAAGAATAACAGATTCAGTTTTGCAAGATGGAGAGTTCTGCAGTTGGACAGTAGTGTGTTGGTTACACTGTGAATGTACTTAAACACTAGTAACCTTATATACCTAAAAACTGCTGAGATGGCCAGGGCTTAATGGGGCCCACCTTTAATCCTAGCACTCCAGCAGCAGGCGATCTCTGTGAGTTCGAGGCCAGCTTGGTCTACAAGGAGGGTCCAGACCAACCAAAGCTACCCAGAGAAACCCTGTCTCAAAAACAAAACAAAACAAAAAAACCCCGTGCTGAGATGGCCAACTTTCTGCAATATATATTTTACAATTTAAAACATAATTCCAGAGCCCGGCATGGTGGCACACACCTTTAATCCCAGCACTCGGGAGGCAGAGGCACGTGGATCAATGTGAGTTCCAGGCCAGCCTGGTCTACAAAGCAAGTCTAGGATAAACAAGGCTACACAGAGAAACCTTGTCTCGAAAAAACAAAAACAAAAAAACACCCATATAATTTCAGCCAGGCAGTAGTGGCACATGCCTCTATCCCAGCACTTGAGAGGCAAAGGTAGGAAGATCTCTGTAGAGGCTAGTCTGGTCTACAAAGCTAGTTCCAAAACAGCCAGGACTACACAGAGAAACGATGTCTACAAAATTTGGGGGAGGAGGGAGCAGGGAACTTCAGGGCCAGTGAGATGCCTCAGCAAATCTGAGGCTCTTAACATCAAGCCTCAGTTCAATCCCCAAGACCCACACTACAGGCACCCTACTCCTACAAGTTGTCCCCTGACGTTCACACATAATCCTCAGGATGCCCCTCACTCCTACATATACAGATATATGAAATATTTCAAATAAAAAAGAAGATGGGCTGGTGAATTAGCTCAGTTGGTAAGACTGCTAACATGTTGGAAGCCCTGTGGTTTGCTCCTTAGCACTACATAATCAAACATGATGGCATACGTTTGTGATTGCAGGATGCACAAGTGGAGGCAGAAGAATCAGGAATTCAAGGCCTTTCTTAACAACACGAGTCTAAGGTTATCCTGGGTTACAACAGACCATGGCTAAATCAATAAATAAAGTCAAGCTATGATGTTTTCATTTTCTCACAGTCCCTATTTACTCTGTAAATGATACTCACTTCATTTGTCTATCATGTTTTTCTTATTTTGGTTTTGGTTTTTTGAGATGGGGTTTCTCTGTGTAACAGCTCTGTCCTGAAACTCGCTCTGTAGAACAGGCTGGCCTCAAACTCAGAGATCACCTGCTTCTGCCTCTGCCTATGCTAGAATTAAAGGCATGTACCACCACACCCTACAAATAAGAATACCAAATTCTTAAGTGTACAATCCTTTACTAGACACCACAGAATTCATGTTAGAGAGAAAAATATGATTTTTTTTTTTTTTGGTTTTTCATGACAGGGTTTCTCTGTGTAACAGCTCTGCTTGTCCTGGAACTCGCTCTGTAGACCAGGCTGGCCTAGAATTCACAGAGATCCACCTGCCTCTGCCTCCCAGAGTGCTGAGATCATAGGCATGCACCCCACGCCCTACGCAGGCAGGTCTTTGAGTTGGGCTCAGGTCTCATATCAAGTTCCAGATAGACAGATAATAAGCATGGCAAATATTTCCTAGGCATTTCTGTCAATGCCAGGCTTTCTATCATGTTTTTAATTGTATCTCCTCCATGTATTCTGAGCAAAATGCTAAGAAAGTGAAAATGTTACATGAGCCTTAATGTGCTAAATTTAAATATATATTCTATTTAAAAGTATAAGCTGACTTCAATAAATTTCACAGGAAACAGTTCTAACTAATAACTTTATTGTTAAGACATTCACATCTTATTAAAAAAATAATTAAATGCTGGGATGATCCAGGAAGCTTGCTGAAAATCAGCAACTTAAAGGTTAAAAAATATTAGCTAGGTGTGGTGGGACACACCTTTAATCCCAGCACTAGGGAGGCAGAGGCAGGCAGACTGATGTGAGTTTGAAGCCAGCCTGGTCTACAAAGTGAGTCTAAGACAGCCAAGGCTACACAGAGAAACCCTGTCTTGAAAAACCAAACCAAACAAAGAGAGAGAGAGAGAAAGGGGGGGGGGACCCTATTTCAAAAAACAACAAAAACAGAAAAAACAAAGAAATCTGGTGGCTCTGTTAAAGATGGAAGAAAGTTGGCCAAGGAAGGTCATATTCCCAAACACAGGGGTAGAGGTAAAGAACTGGACCACATGGCCATATAGAAGACCGTTCAGTCAAACAAACAGCAAATCCAAATGTCTTAGAAGCTAGGATATGTTTGAGGTCAGATAACGGAGCAACCAGGTAGCAAGTGACAGAACAGGGATGACACAGGGCCAGGTCATTCAGGACTCTGCACCACCTGAGAGAGACTCATCTGCAGAGTCAGACAGCAGTGCTTAGTAGTTTTTGTTTGTTCTTTTAAGGAAAGAGATTATCTTACTTTCTTAAAAAGATCCCTCTAGATTCGGTAATGCAAAACGACTAAAAGAAAACACTGTAACTAGTAGTCAGGGAGCAGTAATCCTATGAGATACACTTCAGTTTTCAACAGGTGACTGTTGTAGGAAAGGGCTTGAAGACCATCAGGGAATTAGCTGATAGGAATATATGAACATTCTGAGTCAGAATGACTCCAAAGGTTTGGGTCTGAATGAATGTCTCAGTAGACAATTACTGTAAATAACAATAAGCCTGCAAGTCACAAAGCAGAGTCCTGCCAGACCCACAAGCCTATAATCTCATCTACTCTGGAGGCTGAGGTAGGAGAATCAAACATTCAAGGACATCAATATAAGACCCTACAGGGGCTGGAAGTGTAGCTCAGTGGTAGATCATGAACCTAGCCCCAGGAGCATAAGGAGAGGAGGAGAGGGGGGAGGAAGAGGAGGAGGAGGAGGAGAGGGAGCAGCAGCAGCAGCAGCAGCAGCAAGAAGGAAACTAGTAATTCCCTTTAGGGGAGTAACTGAGAATGTACTAGTTCCAGCACCAAGTTGCTTTCCATGGCCTCCTTTACCAAAAGCAAGTCAAAAACCATTCTGATGAGATGGTAACCAAATCTGGAGCCTTAGACATGGAAAGAAGCCAACTTCCAGAGAATTCTTTTGCATTAAGACCCAATGATGAAGAAATAAAAAGTCCTCTTCATGAAACAATAGTACAACACCACATTCCCTCTCAATGATGCAGTGAGAATGAATCTGATTTATAAGTGAGATAAATGAGGTAGGGATACCAATTCAGACCAAATCCTGCAGCATGTAATAAGGAGAAAACGGCCTGGCATGACTCACTACTGTGATCTGAAGGCCACTTCACATCAGGGAAGATTTGTATCACTAATTTAACCTTCTAAATCTTTTTTATAGACACTATTAAAAACTGTATTTTATAAAACTGCCTGTATTGGAGTGTGGTGGCCCACATCTTGAATCCCAGTTCTCCGGAAGCAGAGGCAGGAGGTTCTCTGTGAATTCTAACTTGGTCTACACATTGAGCTTTAAGACAGCCAGAACTATGGCCAGGCATGGTGACACACATCTTTAATCCCAGCACTCAGGAGGCAGAGGCAGGCGGATCTCTGTGAGTTAAGAGGCCATCCTGGTCTAAAAAGCGAGTCCAGAATAGCCAAGGCTACACAGAGAAACCCTGTCTGGAAAAAACAAAACATAACAACAACAACAAAGACATCCAGGACTCCATGAAGACCAAACCAAAACCAACAGAATTCCAGGTAGTAAGCTGTGTTTACAACATGAGCACATAGAAAAATTAAAGTAGGACTGTAGAGATGGCTCAGTGGTTAAGAGCACTAGCTGCTCTTACAGAGGACCCAGTTTCAAAGCCCTGCACTCACATACAGCTCACAACTGTCTGTAACTCCAGTCTTAGGTGATGCAATGCACTGTTCTAGCTTCCTGGTGCGCCGCATGTATGAGGTCCACAGACATGTATACAAAAATACCCATACATATAAAAATAAAAATCTTAGGAAAAAAGAAAAATTGAAACTAAGGACAGAAAAAGATAGTAGGCAAAATCAACAGACAGCGGACCTGGCTAACTTTCACACCAGAAAAAAGAACATTCTTCTCCCTTTGCTCTGTCTGTATCATTAGGATGTATAAGCCCTGTTGTCTCAACATGCTTGTTTCCTTGGAAACAGCTAAATCACACACTAATTTGGATCCAATTACAATTCCCGGAACAATCTCCAAACAGTAGTAAAATCTTTAATTCTAGAGTTTTATTCTAAGGGTGTGGTGACTCATGCATGTAATCCCAGTACTCAGGAGGCAGAGACAGGTGGATCTCTGTGAGTTCAAGGACAACATGGTCTACAAAGTGAGTCCAGGACAGCCAGGGCTGTTACACAGAGAAACCCTGTCTCGAAAAGCCAGGAAAAAAAGAAAAGAAAGAAAGAAAGAAAGAAAGAAAGAAAGAAAGAAAGAAAGTCAATCATTCATTGCGGGGCAGGCTGGCTAGGACTTGTAATTCTTAAAATAGGGAGGCTAAAACCAAGCAAGAGGGCTGACGCTAGTTCGAGGCCAGCCACAGACAGTTCCAAGACGGCCTTTGGTTACAGAATGAGACCCTCTCTCCCTCAAATAAAATAAAATAAAATAAATAATAATAAAATTAATTTTAAATTTAAAAATCTGAATATTTCCTCCAGCCACTCATAATGACCACTGTCCACCAGAAGCGTCAAAAACGGAATATGGGGCTTTCCTCTACACTGATAGCCAGTCAGGTCTCAGGGTCCTGGCAGCATCACCTGAGACCCGCTTACAGACAACAGTGACAGAACAGGGCGCTTGGCGCAGGCGCACTAGCATTTCGCCGGGTCAGCCCAAAACGCGGCCCCGCCAACCCGAAGTCTCGGAGCGGAAGGAACACTAAGGCACTTCAGGGTGGAACGGCAACCCCACTGGGCGGCTCGCCACCTCAGCTCCACCACCTTACGAAGCTCACCTGCCCTCAGCCCGTGTGTCTGCGCCGTGGGGCCCTCACTCACCCTCAGCGACGGAGCTTCCGGCTCTAAGCGAAAGCGGCTACAGACCGGAAGTACCACCTCCTTACAGGAAGTGATGGCGGGAAATCAGTTTGGCCCACCCAAACTCCCAACCTATCCTGACTAGATGCTGTTCAAGTGGATCCCAGAGCTGAAACCGTGAATGACATAGGGACCAAGGAAACTTGTGTGCTGTAGTTGATCCAGGACAGCCAAAACAAGTGTTAAAAGTTCATAGCTGGGCGTGGTGGCTCATGCCTATTACAATCAACACTGGAAAGACTGAGGCAGGAGGACTGAGGACAGTTCGGGATTGGGGTGGGAGCAGTCTTGGCTGCCTAACAAGATCCTGTCTTTAAAAAAAAAAAAAAAAAGAAAAAACTTCTCATGTTTATGGGTAGTCTACCCACATTAGGGAGTTCATAGTTAGTAGAAAAGTATATTGTTTATTCCTCCAGAACTGGAAAGAAAAAGTTAACCAGCTAAAGCAGAATCAGAGTAAAGGTCACCTCTGTAGAGAAGTGTAGTTCCTGTGAATCACTTTGCTTTTTTGTTTGTTTGGTTGGTTTTAGATATTAAAAGCCAGTAATTATTTCATTGAAAACCATAAGCTGCTGTGTATATAAGCACATAATAGTGTGGACTCTTCACAGGATAAAAACTCATTAAACCTGTGGCTGGAGCCTTTAATCCCAGCACTCGGGAGGCAGAGGCAGGCGGATCGCTGTGAGTTTGAGGCCAGCCTGGTCTACAAAGTGATTCCAGGACAGCCAAGGCTTCACAGAGTGACCCTGTCTTGAAAAACAAAACAAAACAAAACAAAAACCTGTGGCGGGGCATAAATGTAGTGGAAGAACTCTGACTTTGCTGGCTCCAAGTTGGTTTGATCATACATCACTACAAAAACAATAATAAAAGCAGGGCTATAACTCAACCAAAGAGGAACTTTTTAACTCTGCTAGGAGATGGTATTCATGACAAATGTTATTTTACTTTATTGCTTAGCAGTGAGAGATACCCAATAGTGAATCCACTGTCATTGATTAATGAAAGATAAAATAAGCTTCTGGAAACTTTCCTGTTTGAAATCTTATTGGTAGTACTAGAACACTCATTCTTGCCTGGAGCATTTCAGCCACCAGGAATATTTGGGTAATTCTCCAATGGAAATATAGAATTTCAGCAGGCAGTGGTGCACACCTACAATCCCAGCACTTGGAAGGCAGAGCAGGTAGATGTCTGAGTCCAGGCAAGCCTGGTCTACAGAGTCAGCTCTAGGACAGCCAAGGCTACACAGAGAAACCCTATCTAAAAACAAAAACAAAACAACTGGTTTTTGGGGATAACATGCTGCTAAAGTGGTGGTGCTGTTTGAGACGAAGTTTCATGTATACTAGGCTGGCCTCAAAGCTTGCCGTGGTCAAGATTAGCCTTGAACTCCTCATTCTCTGGTTTCTCTCTTCCATGTGCTAAAAATCTCAGGCGTGCACCACACCAGTATCTCCACATTTATTTTTAACTTCATTCTTTGCAAGTAATTATTCGTACAGAACATCTTCTAGAAGAAAAAAGGTTATTCTACATTAAATCCAGGGGACTTTGACCCAGAAACATTTGTTGAGTTTATCCAAAATGACATGTTACTATGGAAGAGATTACTTGAATTTTTATATAGCCTCTCTCTCTCTCTCTCTCTCTCTCTCTCTCTCTCTCTCTCTCTCTCTTTCTCTCTCTCTCTCTCTCACACACACACACACACACACACAATTCATACATAGAACACTTTCAAAATAAGTTAATAAGTTGGTGAGAACAGAGTAACAGATTATAGCAAAATGGGTCAGTCACTTCAGGTTTCAAAAGTTAAGTCAAACTGGCATTAAACTCATGACAATTTCTCTACCTTTCAACATCTGTGAACCACCACGCCCAGCCAAAATTAGAATTTTAGTTATCCTTTACAAAAATCTTTTTTTTTTTCTTGGTATTTCAAGACAGGGTTTCTCTGTGTAGCCTTGGCTGTCCTGGATTCCCTCTGTAGACCAAGCTGGCCTCGAACTCACATTGACATGCCTGCCTCTGCCTCCTGAGTGCTAGGATTAAAGGCCTATGCCACCATACCCAGTTTACAAAAATCTCTTAAGGCCAGGCCTGGTGGTAGCGCATGCCTTTAATCCCAGCATTCAGGAGGCAGAGACAGGTGGGTCTTTGTGAGTTGGAGGCCGGCCTGGTCTACAAAGAGAGTTCCAGGAGTTACAAAGAGAGAATAGCTTGTCTCTAATTTTTGTCAGCCTTCTGCTCTCATTTTTCTCTGTCTTTGCCTCTTCTCTCTTCTGTGATTATTTTCCCCATTCCTCCTTTCTTCCTTCTTTCTTCTTTTAGACAGAGCAGGCTGCACAAACTAAATATATCACTGAGGGCAACCTTGAATTCCTTGTTCTAGTGCCTCCACTTTCCAGGTGCTGGGGAGCCTAGGTGTGTGCCACCACTCCATATTATGCAGTTCTGGGAATCAAACCCAAGCTAGGCAGGCATCCATGCCACCTGGACTGTATTCTAGTGAAACTGTCTTTAACCTTTTGTTTTTAGAAAAAGAAAACAGCTGGGCATGGTGGCGCAGGCCTGTAATCCAGAACTCAGGTAGATCTCTAAGTTTGAGGTCAGCCTGGTCGACAAAGAGAGTCCAGGACAGCTGGGGGTTGTTACACAGAGAAACTCTGTCTTGAGAAACAAAGAAAACAAAAAAATAAACAAAACAACAACAACAAACAAACAAAAAACCATATTGCTCTCAAATGTTTGAGTTCACAGCAAAAAATCTAAACTGCCAGGAAAGGAGATGAGCTACATCCAGCTTTCTTTTTTATTTTTTCCTTCTTGCACTTCCTTAAATCCATCTTGTATTAGTGTAAAAAAGCCATTTCAAAAGAAATTATTAGCAGGATGAGGTGGCGTATACCTGTAAACCCAGCACTCAGAGGCAGAGGAGGTGGATCTCTTTGATTTCTTGGCCAGCGTGATCTACAAAGTAAGTATAGGACAGCCAAGGATACACAGAGAAACCCAATCTCAAAACAAAACAAAACAAAAAACACAAAAGAAAAAAAAAACCAATGCACTCTAAGGTTTTACCTAATAATAACTAAAATGTTGAGTCAGAGATAGTAAATGGCTATCAAAATGAACAAAAAAACAAAAACAAACAAACAAAAAAAGAAAAGAAAAAACCAACATACTCTAAGGTTTTACCTAACAGTAACTAAAATGCTCAGTCAGAGATAGTAAATGGCTATAAAATGAACAATAAAGCCAGAATCCGTGCAGGTTTGTAATCCTGGTATCGTAGAAGATTGATGCTGGAAGATAGAAAGTTCAAGGGCAGCCCGGACAACTTAATAAAACATGTCTCAAAATAAAATGTAGCTGGCTCAGTGGTTAAGAGCAATGACTGCTCTTCCAGAGGTCGTGAGTTCAATTCCCAGCAAACACATGGTGGCTCATAAGCATCAATAATGTGATCTGATGCCCTTCTCTGGTCTGCAGGTGTACATGCAGGCAGAGCACTGTATACATAATAAATACATTTTTAAAAATGTAGCTGAGTGAGGCGGCACACACCTATAATCCCAGCACTTGGGGAGACAGGGGCAGGTAGATCCCTGTGAGTTTGAGGCCAGCCTGGTCTATAAAGCAATTCTAGCACAGCCAAGGCTACACAGAGAAATCCTGTCTCTTGTCCTCTTAACTCAGCGTAACGCCCTTCACCAAGTAATTAATCTTTAACAACATTTATCCCCTTGTCATATTTTTTTTCTTTTCTTTTTCTTTTTGGTTTTTCGAGACAGGGTTTCTCTGTGTAGCCTTGGCTGTCCTGGACTCACTTTGTAGACCAGGCTGGCCATGAACTCACAGTGATCCACCTGCCTCTGCCTCCCGAGTGCTGGGATTAAAGGCCCCCCCTTGTCATATTTTGTCATTCTATTCTAGTGGCTTAATTTTTCCACCACATTAACTACTGTAATTGTTGAGCAGCTTCTAACACAGCTGACACTAATCCCTTCCAATATTGGGAAATAAATTTATGCTGCATAGGCCATTATTTAACATTTGTTTAACATATGCTAAACGCATTCCATATTGTATGATAGCCTCTCTGAAATGCTTTAAATCTAGCATATCTACTGGATGACATGCCATCCCATCATAAGCCTCAGCACCATCATTAGCAGGAATATGTTGCACAAAGACTGGAAATGCTGGTGGTGTCTGTGTAGCCCTAAAGAATTCCTATTTTGGAGCACTTGTCTCCAATGCCCTTCTGGCCTGTCTGCTTTCTCATTCTTCTAGAATCTTTACAGCCACTCCAGCTTCCCATTTTTCTCTGCCCCATTCCCCATACTGGTGCTCTGACCACCTGGCTGTAGAGCAGGGTGGGGCAGTAATTGTGGGAAACACTGGCTCTCAGTTACTGGGTGTTTTGGTTTTCCAAATGCTTCAACCTCTACCTGCAAATTCTCAAGTTGTATAGCCAACTCTGCAATCCTTTCCAGAACAATAGAATTTACTGACTCTTCTGGTTTTTGTATCTTATTGGTCTTTCTTCCAATCTTTTAAAAAATATTATACAGTAAAAAGACCAAGAATAAACAAAAAATTCCTCCTGTGTATAAAGTAGAAAAGTACTTTGCAAGAACAGCTATGATTTTGCTGACACCCTGAAACAGCTTTGCTATATCTTGAAAACCTGTATCTTCCTCTGCAATAGTAGAAGTTAAGTTACCCATGATGCCCAAAGCACGTTGGGTGCTACCTGTAGGCTTCACCTTTTCCAAACCTACTTTATTTGGGGTTCCTTAAATGCATATACTTCCCTTCCAACCCACCTACCCTAGACAGGAGAGGAAGGAGATTTATGGGAACAGGAGAAGTAGACCTTGTTGAATTCAGTTCCTGGGAGCGATTCCCCTGGCAGAGTCAGCAGGATTTCAGCAGACCAGCAATTCCACCAAAGTTGCTGCTGGAATCTGGAACAGCAGCCGGAACCCAGAGCCTCGAAGCGTTCTCTGGAGCGGTTCTCTCTTGGAGCGTCTCGAAGTGGAGTGATGAACAGCCAAACAATACCAAGATTCAAAAAGCCCTGCCTCCTGTTTTGTATATATATGTTTCCTGTCAAGAGTCTGTACTAGGATGTTTTTCAGATGGCAAAAACAAGCCCCCACATGAGGTGGTTTGATCATTGACAGTCCAATATGGAACTGGATACTACCCTTCGTAACCTCCCTTCTCTTTTTTTGATCCTACTAATCACTCTTTTCTAGACTTCTTAACAACATATTGAAAAGATTTCTAACCAGACTTTTAATCAGCTGCTATTACAGGATTAACAACCCCTAGGGTACAGAGCAACTCCTGATTATGCCCTGAGGTGAAGATCAAGCTTGCCCCAAGGACTTCCATGCTCCCATTCAGCAGGAAGTAGTCTAATGACAACATTGCCTGCCCCTTTCCTGATTCCTGATTATTTGTTAATAGTAAACAAAAAAGGAGGGATGGAAGCCCCTTGAGGCAGGAGCCCCAGACTTCTCTAATGGCTCTATCAGCAGTTTTTAGTCCCTCAAGGTGGTTTGTGTGGCCAGGTGCCTTCTGACATTAAAAAAGCCCAAGATTTAAAATGATCTTATCCTGTAACCAACTAAACTTGATTGTAAAAATATACTATCTGGCCTTCAGTGCCCCTCAGAGACTTGAGAAGGAATAAAACTTAAATTCCTAAGTGAACCAGCAGTGTGAGTTAGCAGCGTACAAAATGTGCAAATTGACTCAGAAGGTTTGCTGCCTGAACAGTCACTCAACAGTTGGTTAGGGGATAAAATCGTTTTAGATCAAGATAAAGAAGTTAAGTTATTAGAGTTGAGATACGATAGATACTGAATTTCATTCAGAAATTTAGACCCAACAAGACAAACACAAGACAAAATCAAGCTGGACAAATACAAATAGCCAAACCACTGTGAATATAACATTTATAGAATTCATGATTCTCATGATTGTCACATGGTTCTCCCTGCTGCATGTAGTTTGTTTTATACATACATAATAAAATGTATCTTTTTTTTTAAAGCTCAAGATTAGGCCACAAAATTCCACCAATCCCTGGCCATCCTGAAAAGCTCCCCTACCCGTCAAGGAACCATACATAAAGCCTTCTTCCTGGTTGATCTTCCCTGCTTCTCTCCTGAGCAGAGGCAGCCACTCTCTTATGCCTTTCCCAATAAATCTCTTGTGTGAGGTTTGTTGTGCAATGTGACTTTGTGGTAGTCCTGGGCTCCTGACTGTCAGGATACCTTCCCCTTTAGAGTTATAACACACAAGGCAGACAAAAACACAATATCCTCTATATTTAAAAAAAAGTGTGGCCGGGCGTGGTGGTGCATGCCTTTAATCCCAGCACTCGGGAGGCGGAGGCAGGTGGATCCCTGTGAGTTCGAGGCCAGCCTGGTCTACAAAGTGAGTCCAGGACAGCCAAGGTTACACAGAGAGACTCTGTCTTGAAAAACCAAAGGGAAAAAAAAGTGTGTAAGGGACAATGCATCAATCACATACATAAGATCATTTCAGATTAAGCAAATGGAATAAAATAGTTGGTGACAGGATGGGGAAAGGTAGCCAACTTCAGCAAGGTACGGGGATGGGGACTCAAAGGTTGAACTGCTGACTGACATGTGGGAAGGATCCAACTGTGGATGGAATATTTGACAAAGCTACGTCTGTGCTGAAGACTAGCTAGAACTGTCTGGTGATTGTGCAAAGAAGGGCTGTTGCAGACTGAGAGCCAAAATGGCCTGGGCTATCTTCAGATCCACTGATAACCCTGTGCTACCAACCTCTGTACATGGCCTAACATTTTTGTGATTACGAGATATAACTTGTGGAATGCATGTTTTTCTTTTGCCTCTTAGAGACAGGGTCTCAGTATATAGCCCAGGTTGACCTTGAGCTTGTAGTCCATGCTAGCCTCAGACTCAACAGTTGTCTTGCTTTTGTCTTTGAAATACTGGGGTTGTAAGTATGTGTCACTCACCGTACTTGGAATGCATTGTTGCACTTGCAGGGCAGTGGCTGGGACCAACCCTAAAGCTAAGGATGTTACAAAGCAGCAGGTGAAATCCACAGGAGACACTTCCTCTTGAAGCTGCTGTAACCTATCTGATGTCTCTAAGAACACATTTGGTAAATGGATTGATTGGTGACTTTCTTTGTTCTGTGACTATAAAGGTTTATGGAACTGGGGAGGTGAGCTGGCTTAGCATGTAAAGTTACTCACCACCAATCCTGAGTTCATGCCCAAGAACCAACATGGTAGAAGGAGAGAACTGATTCCCACAAGTTGTATAAGCTGTCCCCTGGCCTCCACATGCATGCCATAACACATTAAAAAGTAGATAAAATAAATTTAATAAAAAATGTTTTTATGGAGCCAGGTGTGGTGGCGCATGTCTTTAATCCCAGCACTTGGGAGGCAGAGGCAGGCAGATCACTGTGAGTTCGAGGCCAGCCTGGTCTACAAAGTGAGTCCAGAACAGCCAAGGCTAATACACAGAGACCCTGTCTCGAAAAAAAACAAAACAACAACAAAAAAGTTTTACATTTATGAAACCTCATTCACAGACATGCCATTCAGGGTAACCCGATTTTGTTTTGCTGGGGAATGGACATTCATATTTGGCTCAGAATAGGTTACGTCTATCCTCTTTGGACCAAGACTTTTGTTTTGCATCAGAAGAGTGATAAATAAAAATTAGATGGCATAGGGCTGGATCATGGTAAAGAATCTGCCACACAAGCAGGAGGACCAGAGTTTAGATGCCAGCACCCCTGTAAACACTGAGTGTGTTGACACACACCTGTAACCCAGTGCTGCAGGGGTAGAGAAGGGCAGGGCCCAAGAGTGCTCTGGCTATGCAGCTGTGTAAAAAATTAAGGCTGGGCTCAGAGGGGTAAACACAACTGCTAATGCACCCGATGACTTCAGTCTGATCCTTGGAACCCGTGGTGGAAGGAGACAACTGACTTCCAAAAGTTGTCCTCTAACCTCATATGTTTTTTTGGTTGGTTTTTCGAGACAGGGTTTCTCTGTGTAGCCTTGCCTGTCCTGGACTCACTTTGTAGACCAGGCTCTCCTTGAACTCACAGAGATCCGCCTGCTTCTGCCTCCTGAGTGGTGGGATGAAAGGGGTGCACCACCTCTGCCGGCCTCCTTACATGTTTTGTGGCACGTACACACGAGCACCCACACACACTCTAATGACAAAATAATTGAAAAGAGTAAAGTGTGATCAAGGTGGAAGGAAGAGGAAGGTGCATCTCTGTGAGTTTGAGGCCAGCGTAGTCTATATTGAGAGTTCCCAGGACAGCCAGGGCTACATAGAGACCCTGTCTAAAAAACAAGTGATCAAGTCCGGTCACTTCCTATTGACCTCTGACCTTGTGTACATGTACCTGTCCACACAGGTGTACACACTTGTGTGAACAGGTACACATACTACCATACAGTGCTGGGTGCTGAACCCAGGCACTCTGGAAGAGCAACAAGAGTTCTTAACTGCCGAGCCACCTCGCCAGTCATTACTGACCACTTACTGAATGTTGTAATTTTATTTATTCATTGTTCACCTTCAATCTTCAGCTCTTCAAATCTTAACTGGAGAAGTTTCAGGCTTCAATAAATTAATAAAATTACCGTACTTTTGAGTGTATACACGTCTATAACTGTATGCATGTGCATGTGTGAGCATGTGGATCCCAAGGGTCAGGGTCAGGTGCTTGCCTCAGTGGGTTTTCACAGTATTTTTTCAGATAGGGTCTCTAACTGGCTTGGGACTTACAAGGGTTGGTTAGAATGGCTTGCCAGAGTATGCAAGGTATCCACCTTCCTCCACCCTGCGGCACAGGATGCACAGTCCCACATTCTGATTCCTTGTGGATTCTGGGCACCAAGAATCAGATTCTCATGTTTATGCAGCAAGCACTTGACAAACTGAGCCATCTTTTTGTCCACATTCATACTTTTATCAAACCACAAGTGCATTTTCATAAAACTTATTAAAAAGTCCGAGCCTCTTTGAATTCCTACTTTGTGTTTCAAATGCGCGTCTCATTTCAATACCTCCCCTGCTTTCAGACAAAGCTCTGTGTGTGCAGCCCAGCTGGGGTCCGACTCCCTATGGAGGTCAGACAGCTCTTGAACTCATGATCCTCTTGCCTCATACTCATGGAGGTACTACAGGCTTGTCTCGTCTTTTAACTCCATTTTCTATGTCTATTTCCTTATGGGTAAATCTACTTAACCAGTCAGGCTTAATAAACACACAATTACTTTATTAAAAATGCACTGATATCTTTCTTAGAATACTCATTAAAGCCAAATCTCTTTAAAACACTCCTGATGTTTATAATTTTTACTAAGCAACTGGGCAGGTTTCAGTAAGATTTACACACCTTCTAACTGCTTACCATTGATACTAAAGTACCTAAGTGCGGTAGTGTGAGTAACAGTGACCCACTAGGCTCATAGATCTGAATACTATCTGAATACTTTGTCACCAGGGAGTAGAATTCTTTGACTGGATTAGAAGGGCTTGGAGGTGTGGCCTTGTCGGGGGTGAGGGGGATTGCGCCACTTGGAGTGGGCTTTGAGGTTTCAGAACCTCATGGCAGACCTAGACTCTGCCTGCTGCCTACAAATCAGAGTGTAGTTCTCAACGACTGCTCCAGGGCCATGAGTGTTACCATGTTTCTGCCATGCTGAAAAACGACCAACTGCAACTATGAGCAAGCCTCCAAATTAAATGCTTTCTTTTATAAGAATTGCCTTGGCCATGATCTCTCTTCACAGCAACAGAACAATGACTAAGACATTCACCCAACAGAAGTCAAACAACCTTGTTTCATGGTCATCTCTTCAGATACAGCTTTAAGTATAGTGATAAACAATTCAAAGTCAGTGATTCTTTTAAAGTAGTGCTGTATAAAAAATATCCTTTGCAGGAGTGATGGTACATGCCTTTGATCCCTCTGCACTCTGGACACAGAGGCAGGCAGGGTTTTGTTTTTGAGACAGGGTTTCTCTGTGTAGCCTTGGCTGTCCTAGACTTGCTTTGTAGACCAGGCTGTCCTCGAACCCACATCAATCCACTTGCCTCTGCCTCCCGAGTGCTGGGATTAAAGGTGTGTACCACTACACCTGGCGCAGGTCTTTGAGTTGGGCACAGGTCTACATATCAAGTTCTAGGCCAGCAAGGGCTACTAGATAGACAGAGATAATAAGCATGGCAAACATTTCCCAGGCAGTTCTGTCAGTGCCCAGTAGCTGTCAGGAAACACCCTACATAGCTGACTTGAACTAATAGGTTGGAATTTCTTTTTTTTTCTTTAAAGATTTTTTTATTTATTATTATGTATACAGTACTCTGCCTGCATGTACTCCTGTAGGCCAGAAAAGGACATCAGATCTCATTATAGATGTTTGTGAGCCACCATGTGGTTGCTGGGAATTGAACTCAGGACCTTTGGAAAGAGCAGTCAGTGCTCTTAACCTCTGAGCCATCTCTCCAGGCCCCTAACATTGGAATTTCTATCACTGATTTTTTTTGGTATTCATTTTTTTAACCAAGTAGCACATAGCACAGCAATGCATTCACATTACCGATAAGTCTCAACATGATCAAATAATATAAATATAAAAAGATTAATTAAGCTGAGTGTGGTGGCTCACACATGTAATCCCAGCACTCAGAAGGCAGAGGCAGTCGGATTGCTGTGAGTTTGAGGCCAGCCTGGTCTACAAAGCGAGTGCTGGACTGCCCAGACTACATACAGAAACCCTGTCTTGGGGATTAAAAAAAAAAAAAAAGAATAATTAAGATGAACAGAGTGAGTCTGCAGTTAGTCCAGCAGGGTGGTTGGGTTGAGGAAGTAAAATGCCAACTATATTATAGATGAATCACACTACTGTGGGGCACACTACTGTGGGGTCCACTATTTTGAGCCTTTTTCTTTTTTTCTTATCAGTTTTTCAAGACAAGGTTTCTCTTGTAGTCCTGGCTATCCTTGACTAGCTTTGTAGACTAGGCTGGCCTTCAGCGCAGAGACCTGGCTGCCTCTGCCTCTCAAGTGCTGGGATTACAGATGTGTAAATATAAGATCAACCAAGGGTTATCAGTAGGAACTTGTTAGTCCTGGGCCAGGCCTGGTCTAGAAATGGCTTGAGTGCTACCTTCTAGTGGTTTACTGCCACTGATCAGATGGAGCCCAACACCTCAACCAGGAGACGTTTCACCATGGGTGGTGACTTTGAAGAGGGCATCCTCTGGGCAATGGGACATTTGGGAATGTGTACCTGGCTCAGATCAAGAAAAACCATTTCCTTGTGGCCATGAAGGTCCTCATCAAGTCTTAGAGGAGGAGGGATTGGAGCACCAGTTTAGCAGGGAGTGAGACCCAGGAGCACCGACAACACCCAAACATCCTGCGCCTGTGTAACTGCTTCCACAATGCTCCACGAGGCAAGCTCTGTAAGGAGCTTCAGAGAGAGCTGGAGTGATGGTCCAGAGGTACTGAGGTCAATACCCAGCAACCATTTGGTGGCTCACAACCATCTAGGAGATCTGATATCCTCTTCTGGTGTACATGCAGGCAGAACACTGTATACATGATAAATAAAATATCTTTTAAAAAAAAGCTTCAGAGAAACAACATGCTAGATGAGCAGCACACAGCTGTAATAATGGAGGAGTTGGCTGTGACTTACTGCCGTGAGTAGGTGACTCTCAGGGACATCAAGCTAGAGAATCTCCTGCTGGGCCTCAGGGGTAGGTGAGGACCACAGACTTCATTTGGTCTATGCATACCCCCTCTCAGGAGAAAGACACTGTGCAGGACTCTGGACTACTTGCCCCCAGAAATAATTGATGGGAGAACATATGCTGAAAGGTGGTCTGTGGAGCACTGGGGATGCTCTGCTGTGAGCTGCTGGTGGGAAATCCTTCCTTAAGAGCACACTCACAATGAGAGAGCTGCATCCTCAAGGTGGATTTCAGGTTTCTTCCATCAGTGCCTGTGGGGGCCCCAGGACACGTTTCCAAGCATGACAGGTACCATCCTTCAGTAGCTGAGCTGCCTGGACCTGCAGCACTCTCTTAGGATGCTACCTCTCTGGTCACATGGTGAGCCCTGTCTGCCTCTATTCCTATGCGTTTATTCAGGGAGTTCTCCAGGATGCTCGGTACCCCATCTGTTTTGCTTGTTTTCTCTTTTACTATGCTAATTAAAACTCATTAATTTAATATTTGAAAAAAAAGATGTGTAAATATACACTTCTTTCCCCTCTTAGCACAAGGCTTAAAACGATCCATAGGATAATCCCTGAGGTTTACAGCCTGGGATGGGGCAGAGAGTGGGGAAGGGCTCTAGAGCGCAAGAGCTTGTCTGGTCTAAGGCTGCAGGGCCAACTCTTAGAAAACCCAGGTTGGGGGCGGGGGGGGGGGGAACCCTACGCTAGGGGCAGTGGCATACACCTTTATCCCAGCACGTGGGGAGGCAGAGGCAGAGGCAGAGGCAGAGGCAGAGGCAGAGGCAGAGGCAGAGAAGGGCAGCCGGGTCTCCAAAGTGAGTTCAAGACAGCCACAGCTACACAGTGAAACCCAGGTTAGTCCCAGCCGACTGACTATGTAGTCAATAGGGACTATGAACTTTTGATCTCAATTTCCTCTGAAGTGCTAAGATATAGGTATGTGACACCTTATCTGGTTTACAGTTTTGGAAATAAAAGGCAGACTACTTGAGGCAAATTTGAAGTAAAAGATTTGGAGACTCCATATGTGATAGGTGGAGAATGGAAAAAGATACTAGAGGCTATTAGATTGCTAGGTAAGGTTACCCTGGAGAGGAGGCTGCTCACCAAGGCAGTAGTAGCTACAGCAGCCAGGAAAACACTCCCTAGCAGCACCGAGTGACACAGGGCAGAAGAATGACCACGGCTGCATCCATTCAGAACCGGCAGGAGCAGGTCCGAAGATCTCCCAGGCGGGAAGCGGAAGCCACTCGCAGGGACAGAGCAGAGGAGACAGATCTGGTTCTTGCTAAGGCAGCCAGGCGCTGGACTGGGCTCCCAGACACCTCGGAGGCTGAGTGAAGACAACAGATCTGGTTCTTGCTAAGGCAGCCAGGCGCTGGACTGGGCTCCCAGACACCTCGGAGGCTGAGTGAAGACAACAGATCTGGTTCTTGCTAAGGCAGCCAGGTGCTGGACTGGGCTCCCAGACACCTCGGAGGCTGAGTGAAGACAACAGATCTGGTTCTTGCTAAGGCAGCCAGGCGCTGGACTGGGCTCCCAGACACCTCGGAGGCTGAGTGAAGACAACGAGCTCAACAACAGTTGTCACAACAAAGTCAGACCTCTGTCAAGGAAGTCAAAAAGATTTTGCTGAATCAAGCAATTTATGGCAACAAAAACCGACCTTTATTCTTGCAGATTTGGCATAAAAATATTGTTTTTTGGAAGCTACATAAATTAGAAAATTATTTACACTGTTTAAAAAGTATGTCTCTGGGGGCTGGAGAGATGGCTCAGAGCCTAAGAGCACTGTCTGCTCTTCCAGAGGTCCGGAGTTCAATTCCCAGCAACCACATGGTGGCTCACAACCATCTATAGCATGATCTGGTGCCCTCTTCTGGCCTGCAGGTATACATGCAGGCAGAGCACTGTATATATAATAATAAATAAATTAAAAAAACAACAAAAAGAAAAGTATGTCTCTGACACAGCAAAATCTAAGCAGATAAAATCATTTTATTACATGAACTGAACTACTCATAATCTGGGTCTCTTCTGATAGTTCCTCGTTATGTTGCTTACATGTATGATTGTATGAGATAACTGCAGTCACAGACAGTTGTGAGCTGCCATGTGGGTGCTGGGGACTGAACCAGTGTCATCTGGAAGAGCAGCGAATGCTTAACTGAGGAGCTATGTCTCCAAACCTCTGAGTCTCTTCTGAATTAACAGTTGTGACCACAGACCAAGTAAAGAATGGGATTTTGATTACTGGATAGGTAAAATAACTCTAAAGAGTCCTCAATTCACGGTTAGGCATTTAATGAGTTAGCTCCAGGCCGAAATTAATTTAATTAGGCAAGGAAATAAACTGACTTACACATTCTTTGCCAGGCATGGTGGGACACACCTTTGATCCTAGATCTCAGGAGGCAGAGGCCAGGCTGATGGACCCTCAAGTTTTGGCCAGCTATAACTGCATAGTGAAACCTGTCTCAAGAATAAAAAATTATAGTTTATATCTATATCTACTTTTTAGACAAAGTCTCATGTAGCCCAGACTGGCCTCAAACTCTTATAGCTGAGCATAGCCTTGAACTTACGATCTTCCTTATTCTACCTCTGGATTGCTGGGACTACTGGTGTGTTCCACAAACAGTTTTCTGCATATTTTCTTCTTTCACAGAGAAACATTAAACACACATACTAATCAGTTTAGAGCAGAAAAAAATGTTACAAGAAAGAACACACAAACAAGCCAGGTGGTGGTAGCATATGCTTTTAATCCCAGCATTCGGGAGGCAGGTGGATCTCTGAGTTCAAGGCCACCCTGATCTACAGAGTGAGTTCCAGAACAGCCAAGGACACAGAAACCCTGTCTCAAAAAACAAAACACTAACAAAAAACCTACACCAGCAAACAAACAAACAAAAATTAGGACTAGGATATGAGCTTCATTAAGTGGAGTGTCAAGGATGGAAACATGAAGGCCAGTAGGAGGCTTGCCAGCTTCCATTCTGTCTTTTCAGACTTTGGTACAGATCTGCAGACACAAAACTGAGGCACTCTTAGCACTTATCATTTCGGGAAAGAGAGCAGTTCTTTGGTCTTTAGGCCAGCTAGCTAAAGAGACTTTTCCAACAAGTCCCTGTATTGAAGTGTCATCAATGAACTGGGAACCCTTCATGTCAGATAGTTAGGAAGCAGAAGATTTTTGGGGGGAAGATAAGTCTTTTTTATTGACATACCCAGAACATTTGGGTTGGAAGGAAGAGATGGCCATATTTAGTGTCTATGACCTGTGTTGTGTGACTCCTGATACTTTCAATTTTTTGTTTAAAAAAAAAAAAAAAGTATCTTATGTGTGTGAGTGCTTTGCATACATGTAATATGTGTAATATGTGCGTGTCTGGTGCCTGCAAAAGCCAGAAGGTCACCTGGAACTGGAGTTACAGACTGAACTTCTCCATGAGCACTAGAAATTGAACCTGGGTTCCCTGGAAGAGCATCCTCGTAGCTGCGGAGCCCTCTCTCTAGACCTCATTTTATATTTGTATGCAAACGGCTTTTGATAAGGAAACACTTTCACACATATCACCCCCATTTACTCAGCTTTTGGAGACTAGTACTTGAAAAGATAAAATAGGAAGAGGCCACTTCTCATTTTCGACGGGAAGAAGCAATTGAGTCTAATCATGAATGGCTAACATTATTCATTTTCTTCTGTGAACATCTTACTTAAATTCTTGACTAATGCCACTAGTGCAGGGTTCCCGCCACAGGCCTCAATTTGTTTGTAGGCTTTAGCTTCAAGCTCTCTCAGAGTATTTCGAGTATATTCAAAAGAACCTACATCTTCCAGGTACTGCACACAGTATTTTTTAATATCTATATTTTCTGTTCTCTGGCGCAGGATGTTCTGTACCTGGGTGCTTTCTGGCCTTGACCAAATGGCGTGAATAGTGGGGAATGAGAACTTTCCTTCTGTCAGGTCTTCACAGAAACTTTTGTTTTCACTGTATTCTTTGGAGTGTAGATTGGCATAATCATCTCTAATCTGGAAAAAGAGCCCAAGTGTGTCGAGCAGCGGCTTCAGATCTTCTTTGTAATCAGAGAACAGCTGCATGAGACCCACTGCTAGTCCAAACAAGCCACCTGTCTTCTGCAACACCATGGCTTTATATTCTTCCTCAGTGGGACAAGTGTAGGTGTCCCTCCAGTGAATATCTAGGCCTTGTCCCCGATGGAGTTCCAAAAGCTGGCGTGTGAAAAGCTTCACTGCATCTGGGTGATCAAGTGTTAAGACTTTCTCCAGCCCAAGGAAGTAGACATAATTGGAAGAATTAATGACAGACGGGATTCCATAGATGCTGTGCGCTACTGGAAAACCACGTCGGAGCTTTGAATTGTCTTCAATATCATCAATGAGTAAGCTGGCATTGTGCAACATTTCAGTCACTTCAATGATAATCTAGAGAAAAACAACCAAAAGAGAAAGAAAATTTCACTAAGACACACATACACACCCACACATGGACACCAACAAACATGTACATACAGAGACATACAAAGACTATTGTGCACATACATGACTGTGTATGTACACAGATATGCATGTGAGTGCAGGTACCCTTGCAGGCTAGAGACATCAGATCCCCCTGGATCTAGAGTAACAGGCAGTTGTAAGGCACCTGATGTGGGTTCTGGGAATTGAACTTATGTCCTCTGCAAAAGCAGTACATGCTCTCTTTTTTTTTTTCTTTTTTCCTGAGACAGGGTTTCTCTGTGTAGCCTTGGCTGTCCTGGACTCACTTTGTAGACCAGGCTGGCCTTGGAACTCACAGTGACCTGCCTGCCTCTGCCTCCTGAGTGCTAGGATTAAAGGCGTGTGTCACACACCCGGCACTGCAGTTCATGCTCTTTGTTTACATCAGAGCCGTCTCTCCAGCCCAGGTCTTTTTCTGAGACACAGTCTTCCTGTGTAGCCAGCTCATGAGGGATTCCACACGAGTACCATTATGCTTGGCCAGAACAGTTTGTACTTGATGATCCTATCAAATTATTAACGTTTCAGTTATCTTAAGCTTTTACAACTAATAAATATTTAGCAGGTTTGATATGTAATATTGCATAAGCATTAACAGAATAAGGATCTTGGAGTATTTTTATGGGACACCTACTATTTTCTTGGTGATTAAATGGGGAAGAATGAGATCAGAACATCCTAAGGGCTGGGGATGTGGCTCAGTGGCAGAGCACTTGGCCCACATGCTCAAAGTCCAGAATATGATCCCCAACTAGGACAAATCAAAGAAGTCGTCAGACTGCTTAGATACCTGTAATTTGTCTTCTGGAACTTTCAGCCAGTGATTAAATGCCTGTGAAAGTTTGGTTCTCACCTGTTTACCTGCAATTAAAACAGAATATGACAAAAAAATTATTTTACTTAAAAAGAAATAAAAAAAAAAAAGATTTATTTATTTCTTTTATGTACATTGGTGCTTGGCTTCCATGTATGTCTGTGTGAAGATGCCAGATACCCTGGAACTGGAGACAGTTCTGAGTTGCCATATGGGTGCTGGGAATTGAACCTGGGTCTTCTGGAAGAGTAGTCAGTGTTCTTAACCACTGAGCCATCTCTCTAGCCCCTAAAAAGTAATTTTCTTTTTCTTTCGTTCTTTTTAAGATTTATTTATTTATTTATTATGTGTACAGTGCTCTACCTGCATGTACACCTGCAGGCCAGAAGAGGGTAACAGATCACGTTACAGATGGCTGTGAGCTACCATGTGGTTGCTGAGAATTGAACTTGGGTCTTCTGGAAGAACAGTCAGTGCTCTTAACTTCTGAGCCATCTCTCTACTCCCCCTAAAAAGTAATTTTAAAAAACATTTACTTAATTGTGTTTGTGTGCGCATGTGCACTCCATGGTGCAGCTGTGTAGGTCAGAAGACAACTTGTAAGAGTATGTGGGTCTGAGGATGGAAGTCAGATCTTAGCCTTGGTGTCTTTACCAGCTAAGCTATCTCACGGGCTTCCAAAATGTGATTACAAGAAAAATTGGAAATCTTGCTTCAAAACCTGTATCATTGAATTGGGGTTGGAATGGGCATTTTTAGAAAATATACCTTAATCTCTTTCTTTTTCTGAAAATGAAGAGAGTCTGTTCGGGGACAATTAGCAGTATCTGTCACACAAAACTTCAAGGATTTTGCTAATATATCTCCTCATAAATTATCGGTCATTGCTGGGTGGTGGTGAACACCTGTGATCTCAGCACTCAGGGAGGCAGAGGCAAACTCTGTGAGTTTGAGGCCAGCCTGGATGACAAGTCAAGATCCAGGGCTGTTATACAGAGAAACCCTGTCTCAGAGAACAAACAAACAACAACAATCCTCCAACAAACAAACAAACAAACAAACAAACACCACCATCATTCCTTTAGATTAAGGTTTTAGGGACTAGGGCAGCTTCAGTTTCCATGCCTGTTTAAAGAAGGGGCGGACTCTTTGTGTTGACTAAGGTCACTGGCTTTCCAGGGGCATTTCTTTTTCCACATGGAAAGCTTTAGGAAGATCTAAGCAGGGGTAGTTAAAAATCACAACCAGTTCATTTAGAAAAAGTATTGTATGAGTTTGTAATACTGTTAATTTGGAAGAGAACTCAAGAAAATAGTTACATAAAAGTTAAATTTCAGAGGCTAGAGAGATGACTTAGTGATTACGAGCACTTGCTGCTCTTCAAGAAGTTCCAGGTTTGAGTCTCAGCATACACACGGTGGGTCAGACCTGTAACTGCAGCTCTGGTCCTAGGAGAAATGACCCCTTCTATGGGCTCCTCAGGCACTAGGCATACACATGTTGTGCATACATTTGTACCAGCCAAAATCTCCACATACATAAAATAAAACCTAAAAAGAGAGCGGGACGTGGTGGCACACGCCTTTAATCCCAGCACTTGGGAGGCAGAGGCAGGCGGATCGCTGTGAGTTCGAAGCCAGGCTGGTCTACAAAGCAAGTCCAGGACAGTCAAGGCTACACGGAGAAACCCCCAAAAAACCAAAAAAAAACCCCACAAAAAAACAAAAAACAAAAACCTAAAAAGAGAAAAAAAAGTTGAGTTTCAGTCTGGGTTTAATGGTGCACGCCTTTAATCCCAGCACTGGAGGAAGACGGGGTAGATAGAGCTCTGTGAGTTTTAGGTCAGCAAGATTCTGACTCAAAAAAAAAAAAAAAAAAAAAGCTACATTTCAGGGGTGAAACTGCTTAGGGCCAAGCCTAAATACCTGACTTTCATCCCTAGGATCCTCTGAGCACCACATACATTCCCATTAAATAAATTAATGAGCTGGGTGTGGTGGCGCACACCTTTAATCCTAGTACTTGGGGGTAGAGGCAGGTGGGATTGCTGTGAGTTTGAGGACAACCTGGTCTACAAAGCAACTCCAAGACAGCCAAGGCTACATAGCGAAACCCTGTCTTGGAAAAAAAAAAAAAAAAAAAAGAAAGAAAAAAAGTTATGTTGGACAGACTGCTCAGGGATTAAGAATGAGTTAAGATAAAGTCCTGTAGAAGACCTGGGTTTGGTTGTAGCACACACATCAGGTGGTTTACAACTGGCTGTGATTTTAGCTCCAGAGGTTCTAACACCTTCTTCTGACCACAGGCACTTGCACTCATGTATATGCACCCTCCCACAGAGACATAATTCAACAAAGGAAGGAAGGAAAAACTTTTTTTTTTTTTGAGGCAGGGTTTCTCTGTGTAGCCTTGGCTGTCCTGGACTCACTTTGTAGACCAGGTTAGCCTGGAAGGGATCTGCCTGCCTTTGCCTCCTGAGTGCTGGGACTAAAGGTTTGCGACACCACACCAGGCAAGAAGGAATAACTTTTTAGGACTGAGGAGCACTTGGAAAACAGATACAGGAGGTTTGCTAAAATTCCAGGGCAGCCTGGGGTACACATTGAGCTCTAGGCTAGCTCAGGGCTGTAGTAATGAGATCCTGTCTCAAAACCCAGAAACATTTCATTATACAGTTCATTGAATAATTCCTCTCATAATGGTATCAAGGTCTCAAGAACCATTTAACTTCTCCTGTTGCTCACATTTAAATGACCACTACTTTCTGCAAACGATGCTATCTGAGCGGTAACTGAGCTGTTTGTTACCTGGTAACTGAAGTAAGTACGTATAGGGCTCTAGCAGAATTCTTTCAGCTTGATCTTGAGTCTTCTCCATGTTTTATAAATTTCAAAGGTGACCTGTTAAAAAGGAAAAATATAAAAATGATCACACGAATCAAATTATCTTTAAATGTTAGACTGCAAAGAAGTTTTTATCTAGGTGTTCTTTTGGAATGACAGACTTTAAATTTTATTTATATAGCAAAACAGTACATGTATAAAACCTTGAAAACATTATGTAAAGCTAAAGGAGCCAGCACAAAAAAACAAGCTGTGTGATCCTATTTATAGGAAATGTTCTGAATCAGGCAATCCATACAGATGGGAGCAGGTTAGTGATTTCTGGCTCACAAAAAATAAGGACTGACTGCTACTAATGAATAAGGAAGGTATGCATGTGTGTCTATAGGGTCAAGATGTCATTAGAATGTGGTGATGGCTGCACAGTGCAAATATACTAAAATCTACTAAATTGCAATTTTAAGAACTGTAGCCAGCTGGCCTCAAACTTGTAATTATCTTGCCTCAGGGTCTTCAGTGCTGGAAGTGCAGACATGCACCACAACATCTAGCTTTGCCCTAAGATGCAGTCTTACTATGGCACTGAAGATGGCCTTGAAATTATGAGTTCAAGCCACCAAAACCACCTTGAACTACACATTTTCCATCGGTGGCATATAAATTATACCTTAAGTTTCTGAAAAGAAAAATTCTTCTTTCCACTGATAAGACTGTTGAATCTTAAGTAGTTTTCTTAGATGACTTACAGTAAGCACCCCTAGTTAATTAATCAAAAAGGACTTACACTCTTGACATCAAATAAATGCCAAAACAGATTCACAAAACCAGACATTTCTATAATGATTACAAATTAACAAGTACTCTTTCTATGATTAAGAGAGGTATGCTTTGTAATTTGTGAAGAACACTTTTTTTTTCTTTTTGTCCGAGACAGGATCTATCTGTGTAGCTAGCCTTGGCTGTACTGGAACTTGTTCTGTAGACCAGGCTGGCCTTGAACTCACAGAGATCCACCTGCCTCTGCTTCCTGAGTGCTGGTGTGTGCACCACCACTGCCCAGACGTTTTTGTCAAATCAACAAATTTCAGGTATCGTTTTTAAGATGCATATTAATTTGAACGCAATTATTTTATTTAATTTGTGCCTCATTATTTTGAATTTTGCATTTATTTCAATACTTCCTAGAATATAAACTGTGGCATATATGCGTGTATGTATGTATTTTTTGAAAAAAGAAATATATAGCCTCACTCTCTTTGCCCCATCTACTGTGCAAATGAGAGCATTCTCAGAAAGCAGACTGTCAACAACCTAGAAAATGTCACCATCAGTTTGAAGGGGCACACTGTCATTGTGAAGGGCCCCAGGGGAACTCTGCGGAAGGACTTCAAAGAAGAGGCTCTGGGTTGACAAATGGTGGGTAACAGAAAGGACATGCCATTGTCAGAAACCCCCGCAGTCACCTTCAGAACCCGCTCAAGGGTGTTACACTGGGCTCCGATTACAAGATGATGTCTGTGTTATGCTCACTTCCCCATCAACGCTGTCATTCAGGAGAATGGGTCTTTGGTTGAAATCTGAAATTTCTTGGGTGAAAAATACATCCACAGGGTTAGATGAGGCCAGGTGTTGCTTGTCCTATCTGTCAAGCCCAGGATGAATTAATCCTTGAAGGAAATGTAATTGAACGTGTTTCAAAATCAGCGGCTCTGACTCAGCAAGCCACAACAGTTAAACACAAGAATATCAGAAAGGTTTTGGATGGTATCTGTGTCTGAAAAGAGTACAGTGTAGCAGGCTGATGAGTAAGACCTAAGCCACCTGGCTCCAGAAACAAGCTCCTGAGTGATTAGTACAATTTGGGGTGTCTTTGGGAACAATAAGATTTATATTGAAAAAAAATAGCCTCAGCTAACCTTGAACTCCTGACTCTTCTGCCTCTACTCTCAAGTACCAGGATTACTGAATAAGCTACCCTGCCCAGTGTCAATCACGGCCTTTGCAGGAGCCTCCTTTACTGATGAATCTTGTTTCTTAAATGGTTCTTAAGACCTTGAAACCATTATAAGAGGATTATTCAAAGAACTGTATAATGAAATGTTTCTGGTTTTTGAGACAGGATCTCATTACTATAGCTCTGAGCTGGCCTAGAACTCAATGTGTACCCCACACTGCCCTGGAATTTGTAGTGAACCTCCTGTCTCTGTTTCCCAAGTGTTGGAATTATAGGTGTGCTCTGGCCGATCCTAAAGTTATTCCTTCTTTCTCTTCAGGGATCAGTTTTTCTAGTAATGATGACAGCTCTGGCAAGCTTAGGGGTTATGACTTGTGTCTTCTTTGGGGATCACCATTTGGTTCTTTAGGACTACAAGCCCCTCTTTTTTTTTTTTTTTTTTGGTTTTTTGAGACAGGGTTTCTCTGTGTAGCCTTGGCTGTCCTGGACTCACTTTGTAGACCAGGCTGGCCTTGAACTCACAGTGATCCGCCTGCCTCTGCCTCCCGAGTGCTAGGATTAAAGGCGTGCGCCACCACGCCCGGCTCAAGCCCCTCTTTTAATGGCCTTTCACTGATTCACTGTGTATATGTAAATATAAACCAAATCAATATGGCTACACAAAGGCAGTTCATGTTTGTTGTGGTCAAAGAGCTGCGAGTCACAGGTTTTAGAACTGGAAGGCAACTTGATGGTTACTGCTGTCAACCTGACAGGCTAGAGATGGAATCCGGTCTCTTCCATCACATGAAACAACTCAGGCTGTCAGGCTTGGTGGCAAACCCTCGCCATTTGTTGACTTTATATACAAAGTTAAAAGAGAGAGGAGAGGGGTGTGTATGAGAGAAGAGCTGAAAGCTATCCTGACCTCCTCACAAGCGCTGGGACATGTGGGTGCTCACCCATATACACAATAAACACCTGTGATAAATTTTTTTTATGTGTACATGTATTCATGTTTGCATAGAGGCTATATAACAACCTTGGGTCTTCTTTTTCCACCATATGTTTTTGTATCTGAGACAGAGTCTATCACTGAATCCAGACCTTGCCAATTTAGCTATATTGGCTGGCTGGCTAATGAATTCTTGGAATATGCTTGTTCTAGTGCTGGGGTTAATAACAGGGGGGGGGGAAGCGGGAGGGGGAGCCCGTGGGACGGAGGGGGAGGGATCTAAACTTGGGTCTTTATGCTTCACAGATGTTTTATTGACTGTACCATCTCTCCAGTTCCCTCAGTTAGTAGCTCTTTATTGAAGACAGATAATAAATGGAAATCAAGGAACTAAAGGGATATAGTATTTATTGCTCAGGTTGTTTTTAGGAACGAACACACACACACATACACACTTTTTTTTATTGTTTGCTTTTTGAGGCAGGATTTTCCTATGCAGTTCAGGCTGGCCTAGAATGAACAATGCTTTCTAGGCCCCCAAGTGCTGGGATTACATGCGTACCACCATGGCCAGTGAAAAGCATATTTTAAAAAAGTATTTATCTATTTAATTGTGTGTGTGTGTGGTTGGTTGCCTTAGTTACTGCTTTACTGCTGTAAAGGAGATACTAGAACCAGTTGGGTGGGGTGGTGCATGCCTTTAATCTCAGGACTTGAGAGGTAGAGGAAGGGGAATCTGTGAGTTTGTAACTAGTGTGGTTCTGAGTTCTAAGATAGTGAGTTCTAAGATAGCCAGGGCTATATAGAGACCCTGTCTCAAACAAACAAACACACAAACAATCCCTAAAACAACAAGAAACCCACCACTACCAAAACCCATGATATCATGATTAAGGCAATTTATAATTTTTTTTGGGGGGGGGAGGGGTTGAGACATGGTTTCTTTGAGTAGCCCCTGCTTTGTAGACCAGGCTGGCTTCCAACTCACAGTGATCTGCCTGCCACTGCCTCTGAGTGCTGGGATTACAGGCATGAGACCCAGCTTCGGCTACATGACCTTCTCAGTGCCCTACTTCCTAAAGACAAGTTTTATACTAGCCTGGACTAGCAGTTACATTTAGTGCATCACAAGAAAAAGAACGTCCATAAAAATATTTTGAAATATTTCAAATACCAACTTAGTAACATTTTTTTCTCCCCTAGAGAGGGTTTTGCTATATATTCTAGTTTGGCCTGGAACTCCCTAGGTTGGCCTTGAACTCTTTATCTTCCTGCTTTGGCCTCTGGAGGGGAGGGATTACAGTTGTTAATACTGGATGTGTTACTTTGTTCTTAAGAGGCCAACAATAAAGAAGATGCCAAGAAGGAAGGGGACAATGTTGGCAACAGATCATTCCGGAACAGGATCAAAAGTATAAGAAAATATCTATTCCTTTTTTTGTTTGGTTTTGGGTGAAGTCCAAAGGCTTGCACTTGCTCATGATCTACTACTAAGCTAAGTCCTCGAGTCCCCAAAACATCTTTTATATAGTTCTTTTTATTATTTATTTATGTTTTTAAAAAATTATTTACTTTTCTTTAGTGTGCATTGGTGTTTAGCCTGCATGTATGTCTGTGTTAGGGTGTCAGCTGTTGGAGCTACAGACAGTTGTGAGCTGCCATTTGATTGCTGGGAATTGAACTCAGTACCTCTGGAAGAGCAGACAGTGCTCTTAACCACGGAGCCATCTCTCCAGCCCCTATTTAAGTTTTTGAGGCAAGGTTTTTCTGCGTAGCCTTGGCTGTCCTGGACTCACTTTGTAGAGGCTGGCCTTGAGCTCACAGAGATTCCCCTGCCTCTGTCTTCCAAGTGCTGGGACTACAGGTGTGTACCAGTATGCCTGGCTCCAGTCCTCTTTTTAAGTCAGCCAGCAGCCATCTCTTCTCAATTAGGGTGGCAGCAAGAAGCATGCTGCTATCTTATCTGTATCCTGAAAAACACATTTGACCTAACTGAAAATAATGAAGTCACCTTTCAAGAATTTGCCTCTGGGTCAGAAGCAGGTGACCTTTTGCACAGAAATTACGAGGCCTTTAAATTCTCAAGCTTAAACATCTTTAATAGTTTTCTACTAGTGATGAATTAAACATATTTCCTTTGCTCACTCATATCTTAACAATACTCATGTAAGTCAATTAATGTTCTTTTCCCAGGAAACATTTACATATAATATTCTCAGTGGTGGGGAAACATGAGAACTTCAACGTTTGTGAGTGCTGAGAGTCAGTCTGCTTTGTACTTCTTCTTAAGTGTAAGGAAGTTTAAGAGTTCTATATACTCTTGAATTTTTTTTTTTTAAACTCAGGACTTTTCAGCTTTTCATGTACTAAAATGTAAAGAGGTTATAGTGGCCGAATAACATGAACTCAGTTAATCTTATGTAGAATCACCTCAGAACGCCCCAGGGTAAATCCGATACCATTTTCCCACTTTCAAAACTGAAAGCTCTCAGAATTTTGTCAAAGAGTAGATTAGAGAATATTTAGGTAAGAAGATCGTTTGCACTGTAGCGATGCGATTGCAGCTGCCCCTCTGATCATACTGTGTTATTTTTCTTTTTCCTGACACAGGGTCTGTGTGGCCCAGGCTAGCCTGGAACTTATTCTGTAGATGGGGCTGGCCTTAGGATTTGTTAGCACCACCTTTTCTTTCTTTTCTTTTTTTTCTTTCACTTTTTCTTTTGGGTAAATTATTTTAGCAATTCAAGTTGGGAATCCAAGATATCCTATTGTTCACTGGACCCTTAGACCAGATAGATAAAAACGGTTTTAATTTATTTATTTTCTGGAGACAGGATTATAACTCCTGCTTCAGTCTCTAGGGTCAAAATTCCTTAATCATCCTTCTTCACCTCTCTGGGCCTCAGTTCTTCATACTGGGAAATCTTTCTTTTGAAATGGGTTTCCAGTCCAAGGTGTACGTCCCCATGAAAAACTGTACCTACCAGGAAAGTGGGTAAGAGGGGAGGACATCCTATTGAGACTTTAGGTGTGAGAAGCCTGGGAGAATGAGGAAATAGAAGGATCCAGCGGGTCCTGGAAAACTACAGGCGAGTCTGGGCCCTGGGGTCCTCCGCAAACTATGGCAACAGCCAAGGAAAATATAGGCAGTAAACCTCGAACCCCTCCCCAGACTAGCCGATGGACAGGACATTCTCCACTGTTGAGTGGAGAAGGAGATCTGACTTTCACACAAACTCCGGTGCCCCATATTTGACCATGTCCCTTGGATGGAGATGCCTGGTGGCACTCAGAGGAAGGATAATAGGTTACCAAGGAGAGACTTGATACCTTATGAGCATATACAGGGGAAGGAGGTCCCTCTCAGACACAGACATAGGGGAGGGGAGTAGGGGGGAAGTGGGAGGAAGGGAGGAATGGGAGGAAACAAGGGATGGGGTAACAACTGAGATGTAATATGAATAAATTAATAAAAAAAAAAGAAAAAAAAAAAGAAATGAGTTTCCAAAACATTCTCTCTGGGCTGTCCTTTCCTTTAGGCTCTTCCCTTAGTGAGCCCCAGATGGCTTCTTGAGCCAAGCTCTATCCTCACTCCCTCAGGAAAGCCACTCTGTATCTCCCTGTGCCATAGCTCTAACTCACATCTTCCTCTTACACTTAAGTTTGTCTGACCAGTTTTGGGTTCAGAAGTTGCACAAAATCCGTATGTCTTTCCACATGAGGATTGAATGAACGCTTCTCGTTAACACCTCAGAGGATGAAATGAGCTCATCAAAAGCGCATACGAATACTGAAAGTATCATGCAAAGCATTTCTGATTTAAAAAAAAAAATAGACAGGCTTTAGCTTGAGACTAGCTGAACAGATATGGGCCACCGAGAAGCACAGCTGTGATGCGCACAGCAAGAAGAACCTTCCACTCCGTGCCCCGGGAATGATGGCTCTGGGGGGAAAAAGGGCTCCATACTGGGGTTGGTGAAACAACCTCGCAGGCGGGCTTCTCCCCAGCGCAGCATCGGTTCCCCGTCAGCTCCTAGGAGCCCCTCTGCCTCTCCCAGCACCCGACAGCCAGGTCAGCATCCGGGTCCTGTCCCTTCTTTCTTCTTCCTCCTCGGTACTGCCCCCTCCCCGGCTCCCCATCCGGGTTCCCCCCTCCCCCCGGCGCCGCGCCGCTGCTCACGGTTCCACGATGATCTCAGACTTCAAGCCGCCGATCCGAGACTAGCAGTACCCGCATCAACTTCTCACTTTATAGTTCAGACCGCGGCTCTTCCAGAGGACTCCGTGAAGCCCTCCCCCTTCTTCACCACAGAAATCTCCGCCCTCTTCAGAGGCCCGCGACGCCGCATTACTCGGTGCAAGAAAATACGCCATCCCTGTCTCACTGCGCAGGCGTCGTATGCCACCTCCCATCTACCTTATGGCCGCGCCTCCTATTCCTCCCACCTCCCGTCGAACGCAGGCAAGGGGCATTTTGGTCTTGGTAGTTCTAATGTCCAAGAGTCTGCCTAGTGGCCTGGAGGGCTGGACTACAATTTCCAGGAAGCATTGAGGCATAACTTTCTGTTTCCATAGAACTGGTGGGAAAATGGCGTCGTTGTTTGCATCGCTCAAACCAATAGAAACTTGGAGGAGGAGGGCTCCAAAGCATCCTAGCCAATCCTAGGTCGTCTGAGAGCCATCCGGGAAAGAGGTAGGGGAGGGGAAAAGAACCGAGGGGAGGGGAAAAAGAAAAGGGGGGGCCAGGGGTTGGAGGGGGGGGGTGGAAAGCGATGTTTGCCCGTCAGTCGAGTCCGGAGTGAGGAGCTCGGGCGCCGGAGCGGAGGGAGAGCCTCGAGCCGCAGCTTGCCGCCGCGACGGCCACCGCCTGGACCTCTGCCCGGAGGAAGCCGCAGAAGGTCGGCCGCTACGGTCCTCGGGAGGGCAGCGAGACCGGGGCCCGGACCTCCGTCCGGGAGGGATTTTTCTTCGCCCCCCTCCCCCCGCGAGGGAGCCGGAGCGGCCGCCAAACAAAGGTACCAGTCGCCGCCACGGGAGGAGGAGGAGCCGGAGCCCGAGCCCGGGCCGCCGGTGGACCCGCAGCTTCCTCGCCATCTCTCCCCCGGGCCTGCTGGTGTTGGGGGTGGCGGGGGGAGGCGGAGAGGGGGGACTCTGGCCTCAGGGCTCAGACCTCGTCTGCGCCGGAGGCAGGGACATTCTTTTCCGTGGGGGTAAGCTCCGGGCCCGGGCCGCGCAGCGGGGCAGATGGCAACGGGGCTGAGTCGGCGCTTGCAGTGGGGCCCCGGCCTCCCGGGACCCCCGCCCCCCGCGGCGCGGAGCCGGAGCCGGAGCCGCCCTTCCCGGGCCGCACCGTGGGCCCGGCGGCCTCGGCCCGCGCCGCTGGGAGCTGGATGTCCTCAGTGCCCGGCCCCGGCTCCCACTTGTGGGCCTTGGCTCGGGCGGGACGCCGACCGGCGACGTGGGGCCGAGCCTCCGCAGCCCGAGGGCCCGCCGGTTCGCCGAGAGCTCAGTGTGTGTGGCTCCGGGCATCGCGGTTCCGTAGGCTTGGACGGCTGCAGCCGCGCTTCAGGCCGCGCCGGACCCTGAGCTTGTTGTGAGTTTTCTTCTGACAGAAATGGCGTCATCGTGGAGGACGGGGGGAAAAAGTCCGTGGAGTCGCGACAATGGGGCGGCAAGCGGCGGGCGGTGGGGGCGGTAGGGGCGCTGGGATGGCGCGTGCTTGCTCGGGCTCCGGGCTCCACTCGGGGCCGCCCCCGCCCCTGCGGCGCAGGGAGGGTGCCAGTGGTGCTGACCGGGTGCCTTTGTTTCCCCCTCCAGGTGCCGGTGAAGCTGGTGTCGCCCTGGGGATCGCGGCCCCAGAGTCACCATGAAGGTAAGGCGTCACTCGGCCAGCTTGAGTGGCTTTCGAATTCAGGAAGTGTAGGGGCCTCCGAGTTTTGTAGAGGCAGATGTGTGGAGTGGCTTGGTGCGGAGCTTTCCTCTGGGGACAGAGGGCCAGCTGGTGACCCATCCACGGGCTGTGTGGTGGAGTTGTGGAGTCAGGGGACATCTCACCAAAGATGTGCGGTTCCGGAATAGAACAGCGCCTTTTGCATGGACCTTAGGAACAAATAAATGCACGACTTAAAGCTTCTTAAATAGTAAAACTGAAAGCCGAGACTGTAGCCTGAGTTTTGAAATAATAGTGGCTAGTTGCATCGACGAAAGAAAACTTCATTTGATTGTGTGAAGAAGACTGTGGATTTTAAGCAGAAAGCAAAATTATTTTGAAGGTTTTTAAGAACAGTTCGGTGTTCTTTTCCTTTAGAGATTTGTATTTTCAGGGACTTAGGGTTGTGTGGCACATTTTTTTCTGTGTTGAGGTACTGGGTCTTGGAGTTGTCATGTGCTCTAATACGATATGTTGTGTGAAAAACTAATGGCCAAGTTCTTCTGAAGTAAACGTGTTGACCACAGAATAGCTTCTAAGAGATGTTCAAGAAGTAGTTTGTGTATTGGTGGAATGAATCATAGCAATAAAAATACAGTTTTTTTCCCCTCCTTTTTTTTTTTTTTTAATCTTACTGGTACAAAAAGCTTTAGGTGTCTTAGAAATATCTAGATTTAACTAGTAGAACTTTGATACTAGAATATTATTTTCTTTAAACTCTATTACAAGTTCAGATGTGCTTGACAAGTGTAATAGTGTGTGTTGTCAGAATGTAAATGGCATCTACTTTTGACAGTTCTTTTGGAAGTTTTTTCTTCTTAAAATTTATTTTGCTTGTCTCCAGAGTGAGGATTGCTTTTGTAGGAATACATCCAGGTACAGTTTTGAAAGCTTCTGTTTATGGAAGCATGCAAACAGCTGTTGCCACTGAAGTATCTGTCTGTGGTATAAAGCAGTTCAGCTCACTTTTAAAAGTTGTTTTTTTCTTTTTTTAGTTTGGGGCTCTGTAGATGGCTTGGGGTTTTTATTTAATAAGTTCCTGTCTGTCTTTCATGTGAATGAAAACATGACCAGTGGTATGTGAGAGATGAAACCCTTTTGTCAGTCACAGATAGCCCGTGTCAAACAGTGAAAAGTGAGTTTATTAGGAAAAGGTGAAGTTTTTAGGAAAAGCATATATCTGTCTGCCTTGCTGTTGGGTGAAAACTTGAGCAATTTTAAGTTGACTTGATACATATATAGTACAATCCAAAGCAGAATAAATACTTGAACTAGACGTTGTAGTCTCTCATAGCTCCCACTGTAGCACCTGACACAGTTTAGATTCTCCATAAATGTTTGTCTGAAGGAGATGTATAGTCTAAAGATGCAGATCTGGGTTGTTGTTTTTTTTTTTTTTTAATTTTTCACTTCCTGTTTAAAAGCTTGTCTGTTGAAGGAAGAACCAATGAAAGAAAGAAAGGTTAGGTGTGACGGTGCATGCCTGTTAATCCTAGCAGCAAAGTAGGATCCCTAGTTCAAGGGACAGCCTGGGATATACAGTGAGCGAGAGGCTAGCCTGATCTACGTATTGAATTGGAAGCCAGCCAAGGCTACATGGAACTCTCTCTCCAAAAAGCTCTCAAAATAACAATGAAAAGAAAGTATGCTGGAAACTTTAGCCTTTAGCTTCATGGTAGCCGAGTGCTGTGGTCTGTACTCCCAGCACTCAGAGAGGCAGAGGCAGGGGATCTCTGTGAGTTCTAGGCCAGCCTGGTCTACAAAGAGTCCAAGACAGCCAAGGCTACATAGAGAAGCCCTGTCTCAAAAAACCAAAAAACGAAAAAGAAAAAAAATGCAAGTTTTTGTGTTTTTTACTACTTTTAAAATAAAGGTACTTGTTAATAATCATGTTTTAAAAAGTTGTTAAAACTAGGTGTGATGGCACAGGCTTTTGATCCCAGCACTCTAGGAGGCAGAGGCAGGCAGAGCTCTGTGAGTCGAGTTTAAAGCCAACCTGGTCTACAAAGAGAGTCCAGGATAGCCAAGGCTGCACACAGAGAAACCCTGTCTCGAGAAAAAAAAAAGTTGTTAAAACAGATTTCCAACTTTATAAAGAATTCGCTGTTTTTAGGTTAGGGTGTTTGGTGAATCTGTCTGTCTATTACTGATCACTAGTGCTAAAATACTAATTTTTGCAGTCTCACTTCTTATAGATACTCCTCCCGAGGGCTGGGGGATGCTCAGGGGTTAGGCTCCTCCTGCTCTTCCTGGTAGGAGTTGAGTCCCCGCACCTACTTTTCACGGCCACCTGTAACTCCAGCTTCAAGGGCTCCAAACCTTTTGTCACTTCCATACACATGCAGCATTCTTTTACATAGTCTCATGCACACATACATAAGTGAAAATACTAAACATAAATGTTTTTGGTTTTTTGAGACAGGGTTTCTTTGTGTGGCAGCCTTGGCTGTCCTGGAACTCACCAGGCTGGCCTTGAACTCACAAAGATCTGCCTGTCTCTGCTTCCTGAGTGCTGGGATTAAAGGTGTGTACTACCACTCCCTGCTCTAAACATACATTAAAAAAAAAAGATTCAGCTAGGTGTGATGGCGCACACCTTTAATTGCAGCACTGGTGAGGTAGAAGCTACAGATCTTTGTGAGTTTGAGACCACACTGGGCTACATAGTGGAACTGTCAAACAAAATGAAGAAAAGATATTTAGTGTGGAGTACATCAGGCCCAATTTTGTGTGTGAAAAAAGGCTTCATGTAGCTTGTGTGCATGTGTGTGTGAATGACATTTGATCCACACAGTGATTTTATGCTGTGTTTGAATTTTCTCAGACAAATTCTACTTTGAAGCAAGCTTTTAAGCTTGAATTATTTGTCTTACTAATAATGACTCTAGTAATTTTATTGTGGCAGTATATTGAGGTAATGATATTCTTTTGTTTTTGTCTTAAAGTCATTAAATGCACTTCAAATGTTAGCTGGCTTTTAGAAGTAGTTTTTCTATGGTACAATCTTGAAAAATTAATTTACACAAAGCCTGGTCATGATTAGTGTGTTCTGTCTGGAGATTATTTTGCAGTTTATGGGACCTGTGACTGTCACATAAAAGCAGTCTGCTTTAGGGTAGATGCTACTGTTGTTGTGGGTCTGCTGTTGGGTAGAGGTTGCTGGTGCCATGCTTTCTCTTTATTGACAGAAACAATAACATTGATTCGCATTTTTGTGTGCCCTTGAATGGGTCAGAGGACAACTTACGGAAGTTGTCTTTTTCTACCAAATGTGTCCTCAGGATTGGATTCAGGTCATAGTGCCCTACAGTGAGGGCCTTTATCTGCTGACCATATTAATAGCCCTCATGTTGTTTTTCATACCTTTCAGCATCAGTGGTGATACATTTGAAGATAGGCCATGAAATTCATAGGTGCTTCTTACGGTTAACTATGCCAGGTTGATTCTTTCTTTTCTTTCGTAACCAAAACTGTTTCTGCTTTTTAATACTGTGCATGTTACCAATGTTCTTCCAGTACTGTGGAGTTGTGGAGTAAAGTGGGTGAGAATGCTTAGGGGGTGAGTGATTTAGATGTTGTACTTAGAGTCTGGGCTTTTTCATATCTATTATTGTCTCAGTGAGTGCTGTAGGCCTGGGCGCCATAAACACACTGATTGGTTATAAGTGCCCTCTTTTCAGTTCTGGGTATGCATGGATGCTTTTTCTCTTCCTCTTTTTCCTTTCTTTGCTTTCCTTTCTGCCTTGGCTTTTTTTTTTTTTTCTCTTTTAAATTAAACATTTAAGAACTGCTTCTGTGTGTCAGCTGATGTAATGGAATAGCATCGGCAGTTTGCTCTCACTGTAGTAGAAGACACAGAAAACTCACACACTTTGTAGAGTATTTGCTCCACCTCATGGATACAGGATGTGCTGTGGAAGGGCAGCTAAGTGAAAGAGCTACGGGAAGTTGTCTGCTGTGGGTGATATCTATGCTGGATGGTAAAGATTTTGCCAGCCAAAGAAAGGGAAAAGTCTTTGAGACATAAGGGAACAGACACTGGGTGGAAAGGAACAGAATGTGTGGTACATGTGGAAACTAAACTTTGTTGGAGCTGGGTGCGTTTCCAGGCTGTCACCCCACCTGTTTTGTAGACTGGCGGGAGAATGGCAAATTTAAAGCTGCCTAGGTTACAGAGTAAGCTCAAGGACGACCTGAGTAATTTAATGAGATCTTACTTCAAAGTTTAAAAAGTCTGATGTGTTTGGGCGAGTCTAGAAGAACAGTGATAGAAGATGAAGGAGTAAACCCTCCTCCTTCTGAGCTAATGAGATTGAAACCAGGATATTATATATGTGAATAAGTACTTTACCACTAAGTTACAGTTCCAGTCTGAAAATACTTTTTCTTGATTTATTTATTTATTTTTTTGACATAAAGTTTCTCTATTTAGTCCTGGCTGTCCCTCCTGGAATCACTTTGTAGACCAAGCTGGCCTCTAATTCACAGTGATCTATCTGCCTGCTTCTGCCTCCCTGGGTGCTGGGATTAAAGGTGTGGGCCACCATGCCTAGCTCTGAAAATATTAAGTGCTGTGTGAGGGGTCCTGGAGACCAGGCTTAGTTCATAAAGGGCTTGCTGCACAAGCATAAGGGATCTGAACTGAATTCCAGCACACATGGAAAGATCTGAGTGTGATGGTGGTCAGCTGTAGTCCCAGCACCTAGAAAGGGAGAGAGGTACCTGGTGTTTGTGGGTTAGCCAGTCCCATCAAAGTGAATTGCTGTGATCCAGGTTCAGAGAGACCCTGTTTGAAAAAAACAAGGTGGAGAGCAGATGGCAAGATGGCATAGCAGGGAAAGCACTGACTGCCAAGCCTGACAACCTGGCTGTGACCCCAGGAACCCTTCTGGCTTCACATACATGCCCTTCTTCCAACCACACACACACACAAAAAAAATTTTTTTTAAAAAATATAGTGATAGGAGAAGGCACCTGACAACAACCTTTGGCTTATGTACATGTGCACCCATACACATGCACACACTAACACACATGTGCAAGCTACATGAACTTTTAAAAATTAATTTTAAGGGGTTAAAAGTACTGCCTGCTCTTCCAGAGGTCCTGAGTTCAATTCCCAGCAACCACATGATGCCTCGTGACCATCTGTAATGAGATCTGGTACCCTCTCTGGTGTGCAGGCATATATGCAGCCAGAACACTGTATACATAATAAATAAATCTTTAAAAAATTAGTCTTAAGAAAATTAAAGTGTGTGTGTATGTACCCTTGTGTGCAAAGGTGAACATTGGAGGCCAGAATACAACTAAGTGTAGTTGCTTCTTTTCTTTTTCCTCTCCATGGGTTCTAATAATTAAACTCACTAGTCTTGGGACTTTGATTTTTCCATCTCTCATTTGACTGTCACAAATGGCTAAATACATAGGACTGCCTAGTCTTAAAATTTTCAGTCTCCAAAATTGTGATAAGTTTATAGTTTGGTATAGTAACTTTATAAGTCATCCATCCTTATGTATTTTGTTAGAGCAAAAGAAAATGGACTAATATAGCTAGGAAGTCTTGTAAGGGTCTAGAACAAAAGAGTGAGGTGATATGGTACACATTTTAATAATGGAACAGAGTTGATGTAAGGAGAATAGGCTAGTGGAGTAAGGTGGACCTGCGCATTCAGCTGCCAGCTGGTAATTTAGGAGAGGGTGATGGAGAAGCCATAGATGAAGATGTAAGGGATTCAACTAGAACTATTGGATGTGAGGTGAATGTTCTCTTTGCTGCTGTTAGCACGGGTAGCTCCTGAGACACTGTCCTCCACTTAACACTCTTTGTTTTGTATAGTCAGTACATACAGCTTCTCAGATTGAGTGCAGCCAAAAAGGTATTCTCAACTTCTAGTCTACTCTTACACTCCACAGTTTATCAGTTATTTTGATTTTTTATAATTTATTTACTTTACATCCCAGTTGTTTTTGCTTCTTTTAATTTTAAAAAAGTGAGGTACAATTCACAAATTTACACCCCCTTGTTTTATTTGTTTGGTTTTTGAGACAGGGTTTTTCTGTGTAGCCTTGGTTGTCCTGGACTCATTTTGTAGACCAGTTCAAGCCCATCTGCCTGCCTTTGCCTCGCTGAGTGCTGGGATTAAAGGTGTGCACCACCATGCCTGGCAAATTTACCCTTTAATATTTAAAAACATCTTTATTTAAAAATTTGTAACATTAGCAGGGTGGGGTAACTCATGCCTTTAATCCCAGCACTCAGGGAGGCAGAGGCAGGCGGGTCCCTGTGAGCTGAGGCCAGTCTGGTCTACTAAGTAAGTCTAGGACAGCCAAGGCTACACAGAGAAGCCCTGTCTTGAAAAAAACTAACAAAAAAAGATGATGTTTATTTATTTTGTGTGTGCATACATACCCATGTGTTCTGTGTTGTATATCCTCAGATGTGACTATTCATATATTTATTTGAACATAACATAAATGTGTATACATTAACATTCTATTGCATTTTAAATTTATTTTTGTGTGTGGGCATACACACCATAGGTTGCATGTTGGAGATCAGAGGACAACTAGTGGGAGTCTTTCTCTTTCCACCATGTAGGGTTCCAAATTCAGGCTTGGTAGTAAGTGCCCTTACCTGTTGAGGCATCCAGATGGCCCAGGTAAACATTTATTTTTCAGTCTGTGGACTCCTAGGAGTAGGCCTTTTCCTTTTCAGGGAGTGTGGCTTGTGATAACCTGTTGAGAGCTGAGTATTTATCTTCAGGTGTTTATGTTGTGACAGGTGGCTATTAAGATCCTGGACACTTAAAAGATGCACTCAACATTTACTGAATGCTATCGCATGCAGCTGTTTTAGGATGTACCAGTGAGTCAAACAGGTGGAGATTCCTGGGTCTGTGGATCCCACGTGTGTGTTAGCAAAAAGGAGTCAGTATGTCAAGTCACCTACTGTTGAGGGGTAGAGAGCAAAGGGTAAGCAAAGGGCTGGACCAGGTAAGGGAAGAATTTAGGGACTAGGCTGGGGTGTAAGAGTTCATACTATGACTAAAAATTTGGCCCTGTGCTCGAGCACTCACTTTTTTTGTCTTGTAGCTGGCTAGGCCTCAAAGCTCTAGAGGTCAGGGTAGCTGGTATGGAACAAGGGAGGAAGGCAGTGGGAAAGGATGGGGTAAAGGGATGTATGGTTTGGGGCAGAGTAGAGCAGAGCAGGCCTTTCTAGAAACTGGGAGGCACTTGGAGGACTCTGGTTCTCACTGCTGTGGAAATAGGAAACATTACAGGTCTGATGGAGAAGTGGTGAAGTTTGTATATTTTTTTTGATCATTAACAATAGATCAGTTGGCCAGGTGTGGTCGTGTAAGCCTTTAATCCCAGCACTCAGAGGCAAAGGTAGGCTGATCTCTGTTAAGTTCGAGGCCAGCTTGGTCTACGAAGTGAGTCCAGAGCTACACAGAGAAACCTTGTCTCTCGAAACCCCCCTCCCCCCCAAAAAGAACCATTTGTTCCTGCTTAACTTGGCCACGGTTTCCAATCAGTCCTACACTTAAAGACCAGGATCTTTAAACATATCCTTGTTGACAAGTGTGGTTCACGGAGACACCAATGAAGTATATTTTGTACACGAGGTGATTGTAGTTACAAATTTTCACAAAAGACATGTTCTTGTACCTCTTGGAGATTCTCTTTGTTTGTTTGTTTATTTAACAGGGTTTTACTATGTATAGCCTTGGCTGATGTTGAACTTATTATGTAGACCTGGCTGGTCTTGAACTCATAAAGATGAGTTTGTCTGACTGCCTCCCAGTGCTGAGATTAAAAGCTGGTGCACCACCATGACCCCAGTCTTTTATTTTCATTTTAAAATTTATGTATATGCTGGAGGCAGAGGCAGGCAGATGGATCTCTGTGAGTTTGAAGCCAGCCTAGTCTACAAAATGAGTTCCAGGACAGCCAGGGTTGATTACAGTGAAACCGCCTTGAAAAAAAGCAAGTGTGTGTGTGTGTGTGTGTTGCTTGCATGTATGTATGTACTACATTGTATGTAGTGCCTGCAAAGATCTGAAGAAGGTACAAGGGTTGAGTGAGTCACAGGTGGTTGGTTCTGAGTTGCCACGTGGGTGCTGGGAACTGAATCTGCTCTCTTCTGCAAGAGCAGAAAGTGCTCCTTCCACTGAAGCATGTTTCCAGCTCTCTTGGTGATTTTCTTGCTCATGGCAACTGTTACTTTGTGGGGATGGTTATCAAATGCAGATACATTAGCATGGCTATAGGTGTGATTTCAGATGTTTTTTGGGAGACAGCTTTTTTAGGGGGAGGAGGTGGGGTTTTGAGATAGGTTTGTGTGTGTGTGTGTGTGTGTGTGTGTGTGTGTGTGTGTGTGTGTGTGTTCCCTGGCTATCCTGGAACTCACTCTGTTGACCATGCTGGCCTCAAATTCACAAGAGATCTGCTTGCTCTACCCCTTGAGTGCTGGTGTGTAGTGATACCACCACTTAGCTGGTGGCCTTTCTTCTAGCCAGGACCAGTGGCATGTTCCCAACTTTCATTGACATACCTGTTTTTATAGTAGAAAGCAGTAGTTTTTAAGATAGGGCCTCATTTAATCCAGACTAGCCTAAGACTAGATACGTAGCCAAGGATGACCTTGAGTTCTGATTTTCCTGCTGCTTCACCAGGTGCTAGGATTACAGCTGTGTGCTACTACACCTGACAACAAGAGTACATTCCCATTTTTCAGTCTTTTAATAGTTAAATGATCATAGAATGTGGAATATATTCATTTTGGTAAAAAATAGTTTTGTGATAATTAATTTTTACTACCTAATTGCAAAGTATCAGTTTCAGCTTGAATGAGACAAAGGAAAATATTAATGAAAATAGGTCAGTACTGCCTCTTTGTGGTCACTGAACAAAACATAAACGAGTTATCTTTTATTCCCAGATGATTGAAATATTTTCATGTAAATTATTTACATTACCTCTTAAATGATTAAGCATTATAGTCAGCTTGATGTTACTAGTTATTATATTTAACTTAAAGAGTTATTAAACTAATTTCTTTTAAGTGGAAATGACTTTTTCCTTTTTTTAAAAAGTAGAAATGATACAATATTTTCTTTGAAAACAGTATGCTTTTAAGAAATTTGAATAGTTAATCCCAGCACTTGGGAGGCAGAGGCAGGCAGATTGCTGTGAGTTTGAGGCTAGCCTGGTCTACAAAGCTAGTCCAAGGACTGCCAAGGCTAACAGAGATCTGTCTCAAAAAACAAAAAGACAAAAACAACAACAACAAAAAACAAAGAGAAATCTGAATAGAGTTGGAGAGAAGGCTCAGTGGTTAGAAACACTGGCTGTCTTTGCAGAGAACTTTGGTTCAATTCCCAGCACCACATGGCAGCTCACAACTGTCTGTAACTCCAGTTCTAGGGGATCTGACACCTTCACACAGGCAGACACACAGGCAAAATACCAATGATTGTGAAATTAAAAAAAAAAAAATCTAAAAAAAAAATCTGAGCATTTCTTTTTTTTTCTTTTTTAATCTGATCATTTTCATTAGTACAACTGGAGATAGCATTCAGATTTGGGGAAGGTAGGGTGAATAATTTATGCAAGTTGAAGAACAGCTTACTAGAATATAAAAAGCCAGATAAATAAAATGTTGGTTTGCATAGATCAAGCAACCTTATTCATAAATTCAGTCTGCTATGCTGAGGATTATTTTTTTCTAATGAATTATAGAAGCAAAAATTGTAATAAAAGATGCAAAAGGGGACATGTACACAGTAATACTTGTCCCATGTATGGTGGAGGACAATTACCGTGAAGCTGGAGGCTAGTCTGGGCTACTGTGAGACCGTGCCTCACCCAAAAAAGAAAATAAATACTACTGTTTTCTTAACTTACTTACTTACTGTTTACTTAATTCTGGACAGAGTCCGAGCAGGGCTTTTGCTTATACTTAGAAAATACAAGCATGGCTGGGCTTAAGAGGTCTGTAAACATCTCCTCTCCTTATTACACACAATCTCATGCTGTCACGGACTTCCCAGAGGAGGGCAGTTAGCATACCTTTATCTCATCTGCTCAGTGTTCAGAAGATTGTCTGTTTTCTCTCACTGACAGACAACCAAATGTCAGCTGCTCCAGTTGTACTCTGTTCAGATGATTGCCAGTCACAAAATGGCTTATCCCATTGTTTCTAAAACATTTACATAAAAAATACGTAGCTTAATGTTTACTTTTAGGTGTGTGTGTATGTGTGTGTGTTACAAATTTAGCGATTGTCAATCACTAGAGAAAGGTAATTCTGTGTGTGTGTGTACACATGTGTATAGGGTGCCTGCCTGCAAAGGCCAGAAGATGGTGTTGGATCTCCTGGAGCTAGAGTTAACAGCTGACTGTGAGCTTCCTCACATGGGCTGATGTGCATGCTAGGGACTGGATGCAGTCTTCTGTAAGAGTAGCAAGTGTGTTTAACTTGCATTATGTACTCTTAGAATTCCCCGAATCTGCTTTTGTTTTGGCATTTTTGGGGATAGTGTTGTTGTTTTCCAGACATGGTTTCTCTGTGTACCCACTTTGTAGACTAGGCTGGCCTTGAACTCACGAGATCTCACCTGCCTCTGTCTCCTGAGTGCTGGAATTACAGGTGTGCACCACTACTCCTGCCTCCAAATCTATTTTTTACAAGTTAAATTTAATTAAATTAATCTTGGATTTCATGGGAATATTTTATAAAATGGTTAAAATTTTTATTTTATGTACATGAACATTTTGCATATGTGCATGCTTGTATGCCACATACATGCCTGGTGCCCTCAGAGGCTGGAAGAGACTCTTGAATCCCCTAGAACTAGAGTTAAAGAGAGTTGTGAGCCACTGTGTGAGTGCTAGGAATTGAACCTGGATCTTCCACAAGAGCAGTGCTTTTACCTGCTGAGTCATATCTCTAGCCCTCGTGAAATAAATTTAAAAATCACTGGAAGTTTTCAAGTATACTTTTGAAGCATTTGCATTGCCTACAAGTTAATGTCTATTTGCTCTCACACTTGGCACAGTCATTCATTTCTGTAATGAGTTTATCACAGAATACCACCTATAATTACATGTTGATTTACATTGGGGGGTTCAGTATGTCTGTAACAAGACATGATTACCTTGGGTGGTGTGGTATTTGTACAGGTTAACTCTAGTGTTTGTTGGTAAGGGGGTGGAGAAGCGAGATTTTTTTTTTTCTGGACCATTATTATTGGTTTGTAAAAATCAAAATCTAACAGGAAATGGTTTATATCACCTTTAAGTTACACATTTAGTGATCATCAATCAAGAGAAAGATAATTCTGTGTGAAGTCTTACCCTGTTATAAGTGCCAGGTTACAGTGTGTCTTGGACACTTGACAGATATTCTAGAATGGGCCCAGGAGTGTCCAGCCTTTGGTGTTGAGACAGTCACCTGTAAGGTTCACTCTTGAGAACCTGCAATCAAATTATAAAAAATAATTACAAAACCTAATTTATGTATTTATTTTATTTTTCATGTGTGTGTTTGTGTGTGTGTGTGTGCGCGTGCATACTGTACAAATACCACTGAGCACAGTTACTTATGCAGAGCATAGTCATTGATGACTACTTAATAAGATTCATTAAAAATAACACTTTTGGCTGTTGGCAGTACTCAGCTACTCTCTCCAGCTTGCTGCTATCCTACAGTGTACACAATAAACTCTGCTTTTGAAAAACAAAACAAACATGAAAGAGAAAGTGTAGTCACTTCAGCAATTGAAATGAACACTTGAAACCATTGAAACTTTCAGTAGAAGACATACAGAGAAAAGTTAAGATTAAGATGTATTTATTAAAACTGTTAAAAAATACCCAGTAACTGGTGTTTCTTAGTGATTAAAGGTCTATAGTTAGGACACACAGAGGTCTTTCTGTCCTTTATTGGTTGCTGAAATTTAGCTACAGTTTTTTTGCGATCAAAGTAAATTGTTAATTTCATATTTTTTGCCAAACTGGGAAAAAAATCACTGCTGAACAAAGATGTAGATGTAATAAATGAAAACAATAATTGAAAATACGTTATGGAAAGCTTAGTGAAGTGCTGAGAGCCCAGGACGCACGGTGGCTGTCCTAGGCTACTGCGAGCATGAGCCGTTTCATCAGTTGGTACAATGAGGTACTAAGGAGTTTTTCTTCTGGATTGAGTTGTAACTTGTGTTTACCATGTTGTATGCAGTTTCTGAAAAGGCTAGCTAAACTAGCACCCACATGTAAAAATTAGTTATAGTACTCAATCCTAAGGGCTTGTTGGGGGTGACTAAATTTAATAACAATAGTTACTACATAGCAGGCTCTTACTAAATTGTAACTACTATGACTAACTTCAAAATATTGGTAATCAGGTTTTTACTTATATATCTGTGTGTGCACGCATGCTGTGGATTGTGTAGAGACCTGAGGACAAGTTATGGTACTCAGTTCTCTCCTTCCGTTCTGTGGGTCCCATTGATCAATTCAGGTCCTCAGCCATGGTGATAGGTGGCTTTATCAGCTGAGCATCTCACCAGCCTAGTTGCAAGTTCTGGAAAAGAATATTCAAGATTTGGAAAATTTAAGTTCCTTTTCGGGGTTATGTAGTGACTCTAGTTTTGTTGTTATTGTTCACAATTCATTCTGATGTCAATTTTATGGTTAAAAGATAAAACCCTGTTTGTGATTTTATGCTTTAAAATTTTACAAGACAGTTCAGTGATGGAAGGTAAAAGCCAGATTTCTTCTGTCCTTCTTTCCTTTATTTATTTATTTGTTTGTTTGTTTTTTAAGATAGTGTTTCTCTATGTAGCCCTGGCTGTTCTGGAAGTCAATTCTGTAGACCACGCTGACCTCGAACTCAGAGATCCATCAGCCTTTGCCTCCTGAGTGCTGGGATTAAAGGCGTGCACCACAGATTTCTTTATTCTGAGGACTGTACTCCAGTCCCCTTGCCTTACCATGAACCATGGCTTTACTTTAGCCAAGGCAGTCCTGGAACTGTGTGCCCCAAGTTAGGAGGAGGGGACATATATTTACTGGGAAGAGGGGAATAGTTTCTGGCCTCAACAAATTTTCTAGTTGGTTAGTTCTCCTAACCTCTGAGCCATCTCTCCAGCCTGTTTTTGGGATTCTTAAAAGGTTAATTTTGGGACAGACCAGTATAGACAGTGACCCCAGCAGATAGGTACTTAGGTCCAGGGTATATGGTCAAAGGGATTACTTTAACACTATGGTTCTGTAATGTTTTAAATGGCACATTGTACTTTGAAAGTTCTATAGTCGTTAGTTATTTCTTAGAATATCCCTCTGAGGCAGGTCAGCAGCATTTTTCTTTTTTTATGGGTGAAGAAGCTAATGCAAAGAGGTTGAGTGATGTGCCCATAGGCACACATTAAACTGATTGTAGAGCTTTACTCCAGTTAGTGCACTGAACCCTGCTGCCTAATTGTTACAGGTTATATTGTTGTTAGGTTGCTGCCATTTAGTGATCTTTCAGTAGTTTTATTGAGTCGTGACTGTAGTTGAGAACCCTTTGCCTACTTTATTGGAAACAAATTTTGAATCTAGAATTTAACATGGTAGTTTTAAGCATTCTTAAATAAATTTACTCTCTTCTCTTACAAATTAGAAGACATTTGAAATATATTAAAATGAACTCCAGTGGGTTTAATTTTGGGAACACTTTTCCTAGCTTCAAAGTTGGTTTTTTGTTGTTGTTGTTTCTGTTTTCTTTTTTTGATTTTTCGAGACAGGGTAGCTTTGACTGTTCTGGACTTTGTAGACCAGGCTGTCTTCAAACTTACAATGATCTCTAGTGCTGGGATTAAAGACATGTGCCACCATGCTTAGCTCCAAAGTTGGTTTCTTAGAAAAAAGCAAGGCTTTACAGAGCTTGAGGGGCAGGAGAGATGGCTCAGTGGTTAAGAGCCCTTCCTGGTTTTCCAGAGGACCTGAGTTTAATTTTTTTAACTTTAGCTCTGGGAGCTTTTGAAGCCCTTTTCTGTCCTCTGCAGGCATACATACATTCATAACACGTAAACATAAATTAATAATAAAATTTAAAAATTAGTTTACTATGTTTGTATATGGTTGTGTGGGTGCAGGTATTCATGCAGAAGTGCTGAAGTGTGTGAATGTGTGTGTATGTAAGCTAGGCTGAAGTGTGTGTAAATGTGTGTATGTAAGCTAGGGGTTGGAGGAAATGGGCACAAGTGAGAGCTGGAACCAAACACTTAAGGAAAAAGATACTTTAGAAGACACATGGATTATTGCTTAGTGCATTTTACATTCCTTCTTAAAATGCAGATCATGAATTATCAAACTTTAAATATATCTCGTTTTTTAAAAGGGCAAGGTAAGTAAAAAAAATTTAGAAAGTGTTTTATTAAATTTTCATAAATTAAGTTTTGTGCTAGAAAATAAACCTGTAAATCAAGACAATCCGTAACAACCTGTAATCCTAGCAAGCAGGAGACAGACAGGAAGAATGGGAGTTTGAGACCTTCCTGGGCTACACAGTGAGTTTGAGACAGTCCTGGATTACATTGTTAGCTCCTGTTTCCAAAAATAAAAGCCAAGTCAAAGGCATGTTGCTTTTTTGTTTGCTGGTGGACAAATACATTGTAATGTTTTAAAAGAGTATAAGGTGATTTTTTAAAATAGGTTTAGAGAGAGAATCTCAAAGCATCTCTAACTGAAAGAGCGTTGGACAGGTTTTGTTTGTTTTTGTTGTTGTTTTCTTGAGGTAGTGTCTTACTGTGTAGTCTGGCTGGCCTGCAATTGACTGGCCTCACACTCAAAGAGGCCACTTGGTCCTGCTCCTTGAGTGCTGGGATTAAGTAGCAGCATGCACCATCATAACTAACTTCTGATCTTCCTTCTTCTGCCTCCTGAGTGCTGGGATTGTGAGCACTACACCAGTGTGTATGGTGCTAGGAATCAAACGCAGGACTTCTTACATATGAGCAGGCACTTTGCCAAAGAAATGACACCCACCACAGGTAGGAGGCTGGAATGTTTGCTCAGCAGAGGACCTGGGCTCAACTCCTAGCACCAACCACAAGGCGGTTCACACCTCTTTGTGACTCCAGTTCCAAGGTTTCTCATAACTGTCATACAGACCTACATGTAGGCAAAACATAAAATGACCATAAAATAAAAATAAATTATATATTTTAAAAAGTTTTAAAGAATAGGAAGACATAGTTATTTGAGCTCAGAGGTTAAGAGCATTGGCTGTTCTTCCAAAGGTCCCAAGTTCAGTACCCAGCAACCATATGGTGGCTCATAGCCATCTATAGTGAGATCTTGTACCCTCTTCTGGCATGTAGGCACACATGCAGATAGAATAAAAATAAATAAATCTTTAAAAAAAGAAATAGTTATGTTATTTAATATTATTGTATATTGTTTCTTGGCCTTTTGGCTATCATCATAAATATTGGCATATATCTATCTACCTATCTATCTATCTATCTATCTATCTATCTATCTATCTATAATGTGTGTGCGTGTGTGTTTGTGTTTGTGAGAGACACCATGTGGCACATGTGGAAGTCAGAGGATAACTTTGTACAGCAAGTCACTTATTTACTGAGATTTTTCACCAATCCATAATAAGAAATTTTAAATTGAGGATTAATTATGGTTTAATTTTTTTCAGGAGTGAAGAATTTATGTAAAGTTATATTAGCTAAATTTTGAGGCACAGAATGGGACAGATTTTTATAAGCCTGTCATTGCTAAAATTTAAGTACTTATATATATTCTTTACAAAACCATGAAGCTAATTTCCTTTTTGCACAGTGGTGGTAGAGCTGGGCTCTGTCTTCATTTCTTGTTAACTCAGCTTGTCATAAATTTTGTTGCTGTTAAAACAGCATTTGCTTAGATTTCTGGAGGTCAGAAAATCCTGCCTGGCTCATACTGGACTCTTTTGTCTTCCAGAGACAACTCATGTTCATTGCCTTTTGCAGCTTTAGGGGTTGGACACAATAGTTTCTCTATCCCAATCTCAGTTATTAGAAATTTAAAAATTATTTTATTCTGTGTATGGGTTTTCCCCCTGCATGTTCTGGTATGTATATGCACCACATGCATGCAGTACCCAAGAAGAACAGAAGAGGGCATGAAAGTTGTGAGCTGCCCTGCAGATTTTGGGAATTGAACCAGGTCCACTGGAAGAACAGCCAGTACTCTTAACCCTCAACCATCTCTTCATCTCCTGAATACAGTTCCTTTTTCTTGGCATTTACATCTCTGACATGACCTCTCTGTTGCTGTTGTTTTAATTAAAAAGCTTTTTAAACTACTCATTGATATCATTACACATATATACAATAAACTACCTACAGCAAGAAGAACCATGAAACATCAGGGAATTATATAAACGTTACATTCCTAGTGTTTTGGCTATTTGTATTTGGCACCCTTGAAGAAAACATCTTTCTTCTCTTGATGCATCTAAAATTCTGAAAGTAAAACAATATCCATCATATCTCATCATTATCAACTTAAAACATCTATCTAGACATAAAAACATCTTAGCCGGGCGTGGTGGCGCACGCCTTTAATCCCAGCACTCGGGAGGCAGAGGCAGGCGGATCTCTGTGAGTTCGAGGCCAGCCTGGTCTATAGAGTGAGTCCAGGATTGCCAAGGCTACACAGAGAAACCCTGTCTTGAAAAATCAAAAAAAAAAAAAAAAAAAAAAAAGAATCCTGTCTCCAAAAACAACTTTACAAATTAATTAAATGTGTGTGTGTATTTGTTTAAAAAAAAAACTTAATCCTTAAAAAATTAAGCTTAATTGTAAAACTAAACTATCTGGTTTTCAACCATATCAGAGACTTGAGAAGGAACAAAGTTAAGTACCTGAGTATACAGGGGGTGCAGATTAGCAGCTTCCCAAATGAGAAGATGACAGGGATGGTTTGCTGCCTGAACAGTCACCCAAAACTCGATAATGTTGGAGCATCTTCTTCAGCCTTCTGGCCCAATATATCTGACCGACATATTTGTGAGGCAGGAACTATTGAGGACTTGCTTACTCTGTCTTGGCAGAGTTTGGCTGTTAACTCTGCCTGCATCCAGGCTTGCCCATTTTTTTAGGCAGAATTCTGTCCGTGGTAGAAATGAGGACATTTTGCCCAGTGGCTGATTTAGTTAGAAAAGATCTTCAAAACATCAGAGACATACAGAATATGGCATTTAAAGATGTTTTTATTATCTTAAAGATTCAATGACAAGACAGGTTAACTCCTGGCAACACCCAGCCTCCCTCAAAGAAGATGATGAGCATCAAAGAACCTCCTTATGGAGATGGCTTCAAATGACCTCTCTGTTTATCCACTCTCCTCCTCGTATGAATAAGAACCTGTGTGATAGTATTGTGTCCAGCCTTTTGCTGTTGTGAGGCAACGTTGTTATCTACAAAGTTCACGCTTGAGAAACATGCAGTCAGGTTACAAATTTTTAAAAATTACAAAATAATCTCATAATGTTTTAAGTAAGTTTATGATGTTGTGTTGAGTTGTAGTCATCATGATCATTACATAAATCTTCCCAGTTCATGCTCAGCTGATGAGCAGACTTAGTTCATTCTGCAATTTTAAATTTTCCCTTGATAGGTACCTCAGCATATTCTGTGGATTAATGGGCAGACATTTTGTTGGTGGTTATTTTTCTGTGTACCTCTTTACCACATTGGAATTTGGTGAAGATGGAAGTTGTATGATGGTGCAGACAAGCTGTGCGTAGACTACACCTTGAGTGAACAGGTGCTTTGTGGTTGATCTTAACTGCCTTTTAGGTGGTTAAGCTGAGTAAGCTAGAGCTCATTAAACTTGGTTGTAGAAAGTAGAACAAGGTGTCTGTGATCTAGGTGTACCTCAGAGAACGAGGCTTTCTAGCTTATGCTCACTTTTCATTTGGTTCCTCTAAGTCAGGGTCTTGTCTAGAATTGTGTTCTTAAACACTGTGCTATCTCTTCGGTGTGCCCTACCCTGCTCCTCCCCTCAAAAAGCAGGATCCTATATAACCTAGTGTCTTAGTTAGGATTTCCATTGCTGTGAGAAGAGACACTGTGATCAAGGCAGTTCTTATAAAAGAAAACATGTAATTGGGACTGGTTTATAATTTTAGAGGTTTAGTTTATTATCACGATGGGATGCATGGCAGCATCCAGGCAGAGATGTTGCTGGAGAAGGAACAGAGAGGTCTGTATCTTGATCCGAAGGGAGCCAGGAGGATGTTTTTCACACTGGGTGCAGCTTGAGCATTTAAGACCTCAGAGCCCCGCATCCACAGTGACACACTTTAACAAGGTCACACCTCCTAAGATAGGCTGTTCCTTATTGCCAAGCATGCAAACACAAAATCTGTGGGGCCAAACCTATTGAAACCATCACACCTAGGTTGTCTTCTAACTCACTGTGTAGGCAAGGCTGATCTTGAACCCTTGACTCCTCCTGCCTCTACCTCTGAAGTGCTGGGATTCCCAGGGCCATCCTTTTGCCACACAAAGCTTCAGTTGTGCTTTAGACAATCTATTGTCTGTTCACGGCTAGATGGAGTCCTTTCTAATGGAGTCTTCTGTTCTTTGACTGACTTAGGTTAATCCTGTGCATTTCTTGCCCTAGTCCCAGAATCAACTATTTCTTCAAGGAGCCCTGGTTTCTTAAACTGGAAAATGGGCTTTAGTGAGACCGCAGTCATTATCAGTCATGCTTATCACTGCTGGATTACTTATTGCTTCTAACAAGTTTCAAGAATACAATTTAGAACTTGGCATAGTATTTCATTGTTATAATTCTAGCACCAGAAGTTTGTGGCCAGCCTGTCGAACCAACCAACCAACCAACCAACAAAACAAAACAAAACAACAAAAAAAATAGAAACATGTATATGTTGTGACTTCATGCATAAAAGTTGGTTTCTTAGTTAGATATGGTGGTGTACACCTGTCAGGAGGCGGAGGCAGGTGGATCTCTGTGAGTTCGAGGCCAGCCTGGTCAACAAAGTAAGTCCAAATTGCCAAGGCTACACAGAGAAACCCTGTCTTGAAAAACCAAAAAAAAAAAAAAAAAAAAAAAAGTTTTCTTTTTTAAAATTTTACGTGTGCATGCACATGAGCACACTTGAGTAGATAGAGAAGGACTTTGGTTCATTCTTCCCCACTGTATGGGTTCTGGGGTTTCAACTTGTAGTCAGGCTCAACAGCAGTCACCTGTTTGCTAAGCCGTTTTGCTGACTCTACAGCTTTAATTTAACTTATTTATAATAAAAATGCATATGTGGACCACCCATGTGCCTTCTCACCGTTAGGCTTGATCAGGGTGTTGATATGTGCCATGTTAATATCACAACCTTTTTTTTTTTAACCAATTTTGATGACGTTGGCATTGACACTCAACAGTGAAACAGATTTATTATCTTCTATTTACTTCTTGTCTGACTCATTGGTCAGGAGGAGTTTACTGGTTTTGATGGTGACATAGTGGCCTAGTGTCCAAGAAAACTCTTATAAAAACTTTTGGGTTACCTCTCAACCTGTGGGTCATGACCCAAGGGGTATGTGTAGAACAATTGTATCACAGGGGTTGCATATAAGATATTTTGCATATCAGATATTTATTTAGGATTCATAACAGTAGTAAAATTACAGTTATGAAGTACAAATGAAAATAATTTTATAGTTGGGGAATCACCATAACATGAGGGACTGTATTAAAGGGACACAGCATTAGGAAGGTTGGGAGCCACTGGTCTAGATCCTTACTATCTTGGCTGCCTGAAGGTAGGCATGTGCGGCTCTTCCTCTTGTGGCTGTGAATGCCTTTTAGCCTTCCCTGCTAGGTTTCTTCAGCTTAGCGTTTGACTTTGTGTGTTGCTCCATTCCATGCAAGAGCCATCTTGGTGAAAAAAAGCACGCTTAATTTCTGCAATGTACGTATCTTACTCCAGTATTAGTCACTCTTGTTGCTGTGATACAGTACATGACCAAGACAACTTACAGAGGGAAGAGTTTGTTTTGGCCTATGGTCCCACGGGTTATAAGATTTCATCCTAGTTAGGGGAGGCATGGCTGCTGGAGCAGGAAAGCTGAGAGCTTTTCTAGCTGTAAGCACAAAGCAGAGCAATCTGGCATAGTCAGATTTTTGTAGTAGTCCTCCTGAGCAGGTTAGCAACACTGCCATGCACACACCATTGTTACTGTTCTAGCACCATGCTCTGCAGCTCAGCAGACTTGGCATACACGATCTGCAGCTGATGAGCTGCGCATATTGGGGAAGGGATGGAAGCCAGCAGGTCTGGGTAAGGAGCAGCAGAGAGCTGTGTAGGCATAAGGTTATTGTGTAATTCAAATTCTGGTTTCTGCACCCCCCCCCCCAATATCTGGTTGCAATCCTTGCTCTGAGAATCTCCTGTCTCAATGTTATGTAAACTCTGTTCCCCATTTATCCATTGATATGCCAGTAAAGCACCTTTCAGCCAATTGCTGAGCAGGGGAGAGAATAGGGCTGGGCTTCCTGCCAGCCAGAGGAAGAGGGGTTAGAGTAGGAAGTAAGGAATTCAGCCATAGGCAGGAGCCAGGAGGGGAGCTAGAGCAGGAAAAAATCACCAAGTGCAAGTATCTCCATTTTGGCAAAGAGGAAGCCAGATTAGCCTAGAGGGTTAATAATAGAGTAACAATTGCTCAGTTATTGTGTTGTGAAACTTATTTTAAAAAAATATATATATAATAGAATTTCAATCATTTTAATGCTGCCTGAGATAAGAGAAACTGAGAAATAGTGTTTTACAAAATAATGTCAACAGAGCTGGTGACAAGAACTTTGCCCTCTACACAGCATGGAGAAAGGATTTAGGGACGCTTTTATTGGTAAGGTAAGATTTTGAGGACCAGAGGGATCTGTGAGAGAGTGCACTGAAGTCTAGTCTACAGAGGTGCATGTGAAAGTGAGAGTGGAAAGGGAGTACTGTTTAATGTTGGGGAGAGAGGGTCGCATTGAGCATCTGCATCTAGGCCAGTGGGTCTTTTCTGTATGTTGCCTTCTGGTCACCAGCCACTGAGCATAGGACATGACAGAATGCAAGGATGGCCCAGCTGCCAGTGCTAGCCACTCTTTCTGGGGGACCATAGGCCCGAATGAAAAAGAAAGTAGACAGGCCAGGGACCTTGGCCCTATTAGAAGGGATCTAGAGAAAGGATTACCTTGAAGCCAGGCTTGCTTGGGGGTAGCTACAGATGCCTTGCTATCCCCTCTTCCAGACAGTTGGATCATTGTTGTACAGGGCTAACATTGTAACCCTATAGCCTCAAGTGCCATTGTTCCAAGTAGAATAGATAGTTCTGATTTCCAGCAGACATGACTTCGGTTGGGTATATATGCTGACAGCACTTGATGCTGTAGTATCAGGACCTACAGAGCCATTGTTGGGCTTAAACAGAGGCTGATGGAACACTAGGACCAGAGATGGCACTGGACTAGAGCCTGGCCCTTTAGCTCCAACTTCTGTGAAATACAAGAGACAGAGTCAAAAAGGCAGTTCTGGGGAAGAGTTGTACCTGGTTCTGTCTCAATGACAAGATGCCTCTCAGGCCCCCTGCCCCTGCATTCACTATTGCCTTTACTGCTATCAATAGGTAGTAAGTAGCCTGATTGAACTTTCCTTCTACCCAGGAAAGCCATTGCTTCTGCAGACTGGAGACCACCTGAGCTCTTGCTTTCTACAATTTTTATTTTTATGGAAAATACCAGATTTCAAAATGTTCACTGTATTTTTAAAGGGATGATACTAGTTTGCATATCAGCAAGCCCCCAGATTCTGTGTATAATTTCAGAAAGTAAGTTTTATTTTGTTATTTTTATTTAAATTTTAATTTATACTTCCATGAACACTTTAAGATTCTGATCTTAAAAGTCCATTGTAAGATTTCCAAATCTCCAGATGGTTACTAGATATTGGCAAATACTTTTTGTCCATATATCACATTTGAGAATTAAAATTTTAACTGGGTTTTAAATGTAGTGCATGCCATTAGAAAGCAGATGGAACTGTAATTGCTCAAATTGTAGTATCTATAGTCAATTGCACCTTTGTCCATTATTAAATTGCTCTTCACTGTTTAGTCATTTCTCCAGCTCCCTCTCTAAAATTGTTTATCTGTTTTCCATCTGAGACAGGATCTTATGCATGTAAGCTAGTTCGAACACAGGGTCCCACTTTTGCCTCCCTTATGATAGGATTACAGTTACACATCATCAAATTTAGCAGCTTCAAAATATTTTTTTTAGCTTTCATTAGATAGCTTTTATGAAAAACTATGGTGTAATAGGAATTTTAAAAGTTTTACTGCATGGATAGTCTTTGAAAATCATCTAACTGTAGCTTCAGTTTTTGGTTTTGTGGTTCCAGACTAAAACTCCCTCTATTTATAGCTGGCCATGGTGGCTCACACATTTAATCTCAGAACTCAGAGACAGGTGGATCTCTGTGAGTTCGAGGCTAGCCTGGTCTACAAACTAAGTTCCAGGACAGCTAGGGCCATACAGAAAACCCTGTCTCAGACAAACAAACAAACAAACAGACAGACAAACAAAAAAACCCTTCTATAATAAATTTTATTAATTTTGAAACAAGTAGTACATACTTGTTTCCAAAATTTGGCACATTTCTACAAACAGTTATTTCATTGACTTTAGTCACATAGACATCCCCTGGTCTATTAAAAGCCCTTGAGTAGACTGTAGCAGAAGGATATTATTTTATCTTCTCTGAGTTATAGTCAGCATTGCCTAAGTGCCGTTCTAAATAAAAGTTAAGATCTTGGGTTTGGGCTGTTGTGATGGCTCTGGGTGTAAAGGTACTTACTACCTAGCCTGATGCCCTCGAGTTCAGTCTGCAGGACCCACATGTGGGAAGAAAACCAAATTCTACAAGTTGTCTTCTGATACACACACACACACACACACACACACACACACACACACACACAAGTGCAGTAAAAACCATCTTGGTTTATTAGGCTAAAACTTTACCTTTTGAAACTATAAGTAAGCAAAGCCAGGGCTGAAAACAGTTTATACAATATTATAGTGCTAAAGATAGTGCAATAATTACTAGATACCAGGTCCCATCAACAGACATCGTTAGGCACCATTACAGAGCTGATTGCTGAGTGTATGCCAGCATGCTTGTGTGTGTGTGGTGTATGTATGTATAAAGGCCAGAGGTTCATGTTGGTTGTCCTTGTCACTCGCTTTTCACCTTGTTTTTTGAGACAATCTTTGACTGAACTAATTCAGCTAATTAGCTGGCTAGTGGTCTCTAGAAATCACCTGGGCTGGAGTTGCTGGCATGTGCTACTGTGCTTGGCTTTTTACAGAGGTGCTGGGGATTCACAGTCGGGTCTTTACCCACAGAGCCATATAGTCCCAGCCTCCTTTGGATTATTTTAATTCAAGTATGTTAATTCTAATATTTCATATCAACTTTTTATAAATTATAAGTATCTCTTGTGTAAGCTGGTGTAGTGGTGCACACCTTTAACTCTTAACACTTGGGAGGCAGAAGCAGGCACATCTTTGAGTTTGAGGCCAGCCTGGTCTACAGAATAAATTGAGGACAGGCAGAGCTAATTAGTGAGATTCTTTCTAAAAACACAACAAAAAATTATTTCTAGGCTAATAATTTACATGATTTTTAAGGCTGAGAAGCATTGCATCATTAGTAGTACTGTTATTGACAAGCACTACTATTTTATTTTACTTTTTTTTTGTTGTTGTTTTTCAAGACAGAGGCAACATTTCCTTGTTCTTTTGAGTGGTACAAAGAGTAGGTTTTTTTATTTTTTTCAAAGTAAATATGCTAAACTCCTGTGAGTTTCTTCAGAGTGACCCTTGCCACAAGAGAGTCAGAGCATGGTGGAGTTTTCACTCCCATTCTTGGCAGCCTGTTTAATAAGGTTGACCTGTTGAGAATCAGCCTGGTGGCAAGCCAGCACTTGGGAGCTGTAGAGTCTGTGACATAGTTGAGAGCTTCATTTGAAACCTTGTTTTTTCTGTTATTATGTCTTACTATATCAGATAACAGAAGTTACTTATAACTTGGAGTTGTGGGAGATGATGATTTTCTTTGAGATGCATTCCCAATATGTTTAAGTTTTATGTTTTTGAGGTAGCCAGATTTTAGTGGTGCGTCTTCTCTTGTTGGTCCTGCCTGGAAAGCATGCCTTCATTGGTTACAGCACACCTTGTTTGCCTAATGGCTGGTAAGTTTGCCCTGCTTCTGACTGGCTAAGGATTTTGTATGTGATTGGATTACGTTTACTGGATATGTTGCAAAATAAAATACTTGGAGTAAAATAATAGTAAAATGTTTAATTAATGGATTGAGTAAGAGTAACGTTAACATGGCTGATTTGATGGTATTGGCAATGTTTTTCCTCATGAATAATGTAAGTAAGAAAATATATTGGAAAAGTCTCAGCACGACTCTGCAGTTGGGTAATTTGCTTGAAGAACACACAGGCCTGACTCTGTGATAATCGTTTTACAACCTTTCATGCCTCATTACAGCAGAAAGATGGGAAGCAGAGTCAGCAGAAGGGAAAAGCGCGTGGGGTGACCTGTGGGGACCAGGTGCAAGCACTCTCCCCACATAGTTGCACGAGCCACATATAATTGTTCCAGCAAGAAATTGTGATAGTGCAGGAGAAGTGTTCCAAACTGGGAAAGGTAGTTAGTGGCGGCTGAAGGGGTTGGTGACTGTCACACAAATACCCCGTGCCTGACATATACCTATATTCCAGACTCTGAGACTGAAAGCAGGTGCTGAGCATAGCCATTTTATTTGCACATGCAGTTTAGCCACAATGAGCTTTTCTTATCAGTTGATGGTGAGAGCTCTTCAGAAATCCAGCTTCCTATTGACTCCAAGTGCTGGCTAAGGCCATCCCTATAAGCAGTTCTTTCCTTACAGAGAGAAAGACTAGCTCTTCTCGCCTGTGATGATAATTTTATTTGAATTTCTGTTGTTTTTTTTTTTTTGTAATCTTCTAAAAGTACCTCCCTTTTAAAACAATTTTACTTTTATTAATTTATTCAGATTACAACTCAATTGTTATCCCACCACTTGTATCCTCTCGTTCCTCCCTCCCTCCCGATTTCATCCTATTCCCCTCCTCTAGGTCTAAGACTGAGGGGGATCTCCTCCCCCACTATATGGTCATAAGCTATCAAGTCTCATCCTGGTAGCCTGCTTATTTCTTTGAGTGCTATCAGGCCTCCCCACTAAGGGGAAGTGGTCAAATATGGGACACCAGAGTTCATGTCAGAGTCAGTCCCTGCTTTCCACATAACTGTGAAGAGTGTCCTGTCCATTGGGTAGATCAGAGTAGGGGTTCGATGTTTACTACTTTTATTGCCCTTGGTTAGTGCAGTAGTTTGAGCAGATACCCCTGGGCCCAGATCTACCCGTCAAGATGGTCTTCTTAGAGGTTTCTAGGACCTTCTGGGTCCTTCTATTTCCCCATCTCCTATATTTCTCTTACCTAGAGTCTTAGTAGGATGTCCTCAAATCTATCCCAATCTCCTGGTAAGTAAAGACTTTCATGGGATATGCCTTTTGGGCTAGGCGCAATTACAAGTGAGTATATACCATGTGAGCCTTTCTGCTTCTGTGTTAACTCACTTATTATGATCCTTTCTATTTCAATCCATTTGTCCACAAATTTTCGGATTTCCTTGTTTTTAATAGCTGAGAAGTATTCCATAGTGTAAATATACCACATTTTCTTTATTCAGTCTTCAACTGAGGGACATTTAGGCTGTTTCCAGGTTCTGGCTATTATGAATGAGGCTGCTATGAACATGGTTGAACATTTGTCCTTGTTATGTGGTTTAGCATTTTCTGGGTATATTCCAAGGAGTGGAATAGCTGGGTCTTGAGGAAGCCCTATTCCCAGTTTTCTGAGAAAGCGCCAGATATATTTCCAAAGTGGTTGTATAAGTTTGCATTCCCACCAGCAATGAAGGAGTGTTCCCCTTTCTCCATATCCTCGCCAGCATGTGGTGTCACTTGAGTTTTTGATCTTAGCCATTCTGATGGGTGTAAGATGGAATCTCAGTGTCGTTTTGATTTGCATTTCTCTGATGACTAACGACACTGAGCATTTCTTTAATTGTTTCTCAGCCATTCTATATTCCTCTGTTGAGAATTCTCTGTTTCGTTCTGAGCCCCATTTCTCAATTGGGTTATTTGGTTTTGTTTTAGTGGTGTTTAATTTCTTGAGTTCTTTATATATTTTGGATATTAGACCTTTGTCAGATGTAGGATTGGTGAAGATCTTTTCCCAGTCTGTGGACTGTTGCTTTGCTCTGTTGACAGTGTCTCCTGCCTTACAGAAGCTTCTCAGCCTCAAGGTCCCATTTATTAATTGTTGACCTTAAGGCCTGGGCTGTTGGTGTTCTGTTCAAGAAGTTGTCTCCTATGCCAATGTGTCCAGGCTCTTCCCCACTTTTCTTCTAACCAATTTAGTGTCTCTGGTTTTATGTTGAGGTCTTTAATCTACTTGGACTTGTTAGAAGTATTTCCCTTAAAAACAAACAAACAAATTACTTTTCTATAATATACTTATGAACTTTTTCTTTTGTTGTTGAGTTGTTTTTGTTATTTTTGAGGTAGGGTCTCACTATCTAACCTTGGTTGGCCTGCAACTCTTGCTTCAGGTTTATTTGTAAAAACAGCATAGGACACTGATCATCTGTAAACAGTGTGTAGGTAGATGTGTCACACCAGTCCATCTGTCTTCACATTGGCAGAAGCCTGCTCTATGAGGCTTTCACAGGAGCCTTGGGCACCTTTGGGAGTCAAACTGGGGCTGAAGCCTGGGCCTTAGCTGGAGCTGCAGCTTCTGCCTTGGTTTGAACCTTGGGCTTTGGTTGGCAGAGCCTACGACCCTTGGCCATGTAGCTTCAGATCCTCTTCCCAAGCTTTGGGGTGAGCGATGGAAGCAAGCCGGCTGAGTGTGTGGCTGGGACCCTTTGCATCTTGGGCTTAGCAGCACCAGGCTTCACAAGGGCCTTAGTGGCCTCTGCACAGCACTCACTACCTGTGCGTTGTCTGCCTGCGTCTCCTTCAGGCCTTTCTTGTTGTACTTCTTGGCAAAGCGCATGTGCCTCAGGACCTTGGGGTCAACCCCCTTCAGAGATTTGTATGTTTGTGCCTGGGTTTCTTGGTGCCATTTCTGTGCCATTTGCAGGACTGGTTGTGTGTGGTGTGGTTCTTGGACTTGTCCAGGTCTGCACGGTAACCTGAGGCTCCTGCAGCTCCTGGAAGCCTAGAACTCTTAAGAGATCCACCTGCTTCTGCCTTCAGAGAGCTAGGATCGAAGGCGAGTCCAGCACACCTTACTAAGTGAGTTTTCTTTGCCTTGTTGCCTGCTACTACATGGTTCTTACAATTTAGAAGAAAATCTTAGATTATTTTTATTTTGTGTGTATGAATATTTTGCGTGTTTGTGTGTGTGTGTGTGTGTGTGTGTGTGTGTGTGCACGCGCTCATGCGCGTGTGCATAAGTGGGTGCTTGGTGCCTATGGAGGTCAGAAGAGAGTTTTGAGCTTTCTGGAATTGGGGTGAGGGATAGTTGTGAGCTGCCATGTGGGTTCTGAGAACTGAGTACAGGTCCTCTGTCAGAGAAACAAGGACTTTAATTTACTGAACCATCTCTTCAGCCCCAGTTGCCATACTTTTCATTTTCACTATGCTGGTATCTTTTGGGTGTTTGCAGCTTTTGTGATTTACCACAAGAAACCAAATGGGAATTCTGTTGCTGAGGAACCAATATAAGTCCTGTTTTTTCTCTGGGCCTGGGTGAAATTAACAGCCACCTGTGCTTTTTAGTGATGATTTTTCCCCTTGTGTTTAGAAATCACGATAGTCAGTAAGACAGTTCCTCCTGGAACAAATTGTCATATTTTGCCTCACTCAGCCCCAGCAAGTGTCCTGCTAGGGCTTGAAAAGGAAGCAAGTCACATGAGTATTCTTTACTAGGAAAGGAGTATTTATTAGTAAAGATTATTTCTGAATCTATTTGTTTGTTTGTTTTTTATTGTTTTTTCGAGACAGGGTTTCTCTGTTTAGCCTTGCCTGCATCTGTCATTAGTTTGGACATAACAATGACTTCTAGTGACTAAGCAGCAGTGTGATCTAGTGTAAGGCAGATAGGTATACCTCAAGAGTGAAGAGAGAAGAGAAATTCTAATAGTTACAAGCAAACCTAACACACAGAGAATGTGGACAAGCATCAAGCAGCACAGCTCTGCTCCTATTGTTGTTTTTCACATCACTGACCATCATATGCTGCAGACCTATAACCCATGACATGACATGATACAGAGATGGTGTGTTACAAGGTTCTGTCCAGTTTCAGCCAGAGTGTAAAACAGATTGAGCCTGCACAGATAACAAAGACCATGTATTTTTCATTCTTCACAATTGGTCTTTATCCAGGTGTCTACTTGGCTTTATAGTCAGACTCACACTATGGTTTTCAGTATTTAACTCATTGGAAAGCAGACTAGTTGGTGGTTTAATAGACAGAGAACTTACTTAATTTTGACCATTAAATTTTATTTTCAGTACAATCTTTTAAAAGTTTAGGGCAACAACTTTGAGATTTTTCCTGTGGAGGCTTTGACAACCTCTTTAGAATCCTTATCTGCCCCTTTAAATCATAAAATAGAAATTTAAAAATGCACATTTTTTTCTTGGCACCTGTCTAGAAACATTGAAGTCCTAATTTGGCTGATGGATTTATTTGCTCATGAACTTAGTGTCAGGGTGGCAGCTCAATGCTCTTGCATTATTTTTGCTTGTGACTTAACAGAGGGGTTAGCCAGTGGTTCTCTCATACGTGACAGTGTTATTCTTTCAGTGAAGATGAAGACACTGAGAATCAGGTGCCAGGTAATATGCTTGGATCATACAATGCAGAGGTGTTTGGTAGCTGTATCTGCATGTTTCCACATCCTGCTGCTGCCTCTGCACAGCTGTATCAAACTGGACTTCTCAGATAACTCTTCAGGCTAGCCTGCAAATTCTCTGTGGAGATTACTTTATTGGGCAACACATGTAAAAAACATTGTATTCCAACGATACAGAAGATAAGGACTTAAGTTGGGTGTGGTGGTGCATGCCTGTGATTTGCCTATATTGGGGGGTTGAAACAAGCCTGAACTACAGGAGTCCCTGTCCTCAAAAGCCAAAACAGAAGGGATATACATTTTCTTAGCTGTTTTGAGTTCTTATCATTTCAGTTGACACAGCTAAAAAGATTTAACATTTCCTGGGTTATCATTTCATCTAGATAACAGGATTACCTTTTAGGTTCCTGCAGTTGCATTTTATGTTTTACAGTCAGAGTTGGCAGTACTCACATGTTATAGGTTCGATGAAAGAGCAGAGATAAGGATAGTAGCAAATGGCCTGTTCATGTGTGGTGATGCAGCGCTGAGCCATGTGGCAAAGGGTCTGCAGCCTTTTGAATGGAGGGAATAGTAAGAGGCTACACTCTTATGTATGACACTGTGTTCAGTATCAGAAGCAATCTACTTTGAAGTAGCATGTATGTATCAAGTATTTTATTGTGAGTGTAAACTTTTAGCAAAATACCATCCATCATGTTAAATATATACTATTTGAGTTCCATAGATATTAGTAGTTTGAAATTTAGTTCTGCCTTATATATTCTGTAGTCCTTAAGTGTACAGAATTATTATGTTGGCCTGGTGAGATGACTGAGCAAGTAAATGCACTTGTTGCTAAGCCGGACTTGAATTTGATCCCCAGAGCCCACAGTGGAAGCAGAGAACTAGTTCTAGTAAGTTGTCCTTTAGCCTGTATACCCATACATACATACACGCGCGCGCACACACACACACACACACACACACACATGCACGCGTGCGCGCACACACACACTCAATGTAAAATTTTAAAGAATCATCATGTCTCAGGTGTATATGTTACATTTCTAATTTAACATTTCTGAAATCAGGTTCTACCAAGCAACCAATAGATAGTATGTCAGCTAATTATTAGCTTTTCTCCTTTAGTGTAAGTATGGCTTACAATTAATTGTGACTAAGTAACATGAAATATGGTAGCTTTATGATTATGAATTCAGTTACATTAAAACAATTTGTTGTCATTCTAAGGAAGAGAAGGACACTTTTAAAAACAACACACTACTTAAAAATGTTAACTTAATTTTGTGTATGTGAATGTTTTGTCTACATCTATTTCTGCATACCATGTGTATGAGGTGCCGGAAGAGGGCATTGTATTCCTTGGAAGTTATGTTATGCAGACTGTTGTGAGCCACCCTTTGGCTTCTGGGTCCTCTGGAAGACGAGCAGCTAGTGCACTTAACCGCTGAGCTGTCTTTTCAGCTTGAGAAGGGCATTTTTAAAAAGTTTAATAATTCTTTCAGGAGGCAGGAAGACCTCATGTTTGACATATTTGCTCTCAAAATCAAAAGAAAATAAAATCGATCACTTTTTAAAAATCATACAGCATCTGTTCTGATGGCAAGACCTATGGGTAAATGGAATTGTCAGGAAGCTGGGTAGAAGAAGTGTCCAGAGAACGTTTCCTCTTTGTTTGTATTTGGAAAACCACTGAGTCTGGTTCAACCAAATGGCTGTTTATGTGTTCTCACTACGGTTGTTGTCCAGTCATTCCCCTTGCTGTCCCATATCCATAAGACTAATAGCGACTCAGGCTTTTCCTTAGCTGCTTCTGTCATTAATTTCTATGTCATCTAGTGAAGTACAAAATCTACTTGGAAAAAGTATAATGAGAGTGATTAAAGCAGACATTCTTTGAATGCTTAGCACAGGTCAGGCACATTTTTACATGTGACTTTTTTTTTCTTCTTTTGACACAGAGTCTTACTCTTTAGTTCTGGCTGGCCTGGAACAAACTATGTGGACCAGGCTGGATTCAAACTCACAGATCCACCTGCTTCTGTTTCCCAACAGTTAGAATTAAAGGCATGCACCACATGCCCTTTACGTGTAATGTTTGTGTAATAAATCACAACTTAATTATATACTTAATATAGTTATATTTAAATAATGTTCAGTTTTACTTTTTTCTGCCGACCTTAGAAATATGACATTAGATGAAGCTAAGTAACTTGTCCCAATGGCATTATATATGTGGGCTTAGCCCAGTACTCCAGAGTTTATGTTTATGTTTTCATCTCCTAATGTAAGGTGCCTCCCAGTAGAAGATCATTTTTGCATATCTTAATCAAATAATGATTCTAGTCTTTTGTTTGTTTTATTCTGTTGTTCTTGAGACGCAGGGTCTCACTCTGTCTCAAGTTTTGTACGACAGGTATTTCCTGAATTCCTTCTGTGTGTTGGTGCTATTGCAATAGCAAGGCACACAAGGATAAATAAGATGATTTTTCCTCCCAGCAGCTCATTCTAGAGCAGCAGTTCTCAACCTGTGGGTCTTGACCGCCAAAATGGGTCAGATATCAGATATTGTGCAGTCAGATATTTCCAATCATAACAGTAGCAGAATTACAGCTATGAAGTATCAATGGAATCTTCTGGTTGGAGGTCACCCATATTAAAGGGTATTAAAGGGTCACAGCAGTAGGAATGTTGAGAACCACTGCTCTCGAGGATGGTGGGAATCACTGAAACACAGAATGAAGGACCTGGGGGCATAGTTATGCCATCAAATCCATTTGAATCCCTGTGTTCAGTACTTAGCATCACCATAAGCAAAACAAAAAGGTCACATTTACAGAATGTGTGCCGGGACACATGGTAAGTAATGCAGCTTTGGTATCTGATGGCTAGTATTGCCTACTTGACACCTTGGAGGCAAGCCTCTGAGCTGCTTGGTGAGGAATTATCATGATGCTGCTGATTGATACAGGAAAACCTATGGCAGGGACTGTTCCCTGGACCCAGATTCTGGGCCATGTAAAACATTTGTTGGTGCTTGGGTATTGGATACAGGGCCTCATGGGCTTGACCACATGAGTATGATCTGAGTGATGTTACTTATAAACAGACCCTTTTGTGTTTTAATAAAGTTTTGATTTCACTGCAAGATAACAAATAAGATTAATTTCTTTTGAGGTCAAAGTGAATTGGCCATATTTGTGTTGTAGGACAAAGTTCCTTTGCTAGGGGGCACCTAGAAGAATGTCTTTTGTTGTTGTTGGGGTTGGACTCCAATCTACACCTGCAGTGTCTTAATTACAGTAGGCATTTAAGAAAGCCTGTTAAATGTTTTTTGTTTTTGTTTTTGTTCCACAATTCTCCCCCCTGCCTTTGAGATAAGGTCTCACTGTGTACCCTTGTTTAGTCTGGAACTTGCTATGTAGACCAGACTGGCCTCATTCACAGAGACCCCCTTTTCTGCTTCCTGAGTCTTAAGATTAAAGGTGTGGACTGCTATGCCCAGCCTGCTTAACTTTCCTATTAGTTTCTCTTAGTTAACATTCCCATTGCTGTGACAGAAACACCTGACAACAGAACTCAAGGAAGGAAGGAAGGGTTCACTTTGGCTCAGGGAACGGGAAACATGCAGTCCATCAAGGCAGAGAAGGAGTGAGGTCAGAAGCTTGAGGCAGATGGTTGTAGTATGTCCACAGCAGGAAGTAAGGCTGGAGGTGTAAAACCTGAGGGTCCTCCTCCAGTGACCCAGTTAGTGAGCTCCAACTCCTAAAGGCCTTATGAAACTGTCACTAGCTAGAAACTAGATGGCGGGACATTTCACAAGCACACCGTGACAGTGTTTGTTGCTCAGTTCTGCTGATGAAATGTCCAGTTGTAATTTTTGAGTTACTTGTTTTCAGGAATGTATAGATATTACTTAATGTTTGTGAATATGAAAATTTCCCTCTGGCTAATAGATTTCCTTAGAAGTAGTTGTGATTCTATCCTCTTAAAAGAGCTTAAGTTTAGGTAGCATCTAAGAGAATTTTTGTGCTTGAGGAAAGTTTTTTTTTTTTAAATATTAAAAAAAAAGGAATGCCAGTTTAAGAAAAAAGAAAATCTGGTGGGTGTGGTGGTGCACGCTTTTAATCCCAGCACTCAGGAGGCAGAGGCAGGTGGATCACTGTGAGTTCGAGGCCAGCCTAGTCTACAAAGCAAGTCCAGGGCAGCCAAGGCTACACAGAGAGACCCCGTCTCAAGAAACAAAAACAAAACAAAACAAAAGAAAGGAAAAAGCAAAAGAAAAGAAAATCCAGAATATAATAGGTAGAGAACCTAAGTGGATAGTTCATAGGAAAATATATTCTAAGTACCTGATATATAAAATATGCTGTCAAACATTGTTATACTTACAGTACTAAGAAGTCATGTGCTCCCTCCACCTGGTCTGCCAATTGGCATCAAGCCTTGTTACCTTTATGTTTCATTTCTTTTTTTTTTCTCTTGTGTGTGATTTTTAACCTGAAGGCATACTCTCCTATATGCAGTGTGCTCCGCATCAGAGGAGGAAATCAGCAGCACTACCACTCTGTCTAGGCTCTGCGAGCTCTCCTAATCTTGCATTTCCCCTTCTGGCCCATTTCTGTCCAGGAGCATAGGTTCTCTTTCTCCTCAGAATCCTTCTATCTAGAATGAGTTCCCAATTTCCCCCATATTCCATGCTCCTCAGAATTTGAAGGGACATAAACTGTATTCTGTAGGAAGGACAATTTCAGCTTGGGCTAGCATTAGTAGACCCAGCCTTGGCAAGAAGGATGCTTTGTTCCAGTCGCATTATTGCCAGTGTTGGTTCACTCATTCATACAAGTGTGGACACATGGGTTCCATTGCATCCATGTTGAGGGTGTGTGTGGAGGTCAGAGGACAGCTTTCAGGAGTTGGTTTAGCACAATCTGGAGATTGAGCTCAGCGTGTCAGACTTGCACAGGAAGGGCTTTTATCAGCTAAGTCATCTTACTGTCTCTGCCCCCCTTCCTCCTATTTTTTGAGACAGGGTCTCTCACTGAACGTAGGGTTTATTTTTTGGCTGGACTGGCTGGTCCATGAGTTCGCTCTACCTGTCTCCGCCCCTGTAAAACACATATTTGCACACAAGCGCGTGCACACAGACACAAATACACACACATTCTTCTCTCTCTTACACACAAAACATACACACTTGCACACATACAAAAACACATATACAACACACACAATCACACCCAAACTCATTCACATACATACTCAAACACACATTACAAATGCTCAGTTTTTTGTTTCTTGTTTGTTTTAAATATGGGTGCTGGGGATCCAAACTCAGCTCCTCCTTCTTATCCAACACACACTTAGTGACTGACCATCTCCCTAACCCCATAGATTCCAGTTTGTTTGAATGCCTAATAGTATCATTTTATTTAAAACTAGATAAAAAATATTTTACAATGGGATATGCAGACCTTATGTTGATTTGCTTGACTTACATATCTATCCCTAAAAACATGTTGAAAAATATTTATATGATATAGAATCTCACCTAACTTGGCCTGATCTTAAACTCACTATAAATTTGAGGCTGACCTTGACCTCCTGATTCTCTTGCCTCTATTTTCCAAGTGGTAGGATCATAGGCATACACTACCTACCATTCATTATTTACTTTTCTGCTCAGAGTTTGTACCATTTGGCTTTTGTGAGCCTTTCAGGCTGCTTCTTGTGTGTCCCTGAGATGTCCTCATTATTTACTGAGCATTTTCTTTCTGGTACAAAATGTTTCAGACTCTTGTGGCACTCCTGCCCAACATTGACAGCAGCCCCGGCTCTAAGGATTCTTGTTCCCCTCTAAGAGAGTACATGCTTTAGAAGTGGCTGTGCATGGCATGGATAGGTTTAGTTCCCTTCTGCTCTAGCTTATCTGTCACTAGTTCCTGGGCTTTCTTGGTGAACAGAATTAGGAAATACAATAAATAGAATTTATGTATGTACACACACACATATATTCCTTCCCCACATTAGTGTACATTTATATTTCTCTTTGTGTACTTACTATACACTGTGAACACAGACTCTTACACTGCCGGTTCTAATCCAGTACTTTGCCGCCCTCTTTTTTTCCTTCCTCTGTAACCTTTGACTGTTTTAAGTGTAGCAAAATTTCCAGCTGTGCTGCTCACCCAGCCTTACTCAGCTGCACCCATATTTTTAGCTGTACAGCCAGGATGAGCCTCTGTGTGTCACTCGTTTCACAGCCTTGTATACTCAGCATTTGTTTGTACCTCCCTGGGCCTTCCTATACTTTACCCTTATTAACCCATGATTTTTTACCACAGAAGAGAGTGGGCATGGCTCAGAGAAGATTTTTAAGTTAGATTGTAGTTTTATTTTCTATGTATGTTTTCTAAAATAATTGTATATCTTATTTAAACTTTGTTCTTCAGTACTATACCTATAGCACACAGATAGATTCTTATTCGTATGCCTCCTTGGGATTGTCATATTCAAATAGGTTGTTTTTCACAGACTTACTGCCATTTTTGTATGTGTAAGTATATTTATGACTATGTTTTTAGCATCACATTTAATATTCTTGTTTTCTGATTCTACTTCCATCAGCACTGTAACCAATTTAAATGCACCCCCCTTCTTTTCCTAAGAAACTACCTTAATAAAATGTCTTGTAGCATCTTTTGTGTTTTAAATCATTGATCTTACTAACTGAATGTTTTCTAGGCAGTATCAGCGTTACCTAGCCATTTCAAGAGCTGATAGAGCTGTTGTTCTAGCACGTCATGTGGTGAACTGCAGCCTGGAGGCACAGTAGAGAGGCTGGTTCCTTTATGCACTTATGTGGTGGCTTCCCTGACACTTGGAAGGGCTTTAGCCACCATTAGTGAATTTTCCAATTGCTTTTGTTAATGTTCCCATGGAATTGAACTGATTTTTTTTTCTTTTGGGAGGGGGGTGGGGGTTGCCAGGTAGGACATTTGGTAGATTGACTAGAAAAACAGTTGTTTAAGCAACATGGAGTACCGGTGAAATAGCTGTTGCCTTAGCAACTAGAAAACTGTTCTGTTTGCTAAACAAAGGGATGGTAATTTAGTGATTTAATTTTCTTTGTGGTGTGGAGGCACTACTCAAAAACATCTTATTTTTAGCCCCTGAGTTGGTCTATATTATTGACCAAAATCTGAGAAACAGAACACAAAAGGAAGGTAAGAGATTTTTGATTTCCTTTTTGACTATATAGACACATAACTGCATAATTGTCAGCCTTTCTAGTCAGAGGAATCTTGGCTAACCTACTGACATACTTTGTGTGTGTCTGCTTTGGACCAGAGTACATTAGTCTCAGAATAGCTGTGCAGACTTGGTTGACTTCTGCTGCACTAATGGATCATGGTGCACTTCATTAGGCATCAACCTCATGGAGACCTGGCAACTCTTCCTATTAGAACTGTTTTAAAGGAATCATTTACACACATGGGTGGGGGTGGGGTGCGAGAAAGAACTAATGACATCTGCTCTTTATATAATGACCAAACCTCTCCCTTAAAGGATGTACATTGTTTAGTCTGTATTTTGCATTATATATTTGGCATGTTCTACATACTGCAGATATAGTATGTACTTACCATGTCTGTGAGGCAGTGACTATTCCTGAGCCAAAGAGGTCCTAACCCAGTATTTTTTAACTCTGAAGTGGTAGCTATGAACCTAGGCATTTATTCAGGGTGGAGGGTGCTGAGTGGATAGAACTAAACAAAACATCAATTTTATCACTGAGTTCTCCCCCCCCCCCCCCCCCCCCGAGAGATTGGTGATCTATTCTTAATTAATATTTTATACTGTCTCACTAATCTAAAAATGTGCGATATAGGTGTCTTGTGTATGCACTTACCATATGTACATGTATGGAGGACAGATTAGATATTGGGTGAGTTTTTGGGGGGGACGTATTGTAGCCTTGGCTGTTCTGGGCTCACTTTGTAGACCACACTGGCCTCTTAACTCACAGAGATCCTGCATCTGCGTCTCTGGGTGCTGGGATTAAAGGCGTGTGCTACCATGCCTGGCTGTTGGGTGTATTCTTTAGTAGATTTCACCTTATAAATGCTTTTTAATTAGAAGTGATTTTATATATGTATGTATGATTCAGGGAGGTGTGTGGAGGTCAGAGGATAAGTTCATGGAGTCAGTCCTCTTTCCCGACCAGTGTGACTGCTAAGGATTGGATTCAGGTAGTCAGGCTTGCCAGGTGGGGAAGTGCTTTTACCCACTGAGTCATTTTGCCAGCCCCTCCACTCAACTGTTTTGAGAAACGGTTTTTCTCTGAACTGGAATTCTGGTCATTGTGACCTGACTGGCTGAGCAGTGAGTGAGCCCTGGGATCTGCCTCTCTGCCCCTTTCAGTGTTGGGGTTACACATACCATATCCAGCTTTGTATGTGTGTGGTGGATCTGAATGCAGATCCTTATGCTTAGTCATGTCTCTAGCACATAACGAGAGAGACCCAGAAAAGAGAATACAAAAAAAATTTTTTTTTGTTATTAGTGCAACACCTGGAATTTTAAAAAAGAAATAATAAGGACATAGATATAAGTTTGGGAAATGAGGGATGAACGTGATTGACCAAAGCATGTTATATGCATATGTAGAAACATTAAAATGAAATTCATTGTTCAACATGATACATGCTGACAAATGATTTAAAATAGTAAAGGTAAAGAGACAAACAAACCCAATAATGTTTAAGGGAGAATGGTAAGGGAAATAGATGGGACAGTTGTTGGTGGCTTGCTACCAATATTTGGTAGCAGCCAGTTTAAGGTCATGTGCAGGAGACATTATACTCTCTCTGTCTCTATCTCTGTCTGTCTATCTGTCTCACCCCCACCCCCGTATGTATGTATGTATGTATGTATGTATGTATGTGTGTATGTATGTTTTGGAGGCAGGGTCTTACTGCACAGCCCTGGCTGGCCTGGAACTCACCCTGTAGACCAGGCTGACCTCAGACCCAGAAGTGTACCTGTCTCTCCCTGTGGAGTGCTGGAATTAAAGATGTGCATTGCCATGCTTAGTGATAGCTTTCCTTTGAAATAGACTTTGATCAATATATTTTCATTCACATACCATTCTATCCTACTCCTTTCCCATAGCTTAACAGTGCCTACTGTTGTTGTTTCATGTGCTGTTCTGTTTATAATACGTCTTTGATTACTTCTGTAGAAGTAGTGAAGTAACACTTTAAAGTTACTCATACATATCAATTATATTGAACTTTAGCATCACACTTAGTGCTAAAAACTACTGACTAGTATAATTTCTAGTTGACCAAGTGAACAAAGTGATTCGGCTTTGAATTTGCACCAATTTATGGTGATCAATCATTTCAAGTGAGGTTTGCCTCTGGACTACATAGGAGGCAGCCACGTGTGAGTTTGTACTGAGGTAATTTCTGATGTGTCCACATGGAAAGCTTTATAATGATAGTTAGTAGCTAACTACTTTGGACCTCAATTCCTTCTGATAATGCCTTTATTTTCTGATATATAAATTAAAGGCTAGATAGATTTAATAGGACCTTGAATTGGTGCTGTTAAGGCCTCTGTGCTTAATCAAGTCTGCTATTAGCAAATGCTGAGCTAGTGATAGATCCAGAGATTACTGCCTCTGCTCTGCTAACATTACTTACGACAGTCTGGCCATGTCAATTAGAGATGTGACTTGGGTATCTTCAGAGAATCACATATTTTAGATAATATTTAACAATATTAGTTATATAGTTACGATTAAGTACGTCTCAACGTAGCTCAAAGATTTTGACTGTCTTTATAGCCATTGTGCCTGTAGAGTTGTTAGACAGATGAGCTTAACATTCAAGCGCTTAAACCAAAGGAGAGTTTAGAAACAGAAAGTAACTTGCCCAGAGTGATGGCAAAGGAAACAGAATTGAGATGGTTGTATTCCACAAGTCTGTAAACTTAGCTCCCAGCAGGGCTGAGGCAGAAGGACCACAAGCTCTAGGCTATGTAGAGAGACTGTGTCTTAAAAAGAAAGAAAATTGGGGAAAATAGAGTCAGAACACCAGCAAAACACAAATCATTGCTTTTCCTATGCTTGTGTTTATAGGTCATTGCTGCCTAGCCTGTGTTTTTATTTGAGGGTCTATATTTATTTTTCATTTGCATGTATTATCCTAAGAGTTTTCCTTATGCAGTTTAATTTAACTTTTTATTGCTTTTGTTTTAACTTCTTTTTTTATTATAACAATTATATGTGTTTTAGCTTGAAGTAAGGAAAATAAAACTTTTCAAGACAAGATTCCTTTTTGATATTTTAAAGAATTAACCCTTTTCCGCTGCTTGTGTGGATTCTAACTCATGAGGGTATCATATAGGCTTTGGTGTGGATAAGTCCACACTAATGAATCTCTTGTGGACGGGTTGAAATGGTGCTTGTATTTGGTGTGAATGTTAATGAAAATATACCAGCAGTGTTTGAAATTCTTACAGCTGTATTCAGAGATCTGTTAAAAATTTAAAAGCCCACCAGAAGAGCATATTTTACAAAATGTTGTTCAACTATATCTGTTCATATATATGGACTCACTCATAACACACATGTATAAATTGGATGTGACATCACAAGGCTTGAATTTATCTACTGGCTCTATTCACTTTTCATTTTAGAGACATTGAGTTTGTCACTTTAAAGATTTATTTATTATGTATACAGTGTTCTGCGTACCTGTATGCCTAAAAGCCAGAAGAGAGCACCAGATCTCATTATTCATGGCTATGAGCCACCATGTGGTTGCTGGGAATTGAGCTCAGGACCTCTGGAAGAGCAGCCAGTGCTCTTAACCTCTGAGCCATCTCTACAGCCCCTGAGCTTGCCACTTTAAAGACAATTGCTATGATGTGCAAAATAGAGTTGATACTTGTCCTCCCCAACCTATTTTAGTGGGCTGCTATTAAAGAGTAAAATGAAACTAAAAAAGCATTTTGTTTTCTGAGATAAGGTTTCTCTGTGTAGAATTGGCTGTCCTGTAACTCACTCTGTAGATCAGGCTGGCCTCAAACTCAGTGATCTGCCTGCCTCCGCCTCCGCCTCCGCCTCCGCCTCCTGAGTGCTGGGATTAAAAGTGTGAACCACTACTATTTGGCTAAAAAAAACTTTTAAAGCTTTCCTTCCTTCCTTCCTTCCTTCCTACCTACAGAGAGAGAGAGAGAGAGAGAGAGAGAGAGAGAGAGAGAGAGAGAGAGAGAGAGAGCGCGCGCGCACATATACTATGATGCTTTTGTGGAAGTCAGAGAATACCTTGTAGACTTGTAGGAGGTGTGTGCTTGTTACACTATGTGGGTCCCAGAATTGAATTTAGGTTATGAGGTTTGGTGTCAGCATTTTTACCCACTGAGTCATCTTACCTGCCCCCAAAGCTTGCTTCTTAAATATTTAGTTACTTCTGTATAGGTACAGATAAGCATTGGTGTGTGTGTGTGCGCGCGTGTGTGCATGCACTGTGTACAGTTTGCTTGTGCATGTAGAGAGGTGTGTGGTTGACATCTCCCTTACTAACCCCGAGCACATCAGTTTCAGTAGGCTGGCTGGCAAACAGCTTTTGGAATGTCTCCATCCTCTTTAAGGCTTGGATTACAGGTGGGCACCTCCATGTCAGTCTTTTCATGTGGATTCTGAGGATCTGTACTTAGGTTGGTTCTTGGGTTGCATTTTCTGGGAATCACCTCCCCAACTCTAAGTGGGTAGCTTTTAATTGACTTATTCTATAGCTTATAACTTGGAGCTTCTCATTAGTTTTAATTTAGTTAGATAATATTTCTCTCTGAAATAAAATGTAACTGGCTAGCATGGTAGGGAAGGTGCATTGCTAATGCAGGTTGTAAGTTGTGATAGGGTCATGAAGACTGTCCTTACTCTGCTTAACCACAAAATGAACTGAAATTTCCTTAAAGATTTTCCTAATTTAAAAATAGTCAACTGATAGAGATTGTATTCAAGAATACACCATGATTTCATATGTGTGTTCTGTAATGATTATTAAAAAGGATACACATACACCACCTCTTTACTTATTCTTGGTAAAATAAAGCTATTGAGAGATCGTTAAGAATACTGGCTGCTCTTCTGTAAGACCAGGGTTTGAGTCCCAAAGCCTACATGGTGGCTCACAAATGTCTGTATTCCAGTCTCAGGGGACCTGATGTTCTCATTTGGCCTTCATGGCCACTGAACACATGCGGTTCACAGACATGGATGCAGTCAGAACACTTAAATATAAACAATAGGAAAGTGGAAAAAGCAACATAAAGTTACTAAGTTATAAAACATTAATAGCAATAAGGAAATGGCTCTTTCACTGAGGCCACACTCTTATTACAGCCTAAATGTTCAGCTTGACTAATAGACAGTTTCTAACTTAAAAAAGGATATTGGTAAAGATGCTTGCTGCCAAGCCTTATGACTTGGAACCTACATGATTGGTGGGGGAAAAAACAAACAAACAAAATCCCTGACTGTCACAAATGGTCTTTTGATCTTCACACCTGTGCAAACTTAGCATGCATGCTAAAAGTTTTTTTTTTTAAATTAAAAGTGTACACTTGATTTGGCATTAAAAACAAAAACATTTTGCAGGCTGGGCATGGTGGTGCATGTCTTTCATTCCAGCCACTCTGGAGACAGAGACAGGTGAATCTGTCATAGCTAGTTCCAGGCCAGCAAGGGCTACATGGGAGAGAGCCTGTTTCAAAGAACAAACAACAACACTATATATATGTTTGTGTGTGTGTATATGTATATGTGTGTGTGTGTGTGTGTGTGTGTGTGTGTATACACACACACACACATATGAACAGACACATTAATCTCTGCTTGAAAGGCTGAGAAAAGTGGTTCTTGAATTTAGTGCCTGCCTGAGCTGTGGGATATTGTTTTGTTTTTGTTTTTCTTTTCTTTTTTAAAAGCCTACAGCACCTGGCAGTCTTTTATCCAAGAACTAACCTTCTTAGCTTCCAGGATTAGACATGATTATTGGATGTGTTCAGGGTGGTGTGGCTATAGACTGTTTTTTTTTTTAAGGTCATGAACTATATTGGTGTCTAACTTTTGATATTTTGATAAGATTCTCTCATCTACAAGTTATGTTGGATTGCCTTCATAGCTGTTCTGGAGCACATGTAGACCTAGTTGTAGCCAGAAGTGAATGGCATTGTAGAAATCTTAGATGCACTTGCAAATACTTGGTTGTACATAGGAATCTCTGTATTTTCTTGAGATAGATTGCTCCTTATGCCTTAGCTAGGACGAGTTTAGATTAAAGTCTTCATGCAGCAGGTGACCTGAGTATCCGTGCTTAGGACAGTATTTTGTACTGCATGGCTTTTTGGAGGATGTTAATGATATTAAGAGGAAAACAGTATGGACAAATAGATTGGGATGTGCTGGACATTTTGAATATTTGTCTTTATTGTAGGACTTCTTAGGCCTTTTAAGCATATTTATGACTATTTAAAAGAGGAGGCAGAGGGATTATTCAGTAATGGATTTTTTTTTCCCACAATCTTTTGGTGCCTTTTTGGTGAACCTCTTAGGCTATTAGTACTTCTCATAAAATAGTTTGGGTAAAAGCTTCTTACGTAATCTTTCTTTGGTTATGGGATTGATAATGTAAAATTCAGTGCAGAAATGCAACCTACTGTAAAAAAAAAATCAAAGCAGCAAGATTAGAACCAATAAAATTAAAACCACAAGTGAGCAGTGTATTTAAAGCAGAAGAGCAGACCAACAGTGAGCGCGTATTAGAACATCTTGTTAGTAGTTTAAGGCAGAGTGCATGCTGGATTCTTCATGTGGGTTCAGCAATAGTTGGGTACACATGGACATCTTACATTCTATCCTAGAGCCCTGTAGGTAAAGAGCAGAACCATCCTGAATCTGGATGGCGCCAAAGTACAGCCTGTTAGAAGATACTTGCTAGTGCTTTGAGGTTTAAGATCTGCTGGCTCACATTCAGTGGTTGTATAATAACTACGTAATATAATAAGTAAAAGAGTGAATGAATGGATGAATAAGGTGGCGAGAGCCTTAAATGGAAGGCTGGATCTGCAAGTGATCCTAGAGGACATGTGTTTAATATGAGAACAGTTTATTTTACGTGATGTATATTTAATTAATCTATGAAACACATTACTTTTAATTTATTTTATTTTATAGATGGCTTGTTAAAAGTATGCTTTGCTGTTCCAGCTTAAATTACTGTTACACGATTAGATGTCTTCTGAAGCCTGATTGCAGGGAAAATATTAAGCAGCTAACTGGGGTTATATTTCTTTGCATTTTTAGGCCCTTGATGACCCTCCCTATTTGACAGTGGGCACTGATGTGAGTGCCAAGTACAGAGGAGCCTTTTGTGAAGCCAAGATCAAGACTGCAAAAAGACTTGTCAAAGTCAAGGTACAGTATTAATTATAATTTAATAGTCATTAAATATTTGATACATAAAATCTAAAATTATCTTTGTGTAAAATGAGTTTTTAAAAGTGTTGGCTAAAAAACCATTACCAAACTAAACAATACTTTGTTTTAAAAATATTTAAATTGGAGTAAAGTTTGCTTATTGCAGCTTATAATTTTAATATAGTTTCAGGCAGACTTGATTCTTTGGATTGTTATTTTAGTATTAGAAAGGTCCTTAGAAATCATCTAACTTGATTCTTTAGTTTTTTAAATATGAAAATGATGGCCAGGTGTGAACATACATACCTTCTGTCCCAGTCTTTGGGAGGTAGAGGCCAGCCTGGTCTCCATATCAAGCTTCTTGCCAGCCAGGGCTACATAAATTTCCCCTGCAGCAAAACATCAGTATTGATACTCTCCTGCCGCCCTTCCTGTGATCCTGAGATGGAATCTTGGGCCTTGAGAATACTAGGCAAATATTCTACTTTCTACTTCTATTTCCAGCTTATCCTTTTGTTTTTCTCCCTTCCTCCATTTTTCGAGACAGGTTCTTGCTATGTAGTCCAGGCTGGCCTTGAACTCATAGCTGGCCTTGAATTCATAGCAGTCCTCAAACTGCGACATTCTGAATATTGGAATTGTAGGTGTATACCACCTAATACTTGACCCTCTGCCATTTTTGAAAACTTTCTAAAGTACTTGGATTTTGGCTTAGTTAATGGAAAAATATAAATTTAATTGCTTTTATTTTTAAGAAATTAAGCCGGGCGTGGTGGTGCACACCTTTAATCCCAGCACTCGGGAGGCAGAGGCAGGTGGATCGCTGTGAGTTCGAGGCCAGCCTGGTCTACAAAGCGAGTCCAGGATGGCCAAGGCTACACAGAGAAACCCTGTCTCAAAAAACCCAAAAAAAACCCCACAACAACAAAAAAGGAAATTAACTATAATACTAGTGAGGTGCATTTCTGGTGCCATTTACAAGGTGGAGGCAGGAAGATCATTTCAGCTTAGGAATTGGAGACCAGTGTGCAGAGCATCATGAGATCCTTCATCTCAAAAACAGCAAGAGGGGCTGGATTCGTAGCCTAGTAGCAGAACATCTGCCTGCCATGAGCAAGGCCCTGGGCTTAATGATAGCTACACAAAGTACGAGTAGATGAATGAGTGAATGACCACGAGTGCTTAATAGAAGAAACGCGCCTTTATATTGGAAAACCTCAGGGCAGTACAAACCAAGGACCAGTGAAACATCTTAGAGTTGTGGGTTCCTACCCACTTGCCAGTGATGCACTGAGTGGCACAACTTGGGGGACCCCATTAGATGGAAGGAGAGTGGAGACAGGAGGATGTACAATGTAGATGAGCAGATAACCATGCAACCATTGATTTGAATAATTATCCAAGTGGAAGAGGTGAATTTCCCCTGAGGAGTTCTGTGTGTGTTGCGTGGGTTTCTCTCTTAAGCATGTGCTAAAGCTTCCTGGGCAATTTTGATGTCTACCCTGGCTAAAATCTGTGTGATAAGGCCTCTGAATTAACTGTGAACCTGAAGGATGCCTATTTTGGCCCCACCTTCCCTTTCATTTTCACAGGCTGGTAACTGGAGTTGCTTTGTAATGTGCTTAGGTGGATGTTCTTACATTGACATTTCCTATTCTGGCATTGTACATTTCTGTTTTCTGAGCACAGTGGTACTTGTCAGCACCATTCAAGGGATAAGTGAAAAACCGTTTATCAATTTTATCGTTTATTTGCTTAGGGCTACTTCTAGGATATATTATACTGAATTTGGAAAAACCTTTTTTCCTCCTGGTGGAGGAGTGATTCCTTAGCTCAGAGATAGCATTCCTATGCCAGCAAGAAGTGTGTTCTTTGGGCAGGAGCATCATCACTCAGAGCTTATCCCTGGGCTTGAAAAACAGGTCCTGAGGTCAAGTCCCAGCAATTACATGGTGGCTCATAACCATCTATAATGAGATCTGGTGCCCTCTTCTGGCATAGAGGCAGAATACTCTATAAGTAAGTAAATAAATATTTTTTTAAAAATGTATATAGCTAGGTAAGATGGCACATGCCTTTAATCCCAGCACTTGGGAGGTAGAGGCAGACAGATCTTGGAGTATTTAGGTAAGCCTTGTCTGTATAGGGAGATCCAGGACAGTCAGGGCTACATAGAGACACTGTCTCAAACAAATTAAGTGCATACACTCTACATAGACTTGGTGATAAATTTCCTTATTAGCTTTCATCTGTTGAATACTTATCCCACGTGAAGCGTTATCTGTAGATGTTGGGATTCTGGTGTTAACATTTAGCCTTAACCCTGCTTTTGTGTGCCACTAAAACATGTGGAATGCTGTGGATACAAAACAGTTCTTATAGAATTCTTTTTTTTATAAAGAACTATGTCAGTATTGAATTGGTACTTTTTATTTGTTTTGAGACAGGGTCTTTGTGTCTAGCTGTCCTAGAACTTGCTGTGCAAACTAGGTTGGGCTTGGACTCACAGAGATCCTCCTACCTCTGCCTCCTGAGTGTTAGAATTAAAGGCATGTGTTACCAAAGCTGGCCTATGATGCTTTTTACCAGCTATTAAAAATTTCTTGTCTTAGTGGCTTTAATTTCAGCACTTGGGAGGCAGAGGTAAGCAGATCTTTGATTTCAAGGCCATCCTGGTCTATATAGGGACTTCCGAGGTCAGCTAAGGATACATAGTGAAATCTATCTAAAAAAAATTTTTTTTTATGTAGCCTTGGCTGTCCTGGACTCAACTTTGTAGACCAGGCTGGCTCCGAACTCAAAAAGATCTGCCTGTCTCTGCCTCACTAAGTGCTGGGATTACAAGCGTGTGCCACTGTGTCCAACTTAAAAAAATTTTTTTACATGTATTTTTTAAATAGGAAAAAGTATTTTCCTATCCTCTGATTTCCATAGTCCTGATACAAAGTACAGAAAGTTCTGGCAAAGACTACAAGTGCTTGAATCTTTCTATCATGGTCTAGTTCTATGATCCTGCAGCATTTACTTAGCCTTTCTGTGCTTTGACTTTCTTTTCAATAAGAGGGAAAGAGTTTTGGGGGAGTGATCTGTGTCTCTTCTCCATGCTGGGGATTGAATTTGCCTCTGTCTGTCTGTCTGTCTGTCTTTCTTTCTTTCTTTCTTTCTTTCTTTCTTTCTTTCTTTCTCTCTTTCTCCCTTTTTCTTTCTGTCTGTCTTTCTGTCTCTTTCTCTTTCTCTCTGTCTTTCTTTTCTTTCTTTCCTCTACCTCTGAGCTACTATCCACAACCTTGGAGGTAAAAATTTGATCCTTGTATCTGTTGCTTAGTTCTGAGTAACTGCTGTGGCCATTGGGTGTGGTGAAATTACACTCCTGTAATTTCAGCACTAAGAAGACTGAGACTGGGCTGAGCTACATAGTGAGGCTTGCTCGAACATCCAAAACAAAAATCAGAAAAAGCAAATTTGTGTTCATTGCTTACTATTAAATTAGTCCTTCACAAAATGATTCAATTCCCCATGGACCATGCTCATTATATCTTCTTTCCCTCAAAATTTAAGGACAAGAAGTTGACAGCTAAGTATTAAGTGGTAAAATACAGGATGATGAATGGAAAATCTAGACTTGTAGGTGTGGTGTCTGTCAGTGGTTATTTTCGTTTTTAAAAAGTTTAAACAATTTTTCTATTAATCTGTTTAGTGTTTGGTCTTTTATTTAGATTAAGTGGTCTTTATTTAGTTTGTATTATCTAACAACACATGAGCTAATACATTTTTTTGTTTGGTTTGGTTGGTTTCGGTGTATGTTGAATTGGATTCATATTTTCAGGTGACCTTTAGACATGATTCTTCAACAGTGGAAGTTCAGGATGACCACATAAAAGGCCCACTGAAGGTGAGTCAGCATTATTCTCAGTTTTGATTGGAGACTGAGTCTTGATCCTTTTAATTCACTGGCTGTTCATTATTAACTCAGTATGTAGTTTCCCCCTAAAAGACTAATTGCAATATATTTAGTGTTAAATCATATCTGAAATGAAATCTGTGTTTAAAAATGAAATGAGCATCAAGGAGGCGTTGACTGCTTTCACTCAGGTATTTTCTTTTACTGCGAGAATGTGTTTTCCAGGAAAGAGGAAAGAAAATTAAAACAAAATCCAGAGCTCTTGATTTTGGAGCCACCTGCTGGCAGATTAAATCTTTTGCAGTAACTGGGAGGTTGATCCATCTGTTCTTCACTCAGTAGTAGGCTAGTTGTTGCTTTACTTTCTTGTATGCCAGTCGCCAGTTACAGGACGTTTGAGAAACAGCTGTGCCTGAAAATGCCCACACTTTGATCTTTAGGAATCTTAGGAAATACTAAAGAAGAGTGAAGAAACATTTTGTAGACCTTTGCAGAAAACATATCTTACTTGGTACCGTGGGCTTCTAAAACTCTTGAATTAAAAAAAAAAAGTTTCTTATTACTAACTCTTACCTTGTAAAAACATCCCATCATTTTTTACTTTATGTATCTATTTGTCACTTGCAAGGGCCAGAGGACAAAGGCATGTATGTACAGTTATGATTTTGGCTATCACTTACTTAGCATTTAATGTATGCTAGTGCTGTGCCAAGTCATTTTCCGTCTAGTGTTTTAGTTAGTTTTGACAACATCTACAGAAAAGAAAACTGAAATAAAGAAGTAATTTGACTCTAGTTTCACAAGCAGTAATGTCAGTGTCAAGATTCATCTAGGTACCAGCCTATGGTTGGTTGAGAAGGTGCGTTGTTTGGATTCCTAGTACTTAGTGGTTTCATGTTTCTCTTATGGGAAATCACTAAAAAAGGTGGCCATTTAATCTCAAAACTCTTTGAATAACAAATTTACAGGAAACCAGCACATAATGCGACTCTTGATTTAAAAACTGAGTGTGTTTATTGATTCCTCATCGGACTTGTCAGTTTTCCTTTGCTCCTTACCCTTTGGTCACTCCATGGAGCTAAGGTCTCTTCTCTGAAGGAATTTATCATAATCATCACTATAAGGACCATGCAAGTGTAAATACCAGCATAGCATTTTCGTAATATGATAGAAAGTACTTTAAATGCCTGTCAGCAGTGGGACAGTCTAACCCTTAAGGAGCGTTCAGGACTTTTTTTGATTACTTGTATCCATCCTCAGCTTCCTTGAAAGAAAGATGGGAGGATGGGGAAAGACAGCTATTTTCATAGGCAGTACTTCTCAGTGAGCTGGAATGACCCCCATGAGTTCTTAAGACCCTTTACAGGGTTATCGGGACAGAACTGCATTCTTAGTAATACTTAGATGAATTTGCCTTGGACATTTTCACTAATGATAGATAAAAAAGTCTTGCCAGTTTTATGTTTAATATAAGGCAATGAGATGATAAGGTAATAAGATAATAAAGTAATAGTAAGGTACCAGATGCCAGATATTATGTTATAGAGGAGTTTACTAAATGAGCATGGGGAGAGAAGGAAATTGGGAAGGGTATTCCAGGTGGGGGGGACAGAGGCAGAAGAAGAGAGGGGAGAGGGAGGAAGAGTAAGAGGAAGGGACAAGGTAGGACTGTCGTGGGCAGGGCACACCCCTGTGGCAGGTAAGCAGTGACATTACAGGTGGGCAGACTGAAGCAGAACCCTAACAGTCACTAAAGCTACAGGCACACTGAACACAAATCAAGCCAGTAATTGTTTCATTTATCACCGTGTATGCATTAAAAAAAAAACAGGGTTTAGTATTATTATATATTGCTTTTGGTTCATTTGTCATTAAAAAGCTTTTCTAATATTTAAATAATATTTTAGGTAGGAGCTATTGTGGAAGTGAAGAATCTTGATGGTGCCTATCAGGAAGCTGTTATCAATAAACTGACAGATGCAAGTTGGTATACAGTGGGTAAGACAGTAATTTTCTATTAAAATTTATTTTCAGTTATATAATATTTGTTATAATAATGCAGTTAGTGCTAGATTTCCTGGATTAAATTTTCTTTACTAGTGCCATACCTTTGTATTTATGGTTGTGAGCCTAGCCTTTAACGGCTGAGCCATCTCTCCAGCCCTCTAGTGCCATATTCTTACTGATTATCTTCCAGATCTTAAAAATACTTCCAAGGCCGGGCGTGGTGGCGCACGCCTTTAATCCCAGCACTCGGGAGGCAGAGGCAGGCGGATCGCTGTGAGTTCAAGGCCAGCCTGGTCTACAGAGTGAGTCCAGGACAGCCAAGGCTACACAGAGAAACCCTATCTCAAAAACTAAAAAAAAAAAAAAAAAACTTCTAAGCTGTTTATATGTACATATAATTTGAAATTTAGTATATAGAGTGTATAGTTGGCTTTCTAGCTATTTCCACTTCAAAGTGTATCTCAACAGAAGCTTGTTTCTCCATTTCTAAGTGTAGTTCAGTAGTGCTAGCCATCTAGCCTATTACATAACACGATTTCTCTTAGTAGTTGAATATACTCTCTTCATTTTCTGCTCTGCCAGTTTTCTTGCTGTTACAGTGGTGAATGAATGTCTAGTGCGTGTACATCATCCTACTGTTTCCCTGTCAACGAAGGAGTAGAGAGAGATTGAAGGGATATGTTCTTTACAACAGAGTGAAAATTGCCTTTTTGACTATTCCCGTGGTCAGTGTACAAGAGTATGTGTTTTCCTAGTCCTGGTCAGACTGATGTCATTTATCTTTGGAAATTTTTGCCAGGTTGTGTGAGTGCGTGCGTGCGTGTGTGCGTGCGTGCGTCTCACTCACAGGTTAGCCTTAACCCATAAGCCTCTTGTCTCAGCTTTCCTAGTGCTGAGGGCCAGTAATGTGGTCCTGTAGATAAAGGTATGGACCACCAAACATGAGTCAGAATTAAATCCATGGTATCTGCATGGTAGAAGGATGGAACTAATTTATGCAAATTGTCCTTTGATTTGTGGTATATTCATACAAGTATGTACGCATACACACTGTGCTGCTTAGTTTTATGTCAATCTGTGACACAGGCTAGAGTCATTGGAGAGGATGGAGCCTCAACTTGTAAAATGCTTTTATAAGATAGAGCTGTAGGCAAGCCTGTAAAGATACATTCTTACTTAGAAATTGATGTGGGAGGAGCCAATCCATTGTGGGTGGGGTCACTCGTGGGCTGTTGGTTCTGGGTTCTGTAAGAAAGCAGGTTGAGCTGGGAAGTAGAGGCAGACAGATCTCTGAGTTTGAGGGTAGCCTGGTCTGCAGATTGAGTTTCAGGATAGTCAAGGCTACACAGAGAAACTCTGTCTCAGAAAACCAAAAAGAAAAAAGGGAAAAAGAAAGAAAGTGAGCAGTCTGAACAAGCCAAATGGAGCAGGTGATGACCTCTAGACATCAGCTCTTGCCTCCAGATACCTGCCCTGCTTCAGTTCCTGTCCTCTTCCTTCAATGATGGACTATGATGTAGATGTGTAAGTCAAATAAACTCTTCCCTTCGACCCCTGCCCCAAAGTTACTTTGGTCATGATGTTTCAGCAACAGTAACCCTAACTAGGGTGGGTGGGTGTGTACATATGCACACACACACTCACACATAATTAAAAACTTAAAAATTCAGGTCTGGTAACTTTATTAGAAAAGTGCTCTGTCCAGATTTCTAAGGAGTATAGAGTTTCTTGAAATTCTGTGTATCATAAAATAAACATGTATTCTGTATCTTCAGCAGTTTTCAAAGTGTAACATGATTATTACAGTCAAGTGAGTCATTACCTCTGTCATTCATAGCAAACCTTGTAGTGCCTTAAATCAGCAAAGTGTAGCTTTACCACCTCAAGGAACATTTGCTAATACCTGGAAATGGTTTGTGATTATGACAACTGGGAAAGGAATTTTTCTAAGATGGAGCCCCCATTGTTGTATAGGATCATCCTGTCACTCAGCAGCTTATGTGGTACAGTTTATATATGGGGATGTTCAATTGAGGAACCTTACTGTAATGTAGATGCAGGTATTTTTGTTGGGGCCCAGATGATGTATAAATTTGTAAGCGTACCATATTTTAGGTAATTCTATGGGTGCCTGCCAGCTCTTCTTTCTTTTACCATTTTGAGAGGGACTGGTTAGTATTAAATGGTTTCCTCTTGAAATGCCACCTTTTGTTTAATTTCCTACTTCAAGAAGGGATTTTATTTTAGCATTTAAAAATATATATATTTATTATGTATGTAGTGTTCTGCCTACATTGTATACCTACATTCTAGAAGAGGGCATCAGATCACATTATAAATGGTTGTGAGTCACCATGTGGTTGCTGGGAATTGAACTCAGGACCTCTAGAAGAGTAGCCAGTGCTCTTAACCTCTGAGCCATTTCTCCAGCCATCAAGAAGGAATTTTAAGATTTGTGTGTGTGTGTGTGTGTGTGTTTATGTGAGAAAGAGACAGAGAGACATGGAGAAAGGATGTGTGCCATAACATGTGTATAGAGGTCAGAGGACAACTTGCAGGAATCAATTTTCTGTTCCATTGTGAATTTGGGTCTTAAGGTGTGGCATAAGTTCCTTTATCTCCTGAGCCGTTTCACTGGCCCAAGAAGGATATGTTTATTGAAGATGTGTTCTCCTAGAACCAGCACACTAATAACTATAATTACAGTTATTTGTTAGAAAACATGAAATGTGAATTCCAAATGTAATTCTTAAAAATGGGACTATTTGCACTCAGAAATTGTAATGATTTCTGACATCATCTTACAAAAGCTCCTCACTTGCTTTCATTTTCACTTCCTCAATAGTTTTTGATGATGGAGATGAGAAGACATTGAGAAGATCTTCCTTATGCCTGAAAGGAGAGAGGCATTTTGCTGAAAGTGAAGTAAGTGATCAAGTTGAATGAACACATCTTTTGCCATTATTTTTGCTTGTTCAGGACAGTGTCTCCTCTCAGTGTGTAGCCCTGGCTGTCCTGGAACTCACTGTATAGACCAGCTGGCCTCAAACTCACAGAGACCTACCTGCCTCTGCCTCCTGAGTGCTGGGATTAGAGGTTTGTGCCATTATGCCTGGTTTGAATATGTTATTATTTTGTATGGAAGGAATTAAGTTTTGTTTTTTCAATCCAGCCAACAAATTTGTCAATCAGGAAATTGCAATGTGATCTGTGAGCTACATTGAAAGCCCTGAGTCTTTCAAAATTTGCCCTCTTTGTTGTTTAAAGCAAGTTAGTACTTTTCCATGAAGAAATTAGGCTTGTTTAGTTACCTTGAGGCTGCCTTTTAAAAAAAACAAATCAAATACGGATTCTGTGAGTCCTAGTCTGGTCTTGATCTCAGGTTTCTCTTGCTTCTATATCCTGAGTGCTGGGATTATGGACATGTACCACTGTGCCTGGCCTTTTGGGCCATTTCTATGTAGCTTTATGTCATTTGTAAGTAATTGTGAGAAAGAAATATCTGATTTACTATTCCACCCAGGTTGTTTAAGACTTTAAATTAAAAACTTCTTAAGAATTAATAAAAATACTTGAGTTGAAGGCTATAAAGATGACAAGCAATTAGGAACTACATATTGACACTGTAGTTTTGCCTAGCTGCCCTTTCTGAAACCACCTTCTTTATCTTTTAAATTGCTTTCTCTTTCACAATGTTAATCAATTCCCTGATGTTAAAGTATGTATTTTGTTTGTTTTGGGGGGGACCTACGTTCCTAGGTAGCATGTATCGTAAGAGTAGGCTTTATCGTCTTCCCTGGCACAGGAAGAGAGTTGAGCATTTGGTTGTTAGCCAGATGTAATGAAGTGCATGTCCACCAGAGGCTTTACTAAGTGACTTACGTACATTGTCACATTCTCTGCATTAAGCATGGTTGCTGTTGTTAATCACTTCTAATTAGTGATTAGCCGTCAACTCCAGAGCTTTAAAAAAAATTTTTTTCAGACTAGCACTTTTCTAGCATCAAAGCCAACTTTTTACTTGAAAGCTGGGCCAAGAAAACTGGGCCAGGGATCTGAACTCAGGAGCTTGAGTCCACATTACAAAGTAATATGCTATGCATGGTCCAGGGCATTCTTTCAAAAGTGACTGATAAACACTGTGACTGAACTGTCACAGCTTTGTCCTCTTTGTTTAAAAGCATCTTTGTTATGAGACACTTTAGTATTGTTTACTCATACGTTAGACCGTAGTTTTGTTTTGAAAATACTTAAGCTTAGCCAGGCATGGTGGCACACACCTTCAGTCCCAGCAGAGGCAGGCAGATCTCTGTGAGTTTGAGGGCAACTTGGTCTACAAAGCAAATCCAGGACAGCCAGAAAAAGGGGAGGGGAAAAAAAAAAAAGAAAAAGAAAATACTTAAACTTTCCTCAATGATTAAAACTTAAGTATTTTAAGTTTCTTGTAGTCCACCACTCCCACACTTCATAGTAGAATGCTTGATAGTTCCGGATACAGTTTGTACTGTCGTGTCTTGGTTCCTGCTGAGCCCACCAGAAAAGCTTTCTCCTGTGTAATGTCTTTCATGGGCTGTTTTCCCAGCTTAGGTGACCCCATCCTTTTCTTTAGCGCTTCCGTTTAGTATTCTTTATGGTTTTTTGGTTACTTACTCGCCCTGTGAAATTTAAACTACTTTAGGAGGAATAGCCACATTTCCTTTCCTTGGGGATTCCTTCTTTTCCCAGCAGTGTTTTCTCTACAAGAGCCTTCCATAAATAATGATTGGATTGCATTTGAAGGTTTTATTTGCTTTGCTTGTTGTTGTTTTGCTGTGAGGTCTCTCAGTGCAACACTTGAACGAGCTCTTTAGTTGATGCTGATTTCAGAGTCTCTCAAATGCTAGAATTATAGGTATGTGCCATTACAGCTTGCCTTAGTTTTAGAGGTTTGTTCTTTGGTTGTCTTTTTGAAACTGCTCTCTATGTAGGCTAGTCAGATATTGAACCTGTGGCATGTACTTCTTCAGCCTTTCTCCCAAGTGCTGGATTACAGCTTTGCTCCAGCACACCCAGTTTTGAAGGTTTGTTTACATGCAGGAAATCAGACTACCTTGGAGCAAACGACCTGGTGAAATAATCTTTCTTCATTTATGAGGCTTATATGTAACACCATTCCTTTATAATGCACATCCAGTTATTTCTAGTAAGTAAATATAATGGCTGAAACCCTGACTCTTCACCTGATGAAGGCTTGGGTTAAAGAACTATCTAATGTAATAGTTTTGCTATTATGAGAATTCATAGGGCAGAGAGAGACTGAAATAGTATGAAAGAGCTGTGTGTTTTTCTGTGGTGCCTTTAAGGAGGATGTTCTTTCTGTGTATACTTTCATTTATGTTTTGCGAAGGAGTTAGGATAATAAAGGTGTGATGCAATCATTAATCCCTTCCCATGTTCCAGTGCTGTGCTAAGGACACGTATGAGCTGGGTGAACATGACATTTCTATTTGAGTAGCTTACCCTCTACTAGGGAAAAAAAAATTAAACAGTCAGAAATACCTTATAATGTTACAGTATTAAGGTTTGGTAAGGAGAGTATATCAAAGGGAAAGCAGTCTACATCTGTGTATACCTTTTCTTTTGTTTGCCAGGTACTCAGGATCAAACCTAGGTCCTTGGGTATGTTTGGCAAGTGCTCTGCCCTGTTGATAGCATCCTCCTTTTTTTTTTTTAAACACTCTAATATCTAACTTTAGGAAATCTTACCTTAAATAGTTCCTCAGTCTTCTTTTCCTCTTGACAATTTCCCCAAGAATACATCATTTCCCCAGTGCTCACAAAATTATCTCCCAACAGCAAGCATTCTATTGGTAGAAAAGGGGGAAAAAGTATCTGTATGTGTTTGTGTGTGTCTTTCAGTGTGTTTGTGTCCTTTTGTCCGTGTAAGAAGAAAACAGACACATTGACAACACTGATCTTTAAAGGGTCAAAGTTAATTAGAGTAGTGTCTTTGAAGTGCTTAGGCTTTGGGTATACTTTTCAGGCAATAATACTTTTCAAGAAATAACGGCTGAAAAAAGGAGAAGAAAAACTTGTTAAAAATATATTCCTGTGAGATGTGTAGATTATATCAAGGAAGGAATATTCATCTTCATACCAGCATTTATACTGTATGCTGCAATTTAGAAAGGAAAGCCCCTTTCAAGCTACTAGTGCTTATCTTGATCTTACATTGTTTTGGTTACTAATTAGAGTTTTTTATGGATTATGATTTGCTGTGGACAAGCAAAGCTTTTGAGCTGTGGTTGGCTTCATCCTAGGAATTAACCCTTATAAGTTAGGTGTGTGTTTGGGTAAGTTGTTGGTTTTTTGTATTTTGGTGGTTTTGGGGTGTCTGTGTGGCCTTCTAATAAGTAGTCAGTTACCTAGATAGGCAGCCAGGGCTTGATTTTTCTTCCTCTCTCCAAGTAATGGCCTCAGTCATATCTTTGAAGCTAGAATTTTCTTTCTTTAGGAAAGTTGTATTGTAGCCTTTCTTGGTTGAAAAAAAATTGAAAATATGAGCCTATTATACTGGTTGGTTTAAAATGAAGAAAGCATTTACAAAGTAATAACTTGTGTTGGGTTTGTGTTCTCACCCACAGACACTAGACCAGCTCCCACTCACCAATCCTGAGCATTTTGGCACTCCAGTCATAGGAAAGAAAACAAATAGAGGAAGAAGATCTAACCATATGTAAGTCAATTTTCATAACTGTTAGTGAACCTGAATTTTTTATTCTAGTATTGCCTAATAGTTATGATTTTTAAATTGTAATTTGCAAAATGCTAACGAGATCTAGTGATGTCAATTCTAGAAGTGATTTAGACTCCTCAGCATGGGACTGAGCTCCACGCCCTTAGCCTTAACAGCTGTGTTTACCTCCAGCTCTTCCTTTATACATTTTGATGCTGGTTTTGGAGTTGAACTAGTTGTTCCGTTTCACCAATTTTCTGATATCGTGCTTTTATTCATGGTGTTTTCTGTGCCTCCCTTCCCTGTTATCACCTTGCTTACTCTGTGCCTCCCACCTCTATGTGAACCATTTTATTTTTCACTGCTTTTTCCTTTGAAACCAGGCATGATTTTTCTTTATGAATCTCCTAAATTCTTTGCATTTGCCAAAAGTCATAGAGAAAATTTCATCTCTTACTCTTGTCATTGGTGGTTTTCTTTTTTAGTATCTATGAAACAAATACCTGAAAGGGTTAAAACACTTCCTTGAAGCAAGAAAAAGAAGTTGGAGTAGATAGGACAACATAACATTTTTAAATTTTCTCTCAGAAGTTTTCTTTTAAAAATTAATGGCTTGAATTAAAATTTTATATATCAATAATAAAAAATATAATCATGAAGCAATATTGTTAAACAACTAAAAATAAATATTAAGTTGGATTATTTAAAACCTTAAGTGAATGCTTTCAGTATATAAAGTCGGATATTAAAACTGATTGCTTGTGCACCCTCAAGATGTAAGGTAGGTAAGCTCACTCACACTATTTAATTACAGCCTCACAGCCACTTGTGAAGAGAAATAGGCATTATTTGTTTCTGGAGAGATGGATGACAGTTAAGAAGGATTGCTTCCCTTGCAGAGGATCTGAGTTCAGTCCTCAGCTCCAGGGGTTCTGATTTATTTCTTTTGGCTTCTATGGGCATCCATTTGCACTCCTCTACACACACAGATACTTAACACATACATGCATGCCTGCATACGTACGTACATACATACATACATACATATACACATACATGAGTGAGTAAATAAGTAAATAAAATTTAAGATTAGGGAATTCATTCTGAGGCAGAGGAAGGAGAACTGGGCCTTGAACTCACCATTGCCCCACAGGCTTTTCCGGTTCAACTGACAAATTTGGTTTAAGTTACTTTCCAAATTAGTTTTAATAGTAAATAAACTCTTATTTGAGGAAGGAAATTAGAAGACAAATCAATGCATTGAAAAGATATTAGTTCCTACCTATTTACCTTGAGTCTTCTGGAAACAGTTTTCTTTAGGTGCCAGATAATTTCTCTGCCTTGTTTCTTTGCTGGCCACTTGATTAGTTTTAGGATACTTTGTGTTGTAGCTTTTTAAAAATTGTTCTATGTATGACATTTTAAATTAAATGTTTCAGCCACAGAGAAAATACGCTGAAAATAAATGATAGACCCAATGTGGTGGGTCCACACCTTTAATACCAGCAGTCAGGAGGCAGAAGGGTGGAAATCTCTGAATTCCAGACCAGCCAGGGCTATAGTAAGACTCTGTCTCAAAAAGAAAGTAAAAAGAAAATGTATGATAGTATTAGTGTGAATGACTGTCATTGTATATATTAGTTGTAACTCTGATGTGAAGACTTTGATTTTTTGATAGAACTATTACATTACCACAGAGTATTCACTGAAGCCTGTGAATTCTGGGGTGCTTTGATAGCTCTGAAAATTAATGAGTTAATGTTTTATCATTGATAGTTAGTATTCCTGTAATTATGTAGAGTATATTCAAGTTGTAATAACTGGTGATAACAGAGTAGTGAGTGTGAAAAGTCAGATAATCCATTAGTGCTGATTTCTGTTATTTAGCTTAGAACACGAACACACACACACACACACACACACACACACACACACACACACACACACACACCTACCTACCTTATTTTATTTAGCAAGGGTAGGCTGAGTTGCCCCACCCCAAGTGCAGAGGTGTTGTAGAATTGGGTGTTCAGGCTTGAGGGTATTTATATAGACGTCACTAGTGGAGCATTCCTAGTGCAAAGTCTAGAATGTGTGTACTAAATAGAATCATCCTGTATTACATGAAAACATTGGGATCAAATGTTAGTGTGTAAAGAGATCTTCAGTACTTTTACATGTTTGTTCATTTAAACATCCTGCTTCAACATACTCCAGCAGCAAAACTGCATTTTAGCTGCTATTTCAAAGTTTGAAAGATCACCTTCCTGGCCGGGCTTGATGGTGCACACCTGTAATCCCAGCACTTGGGAAGCAGAGGCAGGTGGATCTCTGTGAGTTCGAGGCCAGCCTGGTCTACAAAAGGAGTCCAGGACAGCCAAACTACTCAGAGAAAACTGTCTTAAGAAAACAAAACAAGATAACCAGAAAATCACCTTCCTATATCATTGAAAAAATATTTTTAGTATCAAGACTTTTTTTCATTCTGAAAGGAACAGTAATATTTACCATTTTACACATAATCCAGAAATGCAAGAATAAATTTAAATAAGTTTAATATGGAATATTGTATAGATTTGGTCTATTAAATGACTAAAAGTTATAATCTGTTACAAAGTTTTTAATGTTAAAGAAAAACAAAAATAGTTCTACATTGGACATTGAGAATAAAGTAGGTGCCGCTTCTTCTTAATGACTAACCATGCTAAAGTAGTGACAGATGGGCTTTGGGATTATATTGGACACATGCAGTGTATGAAGGCTGGAGAGCTAGTTATGGAGAGGAAGTGTACTTCTCTTTGTTACCTGCTTTGCTAGCTGTTGCTCACGTTTCACTACTGGGCATGGTTGGTCTCACTGCTGAGGGTTCTGAGCCTTGATTTATGAGCACCATAAGCAAATACTACAGCTTGAAATACTCTTCTCTTTGTCTGCTTTTCCTTAGAGTTCATTCTTCTGTTTCTTATTCTCTACAACAGAGTCTTGGACCTAGATCTTGAGGGCATTTTTGTGACCTTCATTTCCTTTTCAGTTACTCTACTGAAAAATGTCTTCATTGTGGTTCTAACAATGGCTATTTCAAATGTATTTTTAGCCAGGCATGGTGGTGTGTGCCTGTAATCCTAGCAAGTAGATGACAAATTTGAGCCAACCTAGGATACATAACAAGACCATGTCACAAACAACAAAAAACAAGCAATGTCTTTTTGAGCAAGTGTAAGGTTATATTTCCCTAGGTTTCTCAAGACTTCGTTGTCTCAATAATGAAGAGTTACCTTTATTTATCTTTTCAGCAACTATAAATTTATATACCAGCTAATCTGCCTCCATTTATTCTGAAATTGAGTGTTTTTGATACCTTTCACTTAATTTGTAGCCTGACTTTACTTAATCCTAGTTAAATCTAAGAATTTTTTAAATGACCAACTTCTACCTTATTAATTTAAAGAAAGTTACTGTTCTTAATATGTAACGTAACTGAGTTCTACCCTTATTTTGTTTTTACTCAAGACAGAAATTATGATTTGTTCCGCCTGAAAAATACAATGTTTAGGATTATGGACCTGTTTCCATGTGCTTTTTCCATCTTATTACTGGTTTTCTTTTTAATAACCTGTTAAAAGTCCATGTAACTGCTAGAGTAGGAAGACAGGTTTCTGCTGTTACTTCCCTATTAGAGGTGAAATAAAGCCTAATAAGATTTGCTTCACCTAACAAAGGTTATTTATGGCCATAAAATTTATCATTTGATAATCCTAACAATTATCTGGAAAATTACATGAAAAATGCATGTTAATTTGCATATTAAAAGCCCTGCTTTAAAACATTTATTGGTTACAATTTTAATTATGTTCACAAAATTGTGCAACTATTGCTAGTTTGCAACTGTCTGATTCCAAAAGATATCTTTTATTTTATGTACCTTTTTTGATATAAAATATTATGTTTTCTACTTTTAAAAACATGTAGGGATAGGGATTGAATCTAGGGCTCTTGGACATGCTAAGGAAAGTGATCTATCTCTGATTTGCATTCCTGTTAATAGTTTAATTTTTGGTAAAAATTGGAAAACATCCCTTTTATGATTCCATACATGTTCACCTGTCCAGTGGCTCAGTCTTTAAGAACCTATGCATTACTATGCATTGTTAGTTTTCTACTAAAATTAATCTCTTTAAAATATACAACAAATATGATATTGGTTCATATTTGTCTGAAATAATTGTTAGAAATCTTTTTTCAGTATTGTGGGTATTCTTGTCATGACACTCAATATACAGTATCTTTTTGTTTTCTTTATCTTTTTTCCTGTTTTAGAATTATGTTCAACTTTTTTCTAATGTCAAGGAAGTATAGTACCTGATTTCAGATGCTATTTCTTCTGTTAGTTGACAGATTCCTAATTTAGTAGCCCAGTGCGATATTCTGTGTTCCTGTAAGGTATTTTACAGCAGCACAAAAGAACTATGTGTGCAGTTTGTGTGTGCTGAGCTAGGTTCATTTGCTGTTAAGGATTGCAGTGGTCATTTCTTAACTAGATTGTCTTCTTGCTCCCTCCCTATAACTTGCAGTTTAAAAAAAATTTGCCCCCTTTTTAAGATTTTATTTTATGTGTATTAGTGTTTTGTGTCTGTGTCTGTCTGTGCATCATATATGTGCATTGTCCACAGAGGCTAGAAGAGGGCATCAGTTCCCATGGAACTGGTGTTACAGAGGCTTGTGAGTCACCACATGAGTGTTAGGAATATAAGCTGGTCCTCTGGAAGAACAGCCAGTGTTCTTAACCTCTGAGCCATCTCTTCAGTCCCTGCCTTCTTCCTTTTTAAGTTTCCTCAGTATTGGGAATGCCAGAAGACAATCTCCTGAATGCCTGCAATTTGACCCTGGGCTCTCCTATCTTGTAGTGTAGTTCCAAGATGTGTACTATGGGCCTTCTGCAGTTTTTGAGGATATAACAGAGCATAGTTGTTCTGTTCTGCCTTTGTCCTTTCATGTTTGTTTTATCTTTTGGGATATATCTTGCTATGTAACTTATGCTAGCCTCAAAGTTCACACCTTCCTGCCTTGGTCTTTTGAATTACAGGTGTGAGCTACTATGCCTATGCCTTCCTTCTCCCTTATTTTCCTAAATAATAAACCCAAAATATTTGGGGGGATATGATGCCTTTTTGTTTGAAGATACACTTGCTGTTACTATTTGGAAATTTAGAGACTGATTAGAAATCTAAGAGTCAATTTTTTAGCTTTTGGGAAATGTGGGAAAGTTCTGAAATAGCCTGCTAACTATTGATGTGTTTATCTTCATGAAAGTAATTGAGAATTACTCTGCTCTCCTTCTAGACCAGAGGAGGAACCTTCCTCCTCCTCCTCCAGTGACGACGATGGGGATGACAGGAGACAGACTGACGAGCTCCTAGGCAAAGTTGTGTGTGTAGATTGTGTTAGTTTGGATAAAAGGAAAGCACTGTGGTTTCCTGCACTGGTGAGTACCTAAGTATGAAAGGATTTAGTTTTTCGTTTTTTAAAAACTATTTTTTGGGGGCTGGGGAGGCTGGAGAGATGGCTCAGTGGTTAAGAGTACTAGCTGCTCTCCAGAGGTCCTGAGTTCAAATCCCAGCAACCACATGGTGACTTACAGCCATCTAATGGGATTTCATGCTCTCCTCTGCCACAGCAGCTCTATATGCAGATAGGGCACTCATACATAAAATACATAAAAATTAATTTTTAAGTGTGTAAATATTTGCTTTTATGTATGTATATCTACCCTTGGAGGCCAGAAGAGGGTGTTGGATTCCTTGGAATTGGGATTATAGACAGTTGTGAGGCCCCAGGTGGGTGCTGGAGATGGAACCTGGGTCCTGTGCAAGAGCAACAAGTGCCTTTACCTCCCACATTCACCCTCCAAGTGCTGGTGTTACAGGTGTATTGCACCATGCCTGGCTGTAAACGGTTTAGTATTCTAACCAGGTAAGTTTATAGGGGAAACAGTGACTTTTCTAACTAATTGTTTTTGTATATACAAAATAGGAGAGTGTGTCTGGCATTATTAAATCAGAAAAGATTACTTTCCAAATTGTTTAAATACAAAGAAATCTTGGTGATAGCTAAGAGAGTCAGGTTTGATAATGAAGAAGCTGCATGTTTTGGTTAGAAAAATTATGATGTAAACTTAGAGAATTACTAATTCCATTATGAAGTCTAAGATGCAAAAAGGGGGCAGACCTTTTGTGAATTGACACTCATTTTTTTCATTACCAGGCCAGATGTTGCTCAGTTGGTAAAAGTTTAGTCAACAGCAACTCTGATGACCTGAGTTCAAATCCTGAAACTCACATAGTGGAATGAGAGAGCAGACACCTGTAAGCTGGCCTCTAACCTACTCATTCATGCAGTTCTTCCCCTGACCCTAGTAAATAAATGTTAAAAAAAAATGTTTTTAAAAAGAGAAGTGCTAGCCAAGCAAAGTGGCACATGTCTTTAATGCCAGCACTCAGGAGGTAAGTGGATCTCTATGAGCTCAAGGCCAGCCTGGTCTACAAAGTCTAGGACAGCCAGGGCTGTTGAACAGAAAAAACCTTGTCTCAAAAAACAAACAAACAAAAAAGAAGGGTGCTAGAAAAATAAAGGAAAATACTTTGACAAAAACTAAATACTGTTCTGTGTAAATAAAGTGTACTTCTATGAAAACTTAGCCACACGTGAACACAAACTCCTTGTGTTGTGACTTTGGTTAGCTTTACTAAGCACCCGCCCACCCAACCCTACTCCACTGCGCCCTGGGAGTCTAGGGTCGTGCTGCAGCACCTGGCTGTTTGTATGGTTGCTAGAGATCCTAACTCATGTCCTTTCATTTTTATGATTTATTTATTTATTATGTATACCGTGTTGTGTCTGCATGTACATGGCCCCACCCACAGTGCACATGTGGAAGTATTAGTTCTCTCCTGACACTGTGGCTTCTCAGGAACTCAAAGAGACCTGCCTATGCTTCCCAGTGCTAGGATTAAAGGCGTGTGTCCCTATCCTGAGCTATAATCTTTTACAACATTATATAAACTTTTATTTTTATTAAAAGCTTAGCATATGGTATGCAAGCTTCTGGGAACTCTGGGCCTCTCTTCAGCTATATCGCGCTACAGTATACCTTCAAAAGCATTTAAGTAGCAGGCATGTATATGTAACTGTAGTTATACTTATGATAGTTCTACACTTTCTTTTAAAGGTGGTTTGTCCTGACTGTAGTGATGAGATTGCTGTGAAAAAAGACAATATTCTTGTTCGATCATTCAAAGATGGCAAATTGTAAGTATTGTTCATGTGATTTTAAAAATCTGTCCCTCTAAGCCATGCTTTCCAAATCAGAGTGTTAAACGATGAGTTTGATATTTATGTTGACCTTGTGCTTTAGTTTTTGAAGAGGTGTGTTTCAAAGAGCATGGCCTTCACATACTCTGGAAGTCAGTATCTTTCCGTACTCCTTAGGTCTGCTACCACAGACTTAGCGCCTCTTTGTCTGGTATGTGATAACTGGTGGCTTATTGCGGAGGATTTGGTATTTAATGGGTCTAAAGAGCTACTAATATATTGTATTTCTTTATAGCGATTTATTTACTTATTTGGGGGTGTGTATGTGAGTGGCATAGTGCTTGAGTGGAGGACAAAAGACTTGTCCTGTGGCGTTGGTTCTCTTACTATGTGGGTTTTGAGGACTGAATTCAGGTTGTGAGGCTTGAGAAGCAGGTACTGTCTTTGCCTCCTGAGTGTTGAGAATAAAGGCATAGGCTACCACCACCCAACATGGAGAAGGCTTTTGTTTTTGTTTTTTAAAGAGAAGAGTTCTGAAATTTTAGTTTAACTATTAAGAATTAAATAGGTAAACTAGGTATTTCCTTTTCTCCTTCCTTCTTCTTCAGCCTGTTCTCACATTCATGGGCTTAGCAATTATGTTTTTTCAGCCTCCTAGTAGCCAGGATCACAGATTCATAGTATCATGACCATGAAGCCGGATAATTTTCCACTGGGCCTCACTAGGTGTTGTTAGTACCTTTAGTTACTTCTTGAGGTTTAGAGTTTAGGTTTTCAAGCCCTGAAAAGTAAAATTTGAAAATAATCTATGAGGGGCTGGAGAGAGAACTTAGAGTACCTCCTGCTCTTCTAAAAGTCCTGAGTTCAGTTTCTGGCAGCCACATGGTGGCTCACAACCATCTACAATGAGATCAGGTGCCGTCTTGTGGCACGCAGGCAGAACACTCCATACATAATAAAGTAAATCTTAAAAAACAAAAACAAAAAAAGTCTGAAAACAACTTTAACCAATTTTAGATAATCAGAGAAATTTCAACATGAAGTTTGAGTACTTGTTTCATATTAAATAAAGAAATTATATTTGGGGGTAGAGAGGGAGATGGTAGTCACAGGGTGTAATGTAAGCTTCCTGTGTCATGATGCTTCAGAGTCTCACACACGATGTGACAGTTGTAGTTCTTGACACCATCTTACGTATTTGGTATTTCCCACTCCCTACTCTATTCCCTCAAAAGGTAACTGTGAGGTTAATAATTGTGTTTATTAATTGGACTGTGGCAATCATTTATTACAGTGTGTGTATCAAGTTATCACATTATATGCTTTAAATATATACAATTTCATTTGTCAGTCATACCTGGTTAAAACTTTGAAAGGTGATCACATATTTAATGTTTAGATATTTAATAATGTACTTCCATCACAGTGTTTTAAAGACTCACCGTGAAAAATGAATGAAAGTATATATTGTGTGGCGGTGGGAAGGAAGTATATAGAGATATGAATGAAACAGTAACTGAATTTCTGACTGTTGTGGTTGAGGTGTATGTGAAATTTGCATAATTCTTACCCACTTTCTCGCATGTGCTTGATTGAAAATTTTATAATAAAATGCTTATTTTTTAAGATTCATTTTTATATGTGTATGTGTGTGGATATTTTGCCTGCAAGTATGTCTGTGCATACTTAGGCATGTCTGGTGCTTTTGGAGGCCAGAAGAGGACGTCAGACCTGGAACGGGAGTTGTAGGCAGTGGGTGCTAGGGATTACATTCTGGCCTTCCTGACGAATGGCCATACTCTTGACTCTGAACTCTCTCTCTAACTCCCCCCTCCCCCCCAAAAAAAGATTTTAAAGAGGTGGAGCTCTGAAAATTGTATTTGGGGTATCATTTTTTTTTTGTTAGTACAAATATATAGAAGCCAAATTTTGGCTTACTTAGAGAATAAGAAATGATATTTATCATTTAACCTGTCCCAGGTGTCTGTATATACCTCCTCTTAGGTTTGAAGCATTCCGTAAAATGCCCAACTACATTTTAGAAGTTGATTTATAGTCCTAAAATAGTTCTTAAAATGTTGTTGAGAATACCTCCAGAACAAAAACTAGACAAATTTGTCTTATCAGTAGCCATATTTTCTTCCTATCTTAATCTAACCTCGTCATTGGCAAATTTACTGTTAATTTCTTCCTTGTTGGATTCATGCACTCTGTCACTTAAATGTTTGTTTTCACTATTATGTTGCTATAAAAGTTTAGCATTTGTTTCTAAGCAGAGAACTGTTTGGTACCATTTCCCTGTTTTCCTGAGTCTGGAATTTGAACCCAGATATAAGTGAAACAAATCTTAAGACAGGATCCTTTTATGTGTGAGTTTTGGAACTTAGAGCCCTATGTACAGTTATTTTCATTGCTTGTGTTAGTGTTCTCATTTTTGTTGTATTTGCCTATGATTTGACAACTGTTGTTTTAATCTCTTTATTTTTCTCATCTTCATATTGGAATCATATAGTACTTCAGTTCCAAGAAAAGATGTTCATGAAATTACTAGTGACACTGCACCAAAGCCTGATGCTGTATTAAAGCAAGGTAAGGGAATAATCTTGGGAAAATTATAAGTAGTTTAGAACCTGTCCGGTTGTTTTTATAAATTAATAGATTCAAATTTTCTTTTACTTTATTAATGAATTTTTCAGTAGATTTTTATTTTTGAGAACTTGCCTGTCTTCTTATATATCTTTTTTGGTAGCTGTTCCAATTAGGGTAATAACTGGAATGACAGTTAAAAAGTGCACCTGTTTCAATACTGTACATTTTACCTAGGCAATCACTTTTGGTTTACAGGGACAACAAAAATAAAATCAGGGTAATTTTGATTTGTCAACTCTGTTAATATATATTCCTAATCAAAGGTGATATAATACGTAATATATGTGTATACACACCCACACACCCACTAGTTATTTGAGAAGTAATGCTGTGGTTGCTTTTGTTTGTTGGTTTGGTTTTTTTTTTTTTTTTATTTTGGGCAAGGTTTCTCGGTAGCCTTGGCTGACCTTGAACTCTGTCTCCTGAGTACTGGGATTAAAGGCTTGTGTTACCATACCTGACTACTTTTGTTTGTTTTTAGCATTGTAAATTATTCTTTCTTTCTTTCCTTACCTATCACGGGTAGGTAGACTGCCTATACATTTATGATTAATATCAATGTAGTATAAAAGAATAATTGCTTTTAGCTTATTTTAGTTTGAACTCATTTTTCACAGAATTTCAAGTTTGGCTTAGTTAGATTTGCAGAGAACATTTCTGATTAGTTTTTAACCTTGTGCTTGATATAATATTGTTTAGTAATTATTGAGTAAAACATTGACTCAAAAGGTGGTGGTGCATACCTCTAATCCTAGCAATTGAGAGACAGAGGCAGGCAGATCTCTGTGAGATCCAGGCCAGCCTGTTCTATATAGTGAGTTCCAGGACAGCCAGAGCTACACAGAGAAACCCTGTTTTGAAAAAGAAAAACAACAATTACACACACACACACACACACACACACACACACACACACATACATATATATATATATATATAAACATTGACTCATATCTATGTTAAAATTGTTCTTAGGTTAATTTCTGTTTAAAAAAAGAAAATTGCTTCTTTTCTTTTGTACTTCTTTGTTTGATTTGGTTTGGTTTGGTCTTTTCGAGACAGGGTTTCTCTGTAGTTTTTGCTATCCTCTGGAATTAACTCTGTAGACGAGGCTGACTTGGAGCTTAGAAATCTTCCTGCCTCTGCCTCCCCGCGTGCTGGATTAAATACATGCACCTGGCTCTTTTTTATTTTTTTCTAAAGATTTGTTTGTCTACTTTATGCATATAACATATATGTACTTTATATACAGTATGTACACACATATACTTTATATATATAAAGTATATAAATGACTTTTTTTCTGTATTCACATTTGCATACCAGAAGATGGTATCATATACCATGGGGCTATAGTTACAGATGGTTGTGAGCCACCATGTGGATGCTGGGAATTGAACTCAGGACCTTTGGAAGAGCAGCCTCTGCTCTTAACCACTGAGCCATCTCTTCAGCCCCAGATCTGTTTAAATCCAAGAACCCTTCTAGTGGTAGCAGTGGTCTTTACTAGCCATAAAGCAGATCCCCTGTATATAAGATCAAAAGGATTAAGTGAGTTTCTTCATGTATCAGCTCTTAATTCAGAGCCAGGACTTCGCACACACCTAACAAATGTCACTGCTGGTGGCACAATTTTTATTTAATATCATATATAATATTTTTAGATAACTCAGTTGTTAATCTGTTCAGTTTGCTAATGTTGTGGTCTCTTTCTAGCCTTTGATCAGGCACTTGAATTTCACAAAAGTAGAACTATTCCTGCTAACTGGAAGACTGAGTTGAAAGAAGACAGCTCTAGTAGTGAAGCCGAGGAAGAGGAGGAGGAAGAAGATGATGAAAAAGAGAAAGAAGATAATAGCAGCGAAGAAGAGGTAAATAAAAAGTGTTGATGCCCTTTAAAATGTTGCATAATATTTTACTGTTAGGGATCTTTTCATCATATCATTGTTTGATTTTTTTCCTGAAAATGGGGACATGGGTTTGGGGAATTAAGAGTAATTTTGTATACTCATCCTAGGTGATTCAGGGGTGCTTTTTATAAGATGACAAAAGTACCACCTAGTCCTTAACACGGTTCGCATCGTTGTGTGTGTGTGTGTGCATGCGTGTATGAATGATAGTGAACCACCCCTTGACAGGTGTACATCTTCGTAATTACCAAAACACTAGGAAAAGTATCTAGAATAGTGCCCAGCCAGTATTAACAAAAAGCAAGCACCTCCAGTATTGTATAACAGTTAAAAGTCAAAATGACCAATCCCTTGTTTAGAATCTCTGAATGGCTTAAAGTATAAAAGTCCAGCTCCACGTGTAGAGCCTCCTGCTGGCCTAGCACTCTGCCTCTTCCTCATGTTTGTCTCTGTGCCTTTTCCTTTGCCCTCTGAGTTGTAGCTGTGTCACCCTGCCTACCTTGCTGCTTCTCATCTCTAACACGGTCGCACACTGCTTCTTCCTCCTCTGTTCCCCACCCTGATTGTGTGTGTGCTCTTAGTGGAGTTGGGACTGCCTGGCGCACTTCTGGTCGGTTTCCAAAACTCCAGCCGAGTCAGCTCTATGAAGGGAGTCCCCTGAACCATAACATCTCTTATATAAGAAATGTCATCTTTCCAGTCTCTGAAGTATTTTTATAAAAGCAAATCTGGGTTGGGGGTGGGGGTGGAAGCAAACCTCATCACTAGTTAAACATTTTAAGTTTGTATTTGTTTGTTGCCTGTTTTTCTCTCTTACTAATTTATTTGTAAGCTCCTCAAAGAGAGGGACCCTATCTTATGAGTATACTTATATTCTTGTAATTTATCATACTGTATAAACAGTGACAGATAGTCAATAAATATCAGTTACCAAACATGTTGCTTAGATATATTACAAGCATTTTTATAAAAGCAAATCTGGGTTGGGGGTGGGGGTGGAAGCAAACCTCATTACTAATTAAACATTTTAAGTTAAATCCAAACTTAGGTGTGTATGGGGTAGAAACAAAATTAATGTGGCTTAAGTCATAGTGACATTTAAGATAATGTCTTTTAAAAAATATATATTTTATTAATTTATTCTTGTTACATCTCAGTGGTTATCCCATCCCTTGTATCCTCCCATTCTTCCCTCCCTCCCATTTTCCCCTTACTCCCCTCCCCTATGACTGTGACTGAGGGCAACCTCCTCCTCCCCCTGTATATGCTCATAGGGTATCAAATCTCTTCTTGGTAGCCTGCTCTCCTTCCTCTGAGTACCATCAGGCTAAGATAATGTCTTAACTCCCCCATATTTGTATTTGTCTGCCTTACCAAAACCTGACATGTGGGCTGTTTAAATTGAGAAACGCAGTTTATCATAAGGAAGTTAATAGTGTCATTTATTCTCTGTCTTAAGTACCAATATATAAATTTATTCATTTTACTGTACTTTGCTCCACAAAAATTTTCCCTTAAAACAATGGGGAACTTTTCCAAATTAAAAATACATGTAGCTTTGTTTAGCGCATTAGCTAGATCTCTTATGTCTATATAACTTCTCTTTTAGTTAAAGTAACTGCGTAGCTTGCGTATGTGTGCCAAGTCAGTTTATTTGCAGTTACTTCTGACCATGTTTTGTGACAGCAGGCTCCATAGCTTTTCCTTTCATTTTATTCAGCACCTAGCAGAGTACCTACACTTACAGGTGCTTTTTGTTTGTTGAATGGATGAAAGTCAATGAATTGGTGAGTTCCTCAATCTTACCTACTACCCTGCTCCTTGCAGGTTGCTTCAGGACCAGCTCCCTACTGCCACAGCCCTTGGCCACAGCAGCAAGAAGCTAGTCCCTCCCTTGTAATTGATAATTCGGGGAACTATTTTATTACTTGAAGATTTCCCTAAGTCTGAATCTTCAGGTATTGTAGATCAAGTTTGTTCCCCACTTCACTGATTATGTAAGCTTGAAGTACTCTGCAGTGGGGCTGCCTGTAGTGATGGATACTGAGCACATGGGGCCTGGGCTGACCCAGTTCCTTGAGGAGCAGTAACAAATGAGCTTTGATGTTAAGCTCTAGCCCAGTTTTAATATAAGTGAGAATAGGTGCTCTTGAGCCTGTGACCCTGATTGAAAGACTAGATCTCTGGCAACAGTGCAGAGTTCAGCAGTCTTATTAGTCTCTTTTCTCATTAGAGAAATTGCAATACCTTTTAGGATGTATTCTTCTATATGGTGCAAAATGTCTAGACTTAGGTGGTTTTGAACAGCTTAGTGATAAAAAATACTTTGCAAATTACCTTTGAAATACTTGATTATTAGTTTTTTGCTTTGGCAAGAAATATTGTTTTCATTAATAAAATTCTGAATTGAAGAAAACAATATCTTTTCTTCTGTGATTAAAAATAGGAAGAAATAGAACCATTTCCAGAGGAAAGGGAGAACTTTCTTCAGCAGCTGTATAAATTCATGGAAGACAGAGGTGAGTATGTCAATCTTACTGGATGAGTTCATGGAAGATGAGGGTGAGCGTGTTTACTCTTACTGTTGTAAGCTCATGGAAGATGTGGCTGAGTGTTCACTCTTGTATACGTTCATTGAACGTAGAAATGTTCACTCATAGCCATTTGTAAGATTGAGAACAAAAGATCACACCTGTTTGGGCATTGAGTCTTATATGACCCAACCGTAGACCAAGAGAATATAACCAAGTAGAGATCCAGAAATAAAGACATGTAGGCTGGTTCTTGTTTTCAATCCAAACAGTAGTGAAGTTAGTGCAGGGAGATTGTGAGCTTGAGGTTAGTTTGGGCTATATAGTGAGATCATATATCAAAAAGCTCCCTCTCACAAAAAACAAAAACAAGCAAACAAACAAAAAAACCGAAGAAAGAAATCTAAAAAAAAAAAGAAACATCTTAAAAGAAAAAGACAAGGTTTCCAGCTGTGTCAGCTTTCTGAATTTGCTTAGCGTTATAAGAGAAATGTAAAGAATAAGGCTGGTGATGTGGGCTTGTTGGTAACAGTGCTTGCCTGGTGTACATGAAGCCAAGTTCAATTTCTGCCACATAATCTGAGAGTGGTGGCAAATGCTTGTAGTCCTAGCACTCTCCCAGTGAAGCAGGATTAGAAGTTCAAGGTTATCCTCAGCTATATAGCAAGTTTGAAGCTAGCTTTGGATATATGAAACCCTTCCTTAAAATACACTCTCCTCAAAAGCATACAAGGACTAAAATAGGGCCTGGTGGCATAAACCTGTAATTTCAGCTACCCAGAAGGCTGAGTCAAAAAGGATTCAGGCTAACCTGGGCAACTTTGTGAGACCTTGTCCCAAAAAGTAAAAAGAAAGCTGAGGTATATATCTGGCTTTTGCTACTTTGTGGATTTTTTCCCCCCACTCTTTGTTCCCCCAGTTTCACCCCCTATCACTAGATAGGAGAGGAAGAAGGATGAGGGGAGAAAGAGAGAGAGCCTTGAATCTGATTTCTTCTTGTTTCTTCTTTGAATACAACTACTAACAAACTATAACTATCAACCCTGCCTGGCATTTATGTACCCTCTGAAGAGTTCCTAGAATTCCAATCACACAACCACAGAAACTGTCTGTAGCTGCCAAAACCATGCCTCTGCTAGAGCACGAAACAAATCATAGTCAGCTGCCGCGAATAGTCTAAAGCAACCCCACATCTCTATACCTGGGATTAAATGAAAGCATATTTTTATGATATTTGTGTGTTTTTAAAGAAACCAGAAATTCTAGAATTCTTACTGCAAAGCAGTGGCTTAGTTGGTACTGTGCTTGACATGTAAGTATAGGTACATGAGTTCACTCCGCAATACCTGTATTGTAAAACGCCAGATATGGTGACATGTACGTGGAATCCTAGTGCTAGTAAGGCAGAGACAGTATCTTTGAGGTCTGCTCGCTGGCCAATTTAGCCAAATTGAAAAGAAAAGGGGAAAAAAAAGCCTCTGGCCTTAACATGTGTGTAAACATGTACATAAACACAAACAATATAAAAAGTACAAAGTGGACCTAGAGAGATGGCTCAGTGAACAACAGTATTGACTGTTCCTCCAGAGGACTTGCACCCACATGGCAGACAACAACTGTCTGTAATTCCTGCTCCTGGGGACCTGAGGCCCTCTGTAGGCTCTGTGGGCATCAGATATATATGTGGTACAAAGGCATACATACATGCAAAGCACCCATTTACATAAAATAAAAATCTAAAAACAAAAAAGAAAAAAGGTAGGCCAAGTTCATAGTTCAGTGGTAGGATATTTGCCTAGGCACGTTCAATCCCATTTTGCACCTCCCCCCACCAATGTGGGCATGTAAAGAAGTACAGCAAGGTAGAGGGTGTACTTTAACCTTCTAAAATTTACTATGCTAACCTAGACCTTCAGGAACTTGTTTCAGGTGTCTTTTTTTATTTTATTTTATTTTTGTATTCATGAATAGTAATGGCTGTTGGAGACTTGGCCTAAGAAGTGTGGTCATCCTTATAGTTTTGTGTAAGATACAGGAAAAAAGTGTAGAGAAAGATTAAAACCTGTTAGAGAGGAATGGTAATGATAAGCTAATCCATGCACCCACGTGGGTTTGGGAAAGCATGTGTGGAGCTCGGCTCTGTCCCATTACTTCCTCTACCACTGTTTAAGTCTCGGCAGTTTTCCTTAGTGTCTCCTAGTGATTGCCTCTCAGAGTGAAACAAAAGGATAGCTTTACTGCAGAATCATGTCCAGCGCTAGTGAGTAAAGCACAAAGAAATCACATGTCTCAGTACTCCTCAGCTCTGTCTCCTTAACGTTTGAATGAATTAGTTTGCTATGCGTCTCTTGGTGTTTACCCTCCGTATCACCAGAGGGACTGTGCTACAAAGAAACATAAGATGGTACAAATCTGGTGTGCAAAAACTTAGAAAATGGTGACCTTGGGTTTAGATAAGGAAGTTTTGGTTTGTTTTGGTCCTGTATGTAGTAATCATTGTTATTATATGATTCCTTTGAGATTTTAGATTAAAGCATGTAGCATACTGCTTATATATATATATATATTTGTGTTTTAATAGGTACACCTATTAACAAACGGCCTGTGCTTGGGTATCGAAATTTGAATCTTTTTAAGTTATTCAGACTTGTACACAAACTTGGTGGGTTTGATAATGTAAGTATTATAATACGATGTGAAATGTGTTTTTCATATACGATGTTTTCTTAGGTATCTATCTCTAAAATTACTGTTTAATAATAAAAATGTAAAGAAAAGATGAAATGCAGTGTAGAATCATAGCGCGCTGATGAATTTTTATTGGCATGTCTGATGTCCTATTGAGTGAGTCAGACCTTGATGACATCCTGACTGAGTTAAGGCACAGCACAGAGGTGGAAACGCTTTCCCCCCTTTTTAAAAAAAATGGATCTAAGTGTATAATCTTCTCAGCCTGGAACTCACAGAGATCTGCTTGCTTATGCCTCCCCAGTGTAGGTGTAAAAGGTGTGTGCCACCACACCAAGCACACCATGCCTGTCAGTCTGCCCTCCCTCCTGCCCTCTTTTCTTCCACAAAACTATGTTGAGCTGCTCTAAGATGGTATTTTATAGTTAAGATGAATCATCAAGCTCAGAATGTGCTCTATATTAAAATGCTTTGCTAAGCTGATAGAGTAATTTTGACTTACTAGCTTATGAGTTTGATGGGAAGAATGGCCCAATATTTCAATACTTAGAATAGTGTCACATTTGTTACAGTACGAAAGCTTTTTATTTGGTAATCACATTACAATTTATCATTGGTATTTTTCATGCTTTTGAGACTAGAACCAATAAATGTAAGTTTGTCATATTTGTATGTAAAAATGTATTACTACCTTTCCACTTATAATTTGAAAATTGTTATTTTCCTTTGTCCATTAGATCGAAAGTGGAGCTGTTTGGAAGCAAGTCTACCAAGATCTTGGGATCCCTGTCTTAAATTCAGCTGCAGGATACAATGTTAAATGTGCTTATAAAAAGTAAGTCAATGTACTTGATGTGTGACTGTCTTTGATAGCTTACCTAGAAAACAGCGTGGAGTATACCATTTAATGTAAGCTAATTTAGAAGAAATTGAAAAGTTTTACTGTTTAGTCTATAGAAATATTTTTAGATATTAGATATATAAGAATTTGTAAAGAAATTACCGGATGCCATGACCACTGGAAGAGTATAAAAAAGAAATTAAAAAGCTAATGTCCCAGAGCCAAAGAGATCCTATTATTAGCTTCTGGTGTTCTTTGACCCTGTATGGTTTTCCTGAGTCTTAGTTTGTTTACAAAGTGGGTAACAGTAATTTGCCCTTAGGAGTCCTCTGCTGATTGAAGAAAGTTTACTGAAGTGGCTGATGTCTTGATATTAGAAATACTGAGCAGTAGATTTTTACCATCAATAATTTCATAGCTTCCACTGGTAGCTATGGCTGTTACTTACTAGATATTAATCTTTCACTCAAATACTATTTTTTTTAAGTTCTTCAAGAGCGTCATCTGTGTTTTGACTATATTCATCCCCCCAAACTCTGCCCCAGTTCACTCTCCTTTCTCCACCCACCCAGCTTTGTCTTCTCCCCTCCTTCCCTTTCCTCCGTTCTTTTTCTTTTTTTCAGTTCCTTCCCTTCTTTAATTTCTTTCTTTCTTTCTTTCTTTCTTTCTTTCTTTCTTTCTTTCTTTCTTTCTTTCACAATTTGTACAACCCTAATACTTTTAGATATATTGTCTTTTACTTGGAGAGTAGTTAATTTACCAGAGGCTACAGTTGTAGAGAAAACTGTTTGTTTCTCCTTCACCTGGTAGCTAACCATTGCCAATAGCTACACAGCTTGGATGGGATTGAGCGCCCAGCTCTTCTGTCCTTACTGAGGTTTGCTCTGGCTCTGTCTTGCATGGGTTTTATACATTGTGTCACAACTACTGTGGGTTTATACGTGTAGCTGCCCTGATGTGTGTAGAAGACACTGCTTATTTGTAGTCATCCATCACCTCAGGCCCTTATACTCCTTCCAGTCTCTCTTCCACAGTGGGCTCTGAGTCTTGGGAGGAGAAATGCCATATATATTCTTTTTAGCGCTGAGCAGTCTGTTAATCTCTTATTCTCTGCACCTTAGCTACTAGCTAGTTGTGGGTCACTGTCTACTGCAAATAGAAGTTTCTCAGGTGATCTGTGGGTATAATGGTAAATCATTAGTTAGTTTAATACTATATGCCATTCAGGTTCTGCTTCCTCCCATCATGGCTCAAGATCCCTTTCAGTAGATCCTGAGAGGGGAAGCAAAACAGGAAAGGCTGGGAGTGGGAGAGACCTCAGGTGCTTGTGAATGAGACAAGGAGACAGGCTTCTGTGAGACAGCTTGTTTGGTGGGGGGTGGGGGGGAACAAATGGTACTTAAACCTTTGGGGGGGTGGGTAAGGGGCTTTCAGGGTGTGTGCACATCATTGGCTGTGGCCTGGGCACTGAGGATGCCTCATTTGCATAAGGAGGAATTTCAGTTCCACAAGCCAGTCCCCTCCTAGCCACCAGATGATTTTTTTCATACTCATACAGGTTTTTTACATGGGTGCCAAAACCTTGGAGGGAAGAGTTAGTGCAGGGACTGATGATGTTATTGCACCAGAGAAAAGGGAGGAGGGGTTGCTAACACATTATTGGCTTGGTGACAGTGGTGTTATGGGAACATGCAGGATGGAACCTGGGAGAGGACCCTGTATGGCAAAGGGAAAAGGAGCCATTAAAAAGAGGAGTTAGGGCCTGTGGGGTTTGTGAAGTGGGGGGTAAAGCGGCACAGAAAAAGCCCTGGGAGGAGCTGGGGTGAGGTGTTGTGGGGGTGGGGGTAGCCAGCGCTGTACTGCACATATGGTAAAGGGTGGCTTGGACCTCCTTTGTGACTGGTTTCCTTGTCCACAATGTGTTGGTAGACTAGGACTTGTTGTGGAGCAGGAACAAGTTGTTGAGAAATGTGAAAGTCAGAGTCAGGGTTTTGAACAAACCAGTGGGAATAAAGCTCACCAACTAGTCCTCCAATGTTCATTCCAGGGGTCTGGGATATATAGCTCTAGGGATTTGGTTGATGTTTCAGTATATTGGACACTACCATTTCTATTTTGAAAATACCATAGCAGCAGCCCTCATAGGTTTGAAGGCCTTGGAGATAGGATTTATCTCTGTTAGCTTGTCACATGGGAAGCAGGCAAAGGGACCATCAAAGCCAAGAGAGTCTGAATATATTGGGATTTTTTCCCCAAAGGCTCCTGTCACTCTTTTGGAGGGCAGTTCTTTGTTTTTATAACTTTGTTGTGTTCGCAATAGGTTTCTCTAACAAAAAATTTACACTGGTGGGTATCGGGAGGATTAGGAAGGGGCTGGGCTGTAGTGGAGTTAGAATGGAGAAAAACAAGGACAGCCATAAGAATGGAGGAGAGAGAACTGTGCGTGGTGGTGCGTGCTTTTAATCCCAGCACTCAGGAGGCAGAGGCAGGCTGATCGCTGTGAGTTTGAGGCCAGCCTGGTCTACAAAGCAAGTCCAGGACAGCCAAGGCTACCCAGAGAAACCCTGTCCTAAATCCCCCTCCTACCCCATCCCCCCAAAAAACACACACGGGGGCGGGGGTGTGTAGAAAATGGAGGAGAGCCTGGGAAGTGGCCATCAGGTCATGAGTGTCCTTTCAGGAGATCTTGTTGTCCTGTTGGAGATGGAATGTCTCGCCTCCTCAGTCCTTGACCTGTCAGGAAGAGACAGGCCATCTTTTTAGTTGATGGGGAGCTATCAGACATTTCTGGCTTAGACCCAAATAGGCCTGGGCAGGTCCTGTGGAAAGACAGAAAACGTACTCTTTACTGTTGTGAGGAGAGGGTGGGATATCCATATTTATTCCATGTAAGGGACCACGCCATCTTACTAGGGTAGGAGGAGTAACTACTGGTGTGTCCCAAGTGGAGTTCGGAGGGTGTTTGGAGCTTTTGTAAATATTAAATATATTTAGAGTGGCTAGGGCCGTTGCTAATTAGAGAGGTAGGTGATTTTTGTTTGTTTGTTTTTTAAGTTGGACTTTTAAAGTTTGATCTTTTTTTATGATTACTTGTCTCTGGGAATTTTGTAAGGAATCCTGGTGTGATCATCAGTCTCCCATTGTAAGCAGAAGGAAGGTTTTTTAATTTGGAGCTAGTAAAAGTAGGGTCATTACCAGTTTTTTGTTTTGTTTGTTTGTTTTTTGTTTACTGTTGAGGAATGCCCATGATGGCAAAGGTGGAGAGCATGTGGTGAATTAATCCTTTTGAGCTTTCTCTTGTTTTGGATGTAACCCACATAAAATGCAAGTATGTGTTATCAGTATCAAAGACATATTTTTGGTGGCTGAATTGAGGAATGTGGGTGACATCAATTGGCCAGAGGGCATTTGAGACCTCATGGGTTAGTGCCTATAGTTTGTAAAGCTGGGTTAGTAATAAAGGATGCATAAAGGGAGCATGTTTTATTGTCTTCTGTAGTTGAACAAGAGGGATGTGAGGAAAAGGCATGAAACTCTTTATGTTTGTGTGGCTGTGAATGTAGAGGTGGTCCAGTCAGTGGGGGTGTCTCCTCCAGATGTCTCACCAGGCATGGCATTGTGAGGCCTGATTTGCTGGATGTAGAGGGGAGGGGTTTGTCTCTGTAAGAGGGTGGAGACTTGAGGAGCAGAGGGGATAGTAGATTGGTGTGAGGTTTGACAAAGGATCTTGATAACCAAGGAAGCAAATGAGCAGCATATACACTGAAAAAAGATTAAAGGGCCCATTGACTTTTTTGCGGGCTAAATAAATAATAGCATACAGTTCCTTATATTGGCGGAGAGTGATGAGACAACTCTGAATCGATTCAGGGGATTTGTCCCTGGGGAATAGTATATTGTTGTTTCGGCTACCCTCTTTCCTCCAGTAAATACTTGGTGATGGGCTTCTTTGCAAAGATTTCAGGGAGCAGGGAGCCACTACAACAGAGGTAAGGTAGACAGGTTTCAGCGAGAGAGCTTGTTTAATGGGGGGAGCAAAGGCTACCTAAGCTCTGGGGAGTGAGTAGGGGCTTTTGGGGTGTTTATATCATGGGCTGTGGCCAGGTCTCTGGGGATGCCTCTTTGTATAAGGAATTCCAGGTGCTGCTGGACATGGCCTTATAAGGAAGTCTGACCTGGCTACCAGGCTACAAGACCTCCTGGGGGGAGGGAGTTGCAAATGTTGGGGCTATATGTGCTGGGTCAGGGGCAGTGGGAGAGCAGTCCTAATCCTGCCAATTTCAGGACAGGATTTCTGGATTTGGACACACCTTGACCCCACTCTTGGTCCCAGTCCCATGGCTCCCTAATCCCACAACTCTGTCCATTTAGCCACATAGTAATAGTAAGTAGTTTCTCCCTCAAGGCCTGTGACCAGTCTAGCCACAGGTTCTTAATCTGATAATGGTGCCTAGGTACGGGTTTCATTCTGTGAAGTGGAACTTACAGAAAGTAGTTGCTTACTCCCATGTTTGTGCCACTGTTGACCTAGTAGGCATGTTTTTTCAGGCCAGCCATTATTGTAGCTTAAGGGGTTAAAATAGTGGGGTGTAGTTGAAGGTTATTTTTTTCCTCCAGTAGTTTGCATATCACTTTCCAGTGATATAAAAGAGAGCATGTAGGGATGAAGCATCCAGGTTTGTAATCGCTTGATTTCACTGTGTCCTATGACTCGAGCATGTGGTGTCTTCAGCAATAGTGTCTTACTGTCCAGTTCTGGAAGGCAACCAAGAGCAGTGGCAATACCCTGAAATGTTTGGGGCGCTCTATAGAGCATCAGGCCTATACTTGAAGGAAGTAACTCATACCCCTGTTGGACTTTTTGTTATCTTCCTGTGTCTAGTGGGGGCATTGTTGCCTGTTACAGGGTAATATTTCAAAAAGTTTGTGGTATTTATCTATTTCCCATTTCTTCTCCTAACATAGCCTTCACTCCTTCACCCCAACTTAATCCTTTCTGTTCCATCATTCCCTTTTAACCTTTTATACAAGTGTACTCTACCTCCTCCCTTAAAAGTCACTCCCTGGGGAAGGAGGGAAGAAGGGGAAGATACAAGGGATGGGATAACCATTGAGATGTAACAAGAATAAATTAATTAAAAAAAAAAAGTTTAAAAAAAAAAGTCACTCCCTGTGATACCTTAGTAGTTCCTGGACCTTTGTGGTTATTCGAAATGAAGTACACATATTCTGAAGATTGAACAGTAACATCCACAGACAAGAGAAAATATATGATGTTTATATTTTTGGGCCTGGGTTACCTCACTCAGAATGATTGTTTCTAGTTCCACTCATTTACCTGTGACTTTAAAACATTGATTTATTTTATTTGATAAAATGTTTTGTTTTTATAAAAGGAAATAATAATCTGAGCATAGTGGCCCATGTTCCAGAATTTGGGAGGCTGAGGTAGGAGGGTCAGTAATTTTAGGGTTAATAACTATACTTTTTCTCAATAAAAAACAGGAGAACTAATTAGAATTCATTAAAGCGATTATATAACCTAAGATACTCATTCATATTAAATAACAGCTCTGTAACTTGGGCGTTGGAATGCATACCTGTGAATGCCCCCCCGCCCCCCCAGGCGGGTTCAGCATGGCATCAGCTTGAGGGCACCTCCAAAGATAAAACAAAGGGAAGAAAAACCAAAGCAGCCCCACACACTGTTGAGTAGTAATGGATTGGAATGTTTCTAACCAAATGTGTTGTCTCTGTGTGTTTCCAGGTACTTATATGGCTTCGAGGAATACTGCAGGTCAGCTAATATTGACTTTCAGATGGCGCTGCCAGAGAAAGTTCTTAACAAGCCATGTAAGGATTGTGAAAATAAAGAAATAAAAGTTAAGGAAGAAAGTGAGACAGAGATCAAAGAAGTAAATGTGGAAGACAGTAAGAACATGATACCAAAAGAGGAGACACCTGCTGAGGATGAGAGTGAAAGAAAAGAAAACATCAAACCCTCTCTGGTAACCTCATACTGCTGTCTCTGTTGTCTTGATCCATTTTCTACATCCTTTGTAAAGTTCCCCCAAACTGATTTACTAGCTTATTATGCAGCATTATACTTCACTGTATCATCTGTTAAAGGCATTTGGTTTTGGTTTGCTAAGGTTAAACCCAGATCCCAAACTCTTCTACTAAATTATATCCCCAGCCTGCAAATGTTACTTTAGAATAGTTATTATAGAAATTATTTGAACTGAGTTTTAGCTTTTTTTTTTTTGAGTTTTAGCTATTTTTGTTTAGCTAGTATGTTCTTTAAAATGTAGCCAGGGGTGGTGGCTCACATCTTTAATCCCAGTATTCGGAGGCAGAAGCAGGCAGATTTCTGTGAGTTCAAGGCCAGCATGGTCTACAAAGCAAGTCTAGGATATCCAAGGGTACACAGAATAACCATGTCTTGAGGGGATGAAACAAGAAACAAAAAATAAGTAAAATGCAAGAGTTTCTTAAAGAATATGCTGGCTTTATCAGTAGCAGTAGCTGTATCATATTGGTTGCCACCTCCTGTTGCTAGTAGCCAGGATCATTATTTAGGCTCAGTTTTTACTGTTGTTGTTTTAGTTCTTCTGATCTTTCTTTAGGGAAGTAAAAAAAACTTATTAGAATCTATACCTGCACAGTCTGATCAAGAAAAAGAAGCTAACATTAAAAAAATAGAAGAAAAGGAAAACTTGGAAGATGGTGACACAGCCAGGGCCGAGGAATCCCACAGCACAGAGGTAGATGCTGAAGAAGAGCAAGCCCGATCTGGGTAAGACACTTGCTTTGCTTATGATGCTTTTGGCTGGATACAGTCTTATTATTTACTCTTGTGAACGTCTGAATTGAAATTGATTTGATTGATGGAGAACAGAATAGTCATTTGCATTTGTTAAGAAAATTTGATTCCTTCAGAGACCCTCATTAATGTGAATTGTGGAAAAGATCACCTTTTTTTTTTTTTGATCTATTCTTGCTCTCATCATGGAAACTTGTAAACAATTTTCTGTCGTGAACAGTTGTCTTTACTGAATTAAGATCTGCTGCTGACTGGGCAATAAGACTCATAAAGATGGCATACTGGCCATGGGCTAAGGTGTATGTGTGTCTTGAGCAGACAGTGTGTGGGTCATTTTGGCTGTGTGACGAGTAGTACTAACTTGATTTGCCTACTTGGGAATGTTGACTTAAATGTCTTTTGGTGGCTTTTTTGCTTTGTAGGTATTTTGGTTTTCATTTCTGAGATTTAAAAAAACATAAACATCTATAGTGCTGATAGCTCTTTTAAAAAATACAACCAACTTTTCTTTGTTTTGTTTTCATTTTAGTATTTTAAAAATTTACAAATAGGGAAGGAAAAAAAACCAAATATGTGCAGGTAAATATAGTAAGTAGTGTTTTTAACTTTTGTTATATTTCTCTGTGTATATATACATATTTGAAGGATACCTTACTGCTGCTAGAGATTATTCCAATTAAGAAACTTAGTAAAATTGAGATTTCTACCTGAAGCAAGTCAATCAGTTCAGCTTCCTGAAATACAGAGAAAAGCATTACAGAGGTATGGTTTTTCATACTCCTGGTAAGAACAAACAGGGCAGTGCAAGGTGCAGATGAGTATAGTAGCAGTGTGTGCTGTCTGGCTTTGTGTTGTGTAGAGAATATTAGAACCATAGACTCCACCTCAGGAGAAAGTTCATATGCAGCTTTCAGCTAACCTCTAAGAGGTGCATTGTCTTTGGATGTTTCCTGCTGGTTACAGGTACTTGTAGTCATTCTTCTCTGTTCTTAGTAAGCGTCTAAGTTGGTCCTTGTACTAATAAATAGTGAGTAAATTCTATTTAAAGTTTTTATTAGTCTCCTTAACTTCTCGGTTATATGAGTTCTCTATGTACTTGGAATATTTATGTGTACAGTTGTGGCATGCACATGGATGATAAAGCCAGCACTGGATTATGGCATAGCCTAGGCATATAGAAAAACTAGCCTCTAGATTATGTAAGTACACTTTATATTTGTACAATGATGCATTTCTAAGAATGTATGTATCCCTTTTATTAAGTAATAAATGACTATTCATACCACAAACTGAAATTTCCCTTTTGTGAGTACCCACATTTGATACTATTTAAATACACAAAGAAAATGACTAGTAAAAGTGCAGTCGTGCTGCCTAAATATAAGTATATTCTGAGAAACTTTTTCTAGGCAATATCATTGTTGTATGTAGCATGAAAAAATGTTCTTACACAGATTAAAGAGGCTATGACATCACTAGGCAGCATAATCTTAGGGGGCACTTATTGTGTGTGCATGTCAGCGTGACTGCTGTGTATTTTTTATCTGCCTTGCTGTACCACTGGAGCTCATCTGCCCTTCCACTCTCCAGTCTTGTTACCTGCTTCTGAGCATGGCTGCACTCACATGGCTGCCAGACAAAGAGGGTTCGTTTCCGGCAGAGTGAAACAGGACAGTGCGTGCCTTCATCATACTACTTATAATGGCACATTATTTAAAATTTATGAGTTGTTAGTTTCTGGAATTTTTTATTCATTTTTTTTAACTGATAGTGATGGTGAGTAACTTAAACTGGGGAAAGCAAACTGCAGATAAAGGCAGACAGACACTATAATTGATTTCTTAGTTTTATCAGAATATTTACAATTATAAAAAAACACATTGGGATATGAGGTGTTGGTTTTATTTGTTTGTTTGTTTAGGTGTACTAGCTTTCCCTGATTGGCCACCACCAAGAGTTTTCTGTGTCCTAACTCCATAGCTTGGGCATAGGAGGTTAAAAATGGTGACCCTTGTAAGTTGTCGGCTTGGTGCTTGCTCTTCAGTGTGTATTTATTATACTGTGGCTTCTTTTCCCTCATACATTGTAAGTAGGGAGTAGGGTAGTGATATCAAACTAGGAAGATCTGATTCAAGTGGAAAATTATTTTGACATAGTGTGTTATCCAAATATTGTTCTTCAGAAGGTAGGTCACTTCAGGGCTGCCAGGCTTGCTAAGTGGGTAAAAGAACCTGTACTGCAAGTTTGACTACCTGCAGTGGAGCCCCAGAACTCAGTGGGAAGAGAGCCAGTTCCCCCAAACTGCCCTCTGACCTTCGTACTTGCCCTGTGGCTCAGTGATTTTAAAAGATTAATACATAGGTGTGTGTGTGTGTGTGTGTGTGTGTGTGTGTGTGTGTGTGTGTGTGTGCGCGCGCGCGCACGCTTGCGCGCTTTTGTGTAATATGTACATCATCTTTGACTTTTCTAGTGCTGTCTTCGAAAACACAGCAGCTTTCTTTGGCTAATTGCCAGTATTTATGTTATTTGTTTCTTTCAACTTCAGTGTATAGCTTAATACAATTTTATTTAGTTTATGGTTAAGAGTGACTTTAAGTGCAAATTTCTAAATTTTTGATTGGTCTATTTTACAATTTTCAATGTTCTGTTTCCTCAAACATTTGCAGGACTGCCTTTGTGTCTGGTAATAGTGGCTTGTACGCAGTGGGCTCAGTGCATTTTCTGATGTATGAGTTGGGTGTTTTCACTGGCTGGTTTTGGAGCTCTCCTTCCTTTGTACCATGCTCTTCATCACTCACTTTCTCTCAGATGTTTAGGATGTAATCCTAAAACATGAATGGGTAGTATTTTTTTCAGACAGCTCTCCAAGCAGTTTCAGTGTATTATATAAATAACACATTCATTTAATGTTATTCTTGGTAGTTATGTCATCTCTGATTTTGTAGTTATCTTGGCTAACTAAAATACTTCATGATAGAAACGCTAATGCTTGTTGAATAACAGTTCATATTCTTCATTTCAGATGAAAACTGTTGTCATTTAGGCCTAGATTTCTAAGTACTGATTGACTTGACTGTGCATGAGTCTTTACGCGTCTCTAAGAACAGGGTCTTGCTGCTGTCTTGCATTTGATCTACAGATCCTGCTGGCTCAGCATCCTGAGCACTAGGATTACAGGCTTGAGCTGCCACTTCAGATTTAATATATTTGGTTGTTGGCTTTGTTTTTTAACAATTAAACTTTATTATACAACCCAACTAGCATATACAAGAAGGAAAAAAGGTTAAAGGGACAAAAGAGTGAACCTTCCGGTATCTGTTTTACGGGACGGGTTTTTAGGTGTCTCTCTGTCCCGCGTGTCCGGCCCGGTTGCTGCTCCCTTTGTGTTTTTGTTTGGGCTGTATTAGTTGTTCTCTCCTCCCCACCTTTTTAGTCACATGTAAAGGGCGGTCTCCTTCTCCCTTCAGGGTCAATTAGGAAAACAATAGCCACGGTGGGGTTCCCAGGTCGGCTTCCTGAATTCCAAGCCCAGGAAGGCTCCAAACAGTCTGTCACAAAGTATTCATGGGGTGCCCCAAGGGTAAAGCCCGCCAAGATTGCTTCCACCTGTGACAAAGCTTAATGTTTGCCACACATCCCCCTTCTCTTTTAAAAAAATTAAGAACTACACACACACACACACACACACACACACACACACACACACACATATATATCAGGTATCTGAACAAGCATTTCTACACCTTCGAATATTGAATCTTCCCTCATACCATTAGGAACTGTGGAACCCATTGGGCCCCACGTTGGGCACCAGATGTTGGCTCTGTTTCTTAACAATTAAACTTTATTATACAACCCAACTAGCATACACAAGAAGGAAAAAAGGTTAAAGGGACAAAAGAGTGAACCTTCCAGTATCTGTTTTATGGGACGGGTCCTTAGGTGTCTCTCTGTCCCGCGTGTTGGTCTGGCCCAGTTGCTGCTCCCTCCAGGCTCTCGCCTGGGCTGCACTAGTTGTTCTCTCCTCCCCACCTTTTCAGTCACATGCAAAGGGCGGTCTCCTTCTCCTGTAGAGGGTCAATTAGGAAAACAGTAGCCATGGTGGGGTTCCCAGGTCGGCTTCCTGAATTCCAAGCCCAAGAAGGCTCCAAACAGTCTGTCACAAGGTATTCATGGGGTGCCCCAAGGGTAAAGCCCGCCAAGATTGCTTCCACCTGTGACAAAGCTTAATCTTCCCCACATTTGGTACTTTTGTGAACTCACTTTTTCATTCCGTGTAACCGTTAGGTTTTTCATTACATGAAAGCTGAGGCACATTTTTTATAAAAGAGTATAAAGATGAAGTTAGTACTGCCAGGCTGTTCTGTATTTATTTTTTATAATTACACATTTCCAGCTATGAAGTAATAGATCCTTTGTTAGAGAGACTTGTTCATAGTGTACTTGTATTGCAAAGCAGACAACCTGCCTAAATATAACACCAAATTTCACATTGAAATTTTTTTTATGTAAAACTGGTAATTGGAAAGATTCAGAACTGGAGATTTTCTTCAATCTTTTCAGTACAGATTTATGGATAATGTAAGAAGAACATGAGTGTTGGCATGGTGATGAACTGTAGAGCTGGGGCAGAAACATCACAAGTTTGAGACCAGGCTTGCCTACATAATAAGACTGTCTCAAAATTGCAATTTTATAAAAGAAAAAAAAAATGGAGCGGGGACGAGGGATACAAATGCCCAGTTTAAGAAGCTATGTGGTATTGAGATAATAAAAATAGCTCCTCCTTCTAGGATAATTTGTTTAGTTTTCTATATTTGGAGTTGGCCTCTAAATTTTGAGGTTAAAGTAATCTATGACAGAAAGGTTCAGTAAATGTCTGGCAAAGAGCAGAAATTGTGATATTTGCATAGCTAGATGTGATACTCATGTGACCATAGTGGGAAACTCCTGTGAAAAGTTAAAATTATATTTCATTTACTTCAACATTTGAGGATATGGTTGGACCATGTCTTACTAGGAGTTGCCAGCAGTTAGTAATATTTTTTCCTTTAAACATACTTAGGTTGGAAATAGTGGTTTTGGAATAAGATAGTTAGAAAACAGCAATGAAGCGTGTGTGTGTGTGTGTGTGTGTGTGTGAACAGCAATGAAGCGTGTGTGTGTGTGTGTGTGTGTGTGTGTGTGTGTACACATGTAACCTGAGTTGTAAAGCACTTCCATAGTAAAACATGAGAGAATGATTAGTCAGCCATACGCACTTCCTGTCGTTCAAAACAGCTTTCAGTCGGGTGGAAATCAGTCAGTCTTCATCTCTCTCTGTCTCTGTCTCTGTGTGTGTGTCTGTTGTTGGAGCGGGGTCCTTCTGTGTAGCCTGGATTGGCCTCTGAGTTCACACTGATCCTTCTGCATCATTTCCCCAGGACTGGGATTGCAGTACAGGAAGTGTTCTTTTAATGGACTTATTTTTGCTTCTTCATTTTCCTCTAAATATATCTTTCTGACACTTGTCCACTCATACAGGTTTTAGTTTTTAATGCTAAATTGAAACTCAGAGCACTTTATACTCATGGAACCTGCTGTTCTGGAACAATCACAGCCACGATTTTTATCAGTATATTGGTTTGGAACTGAAACTCATATGAAGTAACTTTTATTAACTGCAATTTTTTAAACCTTTCAAGAGATGAAACCAATAAAGAAGAAGATGAAGATGATGAAGACATAGAAGAGGAGGAAGAAGATGAGGAAGAAGACGAGGATGAAGATGATGATGACCACAATGAGGAAGAGGAGTTTGAGTGCTATCCACCAGGCATGAAAGTCCAAGTGCGGTATGGACGAGGGAAAAATCAAAAAATGTATGAAGCTAGTATAAAAGATTCTGATGTCGAAGGTGGAGAGGTCCTTTACTTGGTGCATTACTGCGGATGGAATGTGAGGTAACTTGAGTTTCAGCTAGTGATTATTACAAACACTTCTAAAATACTTTTCTATTTAAAAACTTACATAAGGAATTACAGACTTACTAGTATTCTAAGGGAGGTCACATTAACATTAAGGCTATCAAGCTTTTAGCATGTAAATGCCTCACTTCATGGCACCCCACCACCCTACTGCATGTTCTCAGCACTTCACGGACATCTGAAGAGAGTAGGTGTAGACATACAGATTACTAGAGCATATGCTGGAAGGAAGCGATAGGAAACCCGCACGCAGGGAGTGGGGTTCACATCTCGGCTTCATCATATCATTACCGGGCTGCGTGCTTTCTACACGTCAGATCCCCACACTTTCCTGTGTGGTCTCTTGAGCCGTCACACCACCCTTCAGTAGGCAAGGATTGCAGAGTTGGAATTCCTTCAGAAACATCACCGATTCTTAAAAGACCTTACTATCAGCAGCTGCACTGCTACCTTTTCAGAAGTCTTAGGGACTTACTTGTATCTTTGAAACCATAGCTGGCAACAGCAGCAAGTGTGCTAAGAGAGAGAGAGAGCATCTGCCCACTGCTCCTGAGTCCAGGCAACGAGAGGCAAAGCAGAGGTCTGGATATGGGTATGGTCAGTGACTTGAGATTTTTATCTTGCATAATTTTGAGGACTTTATCTGAAAAGGCTGTTTTAGTTTTATCCACAAGTGAGAAGGAAGTTTTTAAGACAGGAATTTCATTAACTTTGGAATGTTTATTGTTACGTATGAGATTATATATGTGAGTCTAGCCTGTAATAGTTAGAGCTTGAAATTAGGGTCAGTTGTTTTCATTGATGGTTTTATGAAGGAAGTCCTTGTATTTTCGAGGAAAAATTATAGTTTCAGGTTTTATAGTTAAATTTATTTTGGGGTAAGAGGTGTGGCTTATGGGTAGAGTACCCACCAAACACTTTCCCTGCTGTCATATGTACACAAACACAGTATTTAATGGTTGGGGAAGTTTTAAGAAAACATTTGAAATTCACCATTTCTTAGTAGCACACTTTCTGTTCTGTTGTAACGGCAGGGAGTTCTGTAAGTGTGACTTAGCTTGACCCTCTTTCTAAGTTGAGGAAAATGTAAATTTATACTTATATAAATGTGTATATGTGTGACTTTTATAACACTAGGGAGAATATAGCAACTTAAGTCAGGAAGGAGTTCAGAGACTGCATTTCTGGTCAATAAGATAGTAATGGTATGGATTTAAGAATGTCTTCTTACCAGTGTTTTGAAGTGTATTGGTCCTGAAGCGTAGACTCTGCCAGATGGTCCATGGTATTCCTGTGTGCAGTCTGTCCTCACAGCTATTGGTTCTTCTGTCTTTATTGTATGGCACTTCTCTCATTGACAGACTGGCTGATACTAGAAACCTTAGATTCTCCCAAGAGGGTATTTTGTTCAGTGTTTTTTAATCTTGGGCATTTTTTATCTTCCTGAATAAAGGTGTTAAGATGGTCTTGCTTCCTCCCTCGGGACCTAAGTGTAGACTATGGAGCCTGAAAGCTGAGGCAGCCCAGGTTCAGGCACACCGCAGGGTAGAGAGATCTGCTTGCCAATTTTAGCTGTTCTTTCTGTTCTTCATCCCTAGTTACTTTGCTGATTTCCACATAGAGGTGATTTTTTCCTCTTGGCTTATATCAAATGCTTGAAATTTCTAGACCGATTATTAGAATCTAGGTGTTGTTCAGATTTCACAGCAGGCAGGTCTTGATTATCTTTACTAATTGGCTTCCTAAGTAAAAGCATAAGAAATAACACAAAGGAAATTATTTCATAATTTAAATGCATTAAAAAAATAAAACCAGTAAAACCGTTACGATTTTCTGATTTTTAAGAAAAGATTGACCAAAGAAAGGCATACTTCTGTTAGTGCTTGGGTTGCAGAAGGTAGAAAGACTATCCATCCAGTGTCTCAGTGTTGAAACTGATACAAGGAAGGAAGATTTTAAGTGGAGGCATTCAGATTTGTAATGACACAGAAAGGCGAGACCTGATCCAGCAAGTCCTGCTTATATTATTAAGATGGATGCTGTCCTCGCCTCAAGCAGTTCTGTGCTAAGAACTTTGCAAGAAGAACCTAACGCTTTCAATGAAGACCTCTGGGGTGGATCTGCATCCTTCTGCAGCATAGAGGACAGGCCTGTACTTCAGCACGTTAACAGTCACTCTCCTTTTAGTGAGCATGACACTGTCCCTGTTGTTCTCTGCAGTAATTACCAAAGAGTGTCTTACTGATAAATCAGCAAAAACTTTTATTATTGTTGTTGTTTCTTCATGTCTGAATCCAACCTAAAGGACTACAGCAAATCATTCTCAGCTCTTCAGTTATTTCTTCAACTTTAGGGGTCTCCAGCGTCATCTACATTGCCATTAGAAAATGTCAGGCATGAAGTTTATGTGCAGAGGTTCATGAAAACAGCTTTATTGGCAGTCGCACTGTTTCATGATGAGAACATTTTAGGAAATTTTGTATGGAGCCATTTATGTGTATATTTTATCTGAAAGTTCCTGTAAGGAGAATTTTCTTTGAAGGAAATAATATCTTAGTATACAAAAGTTTTATTGTTGATTCCTATAGTCTTCCTTTTTCTGAGATGCATAAATTTAAATATTGTTCATATCCCACTTTATAGTTGCAGAGCATTTTAAACAAAGATAATGTTTAATATTTAATAGTTTTTGTTTCTTTTTTGTTACAAGGAAGAATAAGAACTATTTTATTTAAATTTATTTAAACTAAATGTAGAGCTCTTGAACTTAAATCCCAAGTGACATAATACTAGTATTGGCTTTCTGGTATACTGATTATGTATTAAGTTACTGCCAAATGGTTTAGAATCACCAGGCACAAGGTACTTGGAGTGTTCTAAATCATTGTAGGGATAATTCTCAACCCTTCCAAAAATAGCATTCAATCTAGAAAAGTAAATAAAAATAAAATAAATGGATTAAAATAATTTAAACTAACAGTGTTTTTGAAAACACATCTTTATAAAGTCTTGAAAAATTATATTCCTATGAGTGGCTGTAGCTTAGTGGTAGAGTGCTTGTTAAGCAATGTGAGGCCCTAGCTTTAACCCCATCAGCACTGCCATAAGAAGCTATCATACTTTAACTTTTTTTTAATTGGGAGAGAAAAATCAATCTAAGAAAATACGTAGAAGGGTTTCGCCTGCATTTATGTTTGTGTGGTGCCTATGGAAGCCAGAAGTTCTTACTGGATCCCCTGGGACTGGAGTTACAGATGGTTGTGAATCACCCATGGGTGCAGGAAAGAGAACTCTGGTCTGCTGGAAGAGCAGCCAGTGCTCTCAACTACTGTGCCATCTCTTTAGCTCCTGCTTTAACTAGTTTTAATAGGAGAGGGGGGGGGGAGGGAGGAGACAGAGAGAGAGAGAGAGAGAGAGAGAGAGAGAGAGACAGACAGACAGACAGACAGACAGACAGACAGACAAGATACTGTGTGTGTGTTTCTCTGTGTGTGTGTTAGTGATGCTAATATTTTGTAGAACTTCTTGGCATAGTTATCTTAATTGTCCTTGTCATAATAAATATAGGCTTTATTTTAGAAAATATGGCTATGCATATATGCTACATGTGTAATCCTAGTACTCAGTGTGTGAAGCAGAAAATTGTGAATTTGATGCCAGCCTGGATTATATAGTACAGACTTTTTATTTCACCCCCTAAAAAATATACAATAAGTGTCATTGAACATGGGCATATATTTTTATAACTGGGTATATTAGAGCTGTCTAGGTTACTTGGCTTAAAAAAAGAATTTATTTTTTGTATGTATGTATGTATGTATGTATGTATGTATGTATGTATGTATGAGTGTATGCTGCTTGTGTGCAGGTATCCGTGGAGGCCAGAAGGGGGCATTGCATCTTCTAGAACTGTAGTTGCAGGGGGTTGTGAGTTGCCGGACATCTGTCCTGGGACCTGAGCTGGGATTCTCTGGAGGGAGTTGTGTGCACTCTTAACTGAGGTGCCTCTGAGCTGCTTTGGTGTGTGGTGTATAATAAATGAATACGTGATTGCAGCACACTGACACTGGTTCATTAGAGGGACTGGGAAGAGGTTCTTAACTGTAAAACTTTAATTTTTTTTTCTTTTTCTTTGATTTCTGAGACAGGATCTGGCTATATAGCCATGGAATTGGCTTCATTCTCTTGTTTTTGCTTCCCTACTGTTGGGATTACTGGTATCCAGCTCCATGCCTACCTATAACCTCTTAAATACTTAAAAATAATTTTATATTAGAAATTAGAGAAATCTGAAAATAGCATTATACTTAATACTATTTCTATAGGTATATAGATTTTTCCTTGGAGAGAAGGAAATATAGAAAGAAAAACTGCATGTAGGAGCAAATGGAGGGAGGCAGATTATGAAGTATTGTATGAAGGGATTACTTGCCATTGCTTTGTACAGTAACTTTAAAAAGTTTTTAAAAAGATGGTGATAAATTCAGCCTTACTTTCTGAGCACATTTAATTGCTGTCATCAGGCTTTATTTGGAAAACAGACATTGAATGCTGACTGCATGCCAAACACTGTAGTTAGCACTGGATGATAAGAAGATGATGTCTATGAAAAGAATTCCAGTCCAGTAAGGAAAACTGCTCTAGTGGGATTTATAATCCATAGATTTCATCCCCCTCAGCCCTCAGTTTCCTCTGTATTTTATGTCTTTCTTGGCCACTTCTCATCACTTTATCTGAGCTGCAGCTCTTCTTTTACTTTTCTGTTGTTGATGATAACAGTGCTCTGATGTAAACAATAGAACCCAAACACCCTTTCCCCCTTCCTTGAGCCCTTGTTTGAACAGTTGATCCTGTCTGAAGTAAAATTCAGTGTGCTACTCTGCTAGTATCTGAAATTAATGGTTGTGAATCTCAAGTGAGCCCTTATTCCTTTTTTTTTTCCTGTTCACTCTCTTATTTTCTTAGAAGACTGTTTTATATTGTTTATACTTTTCCCCCACTGCCCAAACTCTTCCCTTTTTTCACTTTCAGCAAGTAACTTCGATTTTTAGTGTCATGGAGAAATTAAAACAAGAAAAATTTTAGGGCTTATACTAACTCCCTGCTTTCAGCTACAATCATGCTTTGTGTTTGTCACCTCTAGCCACAAGTTTATGTCATGCTTGTCTAGATGTTGTATTGTAAAAGACACGGCCCATTTTCTTGATCAGTTCAAATCCCACTACTTGTAAGACTTACACTTAACATCTTTCTCAAAACAAACACAACACCCCCCCCCCCCCCCCCGCCCCAGCCTGAAAAACCCCAATCCTGTCTTGAGCCTGCATACACAGATGTGCCATGAACTGACATGTTGTTTGCATCTGTCCTGTTTTCTCATTTCTGGGTAAGCCCACTTGGGTGGCCCGCATCCCATGCCTCTAGACTAGAATTTAGCAGGGTTACTGTTTAGCACGCTTATCTTGCTTTGACAGAGGTGTTACAACACATCTAGCTAGTTACTCCTTCCATGACACTCTTTGCTTGGCTGCAGCAGCTACACGTGTCTTTAATTACTTTCCTTTAATGATTTTGTGTTTTATTTCTTATTGGTATTTGAAGTTTTCTCTTTTAATTTGCTTTATTTTTTTCTTCTGGTAGCTCTTGCAGTTTGTTACTTGATGTTCCTGTTTTCCTAATCATAATAACATGATTCAAATAATCAACTCTTCTGAGCTCAGGAATGTAACTTCTGAGAACACTGAGCTGGTCTCTTGGTTGGTAACTGAGAGATGGATTAAATTTCATGGGGAACCCTTAGAACATTCCTCTTTTTTTTTTTTTTTTTTTTTGTCGTTTCAAAATTACTGAAGTGCTACTTTCCAGTGTAGTTTTTCTGTTCTTTCTCTAGTCTGCCTTTGTTTTGATGTCTTCAGTGGTGTATTGCGTTTAGTGGTTTTTAGTGTGGTGATGAAGTTTTTAGTGTGGTGATGAAGTGGTTTTTAGTGTGGTGCTCCTGCTTTGAGATAGATGATGGTGGTAGTGACACAAAGACAGCAGGTACTCTGGAAGCCGTCTCTTGTTCTTTAAAGTTAAAGGCCCGTTAGGTAATAGCTGTAAACTTGCTTTAGAAGACACTGACTTTTGAGTTAACCATAGTTCAGGAATACAAGTGAAAATCATCATAAACTTCATGACAAATACCAACAATTCCATTATTAGTTATAACCAGAGAGCCTTAATCTTGGTATTTTCACCTCAGACTGTTGACTAAATCTGGGCCTGTCCCATTGAGTAGTTTTATAGATTGGCAGGTGTTTATAAAAAACACCCACTTAGCCGGGCATGGTGGTGCGTGCCTTTAATCCCAGCACTTGGGAGGCAGAGGCAGGTGAATCGCTGTAAGTTCGAGGCCAGCCTGGCCTACAAAAGTGAGTCCAGGACAGCCAAGGCTAAACAGGGAAACCCTGTCTTGAAAAACAAAACAAAAAACAAAAACAAAAACCACCCGGACATGTTCCATATGATAATTTATAAATTAACAAGTACATCTGTTTTTGTTTGTTTGTTTAAATATGCACAAATACAATTTCCTAAACTTAACCAGTTGTTAGAAAAACTCAGCTTTTGGGGGATGTTTTTAAAACTTAGTATCTACATTACAATGTTCAATTAGTGCTACAGCTCTTAACCATTTGCAGTGGTCTAATGTTGGTTCACACTCCTTGCTGTTTTCTTGCCATTTACCTGTTACCTCTGCCTGTGCACTTACACTAACATTAGAACGCTTAGGAAATGTTATTGTTAGAATGACTATACTGTTCTTGTAGGGCTTCTTGTGACAAATTTTAAATATAAGAATGCTGTAATATTCGTGTTTTTGTCATTCTGCAGTTAATGTTCTTGGGGGGTGAAGATAAGGTCTTATGTAGCCTATGCTGACCTTGAACTTCCTGTTTAGGAGGTGACCACCTGCACTCCTCCTGCTCCATCTCCTAAGTGCTGGTCTTAGCAGTGTGTACCACCATGCCTGGCTCTGCTGTTTTATTCTTACTTAAGAAGAATAGCGTGCATGTCACTGTGGATTTACTAGTATTGGGGAAGGGTTAATAATATGTTGTCAACAAATTTTAAAAAATTACTTAGTTCTATTTTAGAATTATGATATTTAACTAAATAGCTTATCATTTGTTTTTGTTTATTTTTTCTTTGTAATACCTTTACATATATTTCAGGTAGTTTTTAAGAATTGTGTCAACTTGGTTTTGCTCTGAATGTATGTTTTTGCTTTGCTTTGCTTTGTTTTAAGACAGGATCTCATTCTGTAGTTCTGGCTGTCCTGGAACTCTCTGTGTGTACCACACTGGCCTTGAACTATAGAGATCTTGTCTATTTTTGCCTCCTAAGTGCTAGAATTAAAGGCATGCACCACCATGTTCAGCTGCTCTGAAAGTGTTTTTAAAACATCAGTTTCTGCATGTAATTTGTTTTTTTAAAAAATAAAGGTATGGCTGAGTGTATATTATGTGTACACAGTATTTCTTTGAAAGTTGGGTTTTAGAAGATCTGTGGAGGTGGGCATAATAACCATTTTATAGACTAACATTCTGATGCTTTTATTATTGCCAAATGATTACGTAGATGATTTACCAACACAGCCAAACAAAAGTCATAAAGCTTTTTAGAACTTGTTTTCTCTGGTGAGAGCAAGTACTCAGTGGTCTCTGAATGGTTTTCTTTAGCTATGTGTCAGTATTTAGGAAGACATTTAAAAGACCAAATCCAACATGGCTTCTTGCAGGTTTGTATCGTTACTTTAAAACTACTGTCTTGTATTATCTTCTAGGCTAAATTATGTTTCTTGCGGAAATGAGCTTTGTTGTGACTTCATGCCGAATATACTGATATGTGTTGAATAAATGCATTTGTTTATGTAAATTTTGATCATTTTTTATATAGACCACACAACATCTTGAGTCCTTTGTGTTAGGTAATTTCAGTAGATGTCTTCTCGGATTTGGCATGTGTACTTTGCCTGGCAGTTTAGATGTATTTCAGATGCTTATGTAGGTTCTGTGTATAAGATTGTTATGTAATGGAATTTAAAAACTGAGGCTAAGCACTCTCCTTTCCCTTTTTTTTGGCAGTACTAAGGCTCACACCTAGAGCCTTGCTCATGGTGAGGAAGTGCTTAGCCACTGAACTGCACCCCTTAATTAAAATAATCAGACCTATTTTGTTTAATATTTATTTTCTTTTCTTTAATATTTGCTTTTGAATGAAAAAAAAAAACCAAAATACGACAATAATAGCCTTCTTCCTTTACGCCCTGTCAAGGTGAGTCTTTTCTTCTCACTGTTCTTTGGTACTTGTAGTGAAAGCTGAGGTACAGGCGCACAGGTGTGTGTCCCCCTGCTTCCTCACACCGTCATCTAGTCAGAGTCTGTGCTTGATGCTCAACAAGACTGCTGTGTGAGGCAGTGGGTCAAGTGGCACTCCTGCCATAGCGTTCCTCCAGCCTCTTTATCGTGAAGCATGCTGACTGATGAGGAGGAATGTGATTACTTAGCACTGAAGGATTCATCTGCAAACCTGTTGCCCAGAGTTGCTGGTACAATCCTAGTGCTGGTCTGGTCAGTGGAGATCCATATTGGGATGCATACCCTTGATTCCCTGTACTGTGTTTCTCTTTTCTAAAGTCATGGTGATGTTTTCACCCATACTTTGTTCTTATTGGTATTCGTCTTCCATTCACTCCCTTATCTCCATTGGCCCCTCCTGTTAGGTTCCTTTCCTTTCTCACACTGCTCTCCCTTAATGTCACGTGTGTTCTATTGTCCTCTTCTCCCCATTAATATATCTCTTCATGATTCTGATTCTAGTTTCATAATCCACATTCATACCCCGGCATACATACATGTAAAACTGAAAGTCTAGAATCTGCATATTTGGGAAACCATGAAGTGGTTTTTCAGAGCCTGGTTTATTTCATTTAGTGTAATGATTTCTGGTTATCCATTTTCCTGAATATGTAATGTTTCTATTTTTATTTATAGGTCGATAAAATTTCACTACATATATATATATATATATATATATATATATATATATGCCACATTTTCATTAACTATTCATTTGTTAATGAATAATTAGATTGCTCCTATTTCCTAACTGTTGTGAGTGGTTAGTATCCTATGTAATTCCTTTACATTTTTAAAATAATTTCTAAAATCTTTACTGTCTTCATGTGTCTCTGTGTGGGTATATATATGTGAATGTAGATCCCCTCAGACTCTGTCTGTGTACCTCTTATTTGCTGAGCTGTCTTCTAGCTGCCTCCTGTTGACTCTTAAAGCAGTACTTAACTTTGGGCGGTGAGGCGGGGCTTGTACAGGGATGATCGTAATAGTCAAGAGGACAAAGCTGTTCATGTTTGCTCTTGTTTGTTAATATTGGTTTGGTTTGGTGTTTTTTGAGACAAGAGTCTCTCTCTCTGAATCTAGGTTAGCCTAGAGTCTCTCCATCCTCCTGTTTTGGCCTCCTGGGTGATAGATTATAGCTGTTCATTAATGCATCCAGCTCCAACATTCAGATATTTCTTGTCTTTGAGACAAGGTTTCACTATGTAGCTCCAAGCAGTCCTAGAACTCTGTGGACCAGAGTGAACTCAAATTCACAGAGATCTCCTACCTTTGCCTCCTCCCCTATGTTGGGATTAAAGCAATGCACCACAATACCCAGCAATTCTAGTATTCTTTAAAATTGGATTTTGAGGGATAAAGAAATGTCCTATTTGATAAAGTATCCCAGTGAAAAAAATTAAAAATATTTTGCTTTTCTATTTCTTAATTTTTCTCATTTTTGCCACTTCCTTTAAAAACACTGAACTTTACATTTTTGTAGTGTTTTAAGATACTTTAATTTCCTATAATCCTAACACTCAAGTCAAAAGCAGGAACATCAGCATTCGAGTTCAGTCTCAACTACACAGCAAATTCTGGCCAGTCCACACTACATGAAACACTGTCTCAAAGCAAAACAAGAGACCAGCCTGATTTACAGAGCAAGTTCCTGGACAACCAGGGCTACACAGAGAAATGCTGTCTTGGGGGTTGTGGGGAAGCAAAACAAAAGGTATTTGAACTTGGACTAAAATTTCCATTTTCTGTCTGTACCAAATATTCACTCCTGTTATCTCTAAAATAAGCGCATTAGTGTCTTTTCAAATCACATATTAACAATAGTGTGTGTGTGTGTGTGTGTGTGTGTAGGGTGAACTGCAGGTTTATGTTGCAGTTCTGAGTAACTTTCATTTAGTTAGGTCTTCTCGTTGGCATCTGGAAGGAATCAGTCAGCATTAGTAACTGTGATGGTTTACACATGTAGGACCTTATGTGTCATCATTGTTGGCTTAAAATTGGTTTTGCTTTTAAATATTTATTATTTATGGGTTATATGTATGTGCAATGTATATATCTATGCATGCCATAGTGTGCGTGTAGAAGTTGGTGGACAACATTTTGGAGTCAGTTCTCTTTTTCCACATTTTCTGGGTTCTGGGTCAGGATGCATGGCAAGCATTTTTACTTGCTGAGCCACCTTGCTGGCCCTTGTGCCAGGTTCTTGCTGTGTTGCCCAGACTGGCCTTGAACTCAAGTGATTCTCCTATTTTACCCTCGCAGGAAGTTAAAACTCCAGGTCCACCGATGCCCTGTTCATTCTTATAAAACTTTAGTGTCTCTAGTCTCTGAATGTTAGGTTTGGGGAGCCAACATTCTATCATTCAGGTATCCTTTGTCCTTAACTGCCTTTCTTAAGCATAATACAGTTTTTGATACTGCTGTGGAAGGCAAAAGGTACTGTAAATGCTAGGTGTCTACTTGTTTGCAGCTTTCTCAAGTAATATATATTTGAGCCTCAGAACCTATATCCAGCAAACACTCTTAGTTTTTATTTGCTAATATCTTACATTAGGCTGCTGGTGTTATACATGGTTCAGTCTGGGCCACGTAACTAGTAAGAAAAACATTGATGCGTTTCCAGAATGCATCCTATAACTCCCCATTCTCTCTTTTATGGGCACCATCAGGTTTAGCCAATAGGAAGCACAGGGTGATCCTATGTGGAGCTGAGTCAGCAGCTTCATGGTGGCCTGTGTAACACTTACCCAAGGGTTGTTTTAGATAACTTCTAGGCCTTCTGTTTGTCATAAAATGAAAACATGTTTACTCAAATAATGTCCTGTATAATTTAACTATTTTTTTTCTCAAGGGGTGGTTGCTTTTTGAGATAGGGCCTCACTTTGTAACCCAGGTTAGCTTGGAATTCACTGTAGCCAAGCTGGCCGGAAGCTCATGACACTCTTCCCTTAGCCTCCTAAGGCTTTATTCATCACATCTTGCTAATTTAGTGCTGGCTTTAGGACCTTTGTTACTTTACTATGAATGTTTGTAATAATGAAGACATTTTAAATGTAACATTTTCAGGTTTTCCTATCCAGAGTTTAAAATGTTAATGAAGGCTGGAGTCATAGCTTAGTGTGTGCAGGGCTATAATTTTTAATATTTTATTATTGCAGATAAACAAATAGAAATACCTTTAGAATACAAAAAGAGTGACAATTTTTAATGTTTCTTTTTTTTCTAGCTTATTTTTATGGAAAATTATTCTTTGGTGTATATAGCTTAGTGTAGTCAGTAGTATTTTACACCTTGTAAAATTTTGAAGACTTTGAACATTGGATTCAGAAGTCATCATAGCTCTATTGACCCTTTAATGTCTGAAAATATATGAAAGAGGCTCTTTAGAACACAGAAAAGTTAACAGAATAATGTTTTTCTAGCATTTTATGAGCAGCTACCCCATACTTTAACTTGCATTCTCTAAATTGCAAGAGGAGTCTTTTCAACCAGAGTGTTGCTTAACTACAGCATGCTTTCTTGGCTGGTCTAGAGGTGGGGAAATGCCTATCTGCTGTTCAAGAGCAAAACAGATGTGTAGAAAACATTATAATTTCTCAATATTGTATAGGTTCAGTTGAGTGGAGCCAGTAGTGAACCTGGAGGATTTATGGGGGTTAGCTGTGGTGACTTTGGGATAGTCAGTTTGACTCTCTTTGGTGTTTGATTGCATACTCGTCAGAGCCTCAAAAGCCTTTAAGACTGTAAAATGTTAGGACTCAGTATTCGAGTTTCTATTTGAATATAGTATAGTTTCTTCTGTGGCATATAGCTTACATATTGATACTCATTTCTTTTAATTTTAGATATGATGAATGGATTAAAGCAGATAAAATAGTAAGACCTGCTGATAAAAATGTACCAAAGATAAAACACCGGAAGAAAATAAAGGTAAGTCTTCATTTTGCTGTACAACATTAGCTGTTAGATAAGTACATTTGCCATCCCCCCCAAAAAAGTAATTAAACATACATGTACTATCTATATGACAGCATGTGCTACACCCATGCTATCTTTTCTTGAAATAGCACTTTACAAAATATTAGATTTTGATCTAATTAATTTTGTTACCTTGTGGAAAGGTTTTAGGAACAGTGCTAAATGACCTTTGAGGCCTTTTCAGCCTCAACAGTGTATAAAGCCTTATGACCAATTTTGCATTTATCCATTTAAACCTTTCCTGTCTCTTGTAGTTCCCAACTAGGAGCCATCAAGCAATGCGGGTAGGGAATGTAAGTAGATTTAAGGTGGAGAAGAGGAGATGTCTGAAGACAGAGGAGAGTCTGTCTCTTCATCTTTATCTGACTGGATACTGGCCCAGAGTGTTTTCAATACCCTTTTCACCACACACTCAGTAGTTACTATAGGATCTGTGTCCTCAACATGCAAAATTGTTCTGTTATGCATGATAGAATTACTGTCAATAATTGTGAGACAAATATTTCTAAATATTTTATTAAAAACCAGATCATTAACATGGTTTCTAAGTTTAAAAAAAAAAGCTTTAAAAATAGCCTTTTGCTGTGTGTAGTTCACATGCTTAGTAGTACTGAAACTCAGCCTTCTTATTCTAGTGAAGAGCTGTCATGGTGCTTTAGGGACTTGGATGTTGAATGCTTTTGTCACTCTTAAACTTGAGTCTGTTTTCAGTTTGTAGTACGGAAATCCAGTACCTAAAACTCAGGAATTCGTAAGCCCTTTACATACTCAATGTTGGACCGTATTGGAAAGTATGTAAATCACTCTGTGTTCAGCATTGTTTTTAGCAATGGAAGAACATTTGTTAAAATGTTTCTTTAAAAAACCAGTGTCTTTGTACAAAGCAAACTTAAGAGTAGATGAGTGGGAGAGGCAGTGTTTGGGTTATACACAAGAAATGTTCTCTAAACAGCTGTTTCTGTTCACTTTTTTGTACTAACCCATGCATGTTAAAATTCTTTGTCATAAGAAAAGAGGCTTGTGAACTGGAAATCTGCAGATTTTTAAAGGTTTCTTTCATATTGCTTTTTGGTGTGGCATTTACCTCCCTCTCTCTTTCACTCAAGTTTTCTCTGAGAAGCCATTGTTGTAGAATCTTTTTGACTGCTACTAAAAATGTATTTGAACTTGACTGAAGTGAATTGTTTCAGCCTTCAATGTGCATCGTACACTATGATTTCTGAGATTAAGTCGTAAAGTGCTAAAAAGATCACATAGCAGTAGTCATTGCAAGCATTCCACCTGCCTTCTTAGGATGTTCTGAAAGTTAGAACTAGTCTTTGGAGCTAACTATTGAAATATTTACCAGAGGCTGGGTGTGGTGGCACATGCCTGTAGTCCTGGCACTTGGGAGGCAGAGCAGGCGGATCTCTGTGAGTTCAAGGCCATCCTGGTCTACAAAGTGAGCTCAGGACAGCCAGGGCTACACAGAGAAACTCTGTCTTGGGGAAAGGAAAAAAAAAAGTGTGCCAGAGTCACCTGGGGAACACACTCAGACATTCCATCCACAGCACCTTGACTCATCTTGTTTCTAGGGGCCTGCTTTTCTAGCAAGTTCTCAGAAATTGCTGGGCTAATGACCCCCCACTTGGAGAATAGCTCCTATCTGCATGTTAACAGTTACATGTAAGGGAGTAGTTGTCCCCTCGCATGTTATGTGATATTAGGTATGCACTGTTCTTTGTGAAAATAATCACTTACATATTTCAGGACTTTAGAATTGTTGCTAAGTCACACTTTAGAGAGCCTAAATTGCAAAACAAAAATCCATCTCTTATAGGAAATTGTATAGTCTTTCTAGTTTTTTGTTTGTTTGTTTAATTGAGATTGAAAAAAACATCAGCCTTTGAGTGAAGTAGGAAGGCTGCCTCAGGGGTCACTTCACAGCATGTAATTCCTTCTGTAAATTTTAAAGTGCAGAACACAGTCATTCCCAGCCTGTATTTTATAGTGAGAACATTCAATATAAGAATGTTGAAATTGAGTTTCTTTTTGTAAATATTAAATTTGGATCTATGATTTGATTTTAATTTATAACAAGTTATTAGCAATACTTATTCATTAGTCTTAATTACCTGTCTGATTTGATCCCTACTATTAGATTATAAATACAAAATAGTTTTTCTGTCTCACAGTGTTTTTGTTAATAATCTTAAAAAGAATCAAGCCTGCTTATTTTGAAGTTTTTTGTACTTTTTTTTCCTTCTTTCTGGGATCCTTTCTTTGTTAAATATTTAATAATATATTATTTGATGTTGCTTTATAATATAGTTAATGTTGTTACTAATAAGTTGTCCATAATTAAAACTAATATCCATTGTTTTATTTTTTTAATCTAGAATAAATTAGACAAAGAAAAAGACAAAGATGAAAAATATTCTCCTAAGAACTGTAAACTCCGACGCTTGTCAAAACCACCATTTCAGTCAAATCCATCTCCTGAGATGGTTTCCAAACTAGATCTTGCTGATGCCAAAAACTCTGATACAGCTCATATTAAATCTATAGAAATTACTTCCATTCTTAACGGACTACAAGGTAAACAACTGTTTCATGCAAATATTTTAATTTCTATAAATATGTAAATGAATTGGAGTGTGGTGGTACATGACTGTAATTCTAGTACTCTGAAAGCTGAGGCAGGAGGATTGAGAGTTGAGGCTAGCCTGAGCAATATATTGAGTCTGTCTCAAAAAATAAAATAAAATAAAATAAAATAAAATAAAACAAAACCACTGCCCACTCTCCCTCCCTCCACCCCCTAAGAAATCCCAAAGTTAAAGTCTATAAATATAGTTCTGCAATTTCAGGTGGTTTTCTTGACCAGAATTTGCTTGGCTTGTTAGCACCTCCTGTGCTATATATCTCTGCTTCGTGTAAACACTGCCCTTTGTGTTGCTGTATAAAGCATAGGTTGTGTTATATATTAAGATGATAAACAAATTCTGAAAGTTGTTTGTAAAGAACTCATCTGTTTTCCATCTCATTCATTTTGATCCTTTTATGATGCTTTATGGTTAATAAGAAAAGCAGAAAATTGGGCTGGAGAGATGGCTTTGTGGTTAAGAGCACTTGTTCTTAAAGACCTGACTTCGATTGCCAACACTCACATGGTGGCTCACAACCATTTAACTCCATATTGAAGGGGATCTGACACCCTCTCCTGAGCTCTGTGGGCAGCAGGCACACATGTGGTGCATGCAGGCTAAACATTCATACAAAATAGTAAAAATAAATAAATTCTACTTAAAAAGCAAGTGAGAACTGGAGATTATGAAATCTGTAATGAAAATGAGTTGGAACAAGGATCTGAGCTACAAAATAATTTAAATTAATTCTTTTCCCTAAAAATATTTTAAATAGCTCATAACTTGAATGTTTTGCTTTTTATTTATTTTGAGTATAATAGAATTGGATTTTTCTCTCTTATTTCAGAAGACTGTATATGAATTCATAATATATACGCCTACTGCTGTATAATATTCTAAAGTTTGTTTTAAAAGTTTTTAAATGTATCTGACATTTAGAATACTATATGAAAAAATAGATGTAGTTTAAAGAATAGAAATTGGATTTCAGTCATGAGCAGGTAGTAGTTAATTAGGAGTGTTTTTTCAGGGAGTCTTACCTTAACTTTATGGAATCATTCATTTTCTTTAAAGAGGATTTAATTGCTTATGGATATGCTCCTAAATAAGATATTGTTTAGTTTCAAAAAATTATATCCAACATTTAATGTAAGCCTCAGTTGTGAGAGAGTATATATAGGTAGAGGCTGTCTTCAATGCTGTTTGGGCCAGGTGTGGTGCACACCTTCAATCTCAGTACTGAGGAGACAAAGGCAGGTAGATCTCCTGAGCGAACAAAGCCAGATTGGTCTACATAGTGAGTTCCTGGCCTGTCAGTGCTACATAGAGAAACCTGTCTGAGCAGACTCTATAAGTTGTATTCTGATTTCAGAGCCTGCTTATTGAAAGCTTAATCCATGGTTGAGGTCATAAGTGAGTTGCTGGAAATGATAGAATACCTGTCATACTCATGGGGAGATATGTGCAGTGGGACTAGTAGACCACTGTCTATGTATACAATGCTCTGCCTGCACGTACACCTGCCGGCCAGAAGAGGGCACCTGATCTCGTTATAGATGGCTGTGAGCCACCATGTGGGTGCAGGGAATTTAACTCAGGACCTCTGGAAGAGCAGACACTGCTCTTAACCACTGAGCTATCTCTCCAGCCCTATTACTGTCATTTTTACTCTACATAGTTTATCTTTAGTGCTTATCCTAAGTAGATCAGAATGTTTCTGCTAAATATTGCCACTTGATTCAGGAAGCAGCAACACAAAAACATGGAACGAAGAGCTGGAGTTTCATCTGTATAGTCAAAACAAAACATAAAGTGTAAACGACTTATTTAGGCTAATATGGGCCTTCAAGGAATGTGCATTCAACAGGCAGTATAGAGATAGTCTACAGTGTGACTTCTGTTGGAAGCAGCGATACTAGTCTGTTTTCTCTACACCTGGTGCATAGTAACCTTCCTGTGAAAGATAGACTCAGTGGGTAGATGGTAGGTAGGAGGTAGAGAGGTGGGTAGAAAGATTCATTATAATAATACCTTTTGGGGATTAGTAGGGCATTCTAAAATGATTATCTGGACTGGTTGGCTAGATGTCTCGGTAGAAAGATTTACAGGAACTCTTCTACTACTGTAGGTTTTGGACATAATTTACACTGACATATTTTATTTATTTTACCTATATGCGTGTTTTGCCTGCATGTATGTATGTGCACCATGTGCCTGGTGCCTGCGCCGTTCAGAATGTGGGTTAGAGTTAGAGATGGTTGGGAGCCACCATATCAGTGCTGGCAACCTGAGTCCTCTGCAAGAGCAACAGATACTTAGTTGCTAAGCCATCTCTGCAGCTTTCCGTGTTCTCGTTTTGATGACTGTTTTTCTAGTACCTTAAGAACAGGTATAGGAAAGGGGTACATTTCTTTAGAAAACCTCTGCAGATTAGTTTTCTTCACATGAAACACTATTATTTTGTTTTCTAGTGGTTTAATAGTGCCACAGCCTGGGTACAACTCATAAAAGAAGGAATTTTTATTTCTTGCAGTTAGGCATTGAGCGTCGCTGTGGTGTGGACATCCCAACAGTCATGTGATAGCTAACCCACTGCAGTGAGAAGTTCTGGCAGTCATAGTGCCATTCAGTTGTAGTTTTGAAGAAAATATTTAAACCTCAGCACCTAGCATGGAAGTTTTTCTTCCCGTTTTGCTATGCGTGTTTGAGGCAGATATATACAACAGTCTTACTAGGCTTGTTGCCCCACCCTTCTTATTTTTTAGCTTCTGAAAGTTCTGCCGAGGACAGTGAGCAGGAAGAGGAGAGGTGTGCTCAGGATGTAGACAACAGTGGCAAAGATGAATCAAAGGTGGAGCATTCGACCCACACCAAAAATGAACTTATTTCAAAAGAGGAGCGGAGTAGTCCATCTTTGCCAGAAGAAAACAAAGTCCACGCAGATTTGGTATCAGCCAAGACAGTGTCAAAATCTCCAGAAAGACTAAGAAAAGATGTGGAAGGAATATCAGAAGATACTGATTTTGAAGAAGATGAGGAAATCACAAAAAAGAGAAAGGATGTTAAAAAGGACACAATGGAAAAATCTTTAAAGCCACAGACAAAACGTGGAAAAAGACGGTATTGCAGTACAGAGGAGTGTTTACAGACTGGATCCCCTGGCAAGAAGGAAGACAGAACTAAGAGCAAAGAGCCACTTTGCACAGAAAACAGTAGTAACAGCTCCTCAGATGAAGAAGAAGAAGAAGAGGAGGAGGAAGAAGAAAAGTCCAAAGCAAAGGTGACACCAACCAAGAAATATAATGGCTTAGAAGAAAAGAGAAAGTCTCTACGGACAACGAGTTTCTATTCAGGCTTCTCAGAAGTAGCCGAAAAAAGGATAAAACTTTTAAATAACCCTGATGAAAGACTTCAGAACAGCAGGGCTAAAGACAGAAAAGACGTTTGGTCAAGTATTCAGGGACAGTGGCCCAAGAAAACACTAAAGGAGCTTTTCTCTGACTCTGACACTGAGGCTGCAGCTTCCCCACCCCACCCTGCCCCAGATGAGGGGACAGTAGAGGAGTCACTGCAGACTGTGGCGGAAGAGGAGAGTTGCTCACCCATTATAGAGCTAGAGAAGCCACTACCAGCCAGTGTTGACAATAAGCCAGTTGAAGAAAAACCCTTAGAAGTTAGTGACAGAAAAACAGAATTTCCAAGCAGTGGCAGTAATTCAGTCCTCAATACCCCCCCTACAACACCCGAGTCGCCTTCTTCAGTCACTGTAACAGAAACCAGTCAGCAGCAGTCTTCTGTCACAGTGTCAGAGTCCCTGGCTCCAAACCAGGAAGAGGTTCGAAGCATCAAGAGTGAAACTGACAGCACAATTGAGGTGGACAGTGTTGTGGGGGAGCTCCAGGACCTCCAGTCGGAGGGGAATAGCTCACCAGCAGGCTTCGATGCAAGTGTGAGCTCCAGCAGTAGTAATCAGCCAGAACCAGAACACCCAGAAAAAGGTGAGGTGGAAAAGGACATGGTGACCACGTGTAGGATTTCCTCTCTCTGTTATGAGACAGCCAAGGCTGTCCTGGAACTCACTCTTCTGACTAGGCTGGCCTCCAGCTCACAAAAATCCTCCTGTCTGTGCTCTTAGTGCTGGGACTAAAGGCCTGTGCCACCACCGCCCCAGCTGGATTTCTTCTCTTAACACTTTGAATAGTTTCACAATGTCTTTTAACGTGGGGTGATTAGGTGGTGTGCTTGTATGAAGACAAGTGAAAATGGACGGTAGGAAGATAATTTAAATAATGATAATGGGGTGCATTTGAGAGCTTTTAATGTCCTTTTCTTGAACTGTCTATGACATTTCAAGTGGATATTAGACCACATGCTACAGCTTGCACCTAGGCACAGAGCTTAAAAGCTAATGAACTTCATTCCATGCTTTGGTTGACTATGTGATGTGAGCCACTTAACTGTATCTCTGTAAACCTGTGTTTGCAGTTGTAACATGCAATCTCTCACACACATTTTGATTTGTTGACAGACTCCTCTCCCTTAACCAAATACTGTTAATAGGGGTTTGGGGCAAACAACTGTCCAGGCACTGCTTCCTCAGACATCCGTGTCAAGCTGATTTCCTTGTGTGAGTTTGTAAAGGAATTCAATACTTTATTAGATGTATAGGTTCCAAATTGAAGGACAGATTGTAAACATTAACACTGTTCTACACAGATTTTCTGCACAGTTGTTCAAAGTAGAGAATCAAATTAATAATTTGAAAGTATTAGTGCCTTCTAATGCTATCATAGTTGTTCTCTGCCATCATTTTTCTTATAAACCACTTATCAGATGTCTTAAATCATTGTACTCTAGGCTGACACTTAGGTTTGAAATGTACACACTCACTGTAAAGATAGAGTACTGGAGGATGTGTGTTTTGATTATCAGAGGGTACTGCAATAGTTTGAGGGCCTTAGTTGACCATAAAGAGATGGTAACCTATGCATGCTGTAATCCCAGTACTTGGGAGGCAGAGAAAGGAGGCTCCAGAGTTCAAGGCTAACCTTGGCTACAAAACGAGTTCCCGCCCAACGATGCTGCATAGAAATAAAAGATACTCAGTAAACAATTAGTAAAAACAGAAGTTGTAGTCACTGGGGATTTACAGGTACAGCTGCAAGTGCAATTATAGCTATGTGTCATGCTATGTCATGAAGTTACATTACATAGCCATGAGAAAGTCATCTTCAAAGGGAAAGAATGCCAGTTGGGCTTTCAACAGTGTTGCACAAGAATTCTAGCTCTTGAGAGATTATACTCATATCTTAAGACAAATTAAAATAATCCAGAAAGAGTTTGATATCTTCTCTACTGAGACACAGTGTGTGCTGCTCTTTTGAATATTATTAATCTTGATTAGATTAAAAGTATGGAATTGAGGCTGGCAAGATGGTGTCATGGGTAAAGGCATTTGTCACCAAGCCTAATGACTTGGATTTGATGCCTAGAACCCATTTGGTTGAAAGAGTGAACCAAATCACAGAAGTTGTCCTCTTAAATGCACATGGACGCACACACGCATGTACTTGTTCACACACAAATTTTTCTTTTTTATGTGCTGTAGCTGGAGTGATGGCTTAGTGGTTAAGAGCACATACCACTTTTACAGAGGACCAGAGCTCAGTTCCCAGTACCCAGAATCAGGTAGTTCACACCATCCTATAACTCCAGTTCCGTGGATTTGACACCATCTTCTGGCCTCCATCAGCACCTATATTCACACAGTTATACCCACACATACAAATAAAAATAAAGTAAGTTTTCTTTTTAAAAGACATGGTGCTTGAGGCCATCTGCATTATCAAATCAAAGGACTATTGAATTGTTTTATTATTTATGATTCAATAGACTCTTAGACATCTATCATACAACCTCATTTTAATAAACTTATTTAGTAAAAAATACAAATTTCATACAGCAAACAGCCTATTTTTCAACCAAAGAAGCCATATTTTGTAAACTGCAGCTTAATTTCACTATTGGTAACAGGAGTAGCAAGGAACACTTTTGGTGCCAAGCATGGCATACTTTTATATGATGTGTTATAGTGTTAGAAATTGGAAGCAATCTGTGAATTTCTGTTTTTGTTTTTAAACACTTACTTTGGATAGTTTAAGAGATTGTGTATAATTCAAAAGATACAGAAGCTTGCTTAATAAGAACTAAAGATAACACACGTAGTGCACAGAAATGCTACAGTTTGGGGTATTGATGAATTTGTGAATCTGTAGCATGAGGGAAGTTCTCATTGAAAACGAACCTTGAGCTGGGCATTGATGGCACATGGCTTCAATTTTAGCCCTCAGGAGGCAATGGCAGGCTGATCTCTGTGAGTTCGAGACTAGCCTGGTCAATAGAGAGAGTTCCCAGACAACCAGGGCTACAGAGAGAAACCTTGTTATGAAGAAGAAAGAAAACACTTGAGCACTTGAGCTAGTTTAAGAAAGGATGATGTTGGTTTATAATACTCCTTGCAGGTCATTTCACACCAAAATCATGAGGTGGATCTTAGACCATGTTCTAAGTTTGTACATTGTATGCATGTTAGTTAGCCAGTGCACATAAAACAAGTATAAATTATGCCAAACTGTGTCCAGTTACTGTATTGCAAAGCGCCATGTTTTAGGCCTGTAAACTGCAGCACTGGGGAGGTGGAGACACAAACCAGGAGTTGTCAAGGTAATCTTCAGCTACATAGGAAGCTGGAGACCACGCTAAGCTACACGACATCCTGCCTTAATTGCCTCCATAGCATATCATTCAAAATTACGTCACTTTTTAAACCTTTCAACTTGTAACAAAACCATAATACTTGAGTTTTATTGAATCTTAACAAGTTTCAGCATATTCCTATATTGAATTACTAGACCCATAGGCTGAAGCACTATGCTGACAGCATTTTCAATCTTGATTTTCCTAAGAAGAATGTACCTTACCTTTCTGAAAGTCGCCCTTAATTTTTAAGGGCTAACTCAGCTTCATTAATGACAATTAATTAAAAGTTTGGAATATCTTATGTGATAATTTATATTAATCTCATAGAAATGTGTTGTTTGAGGATTTTTTTTCCTAAAATATTTAAGTAGTCAACTAGGGAATGCCTGATTCTGATTGGGTTACTGGACTGAATGTGTAGGTCAATGCTCGAGCGTTTGCCTAGTACTGTGAAGCCCCAGACTCAGTCCTCAGTCCCACCAATATAAAAGCAAGTTTCTGTTTTGTATTACTACTTAATTTATTTCTCATCACAGCCTGTACAGGTCAGAAAAGAGTGAGAGATTCTCAGGGAGGAGGAAGTTCGTCAAAAAAGCAGAAGAGAAGCCATAAAGCCACCGTGGTGAACAACAAAAAGAAGGGGAAAGGCAGTAAGTGTCAAGATACAAAAATAATAGTTGAACACCTCTCCCTCTCATTAAAATGTCATTTGGTTATGGGACAATCCTAAATACTGATTTTTTTTTTCTCATAACCTTAAGAAAAAGTCCATCTGAACAGGTGGAACATACCTGTAATGCTAGTGTTTGGGAGGTAGAGGCAGAGGAATGAGGAGTTGATGACCATTCTGGGTTATGTAGCCAATTCAAAGTTGGCCTGGACTATGTGTGACCACGCCTCAGGAGTTTTCTAACCGTGGGTAAAGTCTAGGATTAAACCCTTATTGGTATTGATTGCTGGAGAGTGATGGAACAGACATCATGGCTCAGTTACCTTCATGTTCACAGTGTCTACATGTATTATGTGTACTTTTGTTACAGTGAAGTGGATTGTTTAAAATTCTTCAGAACAGCCGGCAAAGATAATGTCATAGGCACAGTTCCAGTCTGTGAAATTACACTTCGGTTCCCAAACCGTGCTACTTGAGTGCAGTCACAAGCAGTACTTCTACAAAGAGTGTTCTGTCTTAAGACTGCAGGCACAATTCATTCGCCTGCAGAGACCATAATGCTTTGCTTCTCCTGAGGGCTACGCATTTGATCTTTTGTTTACTTATTTATTATTTTTTGTAGACAAAATAAGAAGTGGAAAATATGTAAAGAATTTTTTTTCAGGTGCCCCACACTGACCCCTGCTGCTCTGCTGAGACTCCTGCCACCTCCACTGCCTGACCTTTGCTAGCAGCGGCCTTGGCTGCACTGCAGTGCAGAAAAGGGTTACGCGGTCAGCTCCTCGAGCTTCTGCTGAGCCCATATGACTTCCAGGCGGTGAATATGGCATCCTTCGGGGCCCCGGGTGGCTGTGCTCAGCAAGGCCGCGTCAGGCAGGCTGAGGCAGGCCACAGCACATAAAGGGGCCAAGCCTTGGGTGGCTTAGTTAGGAGTTGCTATGGTTCCAGAGCGGCAGTGGGGACTGGGGAAAGAGTCATTAAGATGTGTGTATAAGAGTGTCATTGGTTATTTACTCTCAGGGGAGGAGGTGCATCTCTACAGTTTTGAGCACTTTCAACACCTTCAAGCCCCTACTTGGGTGCTACTAAAGAGTAATCCGTTCATGTATGCCAAATTGGTTCTAGATCACTTGGTATAAATAATAGAATAGTTACAATACGTTTTTCTTACACTGTAATATTTTTGTCCTCAGTGTTATTACCATTTGAACGTCATTTTCAGAAAGGGCCATTTTCAAAGAGTCAATAAGTAAGTTTGTCTAGAGCAGTTGATGGTAGTGTCCACACTGATTACCTGACTTCAGTCCTGATCAATCGAGTGCATTAACTGTTCCCTGAGAATTTCTGAGTGTAATCACTGTAAGGGAAACTAACATAGTACTTGGTATCCAGGAAGAGGACATGTACAGCTGAACAAGCCCTATCCAGCCGCATGGCAAGTGCTCAGGGATAAGTTCATCTGCTCTAGCACTGAAGCCTAATTAGCAAATTCCTGATAAACTGCAGGGTATGTTGTCCACAGAGAGTGTGGTGATGAGGTCTAGGAAACAAGCTTAAGGAAGTCATTACCTGTGTCAGTGTAGTTTCCCAAAGAATTCTCCAGTGACAGTGATGACATACCACAGTGGCAGTAGAATTGGAACATTTGCTATGTATAAATAGATTACTAAAGTGAAAAATTTGCTACAAGAAATATTATATTCCAGCAGAGTAAAAAGCTCTTTAACTAGGGAAGAGACCGTGTCTGAGTGAACATCGTGGTTTGGATATGTGGGAACATCCACATGTGGACTTACTGTATTTCATAGTGAAGCTAGCTAAAGGGGAGGTCAGTGCAACAAGTTCATACCTATTGGCAATATAGCTGGGAAGACTTTGGCTTTTGTTTTCCTTGGCTGAGACATGTCTGCATTTCCATGTGACTTTACTAGGTTTTATTTTTCCAGTGCTGGGGGCTGAACCCAGGGCTTGCTAGGCAAGCATTATATGACTGAACTAAATTAAATCTTCAACACTGATTTTTCTAGGTTATCTAGGTAGATTGTTTTCTATCGTAGAAAATGCAAGTGGTCAATTTAGAGTTAATTCTTTTAAGTTGACGATAGATTGACCAACTTTTGTTTATTGATGGTTTATTTCTCTTTCAGCGAACAGTAGTGACAGTGAAGAACTTTCAGCTGGTGAAAGTGTGACTAAGACTCAGGCAGTCAAATCAGTCCCCAGTGGAATGAAGTCCCACAATAGTAAGTCTCCTGCAAGGATACAGTCTCCTGGAAAGTGTGGCAAGAACGGGGATAAAGATCCTGATCTCAAGGAGCCCAGTAACCGGCTTCCCAAAGTTTACAAGTGGAGTTTTCAGATGTGTAAGTGCATATGTGGTTTAGGATGTAGGCATTTTGTCTTCATTACTCCTGATGCCAGTGCTTGAAAAAAGAAGCTACACTGAGCCCAAGAGACATGGCAGTGGTGTAGGATAGAGCTTACTAGGTTCCTGACTGGAATGAACAGATTGCTGGAAGAAAATATTAAGACACATGCTGACCAGCACTGAGAGTGTGTGAGGTTGAGAATCTGCTTGGAAAAAGTCTAGAGGTGCAGGAGGAATGACTGACTGGCTAAGAGCAGTTCTTCCCAAGGATGGCACTTCAATTCCCATCCCCGGTGACGGGCCGCTCACACATGCCTGGTATTCAGTGGGGGCTCCTCAGGCATCTGCACTCAGGAACATAGACCTCACATACACAATTAAAAATCATAAAAATATTTTTTCCTACTGTTTTTTAAAGAAAGAAACAGTATGGGAGCTGGGCATAGGGGCACACACCTATAATCCCAGAGCTCAGGAGCCTGAGACCGGAGGATTGAGAGTTTAAGACTCCTTGGGCTACAAAGTGAGACCCTGTCTCCCTTCCAATTCTCTCCAAAATACAATTTTAACCTTTTGGTGTCTTTGCATTTTGTAAATATAAATTTGCTTTTTGAGACAAGATCTTACTATATAGCCTCTCTGGCCTGGTACCCAATGTGTAGATCAGGTTGCTTTCAAACTGGAGGCAGTTTCCCCTGCCTTAGTTGCCTGAGGGCTGGAGTCTTAAGCCTTTGCTCCCATGGCTGTTTTTTTGTTTTTTGTTTTGTTTTGTTTTGAGACAGGGATCTGTCTGGAATTGACTTTGTAAACCAGGCTCACCTCTAAATCATAGACATCCTCCTGCCTCTTCCTCCCTAGTGTTGGGATTAAAGGTGTGCTCCACCATGCCCTACACCATATATAGCCAGGCTACATTGACTATTTTGAACTGATATGCTATGGTGTTGCTGTGTATGACTTAAAAACTGAGCAGAGCCTGGCGATAGGGGCAAATGAGTACAGTCTTAGCATTCAGAGGCCAGAGACAAGAGACAGCAAGAATGGGAGGCCATGTTGGCTAATAGAAAGATCCTGTTTGACCAAAAGAAGAATTTTAGCATGAAGCATAAATCATAAGGTCTTTGGTTTGTATGTGCTCAATCAACAAATCCTATGTTGTGCATTTCATTTGTGTCTGGCTATTGTAGTCAGAGGGCAGGAAATAGAGGAATTTAGAAATCAAATATTTTGATGTCCTTTTTTGTGTGTGGTTTATTTGACATAACTGGTGTGTACCATCACACCTGAAAGAGTGTTTCTTGTAGTTTATTTATCTTAGACGGTATTCTAAAACCATATATTTTTTGTTTGTTTTTATTAAATTTTGTTCCCAAAATACATATTAATGAATCTTTTAAATTGACAGCGGACTTGGAAAATATGACAAGTGCTGAACGTATCTCAATTCTTCAAGAAAAATTGCAAGAAATCAGAAAGCATTATCTGTCATTAAAATCTGAAGTAGCTTCCATTGATAGGAGGAGAAAACGTTTAAAGAAGAAAGAGAGAGAAAGTAAGTACTTCTTCCTTAATCCTGTCAGTTTACACTATGGCTGTGTAAGGACTATGTCTATATTTCTTTAGGCAAATTCTTTACTGTTAGCCTCATCTGCTATGACGTCACAGGGCTCGTTCCCATGGGTCTCACAGTACACCTTCAGCCTGAAGGAAGATGGGGATATTAGGGCCTTCACTGAGTGGCGAATGGCTATAGTGCTAGCATTAAGGAAGCAGAGTCAGCAAGTGCAGGAGACTAGGTCAGTTTGGGCTACATAGCCAGACTCTGTCTTCCCAAAAAGAAGTTGTTTAGCATAACGCATAGATCATAAGAACTTTTGATTTGTGCATGCTCATTCAACAAATGTTTGTGCCAGATATTATTGTAATGACTTTGTTTTAAAGAATACTTTGACATAATCACACATCTAATGGGCAAGGTATGGTATTTCAGTACACCCATATTTACATAGTGATTCCTTCATAGTAATTTAGGTTGTCTATCTTCTTTTTGTTACAAAAACATTCAAAATCCTATCTTGGATGTGTTCTGAATCATTGCAGTATTATTGACTGTCACTGTGTGAGTACACTAAAATGTATTGCTTCCATCTGGTCCTGATGTTGTACCATGAACTAATCTCCTTGCCTCTCTGTTTTCCTAGGCACTGTACTTCCTGCTTTCTGCATAATGTGATAGTTTTGTTTGTAATTTTTTAAGGTCTGCTATGTTGTTTTCTATAGTGGTAGTAGTTGACATTCCCTTCAACAGTGTAATAGCTTTTTTTTTTTCCCTTTAGGCTTACTTTAGAATGTGTATAGCCAGGACATTTCTGTTGAGACCTAAATGACAAGAAATGATGTGAGATTTATTTGTTACGTATACAGTGCTCTGCCAGCATGTACACCTGCAGGACAGAAAGAGGGCATTAGATCACATTACAGATGGTTGTGAGCCACCATGTGGTTGCTGGGAGTTGAACTTGGGACCTTTGGATGAAAAGACAGTCCTCTTAACCTCTGAGCCATCTCTCTAGTCCCGATGTCAGACTCTTGCTTGGCTGACATAACAAATACCATAGTAGAGTAGATAACCTAAACAATAGAAATTTACTTTCTCACAGTACTAGGAGTTTGAAGTTCAGAGTCAACACTTTTTTTTTTTTTTTGGAGGCCTACCATGGGTGGGGGGGTGGGGGGGCAGAGTGTGTAGGCTGCCTTTGCTACCTTCTTACCCTGTGGAAACATCTGTGGTGGATGTAGAAAGGTCTCTTGAGTCTCCTTTACATAAGGATATCCATTGGATTGTACTAGTGCCCTACAGTTACGACTTTTAATTATTTTTACATTGGCAATTTTGGCTATGACATGGAGTTTGGGTAGTGCCTGACTCAGTTCATACCAGAAGTCCTTAGCAGGTGTCCTTGAGACAGGATTGCTTAAATGTGCACTGTTGACATTTGAGCCTGATCATTTTTTTCCTATAGTTGTCCTCTACATCATAGGATGTTTAGCAGCATCTCTAGCAGCCATCACACATGCCAGTGGTACAGCACAGTAAATGCTTCTAGACAGATATCCACAGGATGATGGGGTGGTAGGAGAACCCCAAGTTAGGTGAGAAAATATTTGGTTCCTTTCCACACCAGAATGAAAACCACTGTGGTTTGAAAGTAGTAGAGATTCTAGTCAGGCAAGTAGAGGGCAAGTCATGTAGGGCCACGTGGGCTAGAGTGAGGGGCTGCAGTGCTATTCCAAGCAGAGTACAAGGCTGTTAGAAACATTCAGACAGGGAAATGACATGCTGGGTGGAAAGTAAACTCTAGGAGCAACAGTGGAGACTGTTTTGTAGTTCAAGTCGTAGCTTAGAGTGCCTTGACGCTGTATGCAATCAAGATGTAAATCAATTAATGTTGAATTAGTAACATTGCTGATGGAAAATACTAACTGTATATTCATGCCAATGAATAAAGTAGACATTCAATTTTTTATTAGTAGCTGGGTGTGGTGGCACATACAACACTTGGTAAAATAAAATCCAGAGGATCTTGAGCTCAAGGCCGTCCTTGGCTACTTAGTGGGTTTAGGCTCAGTCTTAAATAAAATAAAATTGTATTTGTAATGTACAAAATACTATAGTGTTGGTAACAACAAAAGCTTATTAATTAAAGAAGTTATTGTAGGTAGAGTGTAGTAGTATTTAACTTTGAAAAGAAAAAGAAATAAGAAAAAGAAATAGAGCTGATCTGGATGGAACATGATCTTTCACTCTGTTGTCTGACACATACTGCTCGCTAGTACTTGAGAGGCAGGGGTGTGGTGTTTCCAAGTTCTAGGTCAGATTGCTGTACATAGTAAAGTCTAGGTTATTCAGTACTATGTAGTAAGCCTCTCATTCTTTTTAAACTTTGATGTGAGTGCTTTTGGAGGTCAAGAGGACATGTCATGGTATCATTTCTCCACTTCCACCTTGTAGGTTCTGGGTGGTCAAGTCAGGTAGTTATGCTACATAGTCAGATGCCAAGGTATCTCTGAGGTCTCAGCCTCCCTATTCTTAGCACCATGTGAATTTATAGGAAAACTTGAATGGCGGAAAGATGCAGAAACGGCAGGCACTTTCCCTGTTTCATTCAAAATTGTTTGGGTATTTAGTGAGTAAAGTTATTCTACAGTGTGAATGCACAACTCCTTTCCTCCCTCTTCCCCTGGCTTTTCTTTTTCCATGTCAGGGATAGGGATAGAACCAGTGGCCTTGTAATCCAGGCAGGTACTTTGCCACTGAGCTATACCACTATACCACCTGTGCTCTACACAAAACGGGCAGTGGCTTGCTGCTTGAGACACACTGGCTTTCCCTTTCTTTATGTTGAGCAGGGATGGCTCTTACAAGGTGAATTTAGAGAACACAAGATAACTTTAGGCTGAAGACTAGCAGTTGCTTGTTCCCGTTGTAGCCTGCTGTGTAGCCTCACATGTGCTCTTCCTTTTCCTCAGGTGCTGCTACATCTTCCTCCTCCTCCTCTCCCTCATCCAGCTCCATAACAGCTGCTGTTATGTTGACACTGGCTGAACCGTCAATGTCCAGTGCATCACAGAATGGAGTGTCAGTTGAGTGCAGGTGACAGCAGGACTTGCTAGAGCACTTTGCACTTAATGGCTGTTGTTGGCCACGTCTTTTTTTATACTGCACAGTGGCACACATACCCATACACACAAAATCAGACAAGCACTATTTTATATTTAAAAATTGTTTCTTGACAAGCTGACTTGGCACTTAAGTGCACTTTTTTATGAAGAAAAAGTACAACGAACTGCTTTTCCTCAAGCAATAATTGTTTCCAACTTGTCTGGGAATTGCGTGTCTGGTAACTTGAAGGCCTTCCACTGTGGCAGAGGAGGCTTTTCCCTGCCTGTAAAGACAACACAGTGAGCAGAGACAGGTGGGCAGAGCACGTGAGGTGACTCACTGTATATGTATTCCCTTGTATTTTGTTAAAGCTGGAACATTTGATATTTTTCCATTCATTTATTAAAAAATATGAACCTATTTTCATTTGTACAAGCTAATTGTTTTTTAAAGCAAGTCACCTTAGGGTGACTTTAATTGTATAAGTCAAGCACATGTAACAAATTCAAAACCTGCAGTTAACAGGATATTATTAGACATCATCCTGTAACCAAATATTAAAGATTCTCTTTAAAAATGACTGAACATGTTTACAGGTTTGAATTAGGCTAAAAGGTCTGTAGTGGCTTTTCATGCCCCTTCAAATTGAAACGGGACTACTGTACTTTGCCATTTTTCTATAAATCAGTATTTTTTTTTAATTTTGATATAATACATTGTGTGAAAAAAGAAAATGGCTAAAAAACTGTATTAAATCTTAAACAATGTATAAAGATTGTACTTAGCCAGTTCAAAGTGTATATTTATTCATAATGAATTATAACAGTTATATTTTTGTGTTTTCTTGTAAATGTTTCTTTTCCCTTAAATACAGATAATTCATTTGTATTGCTTATTTTATTATGAGCTTACAACAAAAAGACTTCAGGAACAAACTGTTAAAATGGTTCATGGTTGTTTATATGACCTATCTCACAAAGATGGTTGTTATTTTAAGTATAAATAGTTAATTGGGTAGTAGGCCTATACAATTAAATGCCTTGTATAAACTGCAAAATGAACGCCAAGTTGTTTTCACTTGTATTGACTTTATGTTGTATGATTCCAATCTCTGTTTGGCACTTGTATTTAATTCCCCACCTTTGTAAGACATTTGTATATTACGATGTGTTCATTGAAGCTATTTAAAACCTGGAGCTGTTAATACACAGTACTTTACTGTACAGACTGTTTTACTGTTTTAATTGTGGTTCTGTGTGCTTTTTTTTTTTTTTGAATGGGGCTGGCATGTTTTATTTGTTTTCTGGCAATACATGTGAGAATCTCGAAGCGTTTTGTTGTAGATGCTAATGTGTCAGAATCCTTAATCCTTTACATTCAACCTTTCTAAGAAAAGCATTTTCAGTCTTGTAATGTGTGCTTACAGTAACTAATTTTGTTGAAAAATGGTTTCAAATTACTCAGATTTGTACAGACTGTAAAGATTTGTTGACAGCAAAATGTTGGAGAAAAAAAACTTATAGAATAAAACTATAAAGTATATATTAGGATCTGCAAACATGATGAATTATGTAATATATTGTACAAATGTAAGCAAAGGCTCTGAAATAAAATGCCATAGTTTGTGAATCCTTGATTTTGTTTGTAGAAGGTTAAGTAACTTTAGTTCATCTTGTATGTGATGACTGTTGAGAATATGTGCACGCAGCCTGTATTATGACAAGGGCTCATATTGATAGCCCAGAAGGGAGCGCTTTGCTTTTAAAAACTGAAAGTCCCTTAATGGTGATGAGGTGCAACATATGCTTTAGTATGCTCAAGACTTGGTTTCAATCCTCAGTACTGTGCCAAACCAAGCCTTAAATCCAAAAAAGAAAGCCTTAACCAGAGTGATGATTTTAGGTTGTTATATTTCTATAGACTATTTAAGGAGTCCAGTCGGCATTGTTAAACCAGCCAGTTTGCCAGTCGCCATACCAAAGGTGCCCTAATTGACCTGGGGTAATATTGTATATTATCTGTAAAAAACATACTGCTGTGATTTTAATCTGTAACCTTTTCTTTCTACTTTAGAGAGGCCCTGTCTGTGTTGCCCCAGCTTATATAGAAGCTGGCCTTCAGCTCAGTTCCATCTCCCTCTGCCTCCTCAGTGTTGGCATTAAAGGCGTGAACACCACACCTGGCCCTCATATGCAACTTCAAGAGCCACTTCCTTGCTCCCAGATGTTCACTGTGGCATGTAAGGAGGAAGAAGGTGGAAGAGCTAGGTTCATAATCTGTAGAGGCCTTGGAAGCCATCTAACAAACCTGCACTCTACCAATCACTGCAGCCAGTGAGGTGGTTGGATAACAGATGTGATGTCACTTGAGAGGAAGTGGGTGATGGCACAGATTCACTGCTTTTGTAATCAGAGTCCAGGAATGTTCAAGACTATAGCTCACCTTATGTTATACAGGTAAGAAAACAAGGACCCACAAAGAGGAGTTTCATCTGCATACTGTGTGGCCCTTGTCACTCCTTTTCAGTACTCCTTGCCCCACCTGCACGGAATCCTGGTGGCTGACCGCAGAGCTGGGGTCCTGACCAGAAATGGCCCTTGCTTTTGAAGATAGCCCCACTCCCCGAAGAGTTAGGCAGGAAACTTGCACCGGATTCAGCCTTTCTGCTACATCAGCTGAGCCCCATACCTAATATTCTTGAGCTTCATCACATCTAAATCATGAATGTGAGATAAGAGAGTCCGTGTGAACAGGCTATGAGAAGTGCATACACTCTAGCGCACGGTTTGGTTAGTGTGTACATGGGTCAATTCAAGTTTGCCTACAGCTTACCCACAAGCAGATGGCCACGTGCTGGCTCCACCAGCTGTTCAGACGGCTTGCACTCCCAAGATTGTACTCCAGGTTTCCCCAATAGGCTCAGGACAAACTTGTGTATAATGCAAGTTTTGGTTTCGTTGTAAACTCAGTTGTGTTATGTAAATATGGTTTTGTTCTAATCCCAAGTGTGGGATTTTAGTTTGAGCTTTAGCTTCTCCACACCAGTAAATTGTTTCCTGCAGGGCGTGGCTTTTGGGCTGGTAAGGCCTTCCTCTGGCAGCACAGAGAGGGGTGTGGTCTAGGGTCTGAGGATGTAAATCAGCACAGAGAGGGTGGGGCGGCATGTAGTATTAGCCTGTGATGCGACCAGAGACAGTGTGGAGCAGACAGAGAAAGGTTTCGAGGAGCAGTGGCCTGGGGGAGACTTGGCTGGTGCTGTTGGCCGAGACAGGTATTGCCCAAAAGAACCCATGTGACCCTAAACAGCTGAGAGAAGTAAAGGGACCCCCTCGCTCCCTACTAACCATCTCTCTGCTATATAAGGTTGGGCGGAGCAGTTGCAAGGGAGGTTGAGGTGGAGTTTACAAGAAAGAGCGCTGTAGGTCTTGGAAATGGCATCAATAGTGGCCTTGGCAAAGTTGCCCAGGGTGCCAAGTCGCCTTATCAGGAATTCACTGATAACTAGTGAAAACCCACACCAGAGTGTCTGTTCAGAGGACCCAGGCTCCAGCTGTGGCTACCACATAAGGGTTTTTACAAGAAAAATAAAGTGAGTTGATTCTGTTAAATAAAAGAGCGCTATACTGGTGTCCTAAACTGTCAGTTCCCGAGCTCCTTAGCACTGAATAGCCACAGACCGCTTGCAGAAGGTGTTCTGAATGGAAGGACAAGGCCACATCCTGGAAGTGGCTGGGACCTGGGGCCAGAGGCATGTGCGACCAACACTTGAGTCTGGAAGTGAGAACTCAGCACTGAGGCCATCCAAGGAAGCTCAGGTCTAAGAATTGCTTTGGGAGGGAAGGAGCACAGGAGAAAGAAGGGCCTGGCGATTTGGGGGTATCTTGTAGGTGGGACAGTGTTATGCACTGTGTCTGAGCCCTGTGGCTGTGTTTGCAGAGGGAGTCCTGGGCCAACTACTAGTAAGACAGCTTGCTCAGCTTCTGGAGGTGGCACCGGCCTCCCTCGTCAGCTCCACCAGTGTTCATGACTAGTTTAGATGGCCTGCATCTGAGTATCTTTTTAGGACTAGGTTTAGTAGGTAACTCACCTGACAGCACAGTCCTTCCGTGAGATGGCTAAGCACTTCACCATTGGCCACAAGCTCAGAGTCTCCTTGTAGCCCGTGTAGCCTCAAATTCAATTATGTAGCTAAAGATGACTATAAAGTCTGTTCCTCCTCCAGCCATTTAAGTACTGAAATTTACAGGCCTGTGCCACTTACCTGGCTTTAGTCTTGAGACAGGTTCTAACTCAGTTACTCAGGCTGGCACACACCTAGCCCAGAAGCTGTCGTGCCTCAGCCTTCCACTGAACGGCTAGGGTTGTTGGAATGATGTTTTTGTGCCCTGTGTGTAGATTATCCTTGTATTACTCAAATGCTAATTTCTATGCAAGTACAGATCTGATTCAGGCCCACCTTTGGCACTGTCATTTTTGTGAAGCATTTCCTGTCTCATTGGCTTATAAACATCATTCTCCTTCACCTTCTGATTGGTTTTAATAAAAATCTTGATGGCCAATAAACTGAGGAGGCGGGACTTCGGGTGAGAGAAGGGAGTCCCAGGTGGGGACCAGCACAGAGGAATTCCAGAGTGAGACTAAGATGGTAGGTAATGGACCACTGTGGGGGTCAGTAACTGGGGGAGAAGAGGAGTGAATGGCAACGGACTCCAGGGACCAGACTCCAGTTCACCACTCCACACTGGAGCAATCGCGTAACATACTATACCTGCTGATTGGCTGTTTCCTGCACTCTATAGACAAGGTTGGCAAAGTGTCTTTTGGTTATTGTTTTAACCCAACTGTAGCACCCTCGGTAGTTTTCTGTATGGCCTGCATGGTATATAAGTGCACCTGATTGAAATCATTAGGAGGGCCTAACATTTGAGTAGCATCAGAAACATGCTTACCTTCTCCCTGGATAACCTCAGGAGGCATTTGTGATAACAGATCCCCCAAGGCAACTAAGAATAGCCTAACTATAGGGGAAAAGTATGGAGGAAGTTCATCTTCTCTCTCTTCTCTGCAAGAATTGTAACCCGCTCCCAACTTTGGTTATCCCATATCTCCCCTAGGAGCATCCAAAGACACAGTTTTAGAACCTTATCAAAGAAATGATTAAGCTTTTTATCTGAGAAAGAAAGTCACCTATTCTCTAAAACACTTTTCAGGATTTTTAACTGATTTTCTTTGTGCCGAGAATTTGAGTTATCCATCCTGAGTAGAGAGGTACACTCACCAGCAGCTAATGATTAGGGGCTTCCTGATGTCCTTGTAGTCCCTGTTGTCCCTGTTCAGGCCCCACCTGTGGGGATCAGGAACTGGGGGATGAAGGGCAGGGCAGGGTAAATAGCCACGGAGCCCACTCAGAATCCTGGGAATCAGACTCCAGAGACCAGACTCAAAGTGCAGATCTGACTTTATTATGCAGTGTAAAGGCCTTTAAAAGGTTGAAGGGCCAATCAAAACATCCCAATCTAGCCTCAAGCACCAATAGCAATCCATCAGGTTGGTGTAGCTTTGAGGAAGTGTGGGGGATGTGGGGAGGGGGCAAAGTCACCTTAGATTTCCATAAAGAAGGGGGAAACAGTCACCACCCTAGCCTTGGATCCATTTTGAGACTTCTCTAGTGTGCTAGGAGTCGCTAGTAGAACAGTACTGTGTGCAGTGGATTAGGACTGTTCAAGGAGTCTTAGGAGCTACTGAGGCCTCACTGGCCATTCCCTGTGTGCCTCCAAAAGGCTTATCTCAACACTCCCCACAGACCTCCTGGCTAGAAAGTAGGCCAGGCCACTAGTGGTGGGTTAGAATAGTTGACTATCTGCCCAGCTATAGTGCCTAAAGCTTTTTAATAAACAAAAACTCTCCATGTCCTTTATTCAGAGCAAAGGTGAGCATAGATAAAAACATACTTTTTCAGAGGATTACAGGTTTGTGCTGGATTCATGACTAATCTCAAGACTCCTGTGTGTATAACCACTGGAGAGGAAGTGTGCCAATTTAGAAAGATATCACAGGGTCTGAAATATTTGGAGGCAGAGACTTTGCTTTGTAGAACTAGTGACCTGGAACAGTGCTCTTCTTACTCCACAGCCTGAACACCAGGATTACAGGCACATTGCACACTCAGTCTGTGGGCTGGCTTTTTTAAATTAAAAATATTTTTTTTTGGAGGTAATACTCGAGTATTAAGCGTGACTTCAAGCTTTTGAAAGGAAACATCTAAAAAAAGAAAATCTGGTAAAGAAGAAAGTACATCCCAGATTAAAAGGCCAGTTTGCAAGAATCTGTAAGGAAACTGATCCCACAAGAAGCAGCAAACAGGCTGGTGAAATTCTCTCCCTAGCCATGTTAAGTACATAGGATGTTTTAAAGAAATAGACATAATTCTCATTGCATATTTCTAAAGTAAGGAAATTATTAGGTAAAGTCTCAGTATACAGAATTTAAAATATAAGAAACATTTATTGAAAGTGAACACTTACTGCTACGCCAGCCTTGTTAGGCCTTTACTCTCTGGAGTTTGTAGTGGCACTTTGGCTTATGCCATCAGAGTTTCAGTCTATTAAGCATGGGGTTGATTTTCCTTGGAACTAAATTTCCCTCGTTAAAGTTTTTTACAGTGTATTTGAGTTTGTTTACAGTGTAGTAATAGTTACACCACCACGACTTTATAGTTATCATACTTTTTCTTTATTCTTTTTTTGGGATGGTGTGGGGTGGGACCGGGCTTTTCTATATCCCAGGTATCTCAGGTGGGCCCTGAACTCACTATGTAATCTAAGCTGTACTTCTGCATTTTAAGTATTCCTACTTCATACCTCCATTTCTTTTTTTTTTTTTTACATTCAGAATTTTATTTATTTTTTTTAAATACATTTTTATTAATTTATACATATTACATCTCAGTTGTTAGCCCATCCCATTATCCTCCCATTCCTCCCTTCCTCCCACTTCCCCCCTACTCCCCTCCCCTCCCCTAAGTCTGTGTCTGAGGGGGACCTCCTCCCCCTGAATATGCTCATATGGTATCAAGTCTCTCCTTGGTGACCTATTATCTTTCCTCTGAGTACCCCCAGGCATCTCCGTCCAAGGGACATGTTCAAATATGGGGCACCAGAGTTTGTGTGAAAGTTAGATCTCCTTCTCCACTCAACAGTGGAGAATGTCCATCGGCTAGTCCGCATACCTCCATTTCTTAAGAGCTGGATTTCAGCCACATGACACAAAGCCTTGGCTCTTAATTTTTTTCCCCACTCCTTCAAACTTATTTTTCATTTCCCATTTTTTCTCTACTCTCAGAAAGCCCTTAATATTTTTTAATTACATTCATTGTGTGTGTGTGTGTTAATAGTGCACCCATGCTATGTTTTTATAGAACAACTCACAGAAGTTTATTCAGTCTTTCCGTTCTATGAGCTGTATTACCAGCCCTCCACAACATATTCTGACTGCTGCTTGCTGTTAATACTTGGTAACTGCCACTTTGAAGCTCTTAGATTCAGTGAGTGATCTTTCTGTTCTTTAGCTTGTCTGCCTTCTCTCTGAATTAAGATGGACCTTTCCTTCAGGCTGTTCTTTAGATGCTTTTTCTTAGGGTTCTCGTCAGTAATCTCACAACCTTTCTTTGCAAACACTACCACGTGTGTTTGCCTTGATCTCTAGACCTGTTTATCTTTTGAGCTGACAGCATCTTTACCTGTGCATTCCTTGTTCACCTCAAGATAATGCTTCATGAGGCTGGGGGTGTGGCTTGGTTGATAGAGTGCTTGCCTTGTACACAGACAGCCCTGATCCACATACCTGCAGGCTCAGCGCTTGGCAGGTAGAGGCCCCAGGATCAAGAGTTAAGAGTTATCCCAGGCTACACAGTGAGTTTGAGGCCAGCCTGGGCTACATGAGACCCTTTCTCAAAAACAAAACAAATAAGAATGCTTCAAACTGAAATCCTCCTCCTGCCTGAATGGTATCTTCATTTCTAGTTAGTTCCTAGGCCAGTGGTTTGGAAGTTATCCTGGGCTCTCCTTTCTCATATGTAGTGCCTTGGTTATTAAGCCCTGAAGCTGGTGTGTGTGTGTGTGTGTGTGTGTGTGTGTGTGTGTGTGTGTCTGTCGGTCTATGTATCTACAATGAAAAGACAATGACTCACTATGTTTCTGTAAGCCAGTCTGCTGTTCTTGGACTCGAGATCCTTCCGTGGCCTCCTGAGTCACTGAGCAGTGATGACCTTTAACTCTCTTTAGTCTGTCTTCTTTCCATCCTCATCCTTACTCAGGCTGACCTGCTTTTTTCTTGTTCTGTCATGACAATATCTTTCCTGTTTACTCTTCTACACTTTGTTCCCTTCTTATTTTCTCTGTTACTCTGTTGACTTGGATGTGCCTGCTTGCCTGTCTCCCTCCTGCCCTTCTCTCTCCCTCTTTTCCTTCCCTCCCTCCTTCCTTCCTCCCTCCCTTCCTCCCTCCCTCCCTCCCTTCCTCCCTTCTTCTCTCCTTTCCTCCCTCCCTCCCTCTCTCCCTTCCTTCCTTCCTTCCTTCCTTCCTTCCTTCCTTCCTTCCTTCCTTCCTTCCTTCCTGTGGTGTTGGACGTTGAACAAACAAAAACACACTCTAGGCAAATGCTTGAACGACTATGTTCCCAGACTCAGAACAGTCTTAGAATGTAGTCCAGGCTGGCCTTTAACTCCCAGGCATGTGTCACTCTGCCCAAATGGTAATTTTAGGTACTATTAGTCTTGGGTAGTTTTCTGCCTTCCAAAGGATAAAGTCAAGTTTTTTGTTTTTTTGTTTTTTTGTTTTGTTTTGTTTTGTTTTGTTTTTGCATAATAGGCTATTCTCAACCAGGCCCTATTATACCTTTTCCTCTTGTCACTGGCATTAGATGCTGAAGTGAACAGAATACTAGACTTGGGCTCTTTACGGAGCTTTTGATACGAGGTGGGTGTAGTAGTTGTATTTCTTAAAGGCTGGTCAGGATACTACCTTCCTCCTTGAGAAGCCTTTCCTGGTCTTCATGTTCTTCTGTACCATGTTTCTAGCTGTTGACATGTGATGATTAGGTCCCTTTTTAGAGCACTGCTGTAAAGCTCTAAGGAGCACAGTGCGAGCGCAGTGTCTGCTGGGGAGTAAGTCTGCATAGCTCTGCTGCCTGTCAGTTTTTCTCACCTGAAGATCTCTGACTAGTTCTCTTGTCAGCGTTGTTGTCAGACCTTAGTGTCTGTGTACACCAGTACCCTCTGCTGTATTTACCATTTCAGAGATTGCTTTAGTATGCAGTCCTTCAATTAGGCCAGTGGTTCTTAACCTTCCTAATGCTGGGTCCCTTTAATACAGTTCCTCATGTTGTGATTTCCCCCTCCCATAAAATTATTTCATTGCTACTTCATAACTGTAATTTTGCTACTGTTATGAATATTAATGTAAATATCTGATAGGCAGGATATCTGATATGCAACCCTTGTGGGTTGAAACACATAACTGCCATGCAGGTCATGAATGGATGCTAATGCGAACTTTTCATTCATACAACTTTTCATTCCCTCCAAGAGGATAGTTTTTGTTGTTGTTGTTGTTGTTTTTTTTTTCACTTTTTGGAGACAGGATCTCATGTAGCTCCCTAGATACAATCTCTTAAATCTTCGAGCCTCCACTTTGTGTCCCCAGCTCTGGGATAACAGGTGATTGACACTATAATTAGTTCTGGAATGTTCTTTTGTGACACAGATGTTCAACGTGTAAGTAACATGTATGCGCACATTGTTTATTTTAGATGCTGAAGTCGATTTTGAAAGAGTATGGACAAACAGAATACATATGATCACGAATCTGTGGTGAGTGTCATCTCCCCTGGAAGTAATCTTACTACGCTCTGCACATAAATCAAATTTACCTGCCTCTTGGCTTTTGTGAGATGGAAGAGCCCCTCTGGAGAGGAGTGGCTCCCAATGGCCACTGCTGACTCTGTTCTTTTTAGGTCACTGTAAAAGTTCGCACAATAAGGTGACATGTGACACTAAGGCCAGCCCTGGTGTTGGGAGGGCAAGTGGGAGGCTCTGCCTGCTGTCAGTAAAGCAGGTGGAATGATTGCCCTCTCACAGTGGCTTCTCTCAAGCCCCCACAGCCCCCTCGTGTGCTCTGTGCAAGACGTGAGTGTGGCAAGTGGTGCTTAGGCACTTAGTAGCCGTGGATGGCACGGCACCTTTATTTCAGCATAGAAGCGATGGGTATGTAATTTCACTCTCAGCCAGTTATGCTGATGTTCTCAGAGGGTGAAATCTGTAGTAAAGTGCATGCTTAGTTTTGTTTTGTTTTGAGAGAAAGTCTCACCATACAGTCCTGACTAACCCTGAAATTCACTAAATAGACCAGGCTGGTCTAAAAAAAAAAATCACAGACATCCTTGCCTCTACCTCATAAGTGCTGGGATTAAAGGTATGCACCATCACTCCAGCAGTGTGTCCTTAAAAACTGTCCTCGGTGGAATTAGCGTGTACAAGTAGTGCTTACCTGTGTCTAGTGGCTCTTTTTTGCACAATTCTCTGCAGTGGAGCTTCTCAGGGTTGCGAATGGAGAGTGTGTGTGGCACAGGTATAACATTTCTCAATCTCCTTACCGGCTGTGGTCTAGATTATTCTGTGCTGTTGCGGCAGCCTTGTGTGTTACAGGATGTTTGGCAGCATTCCTGGAATTCCTTGTTAACTGCCTGCGGCTTCTCGTCATCTAATAAATACAATGCTAAGTGTTGCCAATTGGCCCATGGAACACACTGACTGCTGGGGGCTGGAGTGATGGAGGAGGCTAATAGTACGTGCTCTTCCACAGGCCGCAGGTTCAATTCAGAGTACCTAGGTGGTGGTTCACAGCCATCTGCAACTCCCTCTCTAGGAGGTCTGATGCCCTCTCTGGGCATCCCAGGGACTGCATGTGGTGAACAGACACTCACACAGAAGGGGACACTTCTGCCCCTTTTATTGGAGTAGTTGCTGTTATTTGCTTGCTGTTGAATTGTTAGTTTTGACTGCTTGACAGGGTTGTAGACAGCTATTTGTAAAAGAAGTTATAAATGTTAGTTTCTGCACTTGTCACTCATAGAATGACATTGTATTTGTCACTTGTTTGTTCTGTTTTTTTTTTTTTTTTTTTTTTTTTTTTTTAAGACAGTGCCTCTGTAGGCTGGAACTCAAGGGCATCTATCTCCCTGTGTCTCTCAAGTGCTGAGATTAAAGGTATATGCTACCGCACCAAACAGCCCATAGAGTTTTTAGACAATCTTGCTCATAGGTAGGCCTGGCACTCTCGGATTCTTCCGTCTTTGTCTCCAGAGTGGTGGATGGACTGTGACACTGGGCCCTAGTGAGAACATTGGCATACTCTGTATCCTGAATGTCTCTTTAGCCTAGATCTACTCCTGTGCCCTTGCAGTGTGTCCCTCCACCCCGCCCCTCGGTAGCTGCTCACTAATCTTGCATTATTTCATGTATGCTTTGCTTTCTTGGTGCTGTGGGTGGAATGTGGTCTCAGTTTATGCTGAACACCCACAACACCCTAGGAGCACACCCCAGCCAACTGTATCTTCTTTCTGAGACCCTGGCTGTGTGCATCAGCATTCTGTTCTTTGTTAATACTGTTTTATTGTGAAATTAGCAAAGTTTGCTCGTTCACTAGGCCCTCCTTTTTTATAAATTTTTAAATGTATTTTTAAAAATTATGTTTCTTTTTTAACATATACATTTATATTATTACACATGAATAAAATAAACTACATACAGCAGGAAGAACCACAAGACATTATATAAATGTTACATTCATAGTGATTTGGCTATTTGTGTTTGCCAAACTTGAAGTTAACATCTTTCCTATCTTGTTGGGTCTAAATTTCTGAATGAAATCAATATCTATGATATCTCATCTCTGTTAACTTAAAACATCTTTCTTGATCTAAAAACATTTTAATCCCTAACCAACTAAGTTTAATCGAAAGACTAATCTATCTGGTCTTCAACCCCATCAGACACTTGAGAAGGAATAAAACTTTAAATGCCTCAGTGAACTGGAAGTGCAGGATAGCAGCTTCCAAAATAAAAAAAAAAATGACAGAGACAGTTTGCTGCCTGAGCAGCCACCCAACACTCTCTGTAACATTGGAGCTTAATCTTCAGCCTTCTGGCCCAATATATCTGACAAACATATTTATGAGGCAGGAACTATTGAGGACTTGCCTACTCTGCCTGCATCTAAGCTTGCCCATTTTTAGGGAAAAATTCTCTCTGTAGCAGAAATGACATTTTGCCCAGTGGCTTGTTTGCCATGTTTGAAGCCAACCCCATAAGGAGGTTCTTTGATGCTCATCATCTTCTTTGAGGCAGGCTGGGTGTTGTCAGGAGTTAAATTATCTTGCTGTCTTTAGAATAATAAAAACATCTTTAACTGCCATATTCTGTGGGCCTCTGAGGCTTTTGAAGACCTTATCTATTTTACCTCATATATGTATAGAATCATATCATTAGCCCTTTAACATTCAGGTGATTTCGGTTTTTGCCTTTCATACATAAAGGACTAGAAACATTTGTGTGCGGGTTATGTCTTTTGAGGAAGAATGGCTGCATCCTCCTGTGGATGTGTCTTAGCTTCTAAGAAGCAGCCTTTTCCCTCATCATCTTTGTACGGTGTTTATATCCCACCAGTAAGAGTAGAAGACCATTACTTCACACTCTCACCATCGCTAGGTGCTGCCAGGCACTCAGCATTAACTGTTGTAAAGGCTTCTTGGTATTTCTTTGTGTTTTGCTCATAATTTAAGATAAGACATAACTTTTTATGTGCTTACTGGCTATTTATGTTTGGTCAAGTGTTATAAAAAAATATCTGGCTTTGACTCTCTTTTTTCTTGTGTTTCTGAGTTGGAAGGAGTGGGGAAAGGAAAGTATATACATTTTGCAAACATGTTCTGTATGCAAGAGCTTTGGTGTCTCTTAAAGGATCAAAAATTTTTTCACATTTTACTGGAGACCTAATGTGGAGTACTGCTGTTTGTTAGTGGGGCTGTAGTGCAGTGGGAGTGAAGGCAGCAGGCTCTCATCCTAGTCTCAGAGCCAGGCAAGCCCAGGGATCTGTCAAAGTCTGGTCAGCTTTTCCTTGCTGTGACAACCTGGCTCTGTCCCTGTTAAAATGTTTGTTTGTTTGTTTGTTTGGAGTGTATGTACATAGTTATGCATGTGCCAAGTGTGCTTGTGCTACTTGGTTTTCTACCCCATGTGGGGACTAGTGGATCAAACTCAAGTCCTCAGTCTTGGTGACAGGTGTCCTTACTGAGTCAGCTATTAGGTTAGGCTCTTCCCTTTGCCTTTGATGAGTCTTAGTGTGCCATATCACCCCACAGACAAAAGCTCTCCCTTCTTCTTTTAGCCCTGGTGTCTTATCTGGGACCCAAGTGACACCTTTGCTGTCCTTCGCCCACGGCATCGTAGCCTTCACCTTTATCTGGAGAAGAATCCAGGTGGGGCTTGGCCATCCTCTTCTCCCGCTTGCTTTTCTTACAGATGTGACTCCTGAGGTTCTGACTGAGACATACCATGCCTTTCCTGTTTCTGGAGAGAAGAGCCTGGCCGTAGTATCCTCCAGCTCTCTGATGGCTTCTCAAAGCTTTGATCCTGTGAATTTGCTACTAGTGGCAGGAGAGATGCTCTTTTTGGTTTCTCTGTTGTAGGGAAAGCCGAGAAGTAGCTGTCATTAGTGGTTAGTGATTCCCCACTGGGTCTGATGCAAGGCCTCCTCTTATCAAGCCTAGTGGAGCTGACTACTCATGTGACAGAGAGGTTGTTTTTCACAGAAAAGCAAAGCCACATTCTCCTGTGTTGCTTTGGGCTTGTCAGCAGCTGTGTATTGAGTGGAAAGTGTTAGCTGCTGTAATCTGCTACACTGAGTTTCTGTCCTGGGTAGTTTCTTAATGTTATGCTCAACATCATTCATGCTTCCAAGTCTTTGCCTCTTCATTCATAAAATCAGAAAAATTACACCCACGCCAGGCATGAGAGTAAGCGACATGTGTAAAATGTCTAAGCTCAGAGCTTAGCAGTATTTCACATCTAATAACTAACAGCTGTTTTCCTCAGGACAAAACTGTCAGATGGTATAGCAGGATACAGCATGCCACCTGCAGTGCCTCGAGCTGTTTTCTGGTTCCTAATGGTGCTCATTTGTGTTTTGGCCTTTTTTATTACTTCATAACATCAGGTTGAAACCTTTAGGCAATGCTTAGTGATGATCGCTAATTCTATTTTGCTATTTTAAAAAAGATATATTTATTTATTATTATTTTTATCTGTGTGGTTGTTTTGCATGTGTGTCTGTCTGTGTGTCACATGCGTGGCCGGTGCCCACAGAGGTCAGAAGATGGCATGGATCGTTATGAGCGCTGAGAACTAAGCCTGGGCCAACAGCAAGTGCTCTTACCCACCAAGCCGTCTCTCCAACCCCAGGCTGGTTTACTATTAATAGTGCTCTCTTTCTGCTGAATCATATTCATGTCACCTTGCCATCTGCACATTTAGTGTGCTAATAGGCAGCAGCAGCCGCAGCAGCCCTAGTCACTGAAGGTGAAAAGCTATCCTGGGGAGATGGCTCAGCTTACCTTGCAAAACACTGGCCATAGTGCTGGGCACACTTGTACTCTCAGTGCTGGAGAGGTGAGAAAGGAAGATCCCTGGGATCCAATGGCCAGCCAGTCTAGCCTGTGTGGTGAGACCTAGGCTTCTGAGAGACTCTGTATCAAAAAAAAACTAGGTAGGGCCTGCAGGATGGCTCAACAAGGAAAGGTGCCTGCCACCAAGACTGGTGACCTTGGCTCAGTCCCTGGAGCCTACATGGTTGAAGGAGAGGATTAATTCCTGTCAGTTGTCCTCTGGCCGCTACATGAGTGTGCATGGCCCTCTCCCCCACAGCTCACTAAAGAAAAGTTTTAACTATATACACAAAAATGGTAGATGGCACTTGAGGGATGAGAGCCAAGGTTGACCTCTGGCCTCTCCACACACTCATGCAGATCCATGTAAGTGTGATCGCATGTGCTCGCAGGTGCACACACACATGCACACAATACAACACCCCCCTAAACACACACACATGCAAAGAGCATTTATCACATGCCTTGCTGAGAAAGAACATCTTAGTGTAGTCTACATGAAGGAGCCATGTCTGAGCTAGATCAAACCAGTTGTCAGTTTATAAGATACAGCAGACAAAAGTGCATGCCAAGCTGCCAAGTCTAGGCTGTGGGAAATGCAGGGCCAACCATGGGACAAAGAGAGTGAGAGAGAGTGAACAGAAGGGAATGTAATGTATTGGTATAGGCACAGGCCACAGGACTGTGTTGTAAGAGGGACCGTGTCCATGTTAGTGGCTGCTGTGTGCTGAGCTGTTTGCGATGTGTATCTTTCTACATATGTATTTTATTTTGCAGTAGAAAGGAACAACTCTGTTAGGTATAGAGTTAAAGCAGGATGGCATTTCTAATTTTCTATTGGTCTGTGTTCTCACTTTTCCCTCAAAGAGATCACTCCCAAGAAAGTGTGGGCTTCCTGTTTCTTTTGCTATAGTTACATGTGTGTGTTCTTTTTCTAATTACTGGATATTTACTTGAAAAGATGAAAGCTGCTAGCCAGGCATGGGGGCACATGTCATTAATCCCAGCACTCAGGAGGCAGAGGCATGTGGATTTCCAGGCTGGCCTGGTCTACAAAGTGAGTCCAGGACAAGAGAAGCCCTGTCTAAAACAAACAAACAAACAAACAAACAATGAAAAGCTCTATTCTGAAAGTTTTGTCATGTGTTGATTGAAGAAAACAAACTGGATTTTTCTCTTGAGTTTGAGGTTAGCAACTTTTACATGATCTTTGTGGTGTGTATGTGTGTGTGTGTGTGTGTGTGTGTGTGTGTGTGTGTTTTCTATGTTACTCTGGCTGGCTGTCCTGGACTTACTTTGTAGACTAGGCTGGCCTTGAATGCACAGCACTCCACCTGCCTCTGCCTCCCAAGTGCTGGCATTAACAGCGTGTTCCACCATACCTGGCTCCCTGTGTTTAAGCCTTTTCTCTCCTTTGCTCTCCCAAAACTTTCAAATATGCACCTAAGGTAAAATGAAAGGAACTTACTTACATTCAAGATTTTCCCTTCTTCCCTCCAAAACTTCTATCTCTGCTTACTCTCCCAAAAGTTTCAAATGCACACCAAAGAATTTTCTCCCTAATCTATTAACTTTGTCTTCCACCCACATATATGTTCCAGTACCCTGCCAGACTTCCTACATCCAGGACAGCGCCAAAGCAGCTACCCACAGGTGCTCCAGTGCAACCTCACAGATCAGTCAGCTGGACTTGCATTGTCCCTCCTAGCCACGGATTTCCTCAGATCCTGGATTGTTGGCTCTGTTGTGTTGGAATGGTGTGCTTCAGACATGGGACAAACAGCTCCAGGTTCTCCCAGCACTCTTCAGTTCCTATCTGCTGCAGCACATGGCTGATATAGCCTGCCTTCTACCCTGAACTTTCAGGACAGAGCTTTTCCGTCCCCTTCTCCATGTAATCTGGACATTTTGTTGCTGTTGCCTTTTCCCTCTCTTACTCTCTCTTTCCCCTTACATGGTAGCCAAGAGCTGTATTCAATGAACCTACATTCAAATAATTTAATTTACCTTGCTTGAAAAGCAATCCAGGGTCCTCAATTTTTTAATTATAGGAAAAGAGAGGTATGTTAGCATACTGTCCCCAGTCTGCCTAACAACCTATGATGTCATTACCTGCCTGCCACTAGGAGTGCCCATGACCAGGATTATAAAAAGGGCAAACCCACCTTGTCTCTTTCTCTCTCTTACCTTTTTCTACCTCTCTTGCTCCTCTTTCATACTCTGCCTCTCCTCTTCCTCTCACTTGCTCTGTCTGTCTGTCTGTCTGTCTGTCTCTTTCTCACTTCCATGCTCATATAATAAACCTCTTCATGTCATATTTGTTGCCTGGCATCTTGTTTTTTAATCATTACAGTTTTGACTCTAGAGCTTCTGCCCTTGAGCTGATGCCTGTGTCCTGACTGACACAAGCTGTAGTCATCGACGGTGACAAGGCCCCACTGATTAGCTGAGATGAGGCAGATGCAGAAGGACCGCTTCACTTTAGTGCTTTTGTAGGGAGCTTGCTCATTGTTACCTCCTCTATCTTGTTGATCTCTAAAATGCATGGCTTCTTGCTGTTTATAAGTTTATCTCCCCGCTCTTGTGAAAGGACAAGGGATAGAGGATCACTAGAGCTCCTCATTTGAATCAGAAAGTCAGGGTTCTTCTAATAATGAAGCGGTGGTTATCCTCCTTACGTCCAGAACAGGCCCCCCAGTGGCAGCACTGCTGACAATGTCCTAAATGAGGGTATGGGCTCGGCTCAGGCTGGACTCTGGCCAGGAAAACAATAGGAACGCTAGCAAATAAACTGAGCATTCCTCAGAGACCTTGTGAAACAGGTTCCTGTTTGTCAGGAAAAAAAAACCATTATTTCTCTTACCTGTCCCCCACAACCAACTATGTCCAACGATGGGCATCTACCTTCCAATTAACTCAAACCAGCCTGTAACAGATCAAAGTCCCTGAGCTAGCTTCCAGACTGAGCCCCAATCCCTACCCCCATGGGGCTTGTCTGTGAATCCACTAAATTCAAGCTGGCTTTTGGAGATGAGAGTGTCCTTCTGTAATTCATCTGGCCACAGGAGTACCTGCTTAGAATGTTTAATGTAAAGTTAAAGTGCCCCTGTCCTGCTAATCAACTGGCAGCTTCTGGAATCCCTGGTGGTGTCAGGTAGCTATGGGTACCAGAAGGAGGAGCCACAGCATGCAGCTGTTGACTTTTGGGTGGTGACTTTGTTAGTTGTTAAACGTATAGATATTGTTAAGCATATAGGAGGCAGAGACAGGCGGATCACTGTGAGTTCGAGGCCAGCCTGGTCTACAAAGTGAGTCCAGGGCAGCCAAGGCCACGCAGAGAAACACTGTTTCAAAAAACCAAAAAAGTGTACATGTGACTGTATTACTCCTCTTGTAGTATCTTGTGGCAGCTAGGAGTATAGATTCAGCAGCCAGATTCAGTACAAGGTCTAGCCTGCTACAAGGTCTAGCCTTCTACTATTGTCAGGTTTGTATTCTTGGGTAAGCACCTTTAAGTTTCCAGACCTCTGATTCTTATTTATATTTTTATTTAAAGGTTTTAAGTTATTTGCCAGGCATGAGAGCACACACCGTTTATCCCAGCACTCTGGAGGCAGAGATAGGTGGATTTCTATGAGTTCAAGGCTAGCCTGGTCTACATAGTGGGTTACAGCAAGCCAAGGCTACACAGTGAGACCCTGTCTCAAATATTTAAAAAAAATTTTTTTTGGAGACTTAATTTATTCTCTCTCTCTCTCTCTCTCTCTCTCTCTCTCTCTCTCTCTGTGTGTGTGTGTGTGTACAAGTGTTTTAGCTACGTGCATGTCTTTGTGCAGATACATGCATCTGGTAACCAAGGAGACCAGAAGAGGATCCCTCTGGACGTGGAGGAAACAGCCACTGTGAGCCTCCAGGTAGGTGCTGGGAACTGAACCCAGGTCTTCTGCAAGAGCAGCAAATTCTCTTAACTGATGAGCCATTTCTCTAGCACCCCACCCCATTCCCCCAAAACAATGCTTATTTTTTGGTGTATGTGCATTTGCATGCCGCACAGTACACCCTGCTGTCACAGAGCAACTTTCAGGACTCAGCTCTTTCCGTCCACCATGGGTTGCAGGGATCCAACTCAGGTGGTCAGGCTTGTGTGGTGAGCACTTTTGCCCTGCTGCACATTTTAAAAGTGGAGATAATAGTTCTTGCTTCATAGACTCACTACAGGGATGGCATAATAAAGTGTAATGTGAGTACCTATGTACTTACACAACCTTAGACAGGCTGCTTGCAACATAAATTCTTAGCAAATTCAGCTTTGCTGAGCAGTTGTTCTGGTGTGGCCTGGTGTGTGCCTCTCTGGACTCTCTTAACCACTTTGCCACCTCTTCCCCGGATTACAACTATCGCTTCCTGTAGATGTCTCCACTCCCACTAGACAGTTCTGTCTCTGCGTCAAGTGAATAAAAACATACCTATATGTTAAGATTAAGGGAACTGGAGAGGGCTGGGCATCAGGGAATAGACATTGGAAATGACCCCTCAAGATTAATAATTACTGGGACACCTACAAGGATTGTTTCATGTCTCTGAAATCAGAAAATAAGAATTTTAATCAAGTCCTTTCATCATAACCTTAGAATTTTTAAAATCATGCTATAAGAAAGTTGGGGGTAGAGAAACGTCTGTGTATATCTGGAGGGTACAGAACCAAGATGTGAGGAGGGGAGCTGAAAATGGCTCACTCCACCTAGTTCTGGTGTGTGGAGCCAGGCTGTGCAGCTTGGATGAGAGAAGAGAGGAGCCAGCCAAGGACACTGGGACAGGAAAGGCAGGGGAGGATGAAGAGTAAGTTCAGTTTATTCAGGGCGTGGGACACTAAGGTGGTGGAGGCGCTTTGCAACCCAACAGTCTCAGTTCGATCCCTATCGCCCACTTGGTGGAAGATGAGAACTGATTTAATTCCAGCAGGTTGTCCTCTGGTCCCCTAAACTGTGTCATAGTCACAGGAAGTAGAGGGACCAGAAGAGCTAAGGCTGTGCTAACCAAGAACGGTGAGCGGGCTGTGGGCAAGCACCACATGCAGAGAATGTGTAAAAACATTAAACAGAATCTGTTTCTTTCCATATTTTCCCTGAAACCCATCATCTTTTTGAAAGAATTTCTCTACCAGTCTGTTTCTCTGGGCACCCAGCTCATGACAGATTAGAAAGAACAAATGAAAAAAGGTGCCTTGCTTGATGCAGGAGGAAATCTTACTAGTGAGGTTAGAAGAGGGAAGAGGGACTGAGTCTGACAGAGATAAAAAGAAAAAGGATTCAGGCAAACTTAATACAAGGTCAAAGGTTTTATGTTTAAATAGCATGACTAAACTCAAGAGCTGAATTTTCAAGTCACCATTAGAAGTCTGTTTTAATTTTAATTGTTTTTATAAGAAGAGGGACAGTGCAATTTTTATAGGACTTTCATGAAAAAAAAATTTAAAACACATCTGAAAACTAAAAAGGATAACAATCTTCATGTATTTGGAAATTTCTGTTATATGGACTATTTTACACTTGTTTGTATCTAGGACAAAGCAGAGAGGGTCTTGAGAGGTAAGTTACAACATGCATTTGTCACTGACAATCCATTAATATACTCTAGGTTTATTGTTTGGTTTTCCTTCTGATTGTTTTTTGTTGTTGTTGTTGTTTCTTTTTAAAACAAGGCTTCTTTATGTAGCCCTGGCTGTATTGGAACTCACTATGTAGACCAGGGCTGGCCTTGAACTCACAGCGATCTGCCTGCCTATGCCTCCAGAGTGCTGGGATTAAGGTGTGCTATGAACATAGTTGAGCAAGTGTCCTTGTATGGTGGAATGTCTTTTGGGTATATGCCAAGGAATGATATAGCTGAGTTTTGAGGTAGAGCTGAGTTTTGAGGTAGGTAAGTTTCTGAGAAACTGCCAGATTGATTTTCAAAGTGGTTGAACCAGTTGGCACTCCCCCCAGCAATGGAGGAGTGTTCCCCTTGCTCTACAGTCTTCCAACATGTGATGTCACTTGAATTTTTGATCTTAGCCATTCTGACATATAAAAAATGGAATCTGCATTTCCTTGATGGATAAGGGTGCTGAGCATTTCTTTAAGTGCTTCTTAGCCATTAAAGATCTCTCTGGTAAGAATTCTGTTTAGCTGTGTACCCCATTTTAAATTGGGTTATTTGGTTTGATGGTGTTTAATTTCTTGAGTTCTTTATATATTTTGGATATTAGCCCTCTGTCAGATGTAGGGTTGCTAAAGATCTTTTCTCATTCTGTAGGCTATCATTTTGTCCTATTGACAGTGTCCTTTGCTTTGCAGAAGCTTTTCAGTTTCATGAGGACCCATTTTATTAATTGTTGATCTTAGTGCCTGAGCTGTTGGTGGTCTTTTCAGGAAATTGTCTCCTGTACCAATGCAGTCAAGGCTATTCTCCACTTTCTCTTATAACAGATTTAATGTATCAGGTTGAGGTCTTTGATTCACTGGGGCTTGAGCTTTGTGCAGGGTGATAGATATGGATTTATTTGCATTCTTCTACATGCAGACATCCAGTTAGACTAGCACCATTTGTTGAAGATGTTTTCTTTTTTTCCATTTTTATGGTTTTGGCTTCTTTGTAAAAAATCAGGTGTCTGTAGGTGTGTGAGTTTATTTCTGGGTCTTCAGTCTAATTCCATTGATCAGCCTGTCTGTTTTTATGCCAAAACCATGTAAGTTTTATTACTATTTTTCTGTAGCATAGCATGAAATCAGGGATTGTGATACCTCCAGAAGTTTTTTTTTGTACAAAATTATTTTTTCATATGAAGTTGAGAATTTCTCTTTCAAGGTATGTGAAGAATTGTGTTGCAATTTTGATGGGAATTGCATTGACTGTAGATTGCTTTTTGGTAAAATGGCTATTTTTAATCTGTTAATCCTAGTGATCAATGAATATGGGAGATCCTTCCATTTTCTGATATCTTCTTCAATTTCTTTTTTCAAAGACTTGAAGTTCTTGTCATACAGGTCTTTTACTTGCTTGGCTAGAGTTACACCAAGGTATTTTATATTATTTGTTGTAACAGTGAAGGGTCTTATTTCCCTAATTTCTTCCTCAGCTTGTTTATCATTCATGTAAAGGAGGGCTACTTTATTATTTTTTTTGACTTAATTTTGTGTCCAATCACTTTGCTGAAGGTGTTCATCAGCTGTAGGAATTCTCTGGTAGAATTTTGGGGTCACTTACTAACATATCTTTGGGGATAGTGATACTCTGATGACTTCCTTTCTAATTGGTACCCAATTTGGTCTCTTCTAGTTGTCTTATTGCTCTAGCTAGAATTTTAAGTATTATATTGAATAGATGCAGAGAGAGTGATCAGCCTTGTCTTGTCCCTGATTTTAGTGGAATTGCTTTAAGTTTCTCTCCATTTAATTTGATGTTGGCTATTGGCTTTCTTTATGTTGCCTTCATTGTATTTAGGTATGTGCATTGTATCCCTGATCTCTCCAAGACTTTTAGCATTAAGTGTTGGATTTTGTCAAAGGCGTTTTCAACATCTATTGAGATGATGATATTTTTTTTCCCTTTCAGTGTGTTTATATGGTGAATTACATTGATGGATTTTCATATAGTAAAACATCCCTGCATTCCTGGCATGAAGCCTACTTGATCGTTGTAGATTATGTCTTTGACGTGTTCTTGGATTTGGTTTGCAAGTATTTTATTGAATATTTTTGCACCAATATTCATAAGGGAGATTGGTCTGAAATTCTCCTTTGTTGAGTCTTCGTGAGGTTTAGGTATCAGGGTGACTGTGGTTTCATAGAATAAGTTTGACAATGTTTCTTCTTTTTCTATTTTTGTGGACTAGTTTGAGGGGTATTGGTAGTAGCTATTCCTTGAAAGTCTGGTAGAATTCTGTGCTAAAACTTACGGCCCTGGTTTTTTATTTTGTTTTGTTTTGTTTTGTTTTTTTGGCTAGAAGACTTTAATGACTGCTTCTATTTCCTTATGGATTATAGGACTATTTAAATTGTTTACCTGATCTTAATTTAACTTTAGCAAGTGGTATATATCAAGAAAATTATCCATTTCATCTAGATTTTCCAGTTTTGTGGAGAACAGGCTTTTGGAGTAAGACCTAATGATTCTTTGCATTTCCTCAATGTCTATTGTTATGTCCCCCCTTTTCATTTCTGATTTTGTTAATTTGGATACTGTTCCTTTTATTTAGTTTGGCTAAGAGTTTGTCTATCTTGTTGATTTTCTCAAAGAACCAGCTCTTGGTTTTGTTGATTCTTTGTATTATTCTCTTTGTTTCTAATTTATTGATTTCAGCCCTGAGTTTGATTTCCTGTTGTCTACTCCACTTGGGTATGTTTGCTTCATTTTGCTCTAGAGCTTTCAGGCATGCTTTTAAACTGCTAGTATGAGATGTTTCCAATTTCTTTATGAAGGCAATTAATGCTATGGAATTTCCTCTTAGCACTGCTTTCACTGTGTCCTATATGTTTAGGTATGTTGTGCCTTCTTTTTCATTGAATTCCAGAAAGTCTTTAACTTCTTTCTTTATATCTTCCTTGATCCAGTGGTCGAGTAGTGAGTTGTTCAGTTCTCATGAATTTCTAGGCTTTCTGTTGTTCCTGTTGTAGAATGCCAGCTTTAATCCATGGTGATCTGATAAAATACAAGGGGTTATTTCAATTTTCTTGTATCTGTTGAGGCTTGCTTTGTGACATGGTCAATTTTGGAGACGGTTCTATGAGGTGCTTAGAAGAATGTATAGTCTTCTGTGTTTGGGCAAAATGTTCTGTAGATATCCGTTAGGTCTATTTGATTTATAATGTCTTTTTAAAAGTGGTGTTGTTGTTTTTAAAGATTTTATTTATTTATTTTATGTATATGAGTACTCTATCTGCATGTACACCTGTATGCCAGAACAAGTCATTAGAAGGTATAGATGGTTGTGAGCCACCATGTGGTTGCTGAGAATTGAACTCAGGACCTCTGGAAGAGCAGACAGTGCTCTTAACTGCTGAGTCATCTCATCAACATCACGTCTTTTAGTTTCATTATTTCTCTGTTTAGTTTCTGTCTCGACGACCTATCCATCGGTGAGAGTGGGGTGTTCAGATCTCCCATTATTAGTTTATAGGGCTAAATGTGTAATTTAAGCTTTGGTAATGCTTCTTTTATGAATGTGAATGCCCTTGTATTTGGGGCACAAACGTTCTGTTCTCCCCCATCTCTTTTCATTAACTTTGGTTGAAAGTTTATTTATTAGATATTAGAATTGTTATTCCAGCTTGCTTCTTGAGTCTGTTTTCTTGGAAAATCTTTTTTTAGCCTTTTATGTTTCTTGTATGCAGCATTATGATGGATCTTGTTTTTGCATCCATTCTGTTAGCTTATGTATTTTTACTGGGGAATTGAGTCCATTGATGTTGAGAGATATTAATGACCAATGATTGTTAATTTCTGTTATTTTGATGTTTATGGTGATTGTGTGTGTGTGTTTCTTTTGATTTTGCTGGTGTGAAGTTATTTCCTATGTGTATTTTGGGTGTAGTTAGCTTCCTTGAGTTGGAGTTTTCCTTCTAGGATCTTCTGTAGGGCTAGATTTGTGGATAGATATTGTTTAAATTTGATTTTGTCATGGAATATCTTGTTTTCTCCATTTATGGTGATTGAAAGTTTTGCTGAGTGTATTAGTCTGGGCTGATATCTGTGATATTTTAGAGTGTGCAAGATATCCACCAAGGCCCTTTTGGCTTTTAGAATCTCTGTGGACTAGTTGGGTGCAGTTCTAATATTTTTGGCTTTGTATGTTACTTGACCTTTTCCCCCTGCAAATTTTAATATTCTTACTTTATTTTGTACATTTAGTGGGAGGATTTTCTTCTCTCTTTAGGTTGGGGAAGTTTTATTCTATGATTTTGTTGAAAAAATTTCCGGGGCCTTGCAACTGGGAGTTGTCACCTTCTTCTATTCCTATTATTTTAAGTTTGGACTTTTCATACTGTCTCAGATTTCTTAGCTTTTTAAAAAAGATTTACTTATTATTTATACAGTAGTCTGTTTGCATGTATTCCTGCAAGCCAGAAGAGGCCAATGGATCTCATTATAGATGGTTATGAGCCACCATGTGGTTGCTCGGACTTGAACTCAGGACCTTTGGAAGAACAGCCACTGCTCTTAACCTCTGAGCCATCTCTCCAGCCCCTGATTTCTTGGGTTTTTTTTTTTTTTTTTTTTTTTTTTTGGCGTTAGGAACTTTTTTGATTTTACACTTTCTTTGACTGATGTATTGATTTCTTTAATCGTATCTTCTACACCTGAGATTCTCTCTTCCATCTCTTGCATTCTGTTGGTGATGTTTGTATCTCTAGTTCCTGTTCTCTTCCCTAGGCTTTGCATCTCCAAGGTTCCTCCAATTTGTGTTTTCTTTGTTGCTTCTATTTTCATTTTCAGGCCTTGAATAGTTTTATTAATTCCCTTCATCTGTTTTACTGTATTTTCCTGCATTTATTTAAGGGATCTATTAATTTTCTCTTTAAAGACTTCTGTCATCTTTATAAAATTGTATTTAAGGTCATCTTCTTGTGATTCAGCTATATTGGATATCCAGGTCTTGCTGTAGTAGGATATCTGAGTTCTGATTGTACCATATTACCCTGGCTTTTGTTGGTTGTGATTTTATACTGGCCTTTAGTCACCTGTTTGTCCCTGGTTGTGTTTGGATATCCTTGATGTCAGCAGGACTCCTCGGGGTGGCAGGCAGAGCCTTGGGCCTGACAAGGGAGCACAGGGAACATCACACTGCCCACCTCTGTTGGCTGTGCCCAGGTGGGCATGAATGTTCCTGGGGTCCGTAAAGCCTCCTTGGGAAGGGAGACAGAGCCGTGGGCTTGATGATGGAGCTCAGAGGACAGAGTGCAGCTTACCTCTGCTTGCTGTGCCCCAGCAGGCAGGGGAATGGCAGGGAGTGATCTAACCTGGATGTTCCTGGGACCTGGCAGGCCTCCTCCAACATTAGTTTCTTTGTATCATATTTTTCCTCATTAAAATTTCAAATGTAAAATTATATGCTATATAAATTCTAAAAGAATAAATATTTAAAAAGTAAAGCAAGAGCTGTTTTAAAAGGAAAAGATTACCAGTAGTTTTCAGATCTTTCACCCCCAAATGTACAAACAAATTATACCATTGGCAGATAGTGGGCATATGTCTAGTGTCCATTCCCAACCATAGAATTGATGATTTCAGAGCATTGATAAAGATCCATGTGATTTCCCAATTTTCTTCAGCTATCCTGTTAGAGAAGTCCTTTATAAACATATTAAACTGTACCTTTAATGTCAGCTGAGTGTGCCACCTTTTCTTTAAAAGTACATAATTAACAAGTGTCCCACTGTGTGGAAAATATTTCCATAGAAGTTAGAAACTGTGAAGTATAATCTTGATTTTAGGATAATGACCGGATTACGATAAGATAATATATATAGCTTACTCCTTTCCATATATTATGAGCTAGGCTATTTCTTTTGTGCCTGAAGATAAAAACTAGTTTTGGTTAGGAAAAATCTGAAGTCTAGCATATATGTGAAAATGTATTGCCAACACACCTCACTATACCACAGTCAGCCCCAACTATTTTCCATTCTGTCATTTGTGGGAAAGATTAAGCTTTGTCACAGGTGGAAGCAGTCTTGGCGGGCTTTACCCTTGGGGCACACCATAAATACCTTGTGAGAGACTGTTTGGAGCCTTCCTGGGCTTAGAATTCAGGAAGCCTACCTGGGAACCCCACCGTGGCTATTGTTTTCCTAATTGACCCTCGAAGGGAGGAGGAGACCGCCCTTTGCATGTGACTGGGAAGGTGGTGAGGAGAAAAAACAAGAGGTAGAGAGGAGGAAGGAGAAGGCGCGGAGAGAGAGGAGGGGACCGGACCAGCTCGTGGGACTGAGACACCTAAGGACCCGTCCTGCCGAAGGATTCCAGGAGGTTTTAATCTTCTGTCCCTTTAACCTTTTTTTCCTTCTTGTATATGCTAGTTGGGTTGTATAATAAAGTTTAATTGTTAATAAACAGAGCCAACATCTGGCGCCCAACGTGGGGCCTGATGGGTTCCATAATCCCTAATGATATGAGGGAAGATTCAGTATTCCACGGGATAGAAATGTTGTTTCAGGGTATTGGCAAAATTGCAACTGCTGTTGCAAAACTCTTTTCTGCATTATACTTAGAGGGAATTCTTTGTTTTCTCATTGTCCTTTTATTACAATATTTCGTGCTTAGAAGGATTAGAAGACAGGCTAATGGCATAGAAAAGCCGAAAGGGTCAGTAAGTTCTATCCTTTTGGAAAAGATTACAGATTTGACTGGACAGATAGAAAGGCTAAGGAATGAAAATGAAGGGATGGGAAAGCGGATAGAATTTTTGGCATTTGGTAGTGATGAAGGACAGAAAATAGAGAGACCGGAAAGCCAAAAAAGCCAGGAAGAGTCAATAAGCTCTATCCTTTTGAAAAGAATTACTGACTTGACTGAACAAATGGGCAAAATGCAGAAAAAACTGGAAGGGCTGGAAAAGCAGAAGGTACCTTTGGTTAAAAAGGGTGGAGAAGGTCTGGAACCAGAGGCAAAGGAAGCCAGACCGACCAAAAGGTCTTTAAAAGTAAATGTACCAGTGGAGGATACCTCCACAGTCACCCAGGCACCTTCAGCTTTTCCAGTCACTGTAAGACATGTAATCGAGCCAAATGGTGCTGAGGGTCATGACGAAATAGCCTGGTGTCCTGTAGACATGATGGATTTAAAACATTTTAAGGAATCCGTCATCAGATATGGTATGCATTCTAACTTCGTTAAACAAATGTTAAACAGCTGGGCCTATCAGAATAGACTTGTTCCCCAAGATTGGAAAAATTTAGTTTCAGCGGTATTGAAAGCGGCACAACAGTTACAGTGGTTATCATGGTGGCGAACAGAGGCTATAAAAATAAAACAAAAAAATATCACACAGAGAATAAATATTAATAGAGATCAATTACTTGGTGATGGACCATATACTAACATGAGAGAGCAAATTCAAGCTGACGATAGAGTGATTGAACAATGTCTGGGAGCTGGTAGAGGAACCTGGAAAAAAAACTATTCCCTTTACTAAGGTGTTCCAAGGACCTCTGGAGCCCTTTACAGAATTTTTACAGAGATTAGGATCTGCTATGGATAAGGCGATGCCAGATTCTGATAACAAAAAGGCATTAAAACTTATCATGGCTTATAAAAATACAAATGCTAAATGTAAGAAGGTGCTTAGACCGTTAAAGGAAAGAGGCGCTCCATTAGATGACTGGGTAAAGGAGACAGTTAATATCAACTCTCAAGAATATCAGAATAATATTGTGGGACAAGCTTTAGTCAGAGAGCCCAGATATCATAATACTCGGTGCTTCAATTGTGGTCAAATCGGTCATGTGCAAAGAAACTGTAAAAATAGAAGGCGCACTAACCCAGGAGATAATGTAACTCATAGAAGAGAACAAGGAGGTTCTGGTTATGATGGTAATGAGGTACCAAGACTCCCAGGGTACTGTAGTCGCTGTGAAAAAGGGAAACATTGGGCTCGAGATTGTCAATCTAAGCGAGATGTGCAAGGCAATATCTTGCCGACGAGAAACGGCAGGAGGGGGCCATCGGCTCGGGCCCCCATAAACAATGCCAGCCAAATTCCTTTGGCCAGTCAAAAAGTGACAAACCCGCAGAAAAACGGGAACTAAGTGTTAGCGATCTAATGCATGCTACTGAAGGCAGTGCAGCCTTGGATCTGGCTTCAAATATGTCTCTTACCCTAACTCCTCAGGTTGAATGTTACAAATTAAATACTGGTGTTTTTAGACCTTTGCCTTCAGGCACAGTAGGATTGGTTCTAGGAAGAAGCGGGCTGACTTCTCAAAGTTTTATTGTACATCCCGGTATTATAGATGGAGATTCTAAAGGGGAAATAAAAATCTTGATATGTATAAAAAAGGAGATGAAAATTGATGCTGGGAATAGGATTGCTCAACTCCTACTGTTTCCTTACATTAAGGGCAAAGCCGCTCCAGTAGAAAGGACTAGTGCGTTCGAGAGCACAGGGACACATGTGTTCTGACAAACAGTAATTAATGATCAGAAACCCAAGTTAATTATACAATTAAATGGTATTAAAATAGAAGGCTTGGTAGACAGTGGAGCTGATGTCTCCATCATTTGCCAGAAGTCTTGAAACCAAACTTGGCCACTTAAAAAGGTTTATACAAAAATTGTAAAAATTGGTAAGTTATCTCAAATAAAACAAAGTGTACAGTGACTTAAGTGTGTGAGACCAGATGGGCAGATAAAAAGGCTAAAACCCTATGTGGCTAACATTCCTATAAATCTATGGAGAAGAGACCTTTTACAGCAATGGGGTACTCAGATTACTATTCCTGCAAATACTGAGATAAAAAAGGTTAAAACAATGGGTAAATTGATATGCGCTTCTAGGGAAGAGATTAACATAAGTGATCAGAGGTGACCACAAGCTATGCCCATTGTCCCACCTCAAAATTCTTCAAGTTTAAAATGTCAAAATTTATAAGAGGGGCCATTGCTGAGATACCAACCGCCTTGCCCCTAAAATAGATTTCAAACAGACCTGTAAGACAAGAGCAGTGGCCCTTAACAAAAAAAAACAGGCGCTTCACGGTTTAGTGCAAGAGCAGCTAGAGGCTCAACACATCAAAAAATCTTCCAGTCCCTAGAATTCCCCTGTGTTTGTGGTAAGAAAGAAATCAGGTGGATGGAGAATGATAACAGATTTGAGGGCCATAAACAAGGTGATTCAACCCAACAAAAACATTTTTTTTTCTTCAAAGAATAAATCAAATATGCTTATTCAATGAGAGCCCCGTGGTTGGTCTTTTGCATGTTGGAAAGGTGTTGTTGTTTTTTTTTTTTTAAACAAACTTATTTATTCTTTGTGAATTTCACATCATGTGCTCCAATCCCATTTACCTCCCTGTCCCTTCATATCTGCGCTCTGCCGTTGCAACCTCCCCCTAAAAGAAAATAAATAATAAAAACAAAACAAAACAAAACAGAACAAAAAATATCTCTCCCTGGAAGCTGCAGTGTGTCCCACAATATACCCTTTTGCCCAAACAGTTCTATTTGCAAATGTTCATTGCAATGAGTCATTGGTCTGGTTTGGGGCCTCTGGCTTCTGCTACACTATCAATTCTGGATCCTTACCCAGACTCCTCTTGGATATCCTGTTGCTGCCCTGTGTCGTGGAGATCCTGCAGCTTTGGCTCTGCAGGACTGGCCCCTTCACATGCTCTAGGTGGGCTGACTCAGAGTCCTGGATCTGGCCCTGAGAGGAAGCTGAGCTGATCAGCCCACCAGCTCTCCTGTGCTCATACCACAAGGAATTGCAGAAAATTGGTTATCAATATTTACTATTATTACTCATAATTATTATGGCAGTTATTTTTTTTTAAACTCACCACCATATCAATAAAATATTCAGACATCTGTTTGATTTTTTTTAATAAGTCTTAAACTCTGGTGCTGGGCAGATATAAACCCCCTAAGCTACTTTGTTACCTCCGAGTCCCACATCCCATGCCAATTGCTCTCATAATTCCTAGCCAGGCTACTTCCCACCCAATATCCCATAAATACCTATACACGTTTCTCAAATGCATTGTTTCTCTCTGTCGCTTGATCCTCAGAGCAGGCTGTTTGTTTACACTAGCCTACAGCAGGTCTGCCTCCTCTTCTCCTCTCCTGTGCCTCTCTCACCTGCTCCGATGATCCTCCTGCCCTCCAAGCCCTCAAACCTTAGCTCTGCCTACCTTTCTTTTTCCTTGCCCCATTATAGGCATTTATTTAACCAGTCAGGGATAGTTTGGGAGCAAGGGTACACAGACACCATTTTGGTATACATGAGCGTCTGTTCATAGAACAGCAAAGATCTCAGGGACAAACAATTAAATACAAAGCACGTTACAATCAGGACCAGGTCTCCCCCAACTGGCTAGTGCCAGCTCTTCTGTCCCTGGGGCAGCCCTCCCGAGCCCATGTAACCAGGGCCAGCTCACCCACCTGCTGCACGTGGGGAGGAGAGGGTAACTAACTGCATGGCACATGAGGGGCAGGTACAGCTCACCCACATTCCCCCCTATCCCCCTACCCAGCCTTCCAGCCAACAGGGCCACTCTACTGTACTCCTCCAAGTGCGTGTGGGCTTGGGGCTCGTGAAAGGTGGGGCCAGCTCTCATGCTTTCCTGCCCTTGAAGCCAACTCACTCTCTTGTTGCAAGTGTGTGTGTGTGTGTGTGTGTGTGTTGGGGTGTGTGGGAGGTGAGATGAGGAGTTGGGGCGTGGAAAGGTGTTATATTTATATTGGCCATTTGTGATTTGTGCTCAGTGATAATCCTCCAAGGGCCATGTCTGAAGTTTTCATAGAAACTTCTCAACTAGTAGTATTTCATATAAATCAGTGCCTTCCTGGTCTACATAAAGGATACTTACAAAATGAAGTTTTGTAGTAGACAGACATATGGTTTGTGTAGAGGTCTAATAGGCATGTACTAGGAAGTTTTTTTTTTCTTTTAATCTGCTCCTTTATTCATGGGTAGCAATAATGATTTTCTTCTGAGGTTTGTTTACCCTGGTAGCTGGTATCCTTTTGTGCTGTTTTATTGCTTATACTATTCAGCAAGAGCAGAGGCTTGATACAGAGTTTTGTGTGTCACCATAGACTTCTTTTGCAATAAGGAACACACTCCGTGCCATACCAAAGTGAGTTTATTGACATTCCTTGAAGATGTATGATGGAAGAGAAAGCGAGGCCTGAGTATCACGTGACATTTCTTTGTAGATGTAAGCAAAATCAGCCCAGTAATATGGACATCTCCTGTTATTGACTAGAACAAAGACTTGTAAACAAAATCTTTATGGACATTTCCTTAGATAATGGAAACTGCAAGAAGTAGACTAATGGAACAATATTTACTCTATACACTACCTCTAGGCACCTTTTATCTACTAGAACAAAGGGACTACATGTCATTAACAGGAAAATAATACTTTCTCTTTTGACTTCGTGGTAGCTGGAAAAGTCATCCCGTACATTTATGATACAGTATTGCAGTAGTTTTAATAACGAACACTGAAAGACATAATAGTAATAATAATAATAAGAAGAAGAACAAGAACAAGAATTATAATAAAGCACCACATTTTGTTATGTAAAGTTCTAACTACTTTCATTTGAAAGTGTTTCATCTTGACTGGGAAAACATTTGTTTTCTGAACTCAAATTTCATACCCATGGCTTGACATATGAACTGACAATGAGATTGCATATTGTTAGATATTTCAAGGAAAACTCAGCACACTGGTCTGCCATACAAATATTCTTACTGTTGAGTGACATAGCTTAATTAGTAATGGGAAAACTATTTAAATCTTTCATGATGAAAGCTTGCCAAGATATCATTTAGCATTCTATTATTTTCATTAACTTTCCTGAAATGTTTGTGCTATAATAGTGATAGTAGTAAAAACATCACAAGGTCTTCCAGCTTATGTACTTCCAGCTTATATACACCAGATGACACGGAGGATTCAGTAGCTCTGATCTTGGAGAATCAATTTCTATTGGGGAGATTATCATCTTCATGTTATTGCATGAAATATTTGTGTTATCTATAAAAGTATGATAACACCTTATAGCCTTTTTCAAAACTGTAACATAATTTTTAATTTTTTTGTCTCCCCAAAAGGCCTTTATATAAAGCATAAAACTCTGCTTTATATAAAGCATAAAACTCCCCCAAAAGGCCTTCATATATAGCATAAAACTATATAGAGAAAAATCTTGTTTTAGGGGCTTATGACTTATAAGTGATTGTTTTGCAATTGCCTTCAAGGAGGAAAAAAGTTACTCAAAGGGTTATATGATTTGAGATGATTTATATCTCAACCATTAAAATTAATAGAAAAATTATTTCTACAATAATTTTCTTATACGTTAGTGTATATACATATAAATATATATAGTTATATGTATATATATTGAAATTATGTAATTTTAAAACCAGTCTCATATATGAAGTAAAATATTTTTTCATGACTAACTTCTGAACTCCTCTTCCCCTTGTTTTCCTTCTTAAATGTAAGGCTGACATCACATGTTGGGCTCTATGAAGCTTTCCATTCTTTCGGCAACTTTGGTGTTGATATTGATGGCACTTTCTATCTTTCTCAAATACTACTGCTGTGTGATGAGGGCTTCATAACTCCCCAGCCAGACCTGAGGACCCACTGACAGCTGCTGGTTGCTGAGGGTCAGTTTTCTTTCTTTCTTTCTTTCTTTTTCTTTTTTATTTTTTTCAAAACAGGGTGTCACTATGTAGCTCTGGATATCCTGGAATTCACTCTGTATACCAGGTTGGCCTTGAACTCACAGAGATCTGCTGTTTCTGCCTTCCAAGTGCTGGGATTAAAGGCATGCACCACTACTGCCCAGCTATGAGAGTATGTGTATATATATACATATATATATATATATATATATATATATACACACACACACACACATATATATATATATATATATATATATATATATATATATATGACCTCCAGGGGTGGCCTCATACTAATTAATATATGGACTGATAGAACAATTGGACTCAATGGTTTATTAAAAAAAAAAAGATGACATGACATGACATTGAGAAAGAATTGAAGGCTGAGGAGTGGATCTGGAAGGAGTTTGGGAGAAGAGCGCTGTGTGACTGATTAAACTACATTGTAAATATTCTCAAATAATTAAAAAATTATATTAGAAATACTATTGCTCTTATGTTTGCTTCTTGGGATTCATGCAGAGCCTGTCATTACAGTAGAGATATAATTAAAAATTAGCTTTAAAAAACCCACATTTCCCCATTCTCCCATGCGTCTCTCACCAAGAGTCCCAATAGGGATGTCCTCACATCTGTCCCACTTTCCTGACAAGTGAAGACTTTCATGGGACATGCCCCTTGGGCTAGTGTGCAGATATAAGTGAGTATATACCATCTGACTCTTGCTGCTTCTGGGTTAACTCACTCATTATGATCATTTCTAGTTCAATCCATTTGTCCACAGATTTTGGGAATTCCTTGTTTTTAATAGCTGAGTAGTATTCCATAGTGTATATGCACCACAGTTTCTTTATCCATTCTTCTACTGCACCCAGAGGAAGGATAGCAGGCTACCAAGGAGAGACTTGATACCCTATGAGCATATACAGGGGGAGGAGGTCCCCCTCAGTCACAGTCATAGGGGAGGGGAGTAAGGGGAAAATGGGAGGGAGGGAGGGTGGGAGGATACAAGGGATGGGATAACAATTGACATGTAATATGAATAAATTAATAAAATATATTAAGCCAGTCTGTTTTGTTTTTGTTGTTGTTGCTGTTTTGTTTTTCGAGACAGGGTTTCTCTGTGTAGCCTTGGCTGTCCTGGACTTGCTTTGTAGACTAGGCTGGCGTCGAACTCACAGCGATCCCCCTGCCTCTTCCTTCCGAGTGCTGGGATTAAAGGCGTGTGCCACCACGCCTGGTGTAATAAAATATATTAAAAAAAAAAAAGGAAAGAAAGAAACCCCACATTTTTCTGAGTTGCTTATTCAGACGTCATTTCTAAGATAACTTGGGTTTTTTTAAAATGTATGTTGGTAGTCACACATTAATCTAACTAATAGATTGCTTCATTTTTGTGAATTTTAAAGCTTTCCAGGTGCAGCTTCCTACATTTGAACAATTTCCTCTTCTTCAATGTATGGCAAGTAAGTGCTAAGACAATGAGTGCTTGAAAAAACAAGCTTTTATGTGTGTATAAGATGAACTGTAAGTGTACTGTTCAGGAGTTAAAGATTTGGTGAGAGTGATTTTAATAGTCCTTTTGTTCCAAGTTCATTAATGAAGCACAGCTCCACTGGAATTCCTTATTTTTCAGATACTGAAATATGGGCCAAAGTTAATTGTCCCTCAAGTTGTGTTTCATACAACTTACATCCCATTTTAGGCAAAACTTCTTTTTAGACAGCAATAGAAAGCTAAGTCTCTATCACACATACTTCCTTTTTAACAATAGAAATACAGGAGCACAAAGTGTTTAGCGTTGTGAATAGTTTTTTTTTTACTAAGAAAATATTTTATTTTAGTGTGCAGGAACACAACACATGGGCATGATGAGCGATGAAGCACAGCTTCCTCTTAGGTTAACTTACATTCTCAGACTTTTCATCTTGTTTTAATATGTTGACTGCCACAATGAATACTTAAATAATTGGATCTTTTTAGCTTTTCTCTTTCCCAGTGAAGACAAAACACTTTCATTTATGTCATATTTCAGACAACACAGATAACATGGTTACGAAAATAGCAAATGACCATTATGGTTAGGTCTATCTCAAATGTAGTCAAGATGCCAGGCTGTCTGTAGAGCCTGCAATTGTTTTTCTAAAAACACAGTTTCTTAGATATTTTTCTGAATGCTAAAAAAATGGATTTTTTTTTTGGACACAAGTCAGTGTGCCTTTGAAAGATTGCTGTGAGTGAGGGAGAAGTTTATGTTGCCCGTGATCCTTATCAAGCACCAACGCGCTCTGCAGCTTCGCGTGGGGTCTCTGTGAACATCGGATGTGACAGAATTCGAACACCATGATTTAGAAAAGGAAAAGAAAGAGAAAAAAATGAGAAAAGCATCGAAGTAGAAAAGAAACAAAAGGTTGATCTGTCAAGTAAATAAACTTGGCTTCTACAAAAGCCACAAGATCAAGTTGGACTGTGTGTGAGTTAGAATAGATTAAAACCGAATCCACATGTTTGAATAAGTGTCAAATGGCCTGCCCTTTTCCTGTGTGCCTTATCACTTCCCATGTAACAAAACAGGTGTTAAAGGCCCATCCTTCCACCTACAACACTTAGGATTTCCTCCTTGGACATAGCGCACAAGTTTGTGCTTCTTGTGCGGCGGGAGTACACTAGGTGGGCTCCCCCTCCTCTGCACTTTTTCTGAACTCAAGTTGAGATCATAGTCCTTATAACCCTTGGATTTACTGATAACCGTTGTTTCTTGCTGTTGTCAGTTGCTAGAAGAGTCACATGTGCACCATATGTCTATGCTAGTTCTGGCTGATGGGACTGATGCCGTCGATGAATGATGAGCTGAGTGAGGAAAAGAATTTCTGTGTGGCTTTGCCTGTCCACTGGATGGAAAGGATGCATAGGAAATGTAGAGATAGAGAGGAAAACAAATTAGTCAGCTCCTGTGTCTGAAATGGTTGATAGAAATTAGGGAGGATGGTGGTTCAGCTTGGAAGACATGGGCATATAGAAGCATGGAATGCTTACAGTCCAAATTGTCCTCCAATGATAGAGATGGAAGTAAACATTTGTTACCATCTCGTCAAGGGTAGCATAGCTTGCACTCGTATTTCATTGTGAGGAATGGAGGTGTGCACAGACCTGGAGACAGCTGTTTGGAGTATTGCATACAGGCTAGCAGTCACTGGAGACAGAGGAGGCAAGCCTGAAGATTAGGTTGGACGAGGGCAATTCTTCATGCACAGCTTTTGCCAATTCTAATTTGCTTTGAAATAAAAATCATGGGATACCAAAGTCAAAGGAGGGAAAGGAAGTCATCCCAGAAGGCGTGGTGTCACCGTCCAGGACAATGTCAGGCGAGGTTCCACTTCCTCACTCGAGTCCAAAAGTGCTGGTTTCTTCTACTGCTGTTAATAGCTTCTCATACAACATGGAATATGAGGGATATGGTGGGAGATCCAATCGGTTGAAGCATGTATGTGCCCTGAATGGGGGAGAAAATACTGGTGAAGGGTATTTTAAGGACTCTTTCTGGTTATATCAAGGGGGACTTCAAAGGGGACTCGAAAGTGAGCCAGACAATGATTTAGGACAATTATTAAACATTTAACATGACAAACCGTGGGCACTGAGGCACTACAAGTTTAGGAAATTGAAGAACTAGAAACAGTTAATTGTTATTTGTAAGTAAACTACACTATAACCACCATAGCAAATCAATGGTCAACTCTATGCTGTTATCTTGATTTGAAATTTAAATAATATGAAGGAGGCAGCGAAGTCATTAGTGCTAATGGATCATTCCTAAGCATCGTCCTTACCTAGCTCTGAGTTCCGGGCCTTGTTAAACCAAGTATCTACTTTGAAGAGCCAATAATGTTCTGTAATCCTGAGATCCAGTTCTCCATGCCAGGTGTGCTCCAGAAACAAGCTTAACTCCTCTACGCCATGGAACACAGAGTAGCTGAAGCTGAAGCACGCCACTCCTGGGAACATCTGAGCTTATGAGACACTCCCCGCCCCAAGCCTGGGGAATCTCCACACCATTGCAATCCCTGTAGCCGTGCGCATACTGGGTTCCATTCTGCAGGTGCACACTCGCCAGTGTATGTTCTAGACTAGCAATGACCTTCCTCTTACACGGATGACGTACGGTATATGAAACACCCATGTGGATATTCAGCAGTGAGTGGAGGAGGCATACATAATCACACAGATTCTTCCCCGGGAGCTGTTTCCTGCCAGGAACTCTTTGTTTCTATGGAAACTTGATGCTTGACAAAGCAGGGAGAAGAGTGTATTGGTATATCTGGAAGTTGATTGGTACAGCTGGATGTTAATTGTGTAGCGATTTTTTTTCTGAAACAAAGCATTCTATCTTGGAGGGAAGTTAATATCTGAGCTGGGGGAAGTTCACAGGGCCCCACCCTGGACAAAGAACTGTATGTAACTAAGGACTGCAGGGAAAAGGAGAATTAGTCTTCCCAGGGGATGTGACTTCTAATTGATTATCTAATATCAGTAGTTGTCCTTGAAATCATGTACAGACAAGCAACACTAGATGAACTCAGGAGGATATGTATGTGTGTGTGTGTGTGTGTGTGTGTGTGTGTTTTACAGTAAAAAAAAAAAGAGGTCATGAATCTGTGAGGGAGAGGGATAGGACATGGGGGGTGGTTGGAGAAAGAAAAGGGAAGGAGAAAAGTGATGTAATATATTTTAATTAGGGCCAGAGAGATGGCTCTGTGGTTAAAAGCATTGACTGCTCTTCCAGAGGTCCTGAGTTCAATTCCCAGCAACCACATGGTGGCTCATAACCTTCTATATGCCCTCTTCTCGCATGCAGGCTTGCATACTGATAGAGCACTCATATACATAAAATAGATAAAATATTTAAAAATAATATTGTAATTAAAAGTTAATTTAAAATTCTAAAGGGAGATTATACATTCATTCCTGAGGGAAACTCTTTAAAACTTAGGAAGCATACACCTCAAAAGCTTTAGGAACTTTGTTGCAGTATATTTGATCCAGAGTGATCCTTGAGATTGTGAACTGTAAGAAGCTATATTTGATCCCACTGTGATCCTGAGATTGTGAACTGTAAAAACCTGACTTTTGTTTGGCATGGTTGAGCCCTAACACACACCTTTAATTCAAGAACTTTCTATTTATTGTAAACAGGTGATTAAGGTGTTGTTCAGCCAGCCTTACACATACCATTAGTCCAAGAACTATCTGTGCACAGGATTTAATAAAGTTAACCCTAGATCAAGGGGCAGAACAAGAAACCAGCTGACATGAATTAAAGAGTAGGAGGGACTCTGAGTTGAAGGGTGTTTAAGACCACACGGAGAAATAGAAGAGGTCTTTGGCACATTTAGCTCTTGAGCTTTACTCTTGGAATTTTCGCTTTAGCTTTTAGCTCTTTGACTCTTAGCTCTCTAGCCCTTGAGCTCATTAGTCCCTTGACCTTTGGCTTTTTGGGCCTTGAGCTATCAAGCCTTTGGCCTTGGGTTTTTTTGCCCTGTTTCACCTGGGCTGTCTGCTGAGCTAGTGAGCCTTTCAGGCCTTCTCCACTGGGACTTGAGCTGAATAGGTGGTTCAGCAAGGTGCCTTCTCTGCTTCTCTGAGCTAACAGGTTTTTCACCACAACATCTGGCTCTTGATCCTTTATTGGTAAAATAGGACAATCTGGGATTTTCAATTAAAACAACAGAACTCCCTGAAACAGATGCATAGAAGCCGTAAGGGCTACTGAGAGATGCTCTCAGATCAGCCAAGATGCCAAGAAGTTCATACTAACTAAGGTAGCTGTAACAGACCATTTCTATCTTATTGAGCTGCATGCTGATTGTAAATTCCACATTTCCAGCTTTGGTGGAGCCATTCTGAGGTAGGTTTTAGATGATGCAGCTGTCATTCCTGCTCCTATAAGTAACCTTTCACACATATGCCTCTAAGTATCTCCAATAAAATCCATTGGTTTACAAAGTTGAACTTTGATAGTATCATTACTTTAGCTGTTGTCAGTTCCCTGTTTTGGGGTGAGCAGACATTTGGTCAGGTCTCCTCAGGAACAGAGTCATTCAGCACTCATCATCGTTAGAACTGTCATCAGGAAAGCAAAAAATCTGGGAAAATTTTATGAAAACCATACTTTATTAAATCTCTCAACTATATGGATTTAGCAAAGGTATTTTGGTGCTGCTATAGTTTGTATATAGCATGTTCTCCAAAGGCCTAAGTATCAAAGACTTTATTTTAGCAGTGATGCCATTAAGAAACAATAAGATCTTTAAGATGTGGAGTCTAGTCGGAAGCTAGGTCATTAGGGGCATTTCCTCAAACAGACTCTTGGCTAGTTCTCTTTTTTCTTCTCTCTCTCCTCTTCCATTCTTCTTCCTGCCCTAACCCCCCACCCTCCAAGCATGAGGTAAGTGGGATTTTCCCCATCACACTTCCTATTATGATATACTATATACATGTCATAGACCCAAAGCAACAGAACCAGTCAGTCATGACTAAAACCTATAAATCAGGCAAAATACTTTTTCCCCTTTAAATTAATTTATCTGAGAATTTACTGCAGCAATAGCCAGGTGGAGACAGATCTATATCAAATATATATATGCTTTCTAATTAGAAGATATAAAACAATGATACTAGAAATCTGTCTTCGGTACTGTGTGTGGGACAGTCATTCTAAGACTCCTGAGCTCATAGTAAGAGCTACTCCATCCTGGCTATAAAACCTTTTCCAGTAAGACTACCGTAAGATCAGATAAAGGCCAGCTGCTCTCGAGGCCACCCTGTTCTGGGAACAGCAGCCCCGAGACCTGTTCTGGGAACAGCAGCCCCGAGACCTGTTCCCTTGACTAACCAGACCCTTTACAACTTCCTTCTTTCTGGAACTTTTCCCCCTTCTGTGGTTAGAGCAGCTGTAAAAGGTGATAGCTGCTGGAGCATTTTACGGTTGGGTATCCATAGCAACCTCGCTTACCGAAATACCCTTGCCCCAGTGACCTGCGCCCCTCCTTGTCCCCCTTCCCCTCCGTTTCTAGGGTCTCCCATTGACTGTTCCGCGGGTCGGGGCAGTACTGTTCAATTGACACCATGATCAAATTAACTCTTACAGGAGAAGGCACTTAATTGGGGGGTTGCTTTCAGCTTTAGGGGACTAGCCCATGACCATCACAACAGGAAGCACACAGGCAGGGCACTGGAGCAGTAGCTGAGAGCTTTACCTCCTGATTTGCAGGCAGCAGGCAGAGACAGAGCGTGCAATGCCAGGCCCATTCCAGTGACAACTTCCACAGTCCTAATCATTTCCAGACAGTTCTACTAATTAGGGAGCAAACATTCAAACAGACAAACTAATGAGGTTCATTCTCATTCAATCCACCATAAAATCCATATTTTCTTACGCTTATCAAAGCAGTATTTATTACTAGAGTGCCTGCCCAGAGGTAGTTCTAGTGATCCTATTTTATTAATCAAGACTATGCTACCCAGGGTAGAATAGCAAGGACCAAGGAAGTCTTGGCTTTGAACCTCATGATGTGGGAAACTTAAACTGCCTTTTTATGACTTTATAACACATAAGTTTTTGATAGAGTACTATGTAAAAATCACCGTAGAGATCCAGGTCTGTACATGTCCCATCTCCACATTTTTAAAACCTTACTGGAAAAATATAAACAAATACCAAACTAACATATGAAGTGTCATAGGCTATAGATGTACGCTAATATGTTGGGTGGTTTCTCTGGCTTCCAAGATTTTTACAGTCATGACCTTGCCTCCCTCCTTCTCTATGGCAGATATTCCTCTAAAGGAATTTAAGTTGAGTTTTCATGGATTGGGCAGTTTCCCATTACTGGTGCATGGACATTATAGCCCAAATATGATCAACAATGAAAACTTCACTAAGAATCTTGTCTCTAAGCCTTAGAGACACTTTACTTAATCTTTAACTAGGAACGCAAACAGCAAGTGATATGCAAAAACTCTATCTTAAAAGGCGATCACCCAAACTCGATTAGGAAAGTATATTTTTCCTTGGCAGCAAGTTCATGAAGGTTGGCAGGAGCTTTGTACCTGGGAAGAGACGTGATTTTCCCCCATTTCTCTATGCAGAAACGTCGAAGGCCATTGCTTCCCCGCAAAGCTGCAAAGCCTTCGTAGGGCACGCTTGATGTTCCCGTCACAAACTGAAGCAATCGCAGTCTCTGCTCATTATTGAAGCGTTCCACCGCAGCCCAGAACCAGCGGATCACAAGATGGCCATCATGATAACCTGGTTTTAAAAAAAGAGGTGGGTCTGTCCCAGTCCCCCGCTGAGTGAAGACTCTCAGAGGACATCCCTGTTGGGCTAGTGTCCAATTATATGTGAGTATATACTATGTGTGTCTTTCCGGGATTGAGTTAACTCACCCAGGATGATCATTTCTAGGTCCATCCATTTGCCTGCAAATTTCAAGATTTTCTTGTTTTTAATAGCAGATGAGAGGGGTATGGGAGAATGGGGAAATAGAAGGACCCAGAGGGTCCTGGAACCCTATAAGAAGACCATTAAGGCTGGTGGATCTGGATCCAGGGGGCCTGCACAAACTACTGTACCAACCAAGGACAATGCATGCAGTAATCCTAGACCCCCTATCCAGATCTAGCCAATGGACAGTGCATTCTCCACAGTTGTGTGGAGAGCTGGCACTGCCTCTGACATGAACTCTGGTGCCCCCAACTTGACCTCTTCCCTTGGTAGGGAGGCCTTGTGCCTCTCAGAGGAAAGAGAAGCAGGCTATCCAGATGAGACCTGATAGGCTGTGGTCATACGGTGGGAGAGGAGGTCCCCTTCTGTCATAGGCCCACGGGAGGGGAATAGGGTAAAAGAGGGAGGGAGGGGGCAATGAGAAGATACAAGAGAGGGGATAAAAATTGGGATGTAATCTGAATAAATTATTTTTTTTTAAAAGGTGGAGGTGGGGAGAAAGGAGGAAGGGACAGATGTGTTAGCTGTGTAGTGTCAGATCTTTTGGTTTTGCTGATAATGACAAGACTAAACTAATTTACATAACTTGGTCAAGTTTTAAAACAAGCAGATTTATATAATAGCTCTTTTACACAACTGGATGTTTGAGAAGTTTCCTCTGAGGTGTTTTCTTTTTATTTAAACAATTGGAATTAAACTTGAAATATCTCAGCCTTATATGAATGTAAGTAAGGAACAAAGAGGCTCAACCAAGGCAGACCACCTGTGTTTTCTTTGTTCTGATGTTTTAGCTCTGGAAAATGATATGACAAAGGAGAGTCTAGGATGTAAGAACAGATAGAGGCAACATGCAAGCCTGGCTGGAGGAGACAGGTTCCCAGCAGCCATGACTGCCCTAACAGAAAAGCCTGTATCCACCATACCACTGGGGTGCTTTAAGGCACCATTGAAGAGGCCATACTTGTGAGAAACAATTTAGAGGCATGATCACCACTCATCACAAAGGTAAGAGGCATTCGCAGAGAGGGGAAGTATATGTGGGTGGAGACTGAGAAAGCTTTGTGAAGGAAGCAAGGTTGGCAAGGGCAGCGTTTGTGTAGTAGAGCAATGAGAATGAGGAAAACAGCTTATACAGATGGGTCTCTGTAGAGGCTGGGCCAGGGGCATGTTGGGATATTCAGAGTCTTCCTGGTTCAACAGAAGCATTTGTGGTGAATACACAGGCCAGCAATTCTCTCAACACATCTGCATAGAAGTTTCAAGAGGGTTTTTCAGTTGAGTGGCTGAAAGAGGCTGAGTTTCTGTCCCCTTGTTTTTCCCCCTCTGTTATATTGGTTGGGATTTCTCTGTAATATTTTACCTAAAAGAGGGCTTTGAGGCTAAACTATTGAAAAAGTCTTCTGTGAGACAGGCATGGTGGCACACACCATTAATCCTAGCACGCAGGGAGGCAGAGGCAGGTGGATCACTATAAGTTCAAGACCAGCCTGGTCTTCAAAATGTGTCTAGGACAGCCAAGGTTATACAGTCATAAAAAAACAAAACAAAAGTCTTCTGTGAGTAATAATAAGGCTTTGGGGAAAGATGGTGGCCTGATCTGATGAAAATGATGTTCGCAAAGTCAACTTATGTATACATATCTTGAATGAATGATTTCTTATACCAATACCATATTGAAATGCTATTTTGGACATATTAAGTTTTTGTTTTGTTTTGTTTTGTTTTTTTGAGACAGGGTTTCTCTGTGTAGCCTTGGCTGTCCTAGACTAGCTTTGTAGACCAGGCTGGCCTTGAACTCACAGCGATCCATCTGCCTCTGCCTCTGCCTCCTGAGTGCTGGGATTAAAGGTGTGTGCCACCACAACTGGCTTTGGACATGTTAAATTTAAATGCATAAGTTATAGTTGCTTGTTTGTGTACTTGGGTATTAGAAAAATTAGTTAGTGTCAGGTGTGGTGGCACATACAAAACTAAGAAGGCAGAGGCAGGTGGATCTTTGTGTGTTCGAGACCAGCTTGGTCTACATAGTGAGTTCCAGGCCAGCCAAGGTTAGACAGAGAGACTCTATCTCAATAAGTAAGTAAGAAAATAAATTCAAACATAAACATGAGGTTCATATTCTATTTTTACTTTGGACTGCTAGTCTAAAAGGTCAAATGTTCTGAGGAAATACTCCCTGTAGTCAACATGAACTATTCATATTGCAAGAATCACAATCTTTATCATTAAGAAATGGCAGATAGGATATAAACAAAGGTGAGAGATTTAGCATTTGATTCATATTGATGCAGACCAAAGGAAAGCTCACAATGACCCACAGTAAATAAGAGAGAGAGAGAGAGAGAGAGAGAGAGAGAGAGAGAGAGAGAGAGAGAGAGAGAGAGAGAGAGAGAGAGAGAGAGAGCGCCCTTGTGGAAGCAAAAGTGGACTGAGGCAAAGAAGGCTAACATTCCACGGGAAGCAAGAGACATTTCTCTGAAATGTGCAGGCTACTCCAGAGCTCACATATATGTGTGTGGAATGTGGACCTTTCCACGCCACGCCAGGGATTACTGTTGCCTGACAAGAAGTTTAGTCACCAGTTGGCTAAGTAACTATTTTGAACTGAAGTAAGGACAAGTCTTTGGAGGCTTTAAAAAGTGGTAAACTGGGCACAGGATGTTCTTTAGTGGAATAGCATTTGCCAAGAAAGCCCTGGGCCTTAAGTTTAATCCCACCATTGTTAATAACAGTGACAACTCTAGTGAATGGCGTGACGGACTACTACTGAGCTATACAAAGGGATGAAATACTAAAACAAGCCAGATCATGGATGGAGCTCAAAAAAGTATGTTAAGTCACAGAAGGCAGGCACAGGGATCATATTATGTCTGATAATATATATGGCGTTTCTAGAATCAGTAAGTCATGACAGAGATTTATGGTTGCCAGGCGTTTGGAAGCTGGGAACAAGAGGTGGAGAAAACCCGCTTGATGGGTATAAGCCTTTCTTTAGACGATGGAACTATTTTAGAACCCAGTAGAGGTTATTGTTAAATAAACTTTTGAATGTACTAAATATTATTGAATATCATTTATTTTAGGATGGCCAGTTTTATCAATGCCTTTTCTTGAAAATGCGTATTATCAAAGGTGCGGCTAGCTCACCTCCTCGATACTCAGTGTTGTTCCTCCAGTCGTTCAGGTCGATTTCGGCAGTACCGGCGATCACAAGCTCCAGCTCCCTAGCATCAAACACCGAGACGAGTCTGGAGTCTACGACCTGGAAGACAGCGGCGGCGGCACACAGGCAGGTTATAGTCACGGTTACAACTGTTGCCCATCAGACTGGGAAATTAACTATCATTTATAAATTGCTCTTTTTCAACATGCAGTCACTTTAAAATTCAAAATGGTAGCAGAGGCCTGAATACTATGTCTCCCATCCTACTCGCATGCCATAATCTTTATTCCCAGCTCTGGAGCTTTAAATGATGTGCATCATAATCTTGAAATAATTTTTTTAAAAAGAGGCAACTAGACCACAAGGCATTGGGATAGGGTTGTTTCCCCTAGAGACCTTTGTCCTTCCCACTGAGTTGAGGCAAGAAGCTGCCGCCTGTGAAGCTGCGAGTCCTTACCAGGCTCTGGGCCTGCCAGTGCCTTGGTATTGGACTTCCCAGCCTCTAAGATGATGAGAAATCGAATCCTGATGCTCAAAAGATGCCCAGTGTGTGCTGTTTAGTATAGAAGGCCCATAGAGGTCACTGAGTCATTGTAGAATATGGTCTTTCATGGGCTTCTTACTACTCCAGATCTTTCCTGAGAGTGACTTTGCAAACAGCCCTGATGATTCTCTGAAGCCAAGTTTAAGTTTGCAAGTTACATGACAAGTCTTTCCCGTGGCATTATTATGCCTCTCTTACATCCTTCTTCCTGTTTCCTGTCTGCCCTGTTTTCTTACTGTCCTCTCTGAGGTTTGGGAAGGGCTGTGGGTCAGAGCTCTGTACTATGGCTTCACATACTCTACCAGATGTGCTTGGCCAACTGAATGTCTCCAGTGCTGCCTGCTTTGGGCCAACTAGTAGTGGACACTAAAATAGAAGATAAAGTTCCAGACTGAATTTCTAAACTGAAGTACAAAGGCATCATTTTGGGGCATGGGAGGTCTAGCAGCTGTCTCTGCCTTCTCAATTTACTGCTCAGCATGATGAGATAGCAGAGAGCTGTAAAACAAAACAAAACAACAACAAAAAAACCAGACACCCAGCAGGAGTGGCTAGCACTCTCCAGTGCCTCTGCTTGGTCTGTTGTTGTTGTTGTTGTTGTTGTCGATTTGTTACAGTGGGCTGGCAGAAATATGACGTCTACCTAGTTACACAAGAAACACTGGACTCTTCCTCAGCTGATACAACAGAGCCAAGTCAATGACAACGTACTGAGAATATTTTAACTTTGGTCAGGGCTCGTATTCATTCAGAGAGAGAGAGAGAGCTCTGGCCCTTCTCCCCTCCAGCCCAGCTAGATGTGCCACGCCCTCTGACTGTGAGACTGTAAACCTAGCTCCTGTTCTCTCTCTGTGCTAGGAGCACAGGAGAGGCGCAGGCTCCAGTGTGGAGCACTCAGGGCTCTGACCTGCTTTCCTGGGCCACCTGGGGTCTCACCTCGTAGAAGCCCCGCACCAACGCCTCCGTCTGCTGCACCACCCCACGCTCCACGCGCCACTTGACCATCCTCTCGATGTACTCCTTCTTGTTCTTCTCAGTCACCTGCGTGTTGGCTCCTCCAGACTTCAGCTCTCTCTCTGTTACCTTGCGGATGAACAGGAGGATCATGATGCTTCACGCTTTTGTTGTTGTTGTTCTTTTTAAAAATTTTAACATATACATTTATATTATTACACATGAATAAACTACACACAGCAGGAAGGACCGTGAGACAGTCACGAGTTATATAAATGTGATTTGGCTATTTAGTATTTATCAAACTTGAAGAAAGCATCTTTCCTATCTTGTTGGGTTTAAATTTCTGAATGAAAATCAGTATCTATCATATCTCAGCTCTGTTAACTTAAAACATCTATCTTGATCTAAAAGCATCTTCACCCCTAACCAACTAAGCTTAATTGTAAGACTTAACTATCTGGTCTTCAACCCCATCAGAGACTTGAGAAGGTATAAAACTTAAATACCTGAGTGAACTGGAAGTGCAGGTTAGCAGCTTCCACAATTAAAAAAAAAAAGACTGAGACAGTTTACTGCCCAAACAGTCACCCAGCACTCTACAACATTGGAGCCTGTGATGCTTCTCTTTCAGTTTGTCTTCCAAGGGGACATTTTCATTTAGGATGACAGTTTTTCCTTCCCTGGAAGTTACTAGGAACATTTCTGTTGTCTGAACCACATTCTTAAGCAACTTAGAATAGCTACAATTTATTTGCTTATTTTTGTACAAAAAGGGATGTAATAGAAACAAAAGGGAAATGTCTTGGGTTGTTCCTTATGGTGGAGGGAGCCAAATGTCCCAACATTACAGTCAGATACTTGACGCCTCTAAATCTCAGTTAGGGCAACGGATTGCAGCTGCTATGCGGCAGTTTCTTATGTGCACCGAGCGAGAGGAGGTAAAGTAGAAGTGGGTTGAAGGATTTGCTTTTCTAAGCTGGCTGTGAATATGCAAGGAAGCAGGGCACAGAGCATCAGAGTGGCCACCGCTCAGCGAGGAACTTGTCAGCCCACAGCTAGGACCTGTGTGCTGCCCTTCCCAGGACTAGAGAATATGAAAAGATAGTCCACATGTTTTTCTAAGCTAATATATATATGTATGTATATATATAATGTTATATGTTACATAAGTGTGTGTATATATACACATATAGCATATAATCTGCTCTTCATTATTTTTTTTGGAAAATATATGTAATGAAAGAACTATTATGTAGTTTTGAAGATACAGAAATAGCTTGTATCTTATGATATACTTTAAATGTTTTCTGGTCCATTATCATCAAATCATCAAAATCTCTGCATAGGGTAGAACCATGTCATAGTGATAGGAAGCAGCACTATTAATACAGAAGTCCCGGGACTGGAGAGTGAATAAGAGCACTGGCTGCCCTTGCAGAGGACCTTGGTTTGAACCAATGAGATTAGTTTCTATCTAATTTAAGAATAAAATCCCACTAACACATGATTTAGCAATCCTGTACCAGAGATGGTATATATGTGTATACAGAATCCAAAAGAACCGGCAGTATCTGTCCACTCATGTTCATAGTAACATTATGCATTATAATCTCAAGGATGAAATAAATAGATGATTATTTGAACTATCCACAGTCAAAATTGTACCAATAGGAATTGTGTGGTATTTCTCAGGAGTTAGGGGTGGGTGGAATTAAAGAGTGTTGCCTAATTGGTAGAATTTTAGTTTTGCAAGAAGAAAAGTTCTAGAGATTGGATGCCAAACAACATGAATGTGCTTCACAATATTGAAGTGTACACTTAAAAAATTTTAAGATGGTTAAGTTTTGCTCTATGAATTTACCACAGTATACAACAACATGCCTTTCCCAAGTCCACACCGCACAAACCTGTCCGAATACTTCCTCGTTAACAGTGAAAGTGAGATCGAGGATGTCTGTGATGTTATTGTCCTTCATCCACTGCAAACTCTGGTGGAATTCCTCATCTAGATACTCTAGGTCACTCAAGTCACAGGGCCTGGGAGAATTCAAAGGCAGCAGAAAAAAACTGAGCGAACCTTACTCCAGAGATGATTATGCTGCTCCTCAATAAAATGCCATAGGTTTCATAATTACTTAGCAGTTTTAAATATATTGATGAAACAGTAACGTAATAGTTTTAATTTATTTAATAGTTTTATTTTGAAAATAAACTACTAAAGTTTCAGTAATAAACATAGAATAGTTATTGACTCATGGGTACCTAAAAAACAAGCCGGTCTACTCAAGAGCTTAATCTAATGTTCATAATGCTATGATTCCTCCTACATAAATGAGCTAATATCCATTGTATGGTTTTGCTGATAGAGTCAATTCTACACCTATAGAAAAAGTCTCCAAATGCCTTTTTTATTGCAGTAAAGAGTATAGAAGATATGTGTGTTCTCAGGAGAAGATCTGGATGGAATCTTATTAGGATTGGTTGGAACAACGCGGCAAAGGGGCCAGAGACAGAAGGAAGGCCAGCACTGCCATCCTGAGGACAGGCCATATGGACGCATCCTTAAATACACTTACAACTTGAGGAGCCCCTTATAGAAGGGCCTTGTGAAGAAAGCATCCAGGAGGTACTGATGGATCAGAGCCAGGCCCAGGATACGACCACTGAATCTAAACCTGCAATGCAGATAAAGCAAAGAAGTTTAAGAGTTAGTAAGAATTCACATTACTAAGTATCATAATTTTGTACTAATTTTTAAATTTGTATTTTTATTACAGTGCTGAGGGTTGAATCAAGGGCCGTGCATATCCAAGAACATGGGCTGCACCACTGAGCATCTCCTTGCCTAACTCAATAAGTTTCTCTACAGTATCTATCTTGCCCAGCTCAAGGAGTCTGCGACTGATGGCACAAGGAGGCATCGATTCTCTTTCATATTCTTTACCACGAACAATGGCCATGTGATTGGCATGTCCTAAGTGGCACTGTCTATGCTCCATGACCAGACTGCTGATATTTATCTGAGGGGAGGAAATAATTGAGGAAGGGAAATGCAGGAACCTGAAATATAAAGTCCACGTTAGACCCAAAGAGAACTGAGAACAGTTTCTCTGACCAGACGTTTTATAATGGTACCTAAAGGCCCACACTGGGAGGTGGAGGCTTTACTACCAATCACAGATGGCAGTTAGTGTTTGCAGACAGTAGGAGACAGTTCCGTGCAGTCACACTATGAGGTCAGATAGCCCGATCAGCTATTATTACTCCATATTGCCAGCTACACAATGAAAGAACAAGGTCATTTCTAGAAAGAATGAGTGGTGTGGACCTGGCCACCTACAAACATGGAGGCCTGCCCTGATTTCATCTGGTGAACTGCTTGGCTGAGTTTCCAGGTTACCTGTTGCTTGCCCACGCGATCTCACTGCTTTATGAAGCTTCCTGTCTGTCTGCTCCAACATCCCCGGGCTCCTTTGCTATGGAGGCTTTGCCAGTTTCTGTACCTAACTCCAAAGCTGTGGTGCACTTGCTCTTCTAGCTAATTAGGTTTTTACCTCACTGTGGACTTTTCCGGTTCCTCCCAGTTGGAATTCCTAAGTAACTAATTTTTATTATGTTTGATATAACTTTTCCCAGTCACAAGATAATCCAAGCTGTATAAATGCTACATTATGTCAAAATGAACAGATTATATCATCTTCTAGAATAAATATAAGTATAAAGAACACTTCTTACTAAGATTCTTGAAGTGGTCTACTTATTCCCTTTGCCTGAAACAGTATGTGGATAATGTCCAAGTTATTGACACTGAGATTAGAGGCAAACAGAGCCTTGGAGATGGATGACAAATACATACAAAGAGGATACTATTTTAAGCTTACTATTCAAAATTGAATACTTCCGTGAATTATTAATGTTCTGGTAATATGCTCAGGAAAAAACATAAAGCTTAAATTGATCAATAGCTAGAATGTTTGCTAGAACAAGCTAGAAAACTTTGAAAAAATATTATCTATAAATTGGTGCTATGACAAAGTATACACTTTTTCTCACTTAAAGATATGTTCTCTAAATCTCCAAGGGATAGAAAAATCTTCCAAAAATTAAAGTTTCCTAAGTAAGAAGTGGGTAAAAAAATTAATTCATTATAGTGATAGGTTAAACTACATCTCATAATCTGCATGCACTATGAAAGTAAACTAACAGCATCCCATTTGTACATACAGAAAGCCTAAGTACAATACAATAAAAGTGAAATTGACAGTTAACCTCAAAGATAATGCAAAAACGACTAAGGATATTTAATTTTAAGAAGGAAAGGGTATTTAATATTAGCAATTCTATTTAATTGAAGCAATTCTATTTTAAAAATTGATTATAAGGCTAAAAGGCAAAAATAATGATTGCTTTTTTTTATTGTTAAGAAGGTGAACAGTTACTTGATAATATTCACCACCAATTTTTGAAGGTAAAATATCCTTACAATAAGCCAATCAAGGATAGAAGAATGCTTCATTAAATAATAAATAATTATTTCAACAATATGGTCTGCCCTTTGTATCTCTATGTACATAGATTCAACTAATGATAAACTGAAAACATTCAGGATGCATAATCTCATCTTTGTCAAATGTAAATTTTTTATTGCCAATTCCTAAGCAAAATAGTATAACAGTTTATGAAGTGTCTAATAATTGGGTACTATGAGCAATTTAGAGATATTCAAAATATATTAAAAGATGTGTGTGTGTGTGTGTGTTGTGTATTGTATTCAAATACTATGCTATTTTATATGAGAATGTTGAGTGTCTTAGTTTTGCCTTCTATTGCTGTGGTGATACCCAACTTACGGCAGGAAGTATTGACTTGGCTTGTTTCTAGATTACACTCCATCACTTTGAGGAAGACCAAGTGACAGGACTTGAAGCTCCATCACAGTCACGGACATGAGCAGGGAGCCTTGAGTACATGCGTGCATGCTGTGTTCGGTTCCCTTGCTTCCTTTTTGTGTAGTTTAGGATCTGCTTCTTCTAAAAGTGGTGCTTCCCACTTTGAGGCTGGGTCTTCCCACATCAATTAATGTAATCAAGAAAATTCTCTAAAGATTCGTCCACAGGCCAGTCCAATCTAAACCAACTCCCTTCTCAGATGATTCTTAGTTGTGTTGAGCTGATACTTTATTACATCTATAAATTCCAGGATTCATGAGGAATTCACCAACACTCCATGGCAACAGAGTTTAATATATTTAACAGTAAAAAGTTGGGAGGATGCTTACAATTGTCACTCTTGGCAATTCTCTCAGTCTGGTACTGTAGTTATTTATAAGGAAAAAATTAGAAGTAGAATAAAAGTAACTTTTATTGAATACCTACTAGGCCAAAGCGTATTATTGATATTGATTCATTGATCCTTGCAAGAACTTTATTTTATGTTTAGGGCCATCTTCATTTCATAGATTCAGAAGCCCAGAGACAAGATTTCTTCTTAAGTCAGTAGTATTAGCAAGGGATCCCATCAGCATTTACTTTTCATCTGACCAGGGCTTTTATGTTTGTCTGTTTTGAGTTGCAGGCACTGGTCCTAAGGGTTAGGCTGACAGAACAGAGTACCTATTGGCTCTCTTTCTTTTTCATATGCTGGCGACAAGCACCCCCTGTGCTAATTAGAAATACTTTAGTACAAGAACCTTAACTAGGTCAAGTCAAAGGGAGAATAATTAAAAGCCATAGCAGCGTCACAAAGAATCTAGATCAAGAACTGTTTTGTGGTAATTTCCTCTGGAACTTGTGACCCAGAAAGTTCTAACAGAGCTTTATTAAAACTCAGGGAGTTCTAAAGGAGCATCATTGAGACTCAGAATATAAACAACTCAGAAATCTTAAGAAGTCCCTGAAACTGACAAGACCCACAAGAGTCCTCCCTCCTCAAGGTTTTATAAGCAGTAGTAATTGTTGAGGAGGTCAAGACCAGGTAGGTTGCCTGAATAAGGCTCTCCAACCTTATTCAGCTGCCTGCAAGTTGTGAGTGAGCTCCATGGCTCCAGGTTTTATGGATTGTTACTCATGCTGGCTTGGGATTTTGGTGATGCAGCTGTGTTTGAGCCATGCTCTATAGGAAGCCATTCACTCCCACTCTTCGTTTCTTTTATCTGTCATTGGATCCACATCTGGAGTGGGTAAATGTTTGCCAGGAATAGTGTCGCATGTGAGAAGGATTGTAAGCTTTGTCACAGGTGAAAGCAGTCTTGGCAGGCTTTGCCCTTGGACACACCACGGATACTCCCTGAGATTAACCTTGAGATAGACTGGGTGGAGCCATCCTGGGCCTGGAATTCAGGAAGCAGATGGGGGGGTGGGGGGGGGTAAGGGGTGGGCGGGGGAAGGGGGAACGAAGATGATGACTCCACCTGGATTATTGTGTTTCTGATAGATGGGAGGAGGAGGCTGGCCCTTGCACTTGAGAGACAGACAGATAACAAGGATGAGAGGAACAGCAGGTTCAGACCAAGCTCGAGTGCACGTGGATTGGGAAAAGGATCAGTGAACAGGCTGGACCAGTGTGCAGGCCAGAGACACCTAGGAACCTGTCCCATGGAACGGATACCGGAAGGTTCACTTTTTTTTCCCTTTAACCTTTTCCCCCTCTTATGTAAGATATTTGGGTTGTATAATAAAGTTTAATTGTTAAAAAACAGAGCCAACAGTCACACAATAGGGATGAAGCTGTGTCTCAGGAATAAGAGGGCCACATATGATTTTACCCTGTCTCATCTAGTTTTGCCTTTTGGGTCATCTCTGTTGCTTTTTTTTGTTTCTTTTGTTTTGTTTTACTTGTTAGTGTTATCCATTAATTACATTCTGGTTTTAAGCACCCAGAGAGACAAACCTTACTCACTGACTTAAGTTTAATTTTTCCAGCATTACCCACTGATTGTTCCAGCTCAGGCTGGATGCACAGCCTAGATCAATCATGACTTATTGGAAGTAAGCTTGAGAGGGTAGTTGAATATTCCTTAATGGCTTCAGAGAGCCACCATGGCCAGGTGGGTGATGTAACTGAAGAGTTCCCGTACAAAGGCGCTGAGAGGGCAGGGGGTCCCGAGAGGCCATTGTATGAAGCTATGAAAGTGAAGCCTGAGTTGCCCTGGAGACCCCAAGATGTTGAAGATGCCAGCGCCACAAGATACAAGCAAGGAGGGCTGTGCACAGGGAGCAGAACTGGTCCAGGGAAGATATGTGTGTTGAGAGCAGCTGGAGAGACTGAGCCACATAAGCTCTTTTAAACTAAAGTTCCACACATGGGTCATGGAGCTACAGGACATGGTATTTTCCCTGCTGGGTTTTGGTCCAGTATTTTCCCCACTAGGTCCCTATTTCTACCTTTTACAACAGGAATATGTATATATTTCTTTCCATTATATACTGGAAATACGTAATTCTTCTTTTTAACAGTCCAGTAATTTGTTTATCATAAAGACTTATTTTTGACTGGACTCAGACTTAGACATGGAAGGTCTCAGCAAGAACATTTTGTCTCTTGTAATCCATTCCTGTAGTCGCCCCCCACCCTCCCAACCCAGAGTCCTTTATTCTCTTGGCCAGACGTTTATCATATTCTACAGCCTCCTTCTTATTTATTCATTTATTTGATTTTTAGTGTGCTGTTTCTTCAGAGCATTTGTGTTGCAGGACACATGGAATAATAAGACACTGGATCTTGAGGACTTTGGCTCTGGGCTTCCTATTGTCTCTGAACTGTGAGGAACAAGTTAAAAATTCTCCACTAGCCTCCATCTCGACCCTGTCCCCGGAATTTATTGCCCCTATCTCACCCTACTTAGAATTTACTACCTTAGACCCCCCTATTGTTAGCCTAGCACTCTTTAGCTAACCATTGTCCCTAAGTTCTGCTTCTGTAAAAGATATTTTAACCCTGAGTTTTGCAGGACGGGGTCTTCCATCTCCTCGGAGCTTGGTGGACCCCGGCGCATCAGCTTAATAAAATTACTTTGCTTTTGTGTCAACTCTGGACTCTGTCTCTCAATTAAGGTTTCAGGAATATACTCTGACGATCTGAGTCTAGCAGTGCTATACAAGCTGCCAAGGGGGTGAGGACCAGCAATCAATAGTTCTACTTAGCGGTGGCACCTGTGACCTATAACAGTGACGATCATCTCAAGACATTCCTAAATACACAAAATGGCATGCACATCTTGGCAGTAACCAACAGCTCTCTAATTGGACTTTGAGGATTCTCAACAGGAAGCGACTCATCCCTAGTCCTGGGAATCTAACCAATCTCTCATGGGTAGTGAGATGATGAATGTGAGAGGAGAACCTACTACACCACTTTACTGGGCCAGTGTAATTTCTAACATTCTTCCAAACACTCATCCTTATATCCACAAATAACTTTCTCTTTCATCGAAGAAGCTTCTCTTTGCAACAGATGAGGACCGCTACAGAAAAGCACAGCTGGTCAAGAAGCAGATTTAATGATTTTGGGGTGGCCAGTCCCAGCATATCCAGCTACAGCACAACCCTGAGCCTAATGCTTAAGGAATGTAATAGTAGATGGGGCGGAAAGATTTTTAGAGCCAGAGGACCAGGAAGTTCGCCCTGAGATTGTCTTCTAAAAAGCTGCACTCATGATAAGTCAACAACAGGCTTGAGCCAGACCAACATGGACAGCATCGGTAGACAGGCTAATGTGGAAGGGAGACTATCATGGGGTGGGGGGTGGGGCTTCAACCCCCCCACAAAGAACCACAGGCAACAAAAACTGCTGGGAGGGAGAGTCTGTCTTCTCCAGGGAGGAACCTCTTAATTGGTTTTCCAATACCAAGTGGTCGGCTATGGACTCCCATTAAGGAAACTCAGAAAGTTGTACTAATATATTTCTGTTAATAATAATAATAATAATAATAATAATAATAATAATAATAATAATAAAAAAACATCAGAGTTGAGAGGGGGTAAGGTAGAGCAACAAAGTGGTTGGATGGGGGGGTTCTGGGTTAAAGGGAGTAATGAGGAGAAAGTAATGTAATTATATTATCATTAAAAATAAATTCATAAAAATTCACTTCAAATAAAATTAGAACTAAATGTTTTAAAAAACAAATATAACAGGTTCTCAGAACCTCAGCATTATTGACATTTGAAGTCCTATGCAGTGTAGGATGTTTAACAGCACTAGATCTTAGATGTAATTAGCATCAAGTCCCCGTACTATCTCTTATTATCTCCTGACATTGCCACATATCCTCTGCTAGTGGTAGGGAAAAACTGTTTTCTCTGGAGCGCTCCTGGGACCAAGCACAAAGTAAGAGGAGGCTGTTGGATGGGTGGATGTTTCCAGTTGGCACCCAGGCAGTGAGAGGGTATCTGCCCCCTCCCAAGGCAATGGGGATTAATAGGCACTGAGGCTGTGTGCTTCACTCTACAAAGCTGAGCACTTTCATGGCTTCTCAAGTATTTAAGGACAGCACATTACTTCATCTAGCATAAATTTAAGCCTCCACCAAGACCTTTGGTTGTGGATTTTTTCTGTAAGAAATGGGAATAGAGACTGAGTTCCCCAAATATACCAGAAAGCATCAGTCTTTCAAAGAGAATGATGCCTGATCCAAATTAAGAAGAAGAAGAAGAGAGCCTTCAGGAGAATAACAGGAGAATGAGTAAGGTGGGAATATGTGTGGTTCGAAGCCAATGAGGCTGGACTCCAAAGAGCAGGTAGTTCAGGGGCAGGTAAAGTTTAGAGAGAGGCCTGGGAGATGGGTTATACAGGGCACAGCAGGCCATAGGAGACACTTTGGATTCTATGTAAATGTGATGAGAATCCATTGGAGGTTTCATGCGGCATCTTGAAGAGTGTAAAAAACCACCTGAGTATTAAGCAGTTAGTTCATCTCTCTCTGCTCTTGACTGGGATGTGAGGTAACCAGCTGTGTAAACGTCCTGCCACCTTCATTTTTCTGCAAGAATGGGCCATAACCTAGAAATATAAGCCAAATAAAGCTTTTATCCCCTAAGCTGTTTTTGTCATAATATTTTATCACAGAACAGAAGTGAAACTAGGACACCGACTCACAAAAAAGGAAGAAACAATATTATAAGGCAAAGCTATCTTTGATTCATATAGCTTATTTTCTAGGATGGGCTCAGACAAAACCAAATAAGGCCATGGAGCACAGGAGAAGGTCCATGAAGGACGAGGAACCACAGCAACAGAAAACAAATAAAAATGACCAGTTCCAATACAGGCTCCCCAGGCTGCACAGGAATATTTCACTTTCAAGTGACATTTAATCTGTCATTGCTTTCCGAGTGTTTATCAGGCATATTTATGGTCTGCGGTTATGTTTATTTTTGTTTTCCCAGAATTAAGAAATAGAGGTGAGTGGTGAATGGATGCTCATTTCCTTCCTCTGCCCAAGCTGGTCCCGAGTTCTAGGATCAGTATCTGTTTTTACAAACAGGATTGAGCCCATGATGATAAACCCTGAAACCACTAGTCCTGTTTTCTTACGAATGCTATACAGGCTATGACAAATGTCTTCCTACTGGTCTTCAGGAGTCACTGCTTACATTTGCTGCTGACGTTTTGTGTAAGATAATGACCCACTTCATCCAGGTATGAGCTCCCTTAGTCATCTATCCTGTGCTAAAGTGTTGCACGCAGGAAATGTGACATTCATGATCTTTGTGTTAATTTATTTGTCACAAGGCACTAGAACAGGTTAGGAAAATAAAAACAATGAATCCAGCATAACTGTTTGGTTCAGGCTACCCAAATTCCAACCTGGGCTTTCCTGTTCAAAGTAAAAGACTCTGCCCACACAATTCCAGATAAGATGGAGAACAAGAAACTACCAGTGTGAGTTAAAGGAAAAATATCAGAAGAAGAAAAATGTAGACTCAAGGGAAACATTCAGGAAACTTACAGAAGGAGAGAGCAGACAACTGAAAATGATAGAGGAACAGAGGAGAGATGTGTTGAAAAGAAGGAAGCCAAGCTGAGCCTGCTTCCAGCCCAGAGGCTTCTAAACAGAAGGGAAGAACAGCCTCCTTTCAAAGGCGATCTGTTCACTCTGGTGAGGAGATAGTGGCAATCCTTACACAGGAAAAGCCTCAAGTCCAGATATGGCTCTTGTTGACACAGTGACTTTTCTGGTGAACAGGTCAGCATTGGGTGGGGAGTTTACCAGAGGCCTGTGGCTGGCTGCTATCTTATTGTTGTTAAACGTATATTTTATTTTTATACTATGAAAATTTAATAAAAGTATACAGTGCATCTTAAGCATAGGTGCCCACACTTTTTCCCTCTCTGAGGCCACCTTCTCTTCTAGCTTAAAGTCCTCTTTTTTTTTTTTTTTTTAAAGTTTTTGGATTTAAAAAATTTTTACATTATAATATAATTGGATCATTTCCTCTTTCCTTTCTCTTCCCTCCATACTCTTCCTTGCTCTCTTTCAAATCCATGGCCTCTTCTTTTCATTAATTACAGTTATATACATATATGTATATATAAAACTAGAGTCCATATGCCCATGGCTGTGGGGTTATGCACAGATGAAAGGGCATCCTGCCAACACCTCAAGGAAAACTGCTGCTTCTTTCCATAGCAGTCATCAACTACCAGTAGCTACTCCATCAGGGGTGAGGCCTTATGAGTATATCCCGTCTCCATGCTGGGACTCTTAGTAGGGTTACCTTACACAGGCCTTGAGCAGTTAACCAGAGAAACTGAGAGTTTGTATGAGGGCCAGACAGTCATGTCTTAATGACAGCAGTTCACAGCACTCCTGCCCAGGAGGAGCCTAGTGCTTAAAGCCGAGGCACCCTGGAGTCTGATAACAGTGAACAGAAACAACCACAATTCAGGGATGTATTCAGTCTGCCACCACCCAGGATGAGGACAGTCTCTGGGAGACAGTTGTGGAATGAGAGAAGGCCAGATGCCAGGTCAAAACCTGAAAGCTTCTGGAAGCTTGGCCCAAGCACTGAAGTATGCAGAGAAAAGGAGTCCCAACCTCAGTGCCTGAGAGCAGGCTTCACTAACCGAGAAGAAAGAACTCTGGAGTCTGAGGCCAGCAGGTAGGTCAAACTCTGGACCCATGTATGTTCCATGAAGTACACTGCCATTGAGTTACAACGCTCTCGAAGTTCTCTTGTTCCTGGCTTTCTTCTGTCTGTGCTTTTATCATTGTTTCCATTTTCATCTTCAGATCTTGAAGTATTTTGTTGATTTCTTCATCTGATCGTTGGCCTTTTCCTGAATTTCTTCCAATGCCTCTCTATAGGTCTCTTTAATGTTTTCAATCTGTTTGGCTGAATTTTCCTGCATTTGTTTACATATTTTATTTGTCTCCTCCATTATCATCTTCATTACTATGGATCTGAGGTAATTTTCTTGTGTTTCAATTGTGTTTGAGTTCTCAGGGTTGATTTCTTTGGCATAGTTGGGATCTGGAGCTGCCATATTGTTTTGGTTTTTGTTGTTTATGCTTTTTACGCTGACTCCTAGTCATCTTGCTGTCTCTGATGTTGGGAAGTAGTTTCTGGTGTCCTTCCCTGGATCACGCAGGTGACTTGGTTTCAGCTCCAGGGGAAATTACTCCACACCCTGGGCTCCCCACTGGGTCAGCAGAGGCTGGTGGTAGTGTTCTGTAGTGCAAGAATCAGTTTGAGGTAGCATAGATAAAGCTTGTTATCCTGCCCATGGCTGGATGTGAAAACCTTGCCCTAGAGCACTGGGACTCTGGGGGCCTAGGTTCAGTCAGCCCTAGAGTGCAGGAACCCCTGCTGGCTAGTGGGGGTTGGCTAGGATTCTGCCTGATCCATCCAGGCTGTGGGTCCCAGGTTCAGTCCCAATTGAGAGAGCAGATACAGCCCTCTGGCTTGTGGGAGTTGGTTGGGCTTCTGCCTGGATCCCTTCAGGCAGGTCAGTCCCATCTGGGCATCTATAGGTACTCCTGCTGTGTTTCTGCAGCTGGTTAGGCTCTGCCAGAGCTAAAGGGAATGGCTCCCTATGTTGGGGCAGGTAGCTAGTTTTCTGCCTGATCTCCCTCAGGCTGGTTCAGACCCTACTGAGAGTGTGGGAGCCCCTGCTCAGCTGTGGTGGCTAGCTAGGCATCTGCCTGGTCCTCTCAGGCCAGATCTATCCTGCGCACATGTGAGTGAACAATTTACTGGGATGGAGGTTTCTGCTGAGTCCATTCAGACCTCGTGGCCTCACAATCAGCGGATTGTGAGGCTCTAGAGCTGTGGCTGGAGGGCGTGTCTACAGCTGCCTGGACCCCTGGGTCCCTCTGTGGACTGGTGGGCCCTGATCCTCACTCTCTGGTCCTCCTGGGCCAGCGAGCCCACAGATCCATTACAGAGGGAGACAGAGGGTGAGGGGAGGCAAGCAGGCTCTACATTGGGCTTTAGTTTGGTGATCATGTGGTTGCCTGCCCCTGGGGCTTTCTCAGGACTTGGGGGGCGGTCAGTCTGAGGTCAGAATCACCTGTTTTACTAAGTCTTTCCCAGGCCAGCAGCTCCAGGCTGGAGTTATTAGTCTCAGATACCAAGGTTCCGGTTATATCGTATGGCAGGGGCTCACTGGTAGGAACAGGTCCAGACCCTGGGAGCTGGGCACCCTTCCTCCATAGGCCAGTTGGGTGGCCAGAGGCGGGACCCAGCTGTGCTCTGCACTTTGTGGACTCCTCTCATCTAGGGTTTTTCAGGTCTTATGGTATGTAGCTCCCAGCCTGGTCCCTAGTGTCCTTCCTGTAGATCAGATATCCTGTGTGTTTGGCACCATCTTGGAATCTCGTATCACCCCCTTTTCTTTCTACTACATGTTTAATAATATTTTAACTTTATATTGTCTTTCTTACATTCATCGAATTTTAGCAACCAATTTTCATTATCTGGAAATTTTTTTTCTAGTGTTTCTTTTATTTTACTTTTTCCTACTATGTTGCTTTTTTCTCTTCCCCATCATACTATTCTTCTCCATGTCTCTTGTTTGTTTTTATTTCATTCATTTAAACTTGTTTCTTTTTTATATTTTTGCTCACTAATATCCTTCTCTTCATTAGTATTTCAACATTCACTTAACTTTCCATTAGTTGACATTTTCTGGTTTATGGCAATTACTGGTATATTAGTGGGCTTTGATTTATTTCAAGTATATTTCTACATATTTCATGCATTGATATTGTTGCTATTACCAAAGTTTGTTTTTTCTCCTTGAGTGGTACCTAAAGTTGAATCCTTTAGGAGTGAGATAGTAAGAAACTTCCCAAATAAAACTGGAAGAGATATCTAATCCAACAGATGTGAAAATTCAAATATAGTAACAAGAAACATAAAAAAGCAAGGCAACATGGCTCCTTTAAAAGATAACATCTCTACAGAAGGTACTAAAAGGAAAACTCCATCCCAAAGGGTCAAGCTACAACCAAAACTACTCAGGAAATAGATAAATATACCATGGCAAAAACACAACTACACAAACGCTCGACTGGAACCAACATCAAAATTAAGACTCTTAACAGTCACTGGTCATTAATATCTCTCAACATCAATGGTCTCAATTCTCCAATAAAAAGACACAGACTAACCGAATGGGTGCATAAACAAGATCCAACGTTCTTCTGCATTCAAGAAACACATCTCACCCATAACGATAGGCATTACCTCAGGGTAAAAGGTTGGAAAAAAATATTCCAAGCAAATGGTCACAAGAAGCAAGCAGGCATAGCCATTTTAATATCGAACAAAATTGACTTTCAACCAAAATTAATCAAAAGGGATGCGGAAGGATACTTCATACTCATCAAAGGTAAAGTCAACCAAGATGACATCACAATTCTAAACATCTATGCTCCCAATACAAGGGCACCCACATTTGTAAAAGATCTGCTAAAAAAGCTTAAACCACACATCGATCCCCACACAATAATAGTGGGAGACTTCAACACCCCACTTTCACTGAAAGATAAGTCATTAAAACAGAAACTAAGCCAAGAAATAACATCATTAACCAATGCCATGGGTCAAATGGATCTAACAGATATCTATAGAACCTTTTACCCAAACAAGAAAGAATATACCTCCTTCTCTGCACCCCATGGAACCTTCTCCAAAATTGATCACATCGTAGGTCACAAAGCAAGCTTCAACAGATACAAGAGGACTGAAATAATACCTTATATCCTATCAGATCACCATGCTCTTAGGCTGCAATTCAAATACAACAGAAATAATAAAAAGCATACACATACGTGGAAACTAAACAACTCTCTGCTAAATGACACCTGGGTCAGGGAAGAAATAAAGAAAGAAATCAAGGAATTTCTGAAATTCAATGAAAATGAAAGAACAACATACCCAAATTTGTGGGATACATCGAAAGCAGTGCTAAGAGGAAAATTCATAGCACTAAGTGCCTTTAAAAAGAAATTGGAAACATTACACATAAGCATATTAACGACACAACTGGAAGCCCTAGAAAAAAAAGAAGCAGAAACATCCAAAAGGAGTAGACGTCTGGAAATAATCAAACTCAGGGCTGAAAGTAACAAATTAGAAACTAAGAAAACAGTCCAAAGAATCAACAAAACCGAGAGCTGGTTCTTTGAGAAAATCAACAAGATAGACAGACCATTAGCCAAACTAACTAAAAGGCAGATAGACAGTATTGAAATCAACAAAATCAGAAATGAAAAGGGAGACATAACAACAGACACTGAAGAAATACAAAGAATCATAAGATCTTACTTTGAAGGCATATATGCCACAAAATTTGAAAATATAAGGGAAATGGATGATTTTCTTGATCAATTTCACTTGCCAAAGTTGAGAAGAACAGATAAACAAGCTGAATAGTCCCATTTCCCCTACAGACATAGAAGCAATCATTGATAGTCTCCCAACCAAAAAAAGCCCAGGGCCAGATGGTTTCAGTGCAGAATTCTACCAGACCTTCAGGGGCGAGCTAATACCGATACTCTTCAAGCTACTCCAAAAGATAGAAATGGATGGAACATTACCAAATTCATTCTATGAGGCCATAGTCACATTGATAACTAAACTTCACAGAGACTCAACAAAGAAAGAGAATTTCAGACCGATTTCTCTTATGAACATCAATGCAAAAATACTAAATAAAATACTTGCAAACGAATACAGGAACAAATCAAAGATATCATTCATCATGACCAAGTAGGCTTCATTCCAGGCATGCAGGGATGGTTTAATATACAGAAATCCATCAATGTAATCCACCATATAAACAAACTGAAAATAAAAAACCATGTGATCATTTCTTTAGATGCAAAGAAAGCATTTGATAAAATCCAACACCCATTCATGTTTAAAGTTTTAGAGAGATCGGGGATACAAGGCACTTTCCTCAACATAATAAAGGCTATATACAACAAGCCAATGGCCAAAATAAAATTAAATGGTGAGATACTCAAGGAAATTCCTCTAAAATCGGGAACAAGGCAAGGCTGCCCACTCTCTCCATATCTCTTCAATATAGTACTCGAAGTTCTAGCTAGAGCAATAGGACAACAAAAGGAGATCAAGGGTATCCAAATGGGAAAGGAGGAAGTCAAATTATCCCTATTTACAGATGATATGATAGTGTACATAAGTGACCCTCAAAATTCCACCAGAGAACTCCTACAGCTGATAAACACCTTCAGCAAATTGGCTGGATACAAAATTAACTCAAAAAAGTCTGTAGCCTTCCTATACACAAATGACAAGCTTGCAGAGGAAGAAATTAGGAAAACCACACCCTTCACATTAGCCACAAGCAATATAAAATATTTAGGAGTTACTCTAACTAAGCAAGTGAAGAACTTGTTTGAAAAAAATTTCAAAACTCTGAAGAAAGAGATTGAAGATGACATGAGAAGATGGAATGATCTTCCTTGCTCATGGATCGGGAGAATTAACATAGTAAAAATGGCCATCCTACCAAAAGCAATCTACAGATTCAATGCAATCCCTGTCAAAATACCTACCCAATTTTTTAAAGACATTGAAAGTTCAATTCTGAACTTCATATGGAAAAACAAAAAACCCAGAATAGCTAAAACAATCTTGTACAATATAAGGTGCTCCGGAGGAATCTCCATACCTGATCTCAAACTGTACTATAAAGCAATAGTAATTAAAACAGCATGGTACTGGCACAGCAACAGGCTGGTTGATCAGTGGAATCGAATCGAAGACCCAGATATGAATCCACACACATATGGTCACTTGATTTTTGACAAAGAAGGCAAATCCATTATGGAAAAAGGATAGCATCTTCAACAAATGGTGCTGGTCTAACTGGATGTCTATGTGTAAAAAAATGCAACTGGACCCATATTTGTCACTTTGCACAAAACTCAAAACCAAATGGATTAAAGACCTCAACATAAAACCAGAGACACTAAGTCAGTTAGAAGAAAAAGTGGGGAAGAGCCTGAAACATATTGGCACAGGAGACAACTTCCTGAACAGAACACCAACAGCCCAGGCCTTAATGTCAACAATGAATAAATGGGACCTCATGAGGCTGAGAAGCTTCTGTAAGGCAGGAGACACTGTCAAGAGAACAAAGCGACAACCTACAGACTGGGAAAAGACCTTCACCAACCCTACATCTGACAAAGGTCTAATATCCAAAATATATAAAGAACTCAAGAAATTAAACACCACAAAACCAAATAACCCAATTGAGAAATGGGGCTTGGAACTAAACAGAGAATTCTCAACAGAGGAATATCAAATGGCTGAGAAACACTTAAAGAAATGCTCAACCTTCTTAGTCATCAGGGAAATGCAAATCAAAACAACTCTGAGATTCCATCTTACACCCATCAGAATGGCTAAGATCAAAAATTCAAGTGACACCACATGCTGGTGAGGATGTGGAGAGAGAGGAACACTACTTCATTGCTGGTGGGAATGCAAACTAGTACAACCACTTTGAAAAGCTATCTGGTGCTATCTCAGAAAAATGGGAATAGGGCTTCCTCAAGACCCGGCTATTCCACCCCTTGGAATATACCCAAAAGATGCTCCAGCACACAACAAGAAACTTTGCTCAACCATGTTCATAGTAGCCTTATTCATAATAGCCAGAACATGGAAACAGCCTAAGTGTCCCTCAGTAGAAGAATGAATAAAGAAACTGTGGTACATATACACTATGGAATACTACTCAGCTATTAAAAACAAGGAATTCCCAAAATTTGTGGACAAATGGATTGAGCTAGAAATGATCATAATGAGTGAGTTAACCCAGAAGCAGCAAGACTCAGATGGTATACACTCATTTATATCTGCATACTAGCCCAAGGGGGCATGTCCCATGAAAGCCTTCAAGTACCAGGAAACTGGGACAGAGGGGAGGACATCCTATTGGGACTCTAGATGAGAGAAGCATGGGAGAATGGCAAAGTAGAAGGATCCAGAGGGTCCTAGAAACCTACAAGTAGAACATTATGATAGGCAGATTTGGGCCCAGGGGTCCCAATCAAACTAAGGCACCAGCCAAGGACAATACAGGTGGTAAACTTTAAACCCCTACCCAGATCTAGCCAATGGGCAGAACATTTTCCATAGTTGAGTGGAGAATGGGGTATGACTTTCACACGAACTCTGGTGCCTCATATTTGACCATGTCCCCTGGAGAGGGAGACCTGGTGGCACTCAGAGGAAGGATAGCAGGTTACCAAGAAGAGACTTGATACCCTATGAGCATATACAGGGGGAGGAAATCCCCCTCAGGAACAGTCATAGGGGAGGGGAATAAGGGGGAAATGGGAGGGAGGGAAGAATGGGAGCATACAAGGGACGGGATAACCATTGAGATGTAACAAGAATAAATTAATAAAAAAAATAAAAGATAACATCTCAACTATTGATTTAAAAAATAGTGGAGGTAGCAAAATGCCATATGAGGGTCTTCAAAGTTTATTAGCAAAAATGGCCAATGACCTAAAGCAGGATACACACAAACAGACAAATGAAATAAGGCAATCAATCAGGATCTAGAGAGGGACTCAGCAACACAGAGGAGAAAGTCAGTAAAAATGTACAAGAAGGTTAGCATACAGGGTAAAAGGTCAGCTCAACGGGAATAAATTTCAACATTGCTACCAGGAAACTTACATTTTAAAAAGCATAATTGGAAATGTTGGAAATGAGAAATCCCAAATGAATCAAAGAACACAGGGGAAAGGATCACCAATAGATATGACCCAGCAGAAGAAAGAGTATCAGAGATGAAAGACAAGCATCTAGACGCACCAAGATAGGAAAGATATTCTCTTCAAGGCTGTCTAATACAAATACCCAAAACACTAAGAATGCAACATTTATATAATTTCTGATCGTATCATGGTTCTTCTTGCTATAGGTAGTTTATTGTATATATGTGTAATAATATAAATATATATGTAAAATATTTAATAAAAAAGAAAGACAAAGCTGATGGAATACTGCATCTAAATATCAATAGGCAGAAAACAAATGAGTGTGGTTACAATAGTGAAGAACTCAACGCTATGGTCAAAAGACCACAAGTAAGAACTTGGAGGATAGAAGAATGAGAAGAATGTACTACAAGATACAGAATGTAACTAATAAAATTATGGAAGAAAAAAAATATGGAAGAAAAATTTCCAAGTCTAGCAAAATAAGCAAACATTGAAATACAAAAGATATTTAGAATCACAAACAGGCATGACCAGTATACATTTACAATATATTATATTCAAGATGCCAAAAACACAAAGTTACAACAGAAAAGAAAATAACTGCTACCAAGGCAGAAACATCAGACCAGCATCAGATATATCACCAGAAGCCCAAAAATTCAGGACTGCATGGAATGATGTATTTTAATCCCTGAATGTATTGCCAACCAAGACTGCTATATCCAGTAAATCTATTTGTTAAAATTAATGGAGAAATAAGAGCATTTTGAGATAAATACCAACTAAGATAGTTAATGACCACCAAACCAGTATTGCTGAAGATAAAGAGTTTCTCAAAAACTAGACATAGGTCTACCAGATGGTCCAACTATACTACTCTCAGGCAAACATAAAAAATATTCTATATCCTACTATAGAGATACCTGCTTATCCATATTTGCATCTGTTCTATTCTATCCACAATAGCCAATACATGGAAACAGCTTGGGTGCCCATCAGCTGATGCATAATGATAATGTGGTACATTTCTACAAGGGAATATTCTTTATCTCTTAAGAAAAATGAAATGATGAAATTCACAGGTAAATATATAGAGCTGGAAATCACCATTCTGAGTAAGGTAACCCAGATGCTGGAAGACAAATTTATATTTTCTCTCATTTGTGGCTATTGGAGTTAAACTTTTAGATATGTGCATCTAATTTGAAATACAGAATTCAGGAAATTAATAAGGGGTCATAGGTAAGGAAGACTTTCAAGGGCTGAAGCTTGAACACAGTGATATAAAGGTGAATAAGGGAACAGGAAGAGTTAAATTCTGGTGAGGGTTGGTAAAGTTAGGAACACTGAAGTGGGAGGAACAACTGACTCCAAAGACCTTCTGAAAACATCACAGGAAAAACTACGACTGTAGACATTTTCTTATAATGGGACAACAGTGCCTCTAATATGTACTTCAGGTAAACATTAAAAAGTCCAATATCAGAAATAACTTACCTTTATTGCAGTTGTTAGCCTATGAGCTTCTCTAGACTCCCAGATACTACAGGGAATCGCCGTTGTTCTTGGTTACCTTTGAGAACTTGATGGTAAGACAGTACATACTTAATACACATACACATCATAGATAATAGAGAAATCAAAGTGGTACTGACCTGGAAATCTCATTCCTATTGACTACCTCGCAGTGCTGGACAGTATTGTGAATACTACTGGAAGAGGAAAGTAATTGTCACCCTTACCTAGTTATGAGCCTGTGAGCTACAACAAAGACCAGCCCGGAAAAACATGTTGGGGCCAAGAACTTGTGGCCCCTTGGACAGAACCTACTACTGACTCCTAACTTCTTATTATGCCAATAGATTAGTGTGTCTCCCAAATGTCACAGAGAAACTTCATTTTTTTCAGTAGCTGGTGATTAACATAGAAATCCATAACTAGTCAAGGTACAGAGAATAAGATTCTGAGGACTGGTCAGCCCTAAATGGGACATCCATATCATAACCCCCTCTTTCCAAGGATCGGGAATTGCAAAAAGGGATGGAAAAACTATAAGAGCCAGTGGTGGTGGATGACTAACAGGAAACAGTTTTCTAGACACAACAGGTCAGTTGCACATATGAACTCACAATGGCTGTAACAGCATGCACCAGACCTGTGCAAACTCAAGTCAAACAAAGTCCCAGTCAATGGTGTGGAGAGGCAGGCATGAATTCCCACTCCTAGCTGAGGAGAGCTAGCTTTCTTTAAGAATTTGGGCCTCTGGTATGTTTAACATGCTTCAGTGGATGGCCAGACACCTAATGAGCAGCACCAATGGGATTTGACAAGTTAAAGAAAGAAGGATGCAAAGTTAGGTGAGTATGCAATGGGAGGTTGGGCTGTAAGGAGATAAGAGATAGCAACGAATGTCATCAAAATACAATGTATAAAATTCCCAAAGAATTAATAAAAGTACTTTAAAAAGAAGGGACTTAAAGGAATACTATACACAGAAGAAGTGAACCAGTCTCAATGATGAGAACACAGGGGGGAAATTTCAGGTTGCAATGGCAGACCACATGAGAGCTGAGAAGGAATCCATCTCCCAAAGCAGTGAATCATTGAACCCTTGACACTCGTAGGAAAGAAAGTAATGAACAAATAATCCAGTCAACAATGAAAACAACCAGAAAAAAAAATGTATGAATTAGTAAACATTTCTCTAAAACAAACTTGAACATAATTGGCTACAACTCACCAATAAATATATACAGATTATATGACTGGATTAAAAACCTGGAACCAACTCTCTGCTGTCTTTAAAAAACACACATTAGTCATAAAGATACACCACATACTGATGGCCGCAAGATGGAAAACAAACCTTCAAACAAATGGAAAGTTAAAATAAACTGTCCCAATTGTTCTGATACCTGTTAAAGAAGACTTTTAACTCTTGTCCCTGATGATGATGCCAGGCACTAAATACGTCTTTATGAAGTGGGCCTTAAATTTAACCAAGGAGTGATAGGTAACTCCCTAACAGTTATGTCACTATTGCACCCATGGGTGTATATTACCTGGTAGGCCTTTATTTTAGTTCACAGAACTCATAGCTGGATAAGACTGATAATCACTTTTCTCCTCCACTAGCAATAGCTGACCAAAGTTAGTTAGGACAGACAGAGAAGGTTACTGTTGTCTGGAGACATGGATCAGTGGTTAAAAGCACATAATATTCTTGCAGATTGCCTGAGTTCAGTTTTCAACACCCATGTTAGGTGGCTCATAGCTGCCTGCTACTAAGGGTCCAAGGAATCTAATACCATTTTATGGACTCTGTGGGTACCTGCATTCACACATATACATGCTCTACACAGACAGTCATATACACATAATTAAAAAGAAATCTTAAAAAATAAGACTAATACATTTAAGTAAAGGGAGAAATTTGCTAGGAAAATAAAATAATTATAATGCATACAAACCTCACTTTAGAGTTCTCAGTGTTATAAAATAAACACTAACACATTAAAATCAGATACATTCTGATGTAAAAATGGATAATTTCAACATTCCCACTTCATTTATGGATAAGTTATTCAAACAAAAAATCAACAATGAAACCTCAGTGTAGAGCACATAAAAAGTTAGTGGAGTGGAGCCAAAAAAGAATAATACACAAACTCTCTCAAACAAAAAGCCGAAGATTGAACCGAGACTGACAAATTTCTAGCTAAGCTAAGCAGATGGAAAAGAGGACCCAAACTGATACAATTAAAAATAAAAAATCAAAAGTTATTATAGATTATGATTAAATTCAAGGAAAAATTGGGAAATATTTTGAGAACTTGTATTTCCATCTCTACCCCCAACTTTAAGTATTTCATAATCCCTTTTTTATATATGATTTATAGAACTGACTCTGTCCTGCTACATCCAACTTTGTGTCAAATATGGTATTTTGGTTGCATGAAGTTGCTGCTCAACTTATGGTAGCTTGACTTACGACTTTTTAAAAGTTACCATAGGACCCTCCTCTATCTTAATGCTATGAGTCAGTGACTACACCTCCCCACCATGTGACCCTTAGTACTTAAGATAGTTTATTGAAATTGTTGGTGTATGTATTTCTCCTGATTTTAGAGAGAAGAGATTTGCTTATTTCATCTTTGTGATCTAACATATAGTACATTCAACTGATATTTGTTAAATTAGTGAAGCTTTCACCCACAAGCCTATCACTGTCCTATATGATAAGATACATAATGCGAAATTTTATTTTTTTATTGATAATTTGAACTCATGACCTCTGAGACATTACTTCAAATATTATGTTTATAAGCTAATGAGGGAAATTGAGTGATTATATAAAGTGTAATTTGTATGCTATGCCATATTTTGACATACTATTATATATAATATGTATCATTTATATATAATATAATATTACTATTATATAACATTACATGTTATATTTAATGCTGTATAATATACATTTAGAGGGTTATAATGTTACTTCCTGAATGGAACATACATGAGAGATGGCAAGCATAAATCTTGGTGTCAATCCAATACCCTATGACTTGCCTGTTCTGCCTGTTCCCTGTTTGAATAAATATCCCAATGTCTTCTCCACAGCCTTTACCATTTGCTTCTCAAGAAGTCACAGGAAAAGAAGGAGACAGCAAGAAACACTTCAAACATCATAACTCCACTTGCCTAGACTCCCAGCACCTCCTCTGGAATCCAGCAACCTTACTGTGTTGTAACAGGCCACGAGAAAAGCAATTTATCAGAATCATAAGAAGATGACTTCAAAATAGCAATTATAAACATGTTCATGGACTTTCAGGAGGATATGAATAAGTGCCTTAATGAAGACTGAAAACATAAACCATTGAATAAAAGAATAAAAATAATTTAAGACATGAAAATAGAATTTAATAAAGAAATAGAATCTTTCTCTTAAACAACAACAACAACAACAACACAAACACACATACACACACACACTGAAATAAAGCTTGAAATGAAAAACTCAGAAAGCTAAACAAAAAATCTCAGCGATAAGCCCAAGCAACAAATTAAAAGATGTGGAAGAGAGAATTTCAGGTTTTGAAGACAATGTAGAAAAAAAAAATTAAAAACTCTGTCAAATAAAATGTTAAATTTAAAAAGTTCAGGCTAAAAACATCCAAGAAATCTGGGACACCATGAAAAGATCAAACCTATGAATAATTGGTATAAAGTATAAAAAAACCTCTCAGGTCAAAGGCACAGACAATATTTTGAATAAAATTAAAGAAAATTTACTAATCTAAAGAAAGAGATGCCCAATGAGGGAAAAGAGGCATACAGAAAATCAAGTAGGTAGGATCAGAAAATAAACCTCTCATGATACACCATAATCAAACGACAAAATATACATATTAAATGCTTCAAATGAATAAGACCATCTCACCTATAAAGGCAGACTCATTAGAATAATGTCTGACTTTTAAACTGAGACTCTGAAAGCCAGAAGGGCCTGAACAGATGCTCTACAAGTTCTAGAAGATACACATATGTTAATCTATATCACTATACCCATCAAAACTATAAATCACAAGTACCAGAAAAAGGAAAATGTTTCATAATAAATATAAATTTAGCAGTTTTCTTGTCCACTAATTTAACTCCAGAAGAAGAATTTCAGTATGAGAAAAGACTAATTACACCCAAGAAGACACAAGGAATAAATAATCTCAGAACAGTTAATCAAAAGATGAGAAAAATCAAGAATAAGCTATTAGGAATTAGTAACACTGCTCAATAGTAACTATCAATATTAATGGTTCCAATTAAATAAGCAGAAACTCATATTAAGAGATTAGATTTGAAAACAGAATCTATCTTTCCGCTGTATCCAAGAAATATACATATCAAGGACAGACGTCATCTGAAGCAATTAGGCATACCCATTTTAACATCTGACAAAATAGAATTCAAACCAAAACTAGTAAGAAGGGATAAAGGAGAATACACACTCATTAAAGAAACCTCCACCAAGAGGATGTTGCGATTCTAAGCACTCAGGTGCCAAACACAAGGGCACCCAATTTCATGAAGCCAGCCAAAATCACATGATTTGATCATATCATAGAGATGGTAGAAGACTTCAACGCCCGACTCTCACTAACAGAAAGCCTATTCTGGCAAAAACTAATTTCTTGAGTTAAATAATGTCATGAATCAAATGGACCTAGCAGATATCTGCAGAACATTCTACCCAAACACTAAAGAATATACTTTCTTCTCAGCAACCAATGGAACTTTCTCCATCATTGACCACATATTAGGACACAAAGCAAGTGTCAATGAGTATAGGAAAATTGAAACAAATCTCCACATTTTACCTGACAACCATGTATTAAAACTAGATATCAACAACAATAGAAGCAGCAGAAAACGTACAAACTTATGGAAACTAAACAACTCATTACTGAGTGAAAATTGGGTCAAGGTAAAAATTGAGAAGGGAATAAAAAGCCTTTTAGAATTGCATGAAAATAAAAACACAACATATGCAAACCTATGAGACACAAGGCAGTTCTAAGAGGCAAGTTTATAGCACTGTCTATATTAAAGAGAGAGCTCATATTAATAACGATACACTTGAAAGGTCTAGCAAAAAAGAACAAACAATACCCCCACAGAGTAGATTGGAAGAAATAATCAATTTAAGGCTGAATTCAATGAAATACAAACAAACAAATAAATATAATCTCATTTTTCGGTGAATCACATCCTGCCTTTAGGCTTTACTTTGAATGTTTACCTATTTCTGTTGTTTGAACTATAGTGTCTGATGTCCCAGGTTCCCATGCAGACACTTAGATATGGAGCTCTGGGTCTTTTATGTGCTGTTCTTCTGGGAACTTTGCTTCCTTTGGATTCCAGGTCTCTTTCTGTTTTATCTCAGTGGGATCATCACACCCACTCACTGTGATCTCTGGGAGCAATATCAAACACAAATGGTGTTAGTTCTCTCAAACAAAGCCCAAGGGCAATGGCACTGACTCCTTTGGTTAGGAAGTGATGTTGATTTACTTCCTTAAGACCAATTTTTCTTCTGTGAAGACCAGTTCTTCATCTGGTAGTCCAGGGGTAGTCCAATGAGTCCAGCGAGAGTCTAGTGTGAATACTTAAAGCCATATTCAAGATTTGCACCATTGCTCAGCCTCTGTCTTGTCACCGGTCCTCAGCGGCGCGCAGCACCTAGCTGCTCCCTGAGCACGCAGCGGTTGAATGAACACGGAGGAAGTGAAGACATTGTTCCCAGACACAGCTGCGCCTGTGCATGGGGGATGCTGCCTCAATGCTGTGACTGCATTTCAGTGCTTACTGCTTTAAGGGCAGCTAATGGTCCCCTGCCATTGTTAAGAAGCTGTTCTGAGAGGCTTGGTAAGGAACTCAGAATTAGCTATTAGCAGCTTAATGTATTTGTTTTTAGAGATGTGGGCTTTAAGTGAATGCATTTAAAACAAATTTTTATGACCTGAGTTATATAAACATATATGTATAAATATATACAACAGTGTCTATGTTCTTCTACTTAGACAGTCGAATGTGTTACCTAGCAGATTATCTGATAGAATTTCTATTTGTCACAGCACAGATTAACCAAATGTATTTATATGCACTTGGGTTTTAATGTTCATGAGCACTTTTCTCCTAGAGTGCTTTTCTATATGGAAATACTCGGGCTCTGCTTCAGATTCTCTTTCTTTTGTTCCCAAGCTATATAATGTGTAGCATCTTTCTTCAAAATGCCCTAGTGGTTTTCCCCTTAGAATGCATCTGTGTATTTGGGCACTAAAGGGCATTAAACATCGAACTGTTGCAATGACTACTGAGTGGAAATGGTCAAGATTCCTTCTGTCTTTTACAAGGTGTATACAAAACAATGCCTGTGTGACTCCGAGCAAGCTGGTGTCTGCTTTCCTAGAACAAGCAACTTCTCAGGCCATAAACTGTTTGCTCTGAGCTCATGAGAAGGCAGAGCATTTTTGTGGATATAAAAGCAAGCTTTTTCCAATGATCTCTAATTGAGTTAAAATGTTATGGTAATCGTAACCTTTTAAGTGAGTCTTGTGAAAAGAGCATGGTGTAGGACATAGCTTTTGTAGTTTATCCTTTCCTTTAAATTAAGGTGACATTATAATCATTGATCTTATAAACAGATCCCATTAGTCTCCAAACACATGGCCTCCCAAAGGGCGTAACAGCCACTTGGGTTGTTGAAATGAGACACAGAGGAAGGACTTTGAAATAACAAAAGAAACCTTTCCTTCTTAGCTCATTTCACAACAGCAGTTTTCTTAAACTCAAGTTTTATGGACAAGAACAAGGCTTTGTTTTTCTGAGTTATCACATGTAAAAGCTTGTTAGTTTTTCTTTTTGGGGGGTGCTTGGAAAAATATTGTTACCACTACCTGGATGGCTATGTTTGCTTTCCATGAAATTCTTAGAAATGCCAGAACATTTTATCTCTAATTGTGTATCAGTGCATATTGCAATAAAACTACTGGTGTAAAATAAGAAAAATTGCAAACATATTCAAGAACACATCAAAAATATTAACTACCGTGATTAAGTTGGCTTTATCCTGGATATTCAAGAGTGGTTCAGTATATGGAGTCAACACATGTAATCCAGATTTAAAGACAAAAATCACATGATTATATCATAGATGCATAAAAGGCCTTTGAAAGGATCCAATAGCCCCCATGTTGAAAGTCTTGGAGAAGTTAGGGATACAAAGGACAGACTTCAACATTATAAAGGCAATTTACAGAAAACACACAGGCATCATTATCTTAAATAGAGAGAAAACACAAAGCAGGATGTCTGCCCTCTTCATCCCTATTCAATATAGTACTTGAAGTTACAGGTAGAGCAATAAGGCAACTGTAGGAGATCAAGGGCTAGAAATAGGAAGAGAAGAAGTCAAGATCCTTATTTGCAGATGAAATGATTTTATATGTAAATGATTACACACACACACACACACACACACACACACACACACACTCCATCAGGAAACATTTACAGCTGATAAGCTCTTTCAATGAAGTAGGAGGATACAAAATTAATACACAAACAGCGATAGATAGTTTTCTTATATACAAATGACAACATACTGAGAAAGAACAAGGAAAACAGTACTTTTCACAATAGCCTAAAAAATACCTTGGGATAACTAATCAAGCAAGGAAAGACTTGCATAATTAAAAATGTTAAAGCATTGAAGAAAGAAATTGAAGAAAGCATCAGAATATGGGAAGATCTCCCATAGAAATGGAAAAAAAAAAGACAAAACAACAATTTCAACTTTATATGAAAACATAACAACTCAGGATAGGTAAAATAATTCTGAATAATAAAAGAACTGCTGAAGGTATCACCATCCAAGATTTCAAGTTGTATGACAGAACTATAGCAATGAAACAATGTGCTATTGGCATAACAACATATATGATAGATGGAACTGAATTGAAGACCCAGACATGCACCTACAGACACCCGATCATTGACAAAGCAGCCAAAAGAACACACTGGAGAATAGATGACATCTTCAGCAAATGATCCTGGTCAAATTGGGTAGCTGTATGTAAAAAAAAATCCATACCTATCATCCTACACAAAACTCAACTCCAAATGGATCAAGGACCTCAACATAAGACCAGATACCTTGAGTTGAAAAGAGAAAGAAGGAAATAAACTTGATTGGATTGTCACAGAAAAGGATTTTTTGGAACAGGACACTGGTCACAGGCACTAAGATCAGAAATAAGTAAATGGAATCTCATGAAACTAAACACAATCTATACAGCAAATGACAAGATTATTCATGCAAAGTGGCAACCTACAGAATGGAAAAATATTTCCATTAAATTGGAAAAGTGGAAAATGAAAAAATATACAAGTTATACATATGACAGAATGTTAGTATCTAGAATATGCTTTTTTAAAAAGCTGACCATAAAATAATTAGTGTCACTTGGCATATCAGCCACTGTGCAGGGCAGGCCTCATGCCTAGGAGCAGTTGGCTAACACCAAATGGATTCCATGTTTTTTGTTTTGGGGAAGTATTTTTTGTCATATTAATTTTTTGTCACATTAATTGTTTTGTCTTTAGTTTGTTTGAATTTATTCTTATTTTATGTTTTGAGAAAGAAGGAGGAGGAGGAGAGAGAAAGATTACATGTAGCGGGGTGGGGAGATATGGGAGGAATCGGGGAGAGGAAATTACATGATAAAATATATTGTATAAAATTTTTAAATAAGATAAATTATTTTAAGGAAATAATCAATTTTAAATATGGAGTATAGAACTATACAGTATTGTCAAATAATGAAACACATCATTTGTCTTAAATGTCTGAAAACCACAAAATGTTCATTATCCTTGTCCATCAGGAAATGAAAATTAAAACTTCTTTGCATTTTATCTTATCTTAGTGATAATGATCAAGATTAGTAAAACATACAACAGCACATGCTGGTGAGGATGTAGAGAAAAGGAAACACTTATTCATTGCTGAGGTGAATGTAAACTGCTAAACCACTATGGAAATCAATGTAAGGGTTCCCCAAAAGCTGAAAGTCAAATCTATCACATTGCATACTTAAGACATAGGATTCGCATGATGTCAGCTGCGACATCTGCTGGAAAGCCACTTTCCTGAAGTCTAGTGTACGTGGTTCCAGGAAGTATTTTGCAACCTGCCAAGGAAGGGCCAAACAAAACAGAGCCACTTAGCTACCGTATCTATGAACCATGGTGATCACCAGGATGACAAGACATGCTTAAAGGTTCAGTAAGTGGCACTTGCATGTTGGTGGCAATGGACAACTATCTAATTCGACTTAAGGCCCCTCAACATGAGGGGAATCATGCTTGGTACTTGAAATATAGGCAGCTTTCCAGGGCTACTGAAGTCACAGACCTTAGCAAACAACCTATTAGTTTTACTTTGCTAGTCCAGCATAATTCCTTACTGTTTTCTAAATCTTATCCTTATAAACCCACAGATGAGGGTAGCTCCAACTCCACCCATCAAAGATGTCTCTCTCTCTCTCTCTCTCTCTCTCTCTCTCTCTCTCTCTCTCTCTCTCCCGCTCTCTCTCTCCCTCCCCACAGAAAAACACAACTGGACATAATGCAGACAACAGTAGATCACAGGGTACCCAGCCTTAATGGATATATCGCATCATGGCTCCTGTATCAGGGACCATCAAGGAAGAGAGGGATGGAGACATTTTAAAAGCCAGAATACCAGGAAGTCTGCTGTGAAAGAGTCTCTCCTAGAAATGGCTGCATAAACAAGACCAGAGAATTGGAAGTATAAGTGAACATATTAACATAGAAAGGGAAAATTTTCATGGGGTCCCACCCCTAGACAAAGAATTAAAGAATTAGCTTCTCCTAGGTTTCATCCTCTTTATTGGTTGCCCAGTGCATAGTGGTCAGCCTTGGAACCATTTATATATAAACAAGAAAATGGACTCCGCAGGTTGTATTGATATGTAACAATAATAATAAATGAAGAAAGACTATCAACTGGAGTGTTGGGACATAGGAGGGGTTTAAGGGAGCTCAACTGGGAGGGATGAGAGGGAGGAAAGGGAGAGGGAATGTGATATAATACTATTTTAATTAAAAAATAAAAAAGTGAGAAATATAAGCAAAAGGACAGAAAAAAAATGGAAATTTCAGGTAAATAACTGGAACTAGAAACAGACATCTTGAGTAAGGTAACCCAAAGCCCCAAAGACAAATATTTCTTTTTTTTTTTCCTCATATGTGGATTCTAGCTTTTAAGTTTTAGATAGTGTTTCAATTAGAACTACCATAGAAGTTAGGTAGCTAGTAAGGGACCAAGGAGTAAATGGTATTCTTCCAAGGAACTCATACCTGACATGATCAAAATATATTTTATGGCCACTTAAGCAGTGTCCAGTATGGACTCTGTATCATGGAGTGGGCCTTAGATCAGATATTGGTTGGTTACTCCCACAAGCTTTGTGTCACTATTGCATTAGCACATCTTGCATGCAGATTATCAAGAGTTTGTAGCTGGGTTAGTGTTTATCTTTCTCCTTTGGTAGCATGCAGACTACCTTTTGGTACCATTAAGAGTAGTCCATAGGGGTGCAGGCTCTAGGTAGCACCAGTTTGATTTTTCCATGTTCAGTGAGTTGTGTAGGCGCTGTCTTCAGCAATAGGGCCTTACTGTCAGTTTGTGGAGAGCAACCAACAGCCTTGGCCATAGCTGTTGAACATGCTGGTAACATGACCCTTAAAAAACATTCTGGTAGATGAGAACAAATATAGAGGCTCATAGCTGGACGATGTTCAGAGAGTGAGAGACCTTGAAACATTCTGTCCTAAATGGAATGTTTCCATCAAATCCCTCCCTTCAGAGACTAGGGAACTCTGCAAAAATGGAGGTAAAAAGGTTGTAAGAACACCAATGAAACATGACCCTCTAAACACAGCAGGGCCAAAGCACATACAAACCCACAGGGACTGTGGCAGCATGCTCAGGGCCTGCGTGGTCTGCACCAAATGGAATCCTAGCACTGAGAGCACAAGTGGACAGAAGTCCATATCCCTAGTACAGAAGCTATCCTCAATTGATGACCACTCGCAAAGAAAAAGTTAGTGCTCTCCAATAAAGTCTCACTGGGGACACAAAGCACTCTTAAGGCTGTGCATTGTCAACACAAAAGGAACTCAGTAGCGTCTTTGGAGGTTCTTTTTTTAAATTTCTTTTTTTATTGGTAATATTCATATTACATATCAATTGTTATCCCATCCTTTGTATCCTCCCATTTCTCCCTCCCTCCTGCTTTCACCCTATTCCCTCCCCCATAACTCTGACTGAGGGGGACCTCCTCCCCCTGTATATGATCCTAGGGTATCAAGTCTCTTCTTGGTAGGCTGCTATCCTTCCTCTGAGTGCCATCGGCCTCCCCATCAAGGAGATGTGGTTAAATATGGGGCACCAGAGTTTGTCTGAAAGTCAGTCCCCACTTTTCACTTAACTGTGGAGAATGTCCTGTCCATTGGCTGGCTCTGGGTAGGGATTTGATGCTTACTGCATGCATTGTCCTTGGTTGGTGCCATAGCTGAGCAGAACCCCTGGGCCCAGATCTACCCGTCATAGTGTTCTTATAGGTTTCTACAACCCTCTGGATCCTTCTATTTTCCCAATCTCCCATACTTCTCTCACCTAGAGTCCCAGTAGGATGTCCTCACCTCTATCCCGCTTTCCTGGTAAATGAAGGCTTTCATGGGACATGCCCTTTGGGCTAGTGTCCAGATATAAGTAAGTATATACCATTTGTGTCTTTCTGCTTCTGGGTTAACTCACTCATTATGATCATTCCTAGTTCAATCCATTTGTCCACACATTTCAGAAATTTCTTTTTTTTTAATAGCCTACATCTGACAAAGGTCTAATATCCAAAATATATAAAGAACTCAAGAAATTAAACACCACAAAACCAAAACCAAATAACCCAATTGAGAAATGGGGCTCAGAATTAAACAGAGAATTCTCAACAAAGGAATATCGAATGGCTGAGAAACACTTAAAGAAATGCTCAACATCTTTAGTCATCAGAGAAATGCAAATCCAAACAACTCTGAGATTCCATCTTACACCCATCAGAATGGCTAAGATAAAAAACTCAAGTGACACCATATGCTGGCGAGGATGTGGAGAAAGAGGAACACTCCTTCATTTCTGGTGGGAATGCAAACTAGTACAACCACTTTGGAAATCTATTTGGAGCTATCTCAAAACTGGGAATAGGGCTACCTCAAGACCTAGCTATTCCACTCCTTGGAATATACCCAAAAGATGCTCCAGTACGCAACAAGGACATATGCTCAACCATGTTCATAGCAGCCTTATTCATAATAGCTGGAACATGGAAACAGCCTAAGTGTCCCTCAGTAGAAGAATGGATAAAGAAAATCTTTGGAGGTTCTCTGTCTCATAATGTTTGTTGAGGACTGACTCATCCTCCCTCCTCTCTCTCCCTTTCCCTCTCCCTTCCCTTATAGGTCCTTTGCGCATATATTATGGCTTTTGGTTTTGTGTTTCTGTGGGATTCCTATGTGTATGAATGTGTGTGCCTCTGCATCTATGTGTGTTTCTTGAGTTTTTTCCTTTGGCTTTCTTTCTTCTGTTTGTTTGTTTTTTCCTATTCCCATGTGCTGGTTCTTGTTTTATCTTATTTTTATTGTTATCTTTAGATGTCTGTTTGTAGATTTGGGTGTGAGTTTGGACTGGAAGGGAGGTGGGTAGAATCTTGGAGGAGTGAGGGTGGGGAAACCAAAATCAGAATATTTTGCATGAAAAAAATTCTTTTGATAAAAGAAAACTAGAAAAATCTAAGCACCAAACAAAACAAAAATGTGTTTTATAAAAAATTGTAAATAAAAATATAAAAAGCATTATGCTTGGGTGTTAAGTTGACAAGGAACAGACTTGTGATGATTCATCTTGAGTATAAGCTTGAAGTGTTAGGAATCATCTGGAAGGCAGACTTCTGAGCTTGTCTAGGGCATTCCTAGAGATATTTAAGTGAGGTGGGAAAGCACACCTTGAATGTGAGTGGCACCATTCTACAGGTTAGGACTCTACAGGCTTGAATGAGGAGGAGAAAGCAAGAACAGTCCATGCGTTCGTAGCGCTCTGCTTCCTGATTTCAGAGCAATGTGACCAAACACCTCACACTCTTCTTGCACCGTGCTTCCTCCATGATGGACTGTGACCTCAGATAATGAGCGTAAATCATCCTTTCTTCCTTACGTTGTTTACCTTGTGTTTTTGTCACAACAATGAGGAAAATAATGAATGCATCTAGGAATTCTCAACAGATTCAACAATAGTATAAAGAAGATACTTCAGAGAGGGGGTGGTATCAGCCATCTGTAGAACCCAAAAAGGCTCGCCTGAGATCGCGGAGGTTTTTACATTTAATCTGGGGTGTTGCAGCGGACAAAGTGTCTGTGACTAAGAGTTGTGTGAGGATTTCTGGTTACTTCAACAACAACACGTGAGGTACTGATCCCACAGAGCCACGCAGAACTGACAGATCCTGATCTTCATATACACACTTATGGTTGATAATAAAATAGCTTATTAGAAGACAATGAAATCAATACTGAATTTTCAAATGAGATGAATGCTTACAGGTCATCTGACTCATGGAATTTATTGTATGGTGAGATACAAATCCAATGCTAAAGGCATACTTGTTCAAACTATGAGAATTTTAAAACCACGAGTACCCCTGAGAAGCATCTAGTGGCACCTTTGTGATTTCAGTGCAATTATCAACTTTTATAATCTATGTCTTCTTAGAGTGTGTTCGGTAGGCATTTATTCTATCTTGTATCAATTGACAGTAATAATATCAGTGTCTTTGGTAAGTTATCTTACATTCTCTGTAATAGCAAGTATCCTTGCTTCTATGGCTCTGTTATCTGCTCTTATGATTTAACTATTCCTGACTAACTGCTCCAAATGCAGTTACCTCAGAGAAATGCTGCTGACTTTTGATTAAGAAAGATAAATTTTCTTTTATTTATTATGTATATGTTCTGCCTGTGTGTGCATCTGCACACCAGAAGAGGCCACCAGATTTCATTATAGATGGTTACAAGCCACCATGTGGTTGCTGGGACTTGAACTCAGTACCTCTGGAGGAGCAGCAACTGCTCTTAACTTCTCGAGCCATCTCTCCAGCCCAATATAACAAGTTTTGCACACAAGAAAGTGAACATTAGAGACCTTACCATTCAAGGTAGTTTTCTACAAACGCAGACATCGGGCTGATTTGCACTGTGTAAGTGTCATTTGCAGAATACTCAAAGAGTCCATAGTAAGGGTTGAAGAGCTCCTGAGACAACAGGAAGAAGAACTCTCGAGAAGGGCCACTGTAGTCCAGGCTGCAAAAAAAGCAAAGATCCGGGAAGTTCACTTTTGTGATAGTTTCATATCCAGGTCCTAGTGAGGTCTTTCAGATATGTTTTCTGAGAGGCAGGGGACAGTCACTCCTCTTTACAGTGAACTCCAAGTGGAAGTACCAATTTTAGAAGACAACAAAGATATAGTAGTTAGTTGATTTGTGGTGGTATTTTAAAACCAAATATCTATGAATGAACTCCTATGGTAGTTGTCTTTAAACTTTCCATGTTTCAATAATCAAATATCTATAGGATAAAACACACAGCTTTCCTATTACATACAAGGCCTTGTGGGGAGCATAAGAAACGTGTGTGTGTGTGTGTGTGTGTGTGTGTGTGTGTGTGTGTGTGTGTGTGTTAGTTACAAGCTTACAAGTCCAATTTCATTTGCCTTTTAGGTAGTTGCATTGCACACTTAGATGACTCATGAAGGCAGAAAAAGCACATGCAAACTTTGGCATATAATTTGATATATGCATTTTGGAAGGAAGAGGTTTTGTTTTCTCCGAAATTTACAATACCTACTAAGTAAATGTTCAGTGGTTCAGGATTTTACTTTGTGCTATACTTTGGTCATGGGATCTCAGACCCTGAGACATGCCAATAGCACAGGTTTTTTTTTTCTTTTCTTTTTCTCTAAAGAGCAAGAAGCCTAAGGCTTGAGAATGCCTGGAGAGAAGGAAGCTTACTGAGATTCTATGCTCAGCCTCACTTTAGGCCAATGGTTTGTAGCCACTCTATTCTTTCCTGAGAGGAATTACCCCTCACTCCTGGTTTGGTTTCCCGACACTGATCTATCTGTATGAAGCTCCTGGTGCCTCACCCCTCCTCTCCAACAAAGGTGATGTAGAGCTTGTTTCTCTGGAGCTCCTTCCGGGAGTATGCCATGACCTGATTGAAGGTCCCCTCCAGCAAGTGGTCTCGACGGATGATGAGCCTGAGAATAAAAGGGATGGTGAATGGAAGCACGGAAGTCAGGGCACTGAGAGCTGTTGTGTGTGACCCACGAGCGCTCACTATTATGGCTTCGCTCGTTGGCTTCTCAAAAGGGAGAAGAGAGGATAGGACAGAGGTCCTCTCAGTTTGGTCCTGGGCTTGACAAATTCAAAACACTGATGCAGGAAGAAGCAATGTCTGCTTGTCACTGGACGCAATCAGCTATATTTAATTTTTTTTTTTTGTTAACTGGTATGTTCCTTAGGTTACCGGGTATCTTAAGTTTGATCTCGGCTTTTCAATTTAAATAATAAACCCAGGGGGCCGGGTAATGCTTCCCCCCTACTTTATTTGACTTGGACTTCATTGCAAAGTTGCAAAGAGTTCACATATCTGAGAAATGAATTAAGATTTGCCTTGATTACTCTTACACGAATGGAAATACACGGTTTTAGCTCAGTTTAAGGGTCTTTGTTTTCTGGAAATGTCTATTGTTGATTGATGCCACGGTCCTCTTTTTCTTAATTCTATGATTCTTTCTCTTTTTCCTTCCCTTTCCTCTCTTCTCCCTTCTAATTAAACTTTTCTCCTTCTCTTCCAGTTTTCTAATTTTTTCATTCCTCCCTTTCATGCCATAGTCTTAGTCTTAGTCTTAGTATTATCCAATGTTCACTGATTGAAAAAGTGAATAGGTAAGAAAGGCTACTACCTTAATTTAGGGCCAAATGCTAGGTACTCACTTTATTTTACCCGGGCCCTGACCAAATCCTTTGGCTTCCAGTTTTCGGTAAAAATTGCGGAGCTTCGCTTCAAAATCCCTTCGGTATGGTGAAGGGGCTCTTGCGCTGGCTCTCTGTAAACCTGTAGAGAGAATCACACTGTCCTTGGTCACCACTTTTCATCCAGGAACAAATGTGCAGAGTGACAGCACAGCAAGCGCCCACTGAAGCATGCTGCTAGGCTTTGTGGCCATCGCTAAGAAGTCCCTTTCGCTGCTATCACTCTCTTGGCTACTTTTATACTAAACTGAAGCAAAATAGCAAAGAGAAAAATGGATTCTGATGGGGATGTTTATATTTTCCACTAAGTTATTCAAGTTGTGTTTCTATTAAAAGCACCATCATGAGGCAGGCTCACTGGTGCAGGCCTGTAATTCCAGCGCTCAGGGAGGCAGAGGCAGGTGGATCTCAGCCTGGTCTACAAAGCGAGTCCAGGACAGCCAAGGCCACTGAGAAACCCTGTCTCAAACAAACAGAAACAAAAACAAACAGAAATCACCATCATGAGAATTGGCTTGACTTGCTTTATTATTTAGGCAAATAAAAATATTAACATAAAACGAACTGAATAAACGTTGTCTTATAAGTTGCCACAAGAAATGACTGAAAGCAGAATGAGGCAAGAGGACCTTAGTATGTATAATTTTTTCATGCTTCTGTATTGATACTGATGCTTAATTTAAAAAATGCTTATACACTAAGACTCAAGCATTTAGGGGTTTACATTCGATCAACATTTCATGAACCGTGTACTGGAATGTGGAAGCTGTAGACAATTTTTCTGAACACGCAACAACCAGAAGTTGATTTAAAACCTATGAATCCTCCGTGCTCTGGCAGTGCTCTCCTGCGCTCCACACAGCTACATTGCGGTTTTGGTCTGAATACACTACTTGCATACTTTGCACTGTGCATGTTGTCATGGCATGTGCTGTCAACCAACACTGCCTGACCATGTCCGCTTAGCTTGGATACTACCGCATGATGCCAATTATTACAGAAGACGGAGACCTTTAGTATCTCCCTGTCATTCCTCAACATATAAATATCAAAGTGATATATTTTGGGGCTGAGTTGGTTTAGAGTGTTTGATTTTTAAAAGCCTTCCTTGAGTTTCATTTTTTAAAAAAATCAATGAACATGGGTGTAGGATTAGAAAAGAATTTCCAACAGTTTCTGAAATAGCCATAAGTATTTTCTGTGGTATACATTTATATAAAGCAATGTTCTTAAAGGGGACACTTAAAGCCCAAAATATTAGACAACTCTGAAGAACACTGACTATACTATATGACTCACACTATCAGATAATCAACATTTAATTCTTCATGTTAAAATAAGCAAGGATCTTCACATCACTACTATGCAAACTTCCTTTCACCTGTAATAAGTGCCTTTGAGATGCTTGGAACAGCCATTAGGATGCAATGACAAATTAAGGTGGGGACCCACCTCTATAGAGGACAGAAAATAAATATTTTAGGCTTTTCAGGCCATACAGTTTTTGTTAGTATTGCTCATATCTGCTGCTGTAAGTATGAAAGTTCCCACAGAAAATATAAATATGAACAAGAATGAGGAGATCATTAGTTAGATATACTGAGGTTTGATTGTATAATGACACACCTGGGTAATTGTACTATCTGGGGGGCTATCTCAAGATAGCCACAAGCTTGAGGCTAGCTTGGGTTAACTAATTAGGTTCTATCTCATTTGATTTCTTAATCATTTAGAAACATAAACAAGTCCCATTTTAGCTCCCAGAAGTTATAAAAGCAGGCAGCAGTTTAGTTTGTCAGTACCTGATTTACAATGTAATTTTGATTACTAAATTGAAAAGAATAAGCAAGAGAGAGAGAACACATACACTGGGGTGGGGGAAGAGAGAGAGAGAGAGAGAGAGAGAGAGAGAGAGAGAGAGAGAGAGAGAGAGAGAGAGAATGTGCATGCGCACGCACATGTGAACACACACACACAACTATCTTATATTTCTCTTCAGTTGGTGAAAGCACACATGACCACTTAGGTGACACTGGGCCAGAATTCCAAGTTACCTGGTGAGTTTTGGGGTGAGGAACAGGGTGAACAGCGGGGAGAGAAGCTATACCCAGGGTGGAAGGCAGATTGCAGGGGGACATAGGACATGATCTCTTCTTCAAAGAGACTGTAAAGGTTAAAAAGAAGAAAGTGAGTTGTCTGTCCTCCTCACCATGAGAAAGCGTGTGCAGATTGTATAAGAGCAGTTAGAACCTCTCTGATTCTTTAACCCTTTATTAACCCTACAAAAGGTCTCCATTAGGAATCTCGCAGCCCCTAATGCTCTAGGTGTAATCTAAAGATAAAGATAAGGGTACACAGCAGGGGCTGCCAGTCTCTACTTTCAGGATCTTTTAAAACAAATGGAAAGTGTTTGATTCTCGCCCTTTGCAGGGTGGCTCCCATCCCTTCTCCAACCTCTCCACTGTGGCTTTTCAAGGTCTCAGGTCCAACTTCTTTTTTCTTTCCTTTTTTTTCTTTCCTTTTGTTATTAATTTATTCTTGTTGCATCTCAATGGTTATCCCATCCCTTGTATCCTCCCATTCTTCCCTCCCTCCCACTTTCCCCTTATTCCCCTCCCCTATGACTGTTCCTGAGGGGGATTTCCTCCCCCTGTATATGCTCATAGGGTATCAAGTCTCTTCTTGGTAACCTGCTGTCCTTCCTCTGAGTGCCACCAGGTCTCCCCCTCCAGGGGACATGGTCAATGGTGAAAAGGAGCAGGTCCAACTTCTTACCTCAGCAAGATGACTAGATCTGCATCACAGGACAACTTCTCAAGCCCGTGACTGCCCTCTGTCCGAATATAGTGGATTTTCTCCCTAGAACACAGTTGAAAAGAAACCGAGAATTACATATCAACTCAAAAGCTAAGGAATACATAAATAATTTTAGATCTATTTTTATCCCTTCTTGCAATACGGCTAACAAATCTTCCAACATCTATTGCATTTCATAGACTCAAAGGCCATCTTCTGAGTTCCCAGGGCGCTCTTTGTGAGGGGTGGCTCTTTGTGAGACTCACACAGATTTAGAAGCTGAGGATCTCAGCAAAGTCAGAGTCGGCTTGAGAGAGAAGAACACAGTAAAGCTACGGGGAGCTGTAAAAAGCTCTTGGCTCAAGGTATATTGGAAGTCACAAGAGGACCAAATGAAAGCTGTTTCTAGGGACATTTTGTGACTGATAGAAAATGTATAATGCCACCCTGGGAATAGAGGGGCCCTAGAGCTTTAGAATGACAAGGCATCCAGGTTAAGTCACAGCATAGACTTCAACCTGTCTTTGTTTAGCTACAGGTTACCTGTTCTGATCTCCAACTCTAATCTGAAAATTATTTCAAGTATATCTACAGGTAGGAAGTATTTATTTTGCTCAAGTGACCTTTCAGTTAGCTTCCCTAGTAATACCAATACTACTTTCCTCAGTAATATTCTACATATGTATTAACTTCTGTCTTTTGCAGCTAAATTTGGAGAAAATTTGAGGATTGATTTTATTTTAAAATATTAAAAATTTTAATTAAAAATTTTATTTTGATAACAGGTGAGGCACATATGTAACTGTTGTAGGATATTTGATACCATTGTGAACCCTGAGACTGTGAACTGTAAAAACCTGTTTTTTGTTTGGTGTGGTTCAGCCCTAACGTACACCTTTAGTCCAAGGACTTCCTGGTTATCATAAACAGATGGTTATGGTGTGGCTTAGCCCTAGCACACACCTTTAATCCAAGAGCCTTCTGTACACAGGATTTAATAAAGTTAACCCTAGGTTAAGAGGCAGAACAAGAAACCAGCTGACAGGGATTAAATGGAAAGGTATTTAAGACAGCATAGAAAAGAAGAAAAGAATAAAGGGCTTTTGGCTTTTGATTTTTGGCTTTTTCCTTCTGTGAGGTACACTGAGTAGGAAGGTCACCTGGGTGCTTTCTATGCTTCTCTGAGCTAGCAGGCTTTCACCCCAGCATCTGGCTCCTTAGTCTTTATTGGTAAATTAAAATAGTTGGGATTTTCTGTTTTTATAACAACAAAAGGAAATACAAAGAGATCCCATATACCCTTTACCAGCTTGCTCCAGCAGGGAATACTGCCAATGCAGCGTTCTTTTCTTTTGGCAATGATTCCAAATATATGGGCATTTTATTTAAACTTTTCATGTAACATCTTTATTTTTCTTAGAATTTCATGTATGAGTATTGTACTTACATCATTTCTACCCTCCCCCCAATGCCTCCCATGCATCCTCACTCCCTCTAAAATTGAAGACTTTTTTTTTAGTGGATTCTCTAACTGTGGTTTAGAAAAAACAGGCAGGTCTACATACATTATAGCGGATGACAGAAACCCAGCTCCTTAACTTTCTACCTAAAAATACCTATAATACATGTAAGTAAGTCAGTGTATATACATATATAGCTTAAATGGGAATTTTCTCATCTGGGCTTACAATCCTCCCCCAAGAGCCAAAGAATCTAACAACCTACCTCCCAAACCAGGCATAGAACCCTCTCTTGAGTTGTTGGTCAGGATTGTCCAACAACAGTATGGGGTATTGCTACTTACTGCCCGTGGTTGCCCTGCAGTGGGGGAAGGCAAGCCCCTATTGTTAAGGACACTGCGCACTTCGGAAACAGGGACCAGAGGCCCTTGCGATGGATCTGACCTGAAAGCTGAAGAAGGAGGAAAGCAACCAACAGTCCTCTCAGGCACGTGCCTATCACTGCAGCAATGACCAGCACGGCATGCTATAAGGTATGCAGTAGGGGTCACACAGGTCACTCAGACCTGTGCGGTAACCAGCAGCTGTATGATTGGACTTAACATCTGCTCAACAGGAGGGAAAGATGCTGGTACAACCAACGGGGTAGAGAGAGAGCCCGCAGAATGGGAAAGAATCCTCGCAAGTTATATTATGACACAGTATCAATATTAGAATATACAAAAAAACCTAATCAGTAAAAAACCAAAATCACCCATTAAAAAAAAAAATGGGCCTGGAAGATGAACAAAGATTTCTTAAAGAAACAAAGATATGGATAAGGAATAGCTTTTTAAAATGTTCATCATCCTGTCAGTCAGGGAAATCAAAATCAAAACTATAAGAAATCGTTATTGGTCCAGGACCCGCAAGAGCAATTTCTCAAGCACAAAGGAGATTTATTTGTCCCAGATAGACAAAGGGCAGGGAATAAGAGACAAGGATAGAAAGTAGAGGATGAAGGAGAAGGGACGGGAACAAGGGAGATGGGAAAGGTGTGTCTGGCCTGGAGGACAAAGGAGACAGATGTGACACACAGATAAATGTCACTTTATAAAGATAAAAGGGGAGACACAGTGTTAGGATGAGGTGTTTGATTTTAATTGGGAATGTTAATTAGGTAAACCGAAGGGGCTTTTGATTGCTGGACTTCAATACTTTGATAGCTGGGCTTTGGCAGTCAGTCTCAGAAGGAGGAAAAAGCTAAGTAAGGGAATAGACGCTGGTGTTTAGCTTTAGCGATGTAATCTAATTGTTTCTAACAAGGCAGAGGGAATCAAGGGAGAAGGGCAAGGCTGGCCAGAGCCCTGCTCTCCATGCTCGAACTGGCCATAGTACCTTCAAAAACAACTTTGAGATTTCATCCCATCCTGGTCAGAATGACACAGATCAAAAAACAAAAAACAAAAAACAAAAACAAAAAAACAAAACAAAACAAAACAAAAAAAACAGACAACAAATGATGGGGGCGGGGGCTGTGGGGAAGTGGAAACTCTTATGCACAGCTGGTGGACTGAAAACTGGTCCAGCCACTCCGGAAATCTCGTGCAGAATTCCCAGAAAGCTAAAACCAAATCCACCATATGACCCAGCTCTACCATGCCTTGACTGGAGACCCTCAGGCACTTTGCACAGTGCTGCTCATTTCTGCTTGTTCACAATGGCTAGGAAAGGACCCCGGCCTAACGTCCTTGAGTGGACAAGTAGATAATGAAAATGCGGAACATGCACACGACGGAATACTACTTAGCTTTAAAGAAAAACAAAACCACAAAAATTTCATGTAAATGGTTGGAACTAGAAAAGGTCAATCTGGGTGAGGTAACCCAGAGCCAGAAAGACAAATGTGACGTGTTCTCTCTAATCTGAGGCTCCTAGCACCAAATCTTCAGATGTGAGTACATAGCCTGCAGTAACTGCAGACACCAGGAAGTAAAGAGGAATCATTCCTGGGGTGGGAGTGAGTGGAAGAGGGGAAGGAAGGATCATAGGAGCCAGAGGGGTCAAGGACATGACAAGAAAACCACAGAACCAACCCCTCTGGCTCCTACAATCCTTCCTCCTCTTCTTCTGCAGGATTCCTGGCGCTCCACCTAATTCTTGGCTGAGAACATTACAATTTTAATGGTTATGTTTTCCTTTTAAAGTATATCTGAAAATAACTCTGAAATGCATATTTGGTTCATGTGAACAAATACAATGACATTTGGGGCTGATTATTGTTAGAAAGATTGGCTAATTGCTGCTGGAGCACAAAGACTCTGCTTGATCTCATATCCAAAGTTTTAAGTTATTTTTACTTTTGAGATTATAATATAATTATATCATTTCCCTTTTCCTTTTTTTCTTTTTCCTTCAAACCATGTTATATACCCCTCCTTGCTCTATGTCAAGTCCATGGTCTCTTTTTTCATTACTTGTCATAACACACACACACACACACACACACACACACACACACACACACACACACACACACACACGACTGGAATCACAGCCAATTACCTAGAGTTCATAAAGTCAGATTTTAGAGAACCTATGACTGCCATTTTGCTAAACCAGTATAATCCCTAATTGCATTATAAGTATATGTCTTTATACCCACAGATTAGTATGGTTCTCACCTTTCATCAATCAACTTCTCTTTGCAACAGGCAGAAACGATTACAGAAAATCACAACCAATCAAAGTGCAGAGCTGTGGAGCTCAGTCCCAACAACTGACCCATCTACAGCACAGCTCCTGCACCCAAGGCGGAGGAGTGGGTGGGAAGACAGCAGGAGCCAGAGGAACACGGAGATTGCTGCCAGAGTGTGAGTCCTAGGAATGTTTGGAGCCACACCCATGTCTCACCAACATGACTGCCTAAACAGGAGCTGAGCAGGGACCACACGGATGCCTTGACCCTAGACAAGTGACTAAGACAGGTAACTAAGGAGTGCTTGAGAGCAGGAGAAAGACTGTTCCCCAGGGAAGAGCACAGCAGTTGGTTATACGAAGCCAAATCACCAGCCCTGAACATAATACAAGTAACATTACACAGACTAAACAGGTTGTATTTATTTATGAACATATGTGTGTATATATGCACACACACACATATATGTATGTAACAACAAATAGTAGAAGATAAAGCCATGAATGTGAAAGAGAGCAAGAAGGGGTGCATTAGAAGGTTCAGAGGGAGGAAAGGCAAGAGGCAAACAATATAATTATATTATAATGTCAAGAATAAAAATATTAAACATGACTCTCATATACTAAGATTTAAGTAGCATACACACAATACTTTTTGTTTGCTTATTTTTGAAAGTTGTCACTTAAGAGTTTTATCATTAAACAATTATATTTCAAAACTAAAAATAATTTAGATGGTGCATTATATAAATAATGTTTATGAAAACCATGTTGTTCCCTTCCTATTCTCTTCCAAGTCAGTAGGAATAATTTTAACACTACGTAACCTGATAGGACTACTTCTCTGAAACAATTTCCGGAACAATGAGCCCTTTCTTTTCAGGACTAACTTAAAAGTTAGAAACAGGCATGAAAGGTATCATAAACCCCATTGGCTGCCTCTCCATAGTGTTCCAAGTTGTAAAACTTGGAAAACAACAACAGCAGCAGCAGCAACAACAACAACAGAAATCCTGGGAGGGTCAAGTGCTTTTGGGACAGGAAATGAACCCTACCTGAGTGTGTGGTTTCTTGCCAAGCTTGGCTGACGTTCTTGTAGCATTTCAAAAATGTTTGGCTGGCGGAGAAATGCCACAATCTTGTCATTGTATGCTGAAACAGAGAGGAAAATGCAGAGCAGTGGTTGAGGTAGGTAACTATAAAGTGCCCACTCAGTACTAGGGAATAATGTAGAAAATTGAAATACGCTTAATAACATCAGGCTGTTGCATAAAATAGGACACAATAGCGTTATTATCTTTAAAAATATAAGCGAAAGTGAATCAAGTCTGAGCAATCATCTGTTAAATGACAGGCAGGGTGTTACTTCCTCTATGTTTAGATGGAAGATGGAGATCAGACCAGCTCTCCCGTGAGGACGTCTGTATCTAATACAGCCTTTGTGGTCATCTTCTCAAGCTGTGATGACAAAAGATTCTTTGTGAGCTCAAAGAAATCCTTTTTTGAGTGTTTGATACTTGCTGCCATGACTTTGCATTGACTTTTCAGCCACAGGGATGAAAATACACATTACTTAGACTTACAACAGGTGAGGCTGAGAGTGACGGCTGTGTAAGCTTTCTGCATACACACTGGAGGGGAGGTGCAGAGGGCAACACTCTCACCCAGCTGTCCACCAAGAGTTCCCATTGGTGCAAAGGTGGCGTGGATGTATCAGAGGCTCCTCAATCACGTTTTAAAATTGATGGATGACCTGCTCTACAGGAGGGATCTCAAGCCTGGTACTCTAAACTTGATTAAAACCTATGGCTGGAGAGGTCATAGGCTTGGTGGGAGAACCTACCTTTATTATGTTGCTAAATGGGCAAGGTATCAAACTGCCTTTTTAATATTTATTTTTTATATCCACAGAGGAGTGCAGCTCCTATTCCTCATCAGAGAAGCTTGTTGTTGTTGTTGTTTTTTTTAATGGATGGCGGTTCATGCAGAGACTCACAACTGGTCGAAATGCAGAGGACAGGTAACTGTGGAGTATGTAGCCCTGAATGGACATCTCTAACACACTCCCTTCTCCTGGGCCTCACAACACATCACAGAACCTGGGGCAGGAAGATCCTAGGAGTCAGAGCGTGCGGAGGACTGGGACAAAACAGTGTGTTCTGCATATGGCCGGGATATTGTACTGTGGACATACAGCAGCTGTAGTTGCCCACCCAGGACCTGCGTAAGATCACACCAGTCAACATTCTAGCACATATGGGAGGGGCTCCTGATGCCCCACCCCTCGCTGAGAAGTTATTAGCAGTTGCTGGCTAGCAGGGAGGGAGAGTCATTTTTTTTTCCTGTAGTGTGTCCCGTGACAGGTTGCACACTCCCCAGCCGATGGCCCTACACCCGTGGGTACATGGGGATCACTAATTGGACACAGGAGGTTGAAGACAGAGGAGAGGTTGAGGAAGAGTTGGAAGGGAGACTAGCAGGTAGATGATGATCAAAACACATTGTATACATGTATGGAATTCTTGAAGATAAGTTAAAATCACTATATTAAAAAAAAAAACAACACCTGCATGTGGCTGAGTGTGTGTGTGTGTGTGTGTGTGTGTGTGTGTGTGTGTGTGTGTATTCCGAGGTTCCACAGAAGTCTAAGGCAGGAGATCATGATTTAATGGCTGCCTGGGTTATAGAGAAAGATTAAGCCCAGTCTTTGCAATTCTGTGAGACCATGTCAAAAAAAAAAATGAAAATATGGAGATATAGCTTAATGGCGGAGTATTTGCCTAGCATATATAATCTACATTCACTCCTTAGTATAACAATAGTAAACAAAGAAACAATACAAAATCTTACCTACAGCAACAAGAACATGAATCAATTATTTCAACTAAATCCTTTTTTTCTTTTTGAGTTTAATTGATTACTGAATAGAATATTCATGAGGATTTAGAAGAAAGACTGATAAGAGGTGAAGAGTGAACCACTGCAGTGTCAGGAGAAAGGAGAGGCCAGGTGTGGAGGTGCTCGACTTTAATCCCAGCATGGAGAGTCAGATGAATCTTGCTTGTTTTAAGATAACCCAGCCTACGTAGTTAGTGACAGGATAGCTAAATGTACCCTTTGCGAGAGCAAAAAAAGAGAAAGAAAACTCTGGAAGACTATTAAAGGGTTCACAGTAAAGACAAGAATATTAAGCATAGGTTTGCTAGAGGCCCAAGACTTAGGATACATACCCAGTGGCAATGACTCGTGTTGATGTTGGCTTCGAATAGCAGCTATTAGGCTGTGTCCTGGCCTGGCAAGCAAAGATGCTCCTCTGTTTCTAGAGACTTCTGATGCCTAATTTAAAATAAAAGTATAAGATTGGAAATAGGTTGTCAATTACAGATTTTCCTTTAAAATCATTTTTCTTTCTGCATGAAAGTTAAATCATCTTGGCATCACCTAGATAGATTCAGATAACAATCATTAGGTTGATGAAAAGCAAGCAAGCTTTAGAAGTTAGTAAGTGGAACATTGGGTGTGCCATATTGTGTTTTGTAAAAGTGACTGGGCCAGTGATTGGGTACTAGTCAGTGCACTGACGTAAACATTAGAGAAATAAGTTCTATACAAGCAGTAGTGGAAACGCGGGTCTCTGATTTTCTTTCCAGAGTTGTCACTGAACTTCAGTAGTGACTGTAAGATGCACCTGCTCTTTAGGTAATGTTGAATTAGCATTCCAATCACCACTCTGCTTTTTTTCTCTATTATATTTTGATTACCACATTTCCAAGAAAAAATTATTATATCCAATTTATACATATAAAATAATATATATATATTGTTCTTTGAGACCTTAGAGCCCAGCATTGTGGTTCATGGCTGTAATCCCAGATGTCTGGAAATGGAACCAGGGGCTAAAGTGTTGGAGGTTAGCCTAGTTCTCAGCCAGTCCAGGTTACTTGGGTGAAACCTTGTCTCAAAAACAAAACAAACAAAAAGAGAGACCAAGACAGTATAGATTTCCACTTTGAAATATTTCTCAGATGTATCATCTGTAGTATGATTCTTTGAAAAGTATAAGTAAGCGTCAATATATTTAAGAATTTTGAAAAGAATTTAGTTAAGATATTTAAAAGGGGCTTAAACATTTAGTCACAAAAGACCTCCTTAATTCCCCTCCCCACAAAAAGATGTGGCACTTGCTAGAATAACTTTAAATCATGCTTTCTTTTTGTTTTTTTGAGACAGGCGTTTTCTCTGTAGCCTTGGCTGTCCTGGACTCACTCTGTAGACCAGGTTGGCCTCGAGCTCGTAGAGACCCATTTGCCTCTGCCTCTCTGAGTGGTCGTATTACAGGCATATGCCACCACGTTTGGCTTTTAAGCCATACTTTGATACTCTGTAGTGACACAAACAGTATCCCTGGTATATAAAAGGGTGCCACCAGTTCAGTGTCTTGGCTTCTCTTTTAGTGAAGCTGTGAATCCATAATTCTTCCCCCCCCCCCCGCCGCATTGCCTATGGATCACGTGAGAGACAAGGAATTATATTCTGTTCCACATGGGTGGATTTTTCACTTTGCACTCATCTCTGCTAAGCTGGTGTAGTTAGAAACCAGCCCTCAAAGCCAGAGCTATGCACTACTTCAGCAAACAGACAAAGCTCGAAGCAGTGAGTGAGGTTTGCTGAAACGGTTATGCAGTGCTAGTTCCCAATTTTCTTCACTAATAAATATGTAATTTTTTGAGACTGAAATGATATGGGTCTTTCCTCTGAAGGGAGTTATTCCAGTTCACATCGATACACACTTTATATACGGTAATGAGAGAATTCTCAAAGATGACTCATGTGTGGATGGAGTGATGAGTCAGACAGAAATTGTAGCAATAGATCTGAAATTTGAGTTCCAGAAGACTTGGGGACTTGGATTCAGGAGACCCCTTTTGCCTCATTCCAAAGGAAGGCCCTGTAACTTGGTGGGTTGTGTTGAAATGAAGAAGGCTTTTGAACAGAAACGGTCCCCCCTTTTCTGGCCCCATGGGCAGTGTCCCAGGTATGCTTCAGAGAGAAATGGAGTATACGTCTGAGCCCACATGCTTACTGGGAAAATTAACCCAGACTGAAAAGTTTAAGAGGTAGGCTACCCCAGAGGCAGATGGCTGATGACCTACATGCCTTGGGCCGACTATGAGCAAGCTAGAGACAACCACACTGAGGCCTTGTAGGCTCTCCTGTAGAAACGCCAAGAGCAGGCACTAGATGGCTACAGACTTGAGCCTGGAGGACGGACTGGTTGGATGGAGATATTCCTCTACAGTTAGGGCACCGGGGGACCAGTGTGGGATACAGGGTCTAGTTTAGAAAGGCAATGAAACTGATCCTTCGGCAAGGCAGCAGACTTCCAATGTTCAGCAGAAAGTAATTGTAAGTGGTAAAAGAAGATAAAACCAGGAAAGAGACTGTAGGATAGAGCACTCAGAGCCTGGTTTCCTGTTTTTTGTTTTTGTTTTGTTTTTCTTCCCCTTTTCTTATCTCTCTCAATTATTAGTCAATAGTTGTATTATTAACCTTCTCTCCAGGGTCTTGTGGAGAGGTGAAATTTTAAGTCAGTCATAACTGAATACCATCAATTTTGTCCTTTTAGTAGCACTTGTCGGTAACTGATTGGAAATAAGATTCTTTTGATGTCCTATGTATAGAGGTCTCCTATATTTTCCTGACATTATATTTTCAGTTTCCTTTAAACCAGAGAGATTTCTGGTAATGCAATTTGGACAAAGGCAAGCACAGAAGGAAGGCAGATTGAGACATATCTAGGCAGACAAAAAAGCACCCGCATCAATCACTCAATTCTCCACTGAAAAATCAGGCAAATGCCTTCATCTCTCATAAGACACACAACTCTAGATCACAAAAACTAAGAAATTAAGCATTTTTTTCCCGGGACCCCGGGAGAGACTTGGGCACCATGGTTCAGGGCATGGAGGACATACCTCTCCGGCACTGTAGCTGCGGAGCCTCTGGAGGTGCTGCCGGTGGGTCAGATGGCTGGGAAGGCGGCCGTTCTGAAGAGGGATTCGGGGGTCGATGAAAGTGGTAGCTCGACTGTTGTGGTCCACAAAGAAAGACTGCAGACAGACAGTAAGACAATGCGCTGTCAGAGGTGGAGCTGATACTCTAAGACTCTTTCAGGACTCACTTTCTTAGTTTCATTTCCTGTGGCCATGATAAAACCCTCAGACAAGAGAAATTTAAGGGAGAAAGGGATTATCCTGACAGTTAGAGGGTGTAATCTGTCATGATCGGGAAGTCAGGGCAGCAGGAGCTGTTAGCAGCTGGTCACACTGCATCCACAATCGGGAACCGGAAAGCAAATGAATGCATGCTGCTCCTTAGCTCCCCGGCTCCATTTAGACAGACCAGGATCCCAGCCGGTGAATAGTGTCACATCCTGGGGCGGTTCTTTCCACCTCAATTAACCTGCACAGGCAGGTCCAAAGGCCCTCTGCAGTGCTTCCAGAGTCTGTAACGATGACAGTTAACACTGGCCATAGTGGTCATACTTATTTTTGGCCCTTTGTCTTCTGTATCATTTCAAATCAACACTTACCTCATTAGCTGAGGTAAAACACATGGATATTCAACAGTAACTGAATGAAAGGAATAAGCAAATTCCCCAAAGATCACAGTGTAAAGAAATAAATACAAAAATATTTTTGATTTTCCCCCTAGATATTTCTTTTTCTCATGGCCATATACACATATATATGTGTGTTCTCTACATATTAGAAGATATATGTTTGTTATAAGAAAATATCGTATTTTGTGATCATTTCTCCAATTCATTAAAAAATACTCTTACACAAAATTTAATGAGCATGTGGTATTGTTTGATGGTTGTATAATAATTCAGTACCCTCCATTGCTAGGTGTTTTTTTCTTCTGCTTCTTTTCAATGTAGTGTCTTAAGTTTACTAAATAATACATTAAAAGAAAATGAAAGGGTTACAGATAGGAAAATAAATCAAAGAATCCTTATTCACAGATACGATTCTGTGAGAATGACATGAGAAACACTACAGATCCATCCCAAAACTCTTACAGCTGATAAACACGGGGAACAAAACAGTGGGAACAAAAGTAGTATCCCCAAATCAGTAGCCTTCCTATATGCCAATAACAATTATACTGAAAAAGAAACTAGATAAAGAATCCCACTTACAATATCTACCCCACATAGCAGCACAAATACTAATACCTGGGACTAAACCTAACAAAGGAAACAAAACATCTCTACAATAAAAACTTTAAGACACTGAAAAAAGAAAGTTCTGTGTACATACTACAAATGTAGCATATTATCTTATTAATTTTATTCATTAAGCATGGCTTTTAATTATCCAAATCATACAGTAAATAGACTGTTAGGAGAATGTTTAACCTTGAGATTTTTGAGAATCCCTGGGAGTACTTACTCTGCCCGACCCTCAAAGAATAACATGACAGAATTTGAAACAATGAGAAACTTCCTTCTTTTCACCATATGTTATAATTCTAAACTGTATCATTGTTAATGAATAAACAGGGATTTAAGATATTTTATTTTTAGGTTTTTTTTTTTTGAGAATTTTATACATAATTTCTGTTTTACATAATTCCTACCCCTCCCTTCCCCTCTCCAATTCCTCTTATGTCCCCTCACTTCCTCTTAAATCATGATCTATTGTTCTTTAATTATTTTGGTTTTTATAGTTATTCATTTCTATTTCATGTGTGTATATGTTTTGCCTGTGTCTATATGTGTGCACCACAAGTGTGCTAGGTGCTTATTGAGTTCAAAAAGGCTACTGGATCCCATAGAACTGGAGTTATGGATGGCTGTGAGCCATCAGCATAGCAAGATGTCCCCAAGACAGCAACAGAGTCACTTACATCTTGGGAGTTACCAACAGCCATCTAATCCAGCCAAGGTGAAAGAAAACTTAGTCAACTACCCATGGCTGATGAGGTCATGGACCCTAGAGGAGAACCTAGTACTTCCAATTTCCTATTTGTAGTCTAAGTACTTATTTCATAGATAAGTGTAACCCTCACCCCTCATATAAGAAACATCTTTTGCAGCAGATGGAGACCATTACAGAAAGCCACAATTGCTTAAAGCATGGAGAACAACTGACTTGGGTACCGACCGTGATTGATAGAATACAGTCCCTATACCTAAGGTTCAGGGAACGTCATGGAAGATGGAGTAGGAAGCCTGTAAGAGCTGGAGGACCTTGATGCCTGCTGTGAGATAGTGTGTGCATAGTGTCTTCTCTATATGACAGAGAATCTGGAGCACGAAGTACAAGAAACATGGCTGCCTAACCAAGACTTTCACATTGACAACATCAGCTGACATCCCAGCATAGAGGGAGGAAACCTTACTGGGCCCACCCCAAGATGAAGAGCTGCAGGACATTCAGTGGCTACTCAGAGAGGGACTCTCAGTGTTTTCCAGAGATGTACCCACTGTTATGCTACCCAATCCCACGCAATCATCCCTAAACACATATCATTTTTAAAAAATATTTTATTAATTTATTCATATTACATCTCAATTGTTAGCCCATCCCTTGTATCCTCCCATTCCTCCCTCCTGCTTCCTCCCTACTCCCCTCCCCTATGTCTGTGACTGAGGGGACCTCCTCCCCCTGTATATGCTCATAGGGTATCAAGTCTCTTCTTGATATCCTGCTATCCTTCCTCTGAGTGCCACAAGGCCTTCCCATCAAGGAGACATGGTCAAAAATGGGGCACCAGAGTTTGTATGAAAGTCAGACCCCACTCTCCACTCAATGGTGGAGAATGTCCTGTCCATCGGCTAGGTCTGGGTAGGGGTTTGAAGTTTACTGCACATATTGTCCTTGGCTGGTGCCATAGTTTGAGCAGGAGGACCCCAGGACCCAGATCCACGCATCATAATGTTCTTCTTGTAGGTTTCCAGGACCCTCTAGATCCTTCTATTTCCCCATTCTCCCATGCTTCTCTCACCTAAAATCCCAATAGGATGTCCTCCCCTCTGACCCACTTTCCTGGTAAGTAAAGTCTTTCATGGGACATACCCCTTAGGCTAGTGTCTCAATATAAGTGAGTATACACCATTTGTCTCTTTTTGCTTCTGGGTGAACTCACTCATTATGATAATTTCTAGTTCAATCCATTTGTCCACAAATTTTGGGAATTCCTTGTTTTATAGTATTCTATAGTGTAAATGTACCACAGTTTCTTTATTCATTCTTCTACTGAGGGACACTTAGGCTGTTTCCATGTTCTGGTTATTATGAATAAGGCAGCTATGAACATTGTTGAGCATATGTCCCTGTTGTGTGGTAGAGCATTTTCTGGGTGTCCTAAACACATATCCTTATAAGCAGTAGAACTTAGCAAGCTGTGTGTGTGTGTGTGTATGTGTGTGTGTGTGTGTATGTATGTGTGTGTGTGATAATTTTAAAAAGTATGGGGCAGGAGAGACACTGGTTTGATTTTAGAATATGTAAAGAACTCAAAGAAGTAGATAAAAAGGAAAAAAAAACCCAGTCCAGTATTAAAATGTGTTACAGAATTGAACAGAAAATTCTCAAAATAAAAAATATGAATGTCTAGATCTGGGTAGGGGTTTGAAGTTTACAGCCTGTATTGTCCTTGACTGGTGCCATAGTTTGAGCGGGACCCCTGGGCCCAAATCTGCCCACCATAATGTTCTTCTTGTAGGTTTCTAGGACCCTCTGGATCCTTCTACTTTGCTATTCTCCCATGCTTCCCTCACCTAAAGTCCCAATAGGATGTCCTCCCCTCTGTCCCAGTTTCCTGGTAAGTGAAGACTTTCATGAGACATGCCCCTTGGGCTAGTATGCAGATATAAGTGAGTATATACCATTTGAGTCTTTCTGCTTCTGGGTTAACTCACTCATTATGAGCATTTCTAGTTCAATCCATTTGTCCACAAATTTCGGGAATTCCTTGTTTTTAATAGCTGAGGTATGACTTTCATACGAACTCTGGTGCCCCATATTTGACCATGTCCCCTGGAGGGGGAGACCTGGTGGCACTCAGAGGAAGGATAGCAGGCTACCAAGAAGAGACTTGATACCCTATGAGTATATAAAGGGGGAGGAAGTCCCTCTCAGGAACAGTCATAGGGGAGGGGAGTAGGGGGAAAATGGGAGGGAGGGAAGAATGGGAGGATACAAGGGATGGGATAACCATTGAGATGTAACAAGAATAAATTAATAAAAAATTAAAAAAAATACGAATGTCTGGTAAACACATTTAAAAATTGCTCAGCATCCCCAACCACCAGGTAAATGACTATTAAAACAACTAATATTTCATTTCATCCTGTCAGAATGCCATCATCAGGAATACAAATGATAACAAATGCTGGCGTGGAGGTGGTAAAAGGCAAATTCTTCCCCTGTTGGTGGATGTGTCAACCAGTGTAGCCACTCTGGAAAATCATTCTGGAGTATTAAAAAACAAACCAAGTAAAAAAGTTACTATATGACTCAGTTATATCTATCTTAATCTTACAACCAAAGGACTATATATGCTACAAAAGACACTTGCACATGGATGTTCACTAGATAAGGGAAGTGTGGTACAATACACATGCGGTTTTATTCTGCTGTAAAGAAAAATGAAATCATGAAATTTGTAGTAAGACAGATGGAACTGGAAAAAAAATTACTGGGGTAATCTGTGTCCTGAAATAATAATGCCACATATGTGGAGCCTAGCTTTGAATCTTTTGTTTTGTGTGTTTGATTTGCAATGTACATTAAGGCCAGGAAACAAGAAAGGGAGGAGGAAGAACAGAATACAGATGACACGACAACAGAGAAAGTTAATACCTGGGAAAGATTTAAGCAGGGAGGAAGCAAGGGGCGGGGAAAATGGAGGCATGGAGGAAGGCTTAACCAAAGTGAAGAGTGCGTGACTATGGAAACCAAGGGTCTTGAAATCCAATTTAAGATATACTTAGATGGGGTGGCAGAACACATGCGACATGCAGGAAATTAGAGGACATTAGAGGTTCAAGGTGTGAGAGGGCATGGAGTTGGAGGTTAGGGGAGACGGAGTATGGGATGAGTTAATTAAAAGTAAGGAAGTATGAAAATGGCATTATAGAAACCCACTGTTGGCAATCTAATTAAAGTCATGACTAAAAAGTGTTGAAATAAAGGTAAGCACATGGGTATACAGTGCTGCTCCCAGAAGTATGAAAAATAGCCTTCAAATAGGATAGTATACAAAACATGTCTAGCAAATTTCATAAGATAGCACAGTCTCATCAAATGCTACATTAATGGAGTATTTTATGATTGGTGCCATAGATCGAGCAGAACCTCTGGGCCCAGATCTGCCCATTATAGTGTTCTTCTTGTAGGTTTCTAGGACCCTCTGGATCCATCTATTTCCCTATCTCCTGTATTTCTCTCACCTTAGGATGTCCTCATCACTATCCCATTTTCCTGCTAAGTGAAGACTTTCATGAGACATACCCCTTGGCCTAGTGTCCAGTCCATCTGGAGTATTTTATAAAGCAACTGAATAAGTAAAATCAGTAAGTGAGGATTTAAAAGTGTTGCAAGTGCTGTAAAAATATAATCAAATAATCTGAATTAGATCAAAACATGAATAGATAAAACTAAATTTATAAAATGCTTATATAATATGAAAAATTAAGCAAACAATTAGCTAAGTAAAAAATATTACAAGTAGATAGAAGTTTGTAAATTAAGTGTTCTTCTTTTTAGGTTTGTGCATATGTTGTATTTTAGTATCAATTCTATAAGTTGAGTTGATTACTGAGATGAAAGTTAGAAACATATTTAAAGTTGCTGATCTTGGCTGAATTACCTTAATAAATCTTGTACAGACTTATCATCATATTATAGATAGTTTTATAAAGCTTATTTTTAAAATTCATTTTCATTAATTAAATTTGTTTTTGACTCCAAGGCCAAGAATAATGCCCAATGAGTCTGCTTCCCTGAATCCTTTATTATGAGGCAGGATCTCTCCCTATTGTCCAGATCATAGGGAAGCACCATCATGCTGGAACTAAATTCCTTATTTCAGATTGGTCAAGTTTCATTTTTGATATCTGTTATTTGCTTAGTTAAGTGATATTAACATTTAATATTCAGTTATTTCTGCTGTTCTCTTATTCTTGTTTCTTTTTTAGGAACCTCTACGAGTAAGTCCTTGATTTATTGATTGCCAGCTACATGCTAGGCATTATTCGCAGGGAAAGCTACGTACCTGAATTGGTTAGGCAGGGCTGGGCCTTATATAGAAAGGATGAAAAGGTTTTTTGAGAGTTTTATGCTTTGGGGCCTTTTCCTTTATTGGTTGAACCTACAGCTTCCACTTTAGGGGAGCAGCACAATCCATATCCCAACTATATTTATCCCAAACATTATATTTATCCCAAACTATATCCCAAACGTTTATCCATATTTGCACAGTAAGTGTAGTCCTCATGCTACATCAAGGAAACTTCTGTTTGTAACAGATGGAGACCATTACAGAAAACTACAACTGATCAAAATACAGAATTTTGGAGGCCGGTTTCAACTGATATATCTGTAATACAATTCCTGCATTTGTGACTCAAGGATCAAGTTGTGACCCAAAGATTTGTAAGAGCCAGAGTAACAGGGAGTTTGCCATGAAATGGTGTCTCCTAGGAATCTCAAAAACTACACATGAAGCCCCACCGACAGGCCGAATAAACATGGGCTGAATAAACATGAACAAGGATGGCATCCATAGACATACCAAAGTAGATGGGGGAAGAGGGGAGGGGAGGAAGCCCACGAGGCCTCAAGCCTATACAAAAACCTACAGTCAACCAAGGAATGCTGAGTGTGGGGGAAATAGTCTTCCCCGGGAAATAGCACACCAACTGGTTATAGGATAACAAATGCTCAGCTCTGAAAACATACAGAGTAGTAACATTATGTAGACTGAGTATGTAGGAATTAGCCAGTACTATATAATATCTGTATATATATCCATAGTCATATATACATATACATATGTATATGTATGTATATATGGGTATCTAGTCACATTGATAATTTTTTATTAAAGGAATGTCTTTTCATTTCAAATTCATATTTTTATCTTTTTCATGTTTCACTGAAAAAAAATTTAAAGGAAAGTACTATGCCAGAAGAAACACTTAATAGGTATTCCAAAATGGATGAAATCTTTATCGCTGGCATGTTATTATCTGTAGGTGTGGGGACCAGGACATGACAGTAGCATCTGCTGTGGAGATCAATCTGCTGCCTTGGTCATGGTGTCTCTTCACAGAAACACAACAATGACAAGGAAGGAAATATTAGGAAGTGTGGCCTTGCTGAAGGAGGCGTGTTACTGGGGGCGGGCTTTGAGGTTTCAAAAGACTTGCGCATTCCCAGTGTGCTTGTCTCAGGGTGTGAACTCTCAGCTATTGGGCCAGCACCATGCCTGATGTCATGTTTCCTGCCTTGACAATCCTGGTTCTAGTCCTCTGAAACTGTGAGCCTCAAACGAAACACTTTCCTTTTTGACGTTGACTTAGCTATAATAAAGCAACTAAGACAAAGGGCATTGAACAAAAGCGCTCAATGGAAAGTTTAAAGCTATAAAGTGGAAACCAGGCGGCATTTTGTTCCCCAGATGGCAAAGAAGATGCTAAATATCTCATACTGCACTGTATATGGATTGTGGAGTGAGTAAGAAGCCTGACGTGGATGTAAGGGCCTCCCTTCTTCGTGGGTACCAATATTACCGCTTCCTTACCCACCGCCTTCCCTCACTTTCTTCCTCATCTCCTGCATCAGTGAACCAGAATACTGGGTGAAAACCCACATATTGATTATTCTTACCTTTCCCTGATGATCAGTTTTGATCTCCCAGCCCCGGGGCAGTTCCAGTCGAGTGTCTGCAAACATGTTGATGAAATTCACCAGGTCCCGATTGTGCTGGTACCGTTCAAAATTGCGAGCATCTCGTCGGACTTTCAAAATCATATGCTTCAAGCAAGTGCTACTTGTAAAAACCCGGTAGGCACTCTGAGATGGTTTGCAACAAATGAAGGAAGAGGATGTGAAGTTAGGAGACACAGAGTAAACACACTGAGTGCCTTAACGTGCTGTGAGTACAGAAATGGAGGCGTTAGAAACACACATAGCGAGCCTGGAGAGATGGCTCAGAGGCTGAGACCACTGACTGCTCTTCCAAAGGTGCTGAGTTCAATTCTCAGCATCTACATCGTGGCTCAAAACCATCTGTAATGAGATCTGGTGCCCTCTTCCGGCATGCAGGAGTACACGCAGGCAAAACCACGTAAAATAATATGTAATTAAAAAATAAATCTTTAGAAGCGGAAATGCGCATTGTCTCGGAGGTATTCTTCCTAGATCTGCCACACTTGGCTCTAAGAAAAAGCCGTCTAAAACGGTTTAATGATTAAAAAAATGATAAAAAATAAAATTATAAAAATTTAAAGCCATTTTATATAAAAAAAATAAGACCAATAAAAAACAAACATTTATTTTTCACTGACATGATCTTGACAGAACCCTTAGAAAGGCAATAGAGTTTCTGAGTCCTTCTTTACTGGGAGGCTCACATGGAAAAGAATGGTCTGAGTTACACACACAGACACACAGACACAACACACACATACACAACACACACACACACACACACACACACACACACACACACCATCAACCACACCATTAATGAAAAAAGAGGCAATACATTTGAAAAAGAGAAAGGCAGCGCATATGGGAGGGTTTGGAGGAAGAAAGGGAAAGGGCACGGATGCAATTATATTATAATCTCAAACAATAAAAGATATAATTGAAAAATGTCTCCTTCTTTCTCCAAGCTCACAGAATACGATTCTAGGCCCTTTATCTTATTAAATGATTACGTAGCGCTTGTTTCTGGTTCTGAGAAAGCCGGGCTACCCTGTCTTTGCTTTGGGAGCACTCACGTAGTTGGCGTGCAACACCGTGAAGAACTCAGGATTGGTGATGAACTTGACCGCTGGGGACTGAAGCAGCAAGGTGATCTTTTGTGAGTTGACAGGAGACACTGACCCTTCTCTCCTCAGATCTAGAAGAAAGTGAAACGAAGCAATGGGTTCTGTTGGGTGAAACGTCCTTCCTCATTGGGTGCCAGACACACCCCCAAGCCCCAACTCACTCACCAGACTTAGGTCAAGACTTTTTGTTGTTGTTGTTCCAAATGCTTGAGACAAAAAGTGTTTCAGATTTTTTTCAATTTATAGAACATATGCATATACATAATGAGGGATTTTAGAGACGAGACACAGCCTGAACATGAAATTTAAGTACCTTTCATTTATACCTTATATACATAGCCTAGAGGCAAGTTTACACAACTTTTTTGAGACAGTCTCACAATATAGTGCAACCTAACTTCAAACTCACGGTCTTCTTATCTCTGCCCCATAAGTGTTGGGGTTAAAATCATGTGTCACCATACCTGGTTTATACAACATTTTACATAAATTTTATGCATGAACCTCAGAATTTCCCCTTTGTGGCATGATGTTGACATTCTAAATATGCTTTTAAACATTTCAAATTTTGAGTTTTTAAAAGTCAGGAATCATTATTTCTTAGGAAGGCACCTCACATCTCCTTCTTTTGTCTCTTTTTTTTGTTTTGTTACAAGTGTTACCTGTAGCTATGACAGTTTAAAGAAGGCATCACAGCTCTGCCCTCCTATAAGCACTCCTCTGTGGTGGGACTTTCTAGCTCCTCCCTGGACAAACTGGCCCTGGCCTGTCCTTTGTTCCATCCAGTTCCACAAAGCAGAAGCAACAAGTCAGCTCTGAGACAGGGGACCAAGCACTTATGCCTCTGTCTATCTTCTGTCCCCATGTCCACTAAGGGAGCAAGGCAGAGGGATAACTTCCAAACTGAGGCCATCTGAGACTAACCACCACACAGGTAACCCAACAAGTGGCCAAAGAGTCCAGCCACATCCTAGCAATCTGCCAGCTTTACTCAGTTTGCACTGCTCACCAGCAGACACGAGGGACAAAGGCAGTTATGAGTTTATCCACTAAATTTGAGGCTTTTTATTATGCAGTAAATTCCATGTGAACTAATACCAAATCCAAAAGTCACCCCATGTACCTTCTCTTATCCTGTTTGCAATTACTTGACTCTTGTACCATGTATCTCTCAGAAGACTGAACAAAGAAATTAGTAACAGAAAAATCTAAACAAGGGCTGTTGTGCGTCTGAATGAGAAAGCAGAATGGAGACAATTAAAATTAAAATTAAAATTGTTGATTGAAAGATGTGTGTGTGTGTGTGTATGTGTGTATGTGTGTGTGTGTGTGTGCGCGCGCACGCGCTTTAAAGAAGGTAGGAGCCAGTAAGTAGGGAGATGGCCAACTAAAAGGTGTCTCTAAGTTATGATATCATCAGTACATTCTAAAAAGTTCATGCAGCTGTGGCTGTCTACACAAGACCTATTAAAGATGGGGTCAATGCACAGGTCATCATGGATGGGGGAGGATCCCATTGGTGGAGGGTATTTCATGCCATTTTCTTATGTAGCCACTGATAACTTGTTTTCGCTCTAGTAAATGTCCTCTAGCCTACCATCAGGGAAAAATCTTTAACTATTAAACTCAGTGGGCTATGCACATAAAGATTACATGACAGTAGGGCAGGGCCTATTGGAAAGAAGGACTCTGGTGAGAGAGGAAGAGAGGCAGATGGGAGAAAGAAATTTAGGTTAAAATAACTAAAATTCATTGTGTAAGTATGTGAAACTGTCAAAGATTTAAAACAATTCAAAAAACCAAATCAAATAAGCATGTTCAATATCTCTGTTGCCACAAATTGCTGAGACCTGCCAGAATGAGAATTACAGTATCTGCTTGCCTAAAGTGTCTCAGCCTGCGTGTGTGTGTGTGTGTGTGTGTGTGTGTGTGTGTGTGTGTGTGTGTGTGAAATCTATCCCTTTTTAACTCAATTGAAAGAAAAAGTGGGTCACTGGGGTTTCACTGTGGTAATTTTTTTTTTTTTTTTTGGTTTTTCGAGACAGGGTCTCTCTGTGTAGCCTTGGCTGTCCTGGACTCACTTTGTAGACCAGGCTGGTCTCGAACTCACAGTGATCCACCTGCCTCTGCCTCCTGAGTGCTGGGACTAAAGGCGTGCTCCACCATGCCCGGCTTCATTGTGGTAATTATATATGTTGTTATGGGTACAAAAGGTGGAAGCTGGTCCCATGCTTTTTAAACATTACTATTGGCATCTCAATCAGGTTAGAGTTAAAGAAATGAAAAACAGGAAGATAAAGCTTGATAAATGGTAAAAGTAACACACTCTTGGACTTTGTGAACAAGAAACTCATTGGAGGCCTCTTTGTGCCCAGGTTCCTCCATGGTTGACCTAACTTTTATCTGAACCACCGAAGACTCATTCAAAAGGGATTGTGGCCATTTACCATGTTTTATTTATAAGTGGACAATCCTTAGGACGCCAACAGATATATTACTTAGCTGCACAGGCATCTATATCGGCTAAGATTCAGAGTGAGAGTTGTCTCCCTACTCACACCTCTAACTCCTCCATCTCGTTCTCACACACTTTGTTGCTCTGCTATCTGTGGTCATGTGGATATCCCACGAGGCAGGGTCAGGGCTTGCCGTGTTCTGGGTCCCCTGTTCCAATACCTAAGCTTGGCTGGGAAGACTCTGCTTCCGAGTCACTCCCTCCACCTCCTCCTCCTCCGTCTGGTATTTGCTCACAGCTCGGGTTGCCAGGATCTTCTTCAGGTCTCTCTGTTGCGATGGTTCTCTGAATGTTTTGATACCTGTACATAAAAAAATGGAAAGGCTGCAATCAACTTGTGTTTGTTAATTCTTTGAATAAGGCATTAGGGAAAAATCTATAAAAAAAAATGTCTTGAAATCAGAAAAAAAAGCCAACAATTCTATGAAGATAGCTGGAACAATTATTAAGACAACTATCTCCACGCTATTTGTCTAGGTGGTGGGTAGGGGAGGAGAGATAGTTAGATCCAGAAATAAAGTTCTGAAATCCCATAAGCTCCTGTGAGTTATGACAGAGTGTGGGCTCTATGAGTCTTGTGGTCAGGTAGGAGATGGGGAAGGCTGTTTCAGAAGAAGGGGAAGAAGGAACACAAAGAACCAAGTCTGCAAGTCTAACTGAAGACCAAGCGAGGCATGCATCCAGTCCTGTACAGGTTCGCTCTTCCACAACAGGCCTCTGAAGGAGACGGGCCCTAGTCTTTGCCGGATTTGAAGAAGTGGCGTTTCCCCACCATGGTCTCCAAACTGCTTGCAAGAGGACCTGTTACAGTAACTGAAGAAAATAGAAACCCATGCTTCTAAGAAGCTGTTCAGATATGGTTTGGTATATTAAGGTTTGAGATTCACTGGTTTAAAGGTCCCTTTATGTCTTATTTTATCATTCATCATTCACTTCTGATAACATGCCAGAAGACACTTTCGCCAGCAGCAGTAGCTGCAAGACTTTTCTTGAGAGTCCATTTTATAACAAAGAGTGGGATCCTCACAGTGATCATAACATGATGTGCTTGTGTCTCACCTCCCTGTGGCAGGGAGGTTACAGGAAGGTGAACGATGGCCCACTGTGATATTTTTGGAACACAAGGAATGTAGCCAGGGCAGGAGACCAGAGCCATCAGTGAGAAGCTGCCCGAATCTCTGACTTTAATTAGGGATAGAGCATTGCTAAAGACTGCAGCGGCTGCTGTTGACAATTCTCTAATAAGTATGGCAGATTATGGATTCCCCAAATGGCTAAAATACCTTTTTAGAGCCATTTGCTCTCTTGTTCTCTTTTTTATGATGCAGAATCAAAGTCATCTCCCCTTAAAGGACTGAGTATAGCGCATATGACAGTTTTGTGATGGAACCCAGAAGACCTGAGGATGCCCAGATCTCAGACGACATCACAGATGCTTCCTGTTCCCATTTCATTAGGATTCATCTGTTAATGTAGTCCTGTACTTGTTTTGTTTGGAGCTAAATATATATATAAAAGGCTCATGGAAATCATTATAAAGTCAGTTAGAATAATACAATTTTAATTGCCCATGCATGCATGCATGCAAATAATCATACAAACTAGAAAAAAAATCCTTCCCAAACCAAACCATGCCAATCCAACCAAATAATCAAAGATGTAAAACAAAAACTCACATGGAATTAATTACAATTCTTAAAGAAAAGATTATGGCAAAAATGTTGATGTTCTAATATGAGTAAAATATAAGACATTCCAAAATTCTGGAAACACAGGAATATCTCCTAAACTAGCAAAAACAGACCAGAAAGTGAAACTATTTTTGTTGTGGTGAAATCCATAAAGCCATATTGTTAACAAATCAGGCATGGGAAACAATAAGCAAACTCTGTTTATCTCCCTGAGGCTGTTTTGGGAACAGAACCACAAAGGAGTTTTCTAAGACAAGATAATCTTAATATTTAAAATGACGTTGGTCTTCAAATAAAAAATCATAGTAAAACAATAAACAAAATATTTAATAACATGAGAAGTTAAGTGCATTAAATTATAGCTACTCAGTGAAATATTTACAAGGATTTATATTAATCTGAAGACACAGCAGCAATACAAGGTACATATAGTAAGAAAAAATAAAAATTATATTTTATCATGTCATAACTAGGTAAGAATTATAGCATGCATATTGAAATAAAAATTGGATGCATATCTTTAAAAGTTTAAACTTTGGGGTCACACAAAGTTTTTTTTCTATTTAAACTTAAATCCCCATTAACATTATAATTTCATAAAGTTAACTAAAATATTCTGATTATTTAAAATGAAAATACATGTTGATTTGTTTGCTTGTCATGTGTGTGTGTGTGTGTGTGTGTGTGTGTGTGTGTGTGTGTGTGAAAATAGAGTTAATAATATATAGTCTCCAACTGTAGGAATTAACTCAGAAACAATTTTGTATTGTATTCTAGGCAATTTTTGGTATTACAGCTTTTGGATTTGCAGTTCTCAGGGTAAATACTTTGAGCATCACAATCATGCAGTGGGAAGTCAAGGAAGACTCCTCATGATGCTAATTTTCTCAGTGAGACAACGATCCTTGTAAATTTCTCTAAGTAACTGGAGGTTATCAGAAAAAAAAATTACTTAGATATGGTCACAAGTGAGTATGCAGAGCATACAGAGAAAGGCTGTCCTGTGAACATTCGGCCCCCTTACGTCTAGTAAAACTAGGTTGTGACAACCTTCTTTGGAATGATTGTAAAGAAATAGGCTGTGACCAAAAACCTTTATGGTTTGTATTAATAACTTAGGTATTCAGCTGCTAACAGAAAAATGGATGGCAAATACTCAAGCAATAAAAGAATGTTCTATAACTAGAGTTCAAATGTATTAAGTGTGTGTGTGTGTGTGTGTGTGTGTGTGTGTGTGTGTGTGTGTGTGTGTATGTGACTGTGCCTGTGTGCATGTGTGTTTAGTAGCTAGAAGTTGACATCAGGCTCTCTATGTCTTAAGACAGGATCTCTCACTGAAACTGACCCTCACCATCTCAGTTAGACTAACTGTCACCCAAACCCAGGAACCTACTGATGTAGGCTCCCCTGCTCAGGGCTTACATGTGTAGATTGCCACACCTATGTTTCATATGTGTTCTGGGGATCTGGAGTTAGGTCCTGGTGATTGCTCAGTAAACACTTTACTGACTGAGCCATCCTCTCATGTACCTATTGTTTATTCATTCATTCATTCGGCAGCTTTATTTTCTTCTTTTCACATGTGTATGTGTGTGTGAGCACATGTGGGCATGTGTATATGCCTGTGTACGTGCATGCCACATGCTTTGGCATCCACTAAAGCCAGAGAGGGTGTTAGATCCCACGAGGCTGGAGTTATACATGACTGTGAGCCACTGGACACAGGTACTGGAGAACAAACTTGAGTCCTTTAGAAGAGCAGGAAGTGCTTCTCACCACTGAAATATCTGTCCAGTGCCTTGTTGTTATTTTTTAAACCTTTAAAAATATGTATGTATGAGCGCGCTCTATCTGCATGTACACCTACATGCCAGAAGGGATACATCAGATCCCTTTATAGATGGCTGTGAGCACCATGTTGTTGCTGGGAATTGAACTCAAAACCTTTGGAAGAGCAGCCAGTGTTCTTGACTGCTGAGCCATCTCACCAGCTCTTGCTTTTATTTTCAAATAAGCTTACAAAGTAGGAAGTGTCCTTATGGCATTCTCATGCATGCTTAGCTGTAGTTGACACTCCCACCCCTTACTTTCCTTCCTCTCTCTGCACTCATTTTTAATTACACCCTTCCACTCCAATATTTCCCCTTTAATTTTTGAATCACATGTATTCTATGTGTCTCTAACAGGTCAAAAAGTCCATTTTAAAAGGCAGATGCAGGAGGCAGTGCAAGATGACAGCACCGATCCCACGCTGCATCTGATTTAACAGGAAATCCAGGACTTCACAGTGACCTAAAGACCAAACCGAGAACTACAAAACACCAGTGCTGCTGATTCTCAGGTGAGAGGGATCCAAATTGTGTGGGGGGCAAGGGTGGGTCCGACCTTTGGCCACCCAGCTAACCCACAGAAAATCCCTGGGGACAGTCCACATTAGCCACCATCTTGGGAAGGACTGTGGGATATCCGTGCAAGTTCGGCTCTGCTTGCGGGATCCTGGACAGAAAAACTGTAGGATATACTTGCAACTCTGAGCTCTCATGCCCCCCCATCCCATCCCCCACTCTACCCCTCCCCCACCCCCATCTGCTGTTTGCTGGATCCGGGATAGGGAACAAATAGGCAGAGCTTAGTCCCAGCACAGGACACAATCCACAATAGCTGCCTCCAGAGAAAAAAGTGTATGCGGGCACTCAAGTACCCTTGAGCTTTCAGCTATCTCAGCCCTCCAGCTTGCTGGCCTAGACTGGCTGGGTCATGGAGCAGATAAATATACCCCTGCCATCTCAAGAGGGTCCGTGGAATATCTGAGGAGCTTCAGGTCTTGGTCTGTATAAGAACACCCACCTGAAGTGTACCATTCAGATACAGCTAAGACACAAGGTAAGCCCACTGAGCAGAGATCTACTTGGGCCACACTACTCATTAGCTGCAATCCTGCTAGTAGCTTCTGGCCCTGATATCACCCTGCCTACCTACAGCCTATTGGCCAGATCAACCTAGGTCACAGAGCAGAGACTTATGCAGGCCACACCCCACATTCACTGCTGTTTCATGAGAAGCTTGGAGCTCTAATCTTTCTTGGTTGGCCTTACCCAAATGGGGCATAGAGAACCATCTGGGACACAGCATATAGACAGAGCCCTGCCATCTTGAAAAGGACTGTAGGGTACCTAAGCAACTTTGGGCTTAGAAATATATCAGCTCACGTCTCCCCTGCCCATCCCAACTGGAATACAGTCAGGGAACCCAGCTGAGCTGAGCTGGGTGCAGGCTCTAACACCCACTGTCCAACATCCTAAGGAGGCCTCTGGGGAGCCCTAGCAAACAACCTTTGGCTTGGAGTTCTCCTTACTTGCTCCCAATCTGCCTGGCCAACCTGGGACACAGATAGCGACCTCATAGGAGGAACCCCTACATCTGCTAACACAGAGACAACCAGATGACTAGAGGACAGTGCAAGAAAAACTAGCAACAAAACTGAAGGCCATATAACAATACAGGAAAGCAGTGATCTTAACACAGCAAGCCCTGGAGATATGAGCACTCAAGAAATGTAAGGAGAAGACTTTAAATCTGAGGTGAAGAAATGATAGAAGCTTTGAAAGAGGAAAATAAATCACTCAAAGAAACACAGAAAAATACACTCAATCAGTTGAAGGAATTGAATAAATCCTATAAAGAACTACAGGAAAATACATCCAAAGAGATGTATAAAGAATTACAGGAAAATTCAATCAAGACCTAAAGAAGGAATTAGAAGCAACAAAGAAAGCACAAGCTGAGGCAATCTTAGAGTTGGAAAACACAGGGAAGAGAACAGGAGCTATGGACATAAGCCACACCAACAGAATATAAGAGATGGCAGAGAGAATCTCAAGTGTGGAAGATTTGATCAAAGTTATCGATACATCAGTCAAAGAAAACGTTAAAACTAAAACGTTTCTGACACAAAACACACAAGAAATCTGGGACACTATAAAAAGGCCAAATCTAAGAATAATAGGAATAGAAGAAGAAGACTCCAAGCCCCAAGGCCCAGAAAATATTTTCAACAGAATCATAGAAGAAAACTTCTCCAACCTAAAGAAAGAAATGCCCATTAATATTCAAGAAGCCTACAGAATTCCTACATTAATACACAAGAAGCCTACAGATTTGACCAGAAAAGAAAATCCTCCTGTCACTTAATAATCAAAACATAAAATGTACAGAACAAAGAAAGAATATTAAAAGCTGAAAGAGAAAAAGGTCAAGTCAGAAATAAAGGCAAACCCATCAGAATGACACCTGACTTCTCAGAAGAGACTATGACAGCTAGAAGGGCCTGGATGGAAGTCATGCAAACATTAAGAAAACACAGATGCCAACTCAGACTACTATAGCCAGCAAAACTTTCAATCACTGTAGACGATGAAAACAAGATATTCCATGACAAAATCAAGTTTAATCAGTACCTAACCATAAATCTATCCCTACAGAAGGTACTAAAAGGAAATCTCCAACCCCAAAAGGCTAACTACACCCAGGAAAACACAGGAAATAAATAACTCCACATCCACAAATCCAAAACACAGAAACACACACATCAAAACAAGAGGAACTAACAACCACTGGTTATTAATATCTCTTAACATCAATTGCCTCAACTTCCCAGGTTGACAGAATGGCTGCAAAAACAGAATCCATCATTCTGCTCCATACAAGAAACACACCTCAGTAATAAAGATAAACATTACCTCAGAGTAAAGGGTTGGAAAACTGTATTCCAAGCAAACAGACCTAAGAAACAAGCTGGAGTAGCCATTCTAGTATCTAAGAAAATAGACTTTCAACCAAAACTAATCAAAAGAGATAGGGAAGGTCAGTACATCCTCATCAAAGGAAAAATACACCAAGATGATTTCTTAATTCTGAACATCTATGCCCCAAATGCAAGAACACCCACATTTGTAAAAGAAGCATTATTAAAACTTAAGCCACACATCAAACCCCACACATTAATAGTGGGAGACGTCAATACCCCTCTCTCCACAATAGACAGATCATCAAGACAGAAACTAAATGGAGAAACAAAGAAGTTAATAGACATCATGAAACAAATGGACCTAACTGATATCTACCGAACATTTCGCCTAAACACAGAAGATTACACCTTCTTTTCAGGATCTCACAGAACCTTTTCCAAAATTGACCACATAGTGGGCCACCAAGAAAACCCCAACAGATACAAGAAAATTGAAATTATCCCTTGCATCTTATCAGACTACCATAGATTAAAGATGGAACTCAACAACAAAAGAAACAACCAAAAGCCTACAAACTCATAGAAACTGAACAACTCCCTACTCAATGACATCTGGATAAGGGACAAAGTAAAAAGAGAAATTAAAAACTTCCTAGAATTCAATGAAACAGAAGGCACAACATAATCAAACCTATGAGACACAATGAAAGCAGTACTAAGAGGAAAGCTCATAGAATATAGTGACTTTATAAAGAAATTGGAGAGATCCCATACTAGCAACTTTACAGCACACCTGAATGTTCTAGAACAAAAGGAAACAGACACACCCAAGAGGAGTAGACAGCTGGAAATCATCAAACTCAGGGCTGAAATAAAACAATTGAAAACAAAGAAAACAATTCAAAGAATCAATGAAACCAAGGGCTGGTTCTTTGAGAAAATCAACAAGATTGACAAACCTTTAGCCAAACTAACTAAAAGGCAGAGGAAGAGGACTCAAATAAACAAAATCAGAAATGAAAAGGGAGACATAATGACAGACACTGAGGAAATCCAAAGAATCATCAGGTCTTACTTCAAAAGCCTATATGCCACAAAATAAAAAAAAACCTAAATGAAATGAACAATTTTCTTGATAGCTACCAACTACCAAAATTGAATCAAGACAAGGTACACAAATTGAATAGTCTTGTCACACCTAAGGAAATAGAGGCGGTCATCAAAAGTCTAACAACAACAACAACAACAAAAAGTCCATGACCAGATGGATTCAGTGCAGAATTCTACCAGACCTTCAGAGAAGAGCTAACACCAATTCTCTTCAAATTATTCCATAAAATAGAAACAGCAGGAACATTATCAAACTCATTCTATGAGGCCAAGTCACCTTGATACCTAAACCACAGAAAGACTCAACAAAGGAAGAGAATTTCAGACCAATTTCTCTTATGAATATTGATGCAAAAATACTCAATAAAATACTCGCAAACTGAATTCAAGAACACATCAAAACTATCATTCACCATTACCAAGTAGGCTTCATCCCAGGCATGCAAGGGTGATTCAATATATAGAAATCCATCAATGTAATTCATCATATCAACAAACTGAAAGAAAAAAACCTACATGATCATCTCCTTAGATGCCAAAAAAGCATTTGACAAAATCCAACACTCATTCATATTAAAAGTCCTAGAGAGAGCAGAGATACAAGGCACATACCTAAACATAACAAAGGCAAAATGCAATAAGCCTATAGCCAACATGAAACTAAATGGAAAGAAACTTAAATCAATTCCACTGAAATCAGGGACAAGGCAAAGCCGTCCACTCTCTCCGTATCTCTTGAATATAGTACTTGAAGTCCTAGGCCAGAGCTATAAGACAACTAAAGGAGATCAAGGGGATACAAATCGGAAAAGAAGTCAAACTATCACTATTTGCAGATGATACAACAGTTTACATAAATGACCCTAAAAATTCTATCAAGCAATTCCTACAGCTGATAAACTCCTTCAGCAAAGTGGCTGGATACAAAATCAATTCAAAAAAAATCTGTAGCTCTCCTGTACACAAGTGACAAACAGACTGAGAAAGAAGTTAGGGAAACAACACCCTTCACAATAGCCACAAATAATATAAAGTATCTTGGTATAACTCCAACCAAGAAAGTGAAAGACTTGTATGAAAAAAGAACTTCAATCTCTAAAGAAAAATTTGAAGATTTCAGAAGATGGAAAGATCTCCCATGCTCATGGATTAGGAGAATCAACATAGTAAAAATGGCCATCTTACCAAAAGCAATCTACAGATTCAATGCAATTCCCATAAAAGTACCCACACAATTCTTTACTGATCTTGAAATATCAATTCTCAACTTCATATGGAAAAACAGAAAACCCAGAATAGCTAAAATGATCCTGTACAATAGAAGATCTTCTGAAGGAATCTCCATCTGGATTCTCAAGCTGCACTATAGAGCAACAGTAATAAAAACAGCATGGTACTGGCATGGAAATAGGCTGGTTGATCAATGGAACTGAATCAAAGACCCAGAAATAAACCCACATACCTATGGACACTTGATGTTTGACAAAGAAGTCAAATCCATACAATGGAAAAAAGATAGCATCTTCAACAAATGGTGCTGGTCTCACTGGGTGGCTACATGTAGAAAAATGAAAATAGATCCATATCTATCACCCTGCACAACAACTGAAGTAGAAAAGACCTCAACATAAAATCAGACACACTAAATCTGTTATAAGAAAAAGTGGGGAAGATCCTGGAACACATTGGCACAGGAGACAACTTCCTGAACAGAACACCAACAGCCCAGGCCTTAATGTCAACAATTAATAAACGGGACCTCATGAGGCTGAGAAGCTTCTGTAAGGCAGGAGACACTGTCAACAGAACAAAACAACAGCCTACAGACTGGGAAAAGATCTTCACCAACCCTACATCAGACAAAGGGTTAATATCCAAAATATATAAAGAACTCAAGAAATTAAATACCACCAAAACAAATAATCCAATTAAAAATGGGGTACAGAACTAAACAGAGAATTCTCTACAGAGGAATATCGAATGGCTGAGAAACACTTAAAGAAATGCTTAACATCCCTAGTTATCATGGAAATGCAACTCAAAATGACTCTGAGATTCCAGAATGGAATCTCCAAATGGCTAGGATCAAAAACTCAGGTGACAGCACATGCTGGCGAGGATGTGGAGAAAGGGGAACACTCCTCCATTGCTGGTGTGACTGCAAACTTGTACAACCACTTTGGAAATCTATCTTGTGCTTTCTCAGGAAATTGGGAATAATTCTACCTCAGGACCCAGCCATACCATTCCTGGGAATAAGCGCAAATGATTCTCCACCATACAACAAGGACATTTGCTCAACAATGTTCATAGAAACTTATTTGTAATAACCAGAATCTGGAAACAAACTAGATGTCCCTCAACTGAAGAATGGATAAAGAAACTGTGGTACATCTACACAATGGAATACTATCCAGCTATTAAAAAAAAATTGAAATTTGCCAGCAAATGGATGGAACTGGAAAAGATCATCCTGAGTGAGGTTACCCAGACCCAGAAAGACGTGCATGGTAAATACTCACTCATCATCAGACATTAGGCACGTAATACAAGATAATTACACCACAAAACAAATTCAGAAACATCAAGCAAGGACCATGTATGATATGGACCTACACCTACTGCTCGGATATAATAGCACAGTCTCCTTGTAGATCCCATGTGTGGAGAGTAGGGACTACTTCAGATATGCACTCTGGCTACCAAACTTACTTAGATCACTTCCCCCTGGCAAGACAGCCTTGCCTGGCTGTAGAGGAAGAGGTTACAGCTAATACAGATGAGATTTGATAGGCTGAGGTCAGATAGTAGGGGAAGAGGGCTCCCCTGTCTGAGTACTATGGGAGGGAAGGAGAGGGGATGAGGGAGGGAGGGGCATTGGGAGGGAATGAGGGAGGGGCCTACAATCAGGATGTGAAGAATTTAAACTGCAGAACAAGCAGGTTAACTTATTTTGCTAATCCCACCATATGGGAGTAGCTCTGAGACTGGCTGAAACGTGAATGTCTAGGCATAGACAATGCTTCTTGTTGACTACAGAATCTCTATGAATTACTATTAGATGTCATTCTTCATATGGCATGAAGATTTACAGATGTCTTCTTTTCCTGCTCAAAGAGCAGAAATCCAGCCTTAATAGTTCTGTGCATCATGCACATCTTATACACTTATAGTTTTAGGGCCCCATAATTCTTGTGAGAAATTATATACTTTCAGAACAAAAGAACCAGACACTGACATTGGATCAGACCTGACAGGATGCATTCCTTGCAGCATACTGGACGTTGACATCCTGTTTGGAGAAAGGGGTTGAAAAGAAGGGGCAATATAGAAATATATAGGTAAGATAGAATAAAAAGTAGATTACTGAATCTACTCCTCAGCTTAATGTCTCAATTGTCACTCACAAGGTATTTTTAATTCAGCAGTATAGAATCTTATATATAGATGCAAAATAAGTTTAATTCTAGATACAGTGGTATAGAATTCAAATGTAGGATTATTCTTCATACACTATATATATACATATTTATATATTTATACTCTAATGTGAGTTATTGTACCCATATAACTCAATTATAATACAAGGTTTATGTCCAATGCTTTGAAAGTGCTATAGCAAGCTGTTTAGGAAAAATAAGTTATACAGATTAAATGTTAGTAGATTAAATCATGGTCATGTTAATTGCTAGTCTACTTTTATCACAAGAATATACATCTTAGGTGCAGCAGATAGATATGACTCTATAGAAAGATAAGGAAGGATTGGTAGACAAGGTCTTCAAAAACCCCATAGACATGCAGAATATGGCATATAAAAATGTTTTTATTACTTAAAAGATTCATTGATGGTGAGACAGATTAACTCCTGGCAACACCCAGCCTCCCTCAAAAAGGGTGATGAGCATCAAAGAACATTCTTATGGAGATGGCTTCAAATGTGGCAGACTAGCCACTAGACAAAATGTCCTCATTTCTACCACAGACAGAATTCTGTCTAAAGAAAGGGCAAGCTTGGATGCAGGCAGAATTGATGGCTAAACTTTGCCAAGACAGGGTAAGCAAGTCCTCAATAGTTCCTGCCTCACAAACATGTCTGTTAGATATATTGGGCCAGAAGGCTGAAGAAGATGTTCCAATGTTAGAGAGAGTTTTGGGTGACTATTCAGGTAGAAAACTGTCTCTGTCATCTTCTCATTTGGAAAGCTACTAACCTGCACTCCTGGTGTACCCAGGTAATCAAGTTTATTCATTCTCAAGTCTCTGATGGAGTTGAAGACCAGATAGCTTAGTTTTACAATGAAGCTTAGTTGTTTAGGTGTTAAGACATTTTTAGGTCTAGATTGTCATTTGAAGTTGATAATGACAATATGTGATGGAGAATGTTTTACATTCAGAAATTTAGACACACCAAGATAGGAAAGAGTTCTTCTTCAAGGCTGTCAAATACAAATAGCCAAAACACTAAGAATGTAACATTTATATAATTCCTGATGGTGCCATGGTTCTTCTTGCTATAGGTAATCTATTGTACATATGTGTAATAATATAAATGTATATGTAAAAAATAAAATAATAAAAAAGGCAGATCCAGTTAAATCTTAAAGGCTTTGCTATTAATAAATATCTGTAACCTTGGTTTTTATCCTTTTCAGCCCCCATCAACTTCTTCTTTAACTTAGCACTTGAAAAGTAAACAAGAAAGGATGTGGATGCAATTTTAACTGATGGGAGCCTGATGCTTGGACTCTAGTGACAAAAAGCATCCTGAAGTAATTGCTTACTCTGTCCTCAATGATGAGAGAGTAGAGATGTTGCTGGCTTGAAACATAGTGGCCCAGCACCATGGTTGCAACCCAAACCCAAGTAATATCTGTACAAGTTCAAGAGTGATGGTACAGTCTTTAATTAAAATGATCCTGGAAGAATTTCCCCTTCTTATAGGATCTTGATATGTTGTTCATGCTGGCCTTGAACTTGAGATTCTCCTGACTCAGCATCCCAAATAGCTGGAATTACACAAGTGAGCCACCAGAGTCCAGTTCAAAAAATATTTTAAAGCATTTATTCTTTTCTAGGATGAAGACTTGAGTTTTTGAAGAATTACTGTTTATGGGTGTGCAATGATAATGAGACGAAGAAAAGCTCTACGGGGATGGATGTTCGGTGTCGATGAGATGAGGACAAAGGCTACCATGATTTATGAGGGAGATTTTCTATAGGGACATCTTTCATTTTTATGGAACCTATCCTTCCAGTGTTAGCTATTTTAAGTCTGTATCTTTGGGGAAATCTTCCAAAATGTGCCGCCATGTATAATTTTACATAAAAATTTTTTTGGAGGGAGAGTTGTGGGGATCCTCAAATCCTTGGTGAGTGTCCTGGGGGATGGGGCCATAATTAGGGAACTTTTGAATTTCAGTGTGTACCAGTAAGAAATTCAGAGGAACCCTGTCTTTAAATGTCACTCAAGCTTAACATGCTTCCTGTCACTAACTTCCAAACCCAGCCTTCCATATATTTACCGGGAACAGGCTTCGTAGCATGGTTAATTTTGTTCGGCTTCCTTACAGTGAGCAGGAGAGCAGAAGAGGGGTTTCTTACCATCCTTATCTAAGGGAGGCTTATAGGGTCTTCCTCTGTATCAGTCACCAACCTTCTGTTAAGCTGCTCCATCTGGTGGACAGACCCGGACCTGATCATCCCGTCTGGGGTAGGTGCCACTGTTGGTCGCTGCCAGGTGGTTGTGCGATTTACATGGTCCACATAAAAGACCCGTCCATGGCTGTCAATTCGAGCTTCCCAGTCTAATGTTTAATGAAAGGACAAAAATGTCAAGTACAGACTACTGACCCATAAAGAGCTCACCAGGGGCTCATTACGAAAAGCCCCACCCCCGCCGTCTAGCACCTGTCATGGTGGCTAGGGAGTTAGAACCAGCTTCCCAGAAAGGAGCTAATATAGTCAGGCTTTCTACTTTGCTGTGATAATTGTGATTCCTTGACTAGAATGTATGCTTAAACTTAATAGTGTCTAAAGAAAATTTGCTTACTGCTTTAATAATCTTGCTAGTTACTCAAGAAAACAGTTGCAGAAGATTGGGCAAAGCCTGAAGTGGACATTGGTGTCATAATGCTGCAGAGTCTGTTCTTCACTCGGGCTAACAGGTTCCTGGGGCAGTTGCAGTGGCTCTTGTATTTAAATCCCCTTTTTAATTTAGTTATGAAACACTGTGCCTACAACTTTAAAAAGCTTTTTCTAAACTGAGAAGGCTAAGCAATTGTAGCTCCTTTTAAGGGGGATAATGGAAGAATTTGATAAGTATAGTTTCAAAATATCCATGTGACCAAATGTAAATTCAAAGTATATATTGAACCAACCAATGGTTGGCTAACAAAACCAAAATAAACCAGTAGAACAATATAATAAACATCAAGCTGGAGGGAAGAAGGGGAAGGGGAAAGTGATGCAGTCACACTTTAATTAAGATGTATTTAAAATAAAAGGCTAAAAAACATTTTAAAGTTATTTTTTTTATTTTGAGATTATAATTATAATTCTTTTCCTTCCTTCAAACACTCTTGTATACCTCTTCTTGTGTTTTTTCAAATGTATGGCTTCCTTTATCATTAATTGTTGTTATATACATGTATGTATATGTTCATATATATATATACATACATACATACATACATACGTATATAAACTTTGTTGCTAAGTAACCATTACAAAGAGTCGAAGGAGTCGAGGCAGAAGCATAGATGATTGGGTGATGTACATGTAAGCTGAAGTAAATTGAAATCCATGAATAAACCCCTTGAAACTGATACCTAAATGTGATTCATGTGTATCTGAACTAGGCATATAAGAGCAATGAATCACATTAATGGGGCAAAACTTCTGTAGTGTGCATATAAAAATGTGGTGGAAATAACACCAATGTGGTGTCTTGTTGAAAATGTGAAAGAAATACCAAGCAGGCTAAGACAAATAGGAAGCATAATTTCAAAGGAGAAAAACCATATGGCCTTTTAAGTGAGAAAAGACAGTTTTGGGAGTGGGTCAGATATTAATAGTTACCTTGAAACCTTGTCACTAAGGAATGACATAATGACTCACAAGTTTTAAATGGAAGATAAATTTAGTATCCTTATGGTTTTGTAGTATATGGCATATCTATGTGGAAACATAATTTCATATGTCTAACAGAGGATTGTCACCGTCCAGGGAAAACCCAAATACCAGAAAACCTCAAATTTAATGCATATGGCAAATGGAATGAAAAATGTACTTCAATTACAGAAATATAGTCTAGTAAGATTTTCCTAAAATAGGCTACTAGATAATTCAGATGTGAAGTATTATCAAAATAAGTAGCCCATTGATCACTGTATATGTTTGTAATTTCATAACTTCATAATTAATTTTGTTCCAAAAGTTTGAATTTTCCTTTGTTCTTTATAGAAAAGCTATTGAACAATTGTTTTTCTTGAACTGTCAACCAACACAGAATAAGAATTAACTTTCAAATAACACCATGTTATTTAATTCAAGTGAGAAACCTCCACTTATACTCGCTATAAATTAGGAACTGTGTCAAGTCCTAAGGTCACAGACAGATAACACAGATCCTTCCTTACTCTAGGGGAAAGCAGGAACTTCTCCACTAGCCTTGAAAATTCTCCAAGGCGGGTGGGATGGGGACTGGAGAATGGAACACTGATAACACATTCTTAGACAACTTTCAAATCGAATCACTCCGGGACAGCCTGCTCATCCACACTCTAAGCTCTTTCATTACATAATAGTGCTCTTATATTCTTACACATATTCCTGGTATAATTAGCTGAATTTGAGTGTGTTTTCTGTGTTGCTTTGTAAAGAATTTATTTTCACATAAAAACTTCTGATGGCTCTATAGGCCTCAGCATTATTATAAGGATTAAGCCCTGTGATGTCATGAATTCACTTGGACCCCTGAAACAGTTACCCATCCTCCACTGGGGCAATTTACAGCAGTGTTGTCCAGGTTGAGTCACTTAGAATAGAGTGAACTACTGGATACCAAATTATGTCCTAAAAAGAACCTCACCATGTGTTGCCTTTATTGTTGGGCTGTGTATTTAGGTAGTTTAATAAATGCAATGTCTTTACAGACATTTTTCTTGAACCTTGCAGACACACATTTAATTGCTTTTTTGCCCTTACTCCTTGGTGCCATCTCAACTACACTATGATGAAGACAAACTTCAGCTCCTTCCTACCAAAGCCTCTTTCCATCAGTCCAGGTTAAAACTGAGCCGTTATAAAGTCTCATTTTCCCTTCATGCCCATACTCAACAAATCATCAAAGTTCAGATATGTTCAGATCACTAACGTTTCTTATCTTGGCCACTGCGATAACCTTATGTTGCGCCCTGCAGACTTTTATCTCCTCAGTTTATTTCCATCACAACAACTAGGGGAAGCCTTTCAAAATACAGGTCGGAAATGTTCCCTGTTCATAGCAATGTGATGTGTTCCGCCCTCGTTCAGAGTAAAAACTAAACCTCTCCACTTGGTTTTCAACCAGTGGGTTGTGACCCCTTTGGCAACCTCTGTCTTGGAAAATATTTACACTGTGATTCATAACAGTAGCACAATTGCAGTTTTTAAGTGGCAGTAATAACAATGCTGTGGGCGGGGTCACCACAGCACGGGGTGTAAGGGCCGCAGCACTAGGACGGGTGACAACCTTTCTCTGCAGCGGTCTACCAAGCCCCAGGGGATTGGTTTGTGCTTGGCCTTATTGTCCGTGGCATTCTGTCTTCCTCGGTGGTTTTAGATGCGTTGGTTTTATTCTCCAAGCCCTTCATCATACCCCCACTCAGAGCTCGGCAGCTGCTATGGCTGCTCCCTCTGCCTCTAAAGTTTTCCCTCAGCGTTTGTATGTATCGCTCCCCTGTCTTACCCACTATTGCCCTCTTAGGAGAGCGTGTTTAGACTTCTGTATCGGCAAACCAGTGTCTACTACACAGGAAAAGACTCCTTATCTTCATCTACTTTTGTTCTTTCATCTCATTTATCACCAGTTAACACTAGGCTCCTATTTATTATTTTATTGTTTACTATCCACCTCGCAGGTTAGAATATAGATGCTCCATGAGGCCTGGAACCATTGTCCAGTTTGCTTACCTAAAACAGACCAATTGCAGAGTATTCAGCAAATACTTGATGAATAATGACTGTCAGTAATGAAGTCACTCGAGTCTTATTTAAGATTGTCTAACAAAAGCCTGTGGTCAGAATTTATTAGCATATTTTCATTGCTATGTGGACAGAAAGTTAAAACCTAAAAAAGTCTATTTTAATTGCTGAGGGTGCTTTATACTAGGTAATGGTTTTATGCCAAATTATTTATAACGTATCTATTTATAACTAGCTCTGCTTCTGTAGGGATTGGAGATCCACACATGTACATGTATAGATAGGATATTTTTTTGTGTGAGAAAGAGGCTGTTTCTCAGAAATAACATGTTATATATACATTTTAAAAACAAATGCTAAGCAGGAACTCTATGAAATATGATAGGATTTTTACTCTTTTCTAAGTCATATCATAAATCAGTATATAAAATGAAGAAAGAAATCAAGCATCAAAAATTAAAGAAGATCATGTTTGCCTTGGTTTCTGAAAAATAAATGTGGTGATGCTTTAAGCTAGTGTGTATATTAAAGACATTTATACACTGACCAAAAACAACCTGGGAAGGAAAAGGTTTATTTAGGCTACAGGCGATAGTGCACCGTCCAGGGAAGCCAGGACAGGTGCTCGCGGCAGAGCTTGAAGCGGGAGGACGTAGAGGAATGCTGCTTACTGGCTTGGTTCTGTGCTACACTGTTTTATGAGGTGTAGGACAGAAGGTTTGGTGGAAAAAGACTCAGCAATTCTCCTGCATTACAGAGGAACCAAGGTTTTCCAACCATTAAAAAATGTTAAAAAAAAAAAAGACATTTATAATTTTCTCACTGTTAAAGTATGACTGAAGAGAGAGAAAAGTAGTATTCATATAAAATACATGTTACCAAGAACAGATGAATTCCTAAATAACCAATTTTTCCTTTTAGAAACTTCAACTGCCTAATGCAACCTTGTCTAAAAATATGAATTTTGGGAATAAATTTGCATTTATAATAATGTATTCAACATTAAGGGTTATCTTTATGTGGAAAAATCTTGAAGCCAAACAGAGCAGTTCCAGAATTCATAAGCACTTATTCGTGTTAGATGAGGTTATAACGTTCACAGCTTCATTTCCTTCTCCTAAATATTTTAATGGAGAGGTACGTTAAGCCTGTGTGGCACACACACACTACCTAGTCCAAACTCAGCATTTGCCAAATGAGGACATTAAAGCTTTCATTCCCACAAATGATGAGACATAATATTTTAGATATTAAATGAATTTCCTAAGTTCAAATGACTAGCTAAAGAATTATTAATTATATAGGACAGTAACGAGGATAAAATGATATTGAGTTCTATCCTAAAAATAATAGTTTCCCTGGAAATGCCTAAGAACTATGGCAGACATTTAGACTTTTTAATCCTTTGATGCAAGTTATAGTTAGGAAAGTATAATTTCTTAAAACATTATGGGTTAAAGTTGTTCTATCCTATGGAGACACTTGTGAATAATGGATTTGCTGGGGGAAAAAAAGAGTTCTATTTCCAACTGAAAATTTTGAAGTGGTAAATTTAGTATTGAAAGGCCATAAACAAAGACTAGTTGTGTCTTGTAAAGAAATGTTACCTATTTTTTTTTTTTTTGCCTCTCCCTCAGAAACTTAGGGGTAGTAACAACATTTCACTATCACTTCAATACCATATATTGAAACAGCTTGTTAAAAAGGGAGTTTTATGGTAGGCATGTGCTGGCATTTAGTAACCTTAGAAAGAGTTGTGGATGCTTGCATATGGGTTCACACTGACCTGTTCAGACTTGATGAGAAGAGGTAAGTCATAGATTTGAGAACTAAAGCTTACTTGGTGGAAGAGGCTCATCGATTGTTGGGTAGTGATGATGTTCAGGCCTCAAGGAAGGAAGCTGGCTTATTGGCTGGGAATTATGGAGTATAGGACATTCACCTATGAACAAGATAGTCAAGACATTCATATTCATTGCTATGGCAGTGTTTTAAAACACATGACTGTAAAACAAAGATCACCATAAGAAACAACAAATAAAACGAGAAATCTAGTTTTTTGTGTCAGTTTACTATAACCATGTCGTCCATGACATAAATTATTGAGGGAAAGGAAGAGAAGGAAGAAGAGGAGCAGGAGGAAAGAAGAGGAGGAGGAGGAGGAAGAAGAAGGAAAAGGAAGAGAGAGAGGAAGATGGAGAGGAAAAGAGGAGAGGAAGGAAAAGTCCAAATGTGTTTTGATTCTTGATCTATGCCATGCAGACCACCCAATACGTGGGATCAGAGTCTGATTCTGTAGCCACTTGAATTGTCTCAGTTAGAAGGAAAACTCAGAGGGCCTTGGTTTAGTCTGGTAAAGAACTTGTGTGAAGGGGATGAAGTGCTTATAAGGTCTCATAAAAGCTTTGATGGATTATGGACAATACACCTGATCATATGGCTACAAGGGTTTCATAATTAAAACAATAGAAGACTATCAAAAGACTTTTTTTTCAGACTCAGAGGGAGACAGAAACTTTCAGATAGTGCTTTTCTAAGATGGATCAAGGAACTGGTGCTCCAAGAATGTGAATTCCTAAAAAGGGGAAACTACAAGGTAAGATGGGAGCCAAACATGCTATGGGAAGCTGTGGTTATTCCAGATAATCTGGAGGAGGAGTCAGAAATGCCAAAAAGTGCCCAGGAGAGAGGAGTGGACAATAGACAAAGGCAGTAGATAAAAGGCAGAAAGACTGGTACAAGAAAATTTGAAATAGAGAAGTGGAATAGACAGAAGAAAAAAGACAGATACATAGAAAGTATAGAAATAAATGTTTCTACAAATTTTATGAGTCGTTATTATGTACATTGCTTGTACTGCTGTCAGTACAGATTTATGATTAACCAAACAAAATTCTGAGATGGTCTTTCTGTGTCACAATCTACTGAGGTGTTCAGATTGTCCATGTGAACATACTGAAGGATTCTCTCCATCTCTGGAGATGCTGAAGGGCTCAGAACGCAGACAGCTCCCATCCTCTCTATACTGCTTTCCTCCTGCCTCCTACCATGCTCACACCCTCCTAACCAGAGGACAAAGGACATCTTTCCTTTTCCTTCCTGGGGCATTGCAGATAGTATGTATTCTTTTTTCCCCCCCTTATAGCTCCACCACTTATTTGCTCAATAAGATAGTATGTATTCTACTAATCATTGGGCCAAAATGGTGATAAAGTAAAAAGCAATGGTCAAGATCTTTGAGGGGGTCTCAACAGTAAAAATTCCCCAGAATATCCATGATTGGAAATATGATTTTTTTTCACTGCAGTTCCAGAAACACACTGGAAAATAAATTAGTAGTTGAATTCCAAGAGATAACTGGCAACTAAAAACAAAGATGTACTCAGAAAGGAAGGCCAATCTTTAATATTAAAAATATGTTTCCCTGGGCATTCCTACCATTACTTAAATCCTCTGGTTCTTTGAAGGGACCAGCAGAAATCAAGGAAGGCACTTCTCATGTCAGCATACCACTCACTGTGGACAGTGGCTGTTTCAAATACGGATTCTGTGTTTCAGTGGCTACGGCCTTCAGCTGTCACATCATCAGCTGCTGTACTTTAAGTTTTGTTTCTTGAAGAACCCTTACCTCACTGCAATTAACTCAACCAAACATGTTGATTGCCCCTCCAAATCTGTGGAACTATAATGCCGTTGCTTGGTGGAGCACACCCCATCTTGTGAGTCCGTAGAAGCTACAGCGATGTGATGGATACACGATGGACACATGGCAGCTGACTTAATGAAACAAACAGGCAGTTCTCTTCTGTACAAGGGCCCCACTTCACGTAATCGCCTTTACTTGAAATTAAGTGTTGAGAACATCCAAGAAGGGATAACATTTCTCAACTAAAAATAAGAGAGGACCTTTAAATTTATCCTGATTATAACCAACATGGCCAAATGGTAGAAGAGAGAGGTGTGAAAGAGACTTCCTGGAAAGACTCTGTGTCTGAAAACTATGGATTGCTTAGAATCTCAGGGATGTGGAAGGGATGGGCTGTTGCAGACCTAAAACCAAGTCACAATTCACCCGCTAAACAACCATTCTTTATCCCCTCTGCATTAGATCTAACATCCTGTCACTAATAGAGGAAGCTGGCCTAACATCTAGACAGATGAAAAAAATCAAAATCCTTTTAGGATGAATAAACTTGACAACATTCTAGTTTTCCACCAATCAAAGGGCTGAGCATCATCACTCAGCATCTATAGCCTGTAGCTGAGGCTTCTCCGCTGTGTGCTGTAATCACCTACTCACAGTTTCCACCAATGCATTTTTAAAGTGTCAAATTTATGGCCATCTTTATTCTGTTTCTACAGAAATGTGGCAAAACTGATTTGGAACCTAGAATTTAAGGTAATCTGAAACTGTGTTCCTAGGTCGCAGTCACTTACTTTTGGCTCCAGAGTAAAGTAATTTGTATTCCCTTTGAATGAAAAGCTATGTATTTGTGTCAACATAAGCTCCCAGAAACACTATTTGAAGCAAAGTGATCAGCATTTAATTGTGTGAAAATTTCCTTGGCTAACATGGTGAGGCTGGATTCAAAGGGTGCTATGCTTTCTCTCGTGTAACTTAAACAATTAGCTTCCTTGCTCATCTGCCTGAAAGAAGTCTCATTAGTAGACAGGCAGAGAGTGCATCCATTTTGCAGCTCATTTAACTACTACAATTATTCCTTGAGGTCAATGCCACAATTATACCCACTTGGCACTCTAGGAAGTGAAGACACAGAGCCGGGAAGCACTTTGTGAGGAAGTGGCAAGACAAACTTGCCTCCAGGGCCTGAACACATGACCCTATTACTCTGCCTGTTTCATTTGTCTGCAGGTTTGTTTGTTGATAACTATTTTAAATTGAGCTTTAAGTAAAAGTTTTATAGAAGGAAAAGAAACAAAACTCAGATAAGGACTACTAGTTTAATAGGTGTTGGTTTGGATTTATATGGAATGAGCAAGTCATTCTGAAATGAAAGATGGCAGCCTTTGGGTTAGAATCTTAATTAAAACATAAGAGTTTATGCATCTGTGTTATAACTGGCCTGGCAGAAATGAAGATATTCCGGAGAGATACTCATGTCTCTCACTCTGACTAACAGACTATTGGAACAACAGGCCCAGGTAATTGGAATCTCCCCAGGAATATCATGTTAAGAGAAGGAAAAGGCTGAGGCCTGTTGCCAGCCAGAGAGAGAGAGAGAGAGAGAGAGAGAGAGAGAGAGAGCCTGTTTCAGGGAGACTTCAGCTGGTTCTTTCTCACAACTAGTCTGACCATCCTTCAGGGGAAACTGGGAGGCATCCCAGGGGACAGTGACCCTGAGTGAGATAATGACAAGGGGGAAACGGAGACAACGATGGTGGGCGGGACTTACTCTTTAGCCTGTACTAGTTATTCTATTTAAACCCAAACCTGAAGTCAAGACCGCTAACATGGACCTGATGTGCACCACTAAAACTTTTAGTATCTTTTCCAATGTGACACTTCCCATTCCTGATTTTCACTGTTTATGGTGTCTTTAGGTAGTGGGGCCTAGCTTGCTATGGATGCCAGGACCCTGGGCTCAAACTGGATGACTCTGGTTAATAATGCTGGTCTTCTTTTTCCATTAGCTAAAATAGCCCCAACCAAGAAAGCAAAAAGCAATTATTGTAACAGAAACTGGGCAAATATGAAAAAGAGAGAGAGAGAGAGAAAAAAAAGATGTGTAGTATAACCATGTACTGCTGATCAATTGCCATGCTGACCAAGGCCAGTGCTTTTGGGCAAATTGGAGGAGTGGTCCACAGAGCTATGAGAGTGTACCAGGAGGAAAACCCATGTTCTTCAACTAATATCCACATCTGTCACTGATCTCTAATGTGTTCTAGGAAGTCAATATACTTGCTACCAAATGCTGTTGATAAAGTGTGTCTGCCATCATTTGATTTTTATATCATTTGATGCTGCTAAGACCAGGAAACTAACTCACATCAACCAGTTCTGGTCATTAGTCAAAACAAACAGAAGCACACATACAGGTAGGTAGCTGCTCATGTCCTGCTGGCTGTATTTCACACGCTTAGACAACTGCCTGAATGCCTACAAACGTTGTCCAGGCTACCCTTCTTGGGACTGGTCCCTCCACCATGTGGGAAGACCTGTGTCCAGTTACCATGGTATTCCTATTCTCACTGATCTGGTTTGCAGTCTAACCTTCTCTCCTATTGCTGGGACCTGCCATGGGGGACTCCGGACCTTCAGTAGTTCTTGCTGCATTCCCACCAGGGGCAGCCAGTTCTTCCTGCCAAGGTCCAGCCCCATTTGTAGACTCGGGATCTAGCTCTGGGCTTTGCACCGAGTCAGGGACTGACTCGAATGCGCTGTTTTCCTCCTCTTCATCCTCCTGTGAAGAGAAGACCGTGCTCTCGGAGATCTTGGCGCTGTCCACAGAGGAGAAGCGCGTGTGACTGGCAAACCGATTGTTGCCATTGTAGCAGGAGCTGCTGTAGCAGGAGCTACTGTAGCAGGAGCTGCTGTAGCAGGATGTGCTATAGCACGAGGGGCTGCAGCACGAGGCATCACAGCCCTCGCAACTGTGGTCCGCCCCCTGCTGGGGGCTGGAGTCACTCTCACTCCCAGGGCTGGGGTGCGCGTCACCATCCTGGCTAGCGCCAGTGCTTTTGGGCAAACTGGAGAAATGGCCTCCAGAATCGTCAGAGGGCGCCATGCATAGAGTAGCCCCCTCATTCTCTCCGTCCTCCACAGACTGTGGGTCAGCAGCTATTGTGTCCACCTCGCTGAGTCCATCTTTTTCAGAGGACTCCTTGAGGGTGGGTTCCTCCTCCAAGCCATCCTCTTCCTCCTCTGTGGTGCTTCCTCTCTGGGCCGATGGCATGCTGTGCAGCAGGGTGTGGATGCGGATGTAGTGTGTCCTCGGGGTCTCAGGGTCTCCACAGGCAGATGCAATCACGGTCTCAAGCTCAGATACAGGTAGGGAACATGGTCTGCTTTTTTTTTTCACTGAGGCCCTCAGCTGCAGTCCAGGCTCTCCCTGCTCCAGAGTAGAAATACCGTCATCTTCCTCCCGCCCCTCATCTTGGCCTTTCTCCTGCATCTCCTCCTCGCCGACTCCATTTTCTGGCACAGTTTCCTCTTCTTCCTTGCTGCCGAGAGCTGCACTCTCTTCTGGCAACAGCGATGGTGTCACATCCTCGTGCAGGTGAAGTCCCTCTGCCACTTCTTCTGCACTCAGAACGGGTTGAGTGTCATGCCGTTCTGGGTCTTGAAGCTCTCCAGCCTCTTCCGGCCCTTCAGAGAACTCGCCACCATCTCCGGCCTCCATAGTACCTGCAGCATCCTCAACTGGCTCACCATGCTCCTGAGTTTGGTTTTCCGAGCTGTTCACTCCATTCCCTTCACTTGGCGACTCTGGCTTCAAGATCTCACAGTGTTCTGGAGCATCTCCAGGAGGTTCTCCACTGCTGCTTTCTAGCACACTGTTCGTGACACTGGCCTGAATTTCTGCTGACTCAGGCTCAGCACTCAGCGAGATCTCCTCATCATCTGCGGGCAAGAAGAAAGCTATGTCATTCTTTCCAGAAGAGCAATGGGAGCTGGTGTTCTGTGTAGACATATATAAAACATGGCAGAGGGTCGCTAGTATAGGATACTGGATATGAGCGGATGAGGGCTTCTCACTCTCTAGATCACCATTGAAAATTCTGTAATAAGTGCTCTTTATGTTAATGACACTTTCATCAGGGCTGCTATTTTAAAATTCTCTCTCAAGGGACTGCTAAGGAAAAAAAAAATTAATGTCCCAAACCTAGTTTTATCCTACCTCAGAGGTCAACAATGTTTGTTACATGCAGTGACTTTCAGAGCTGAAGATGGCAGTAGTGTTTATAATTCCTTAACAAGTTAATTGCACCTGTTTTAAGCCTTCCCTATGGGTCATCCTGCAAGATGATGGGATGGCTAAGCCAGACTCTTAAGCTGCAACAGAGAAGCAAAGGGCTGTGTGTTGCACTGATAGTCACCTGCAGTAATCAGCAGTCAGAAAGGAAGGTTTCCAACCACACTGCCTTTTAAGGGGAAGCAAATACAGCTTAACTCTACCTTAGTTGGCCGGAAATATACTAAGTTGGTATTCTACTTTAGATCCACTAATGCAATTTCCCTTGAAGAAAACCATCTCTCTGCTAAAACAAAAAGCTGTCTTCATGCATACCCTGAAAAATCAGTCTTAGAATGTAGCCAAAGGCTGACTTTGACAGGAGAAAACACAGTATTTTCTTACAACCTAGTTGTATAGTGGAGCTTAGTGACTGGGTGGAGTTAAACTTTAGGCTCTAAGCTCTCAGATGCTTTGTTAGTTTTAACAGTAATGCAAATATTTGGTTCAAGAGGGCTTAACATTTCTCAGCATGGTTTATATTTAGTATGAGTGCTGCGGGAGAGGAGAAAAAGTAGAATTATGGGGCATCATCTCATTGCTGTTATTTGGAAATGTGGTTTGGTACGAAAAACTGAACATAGGATGCTTCTGAAAATTCCTGTTCGTAGTCTTTGTTACGACTGTAGTTCTTCAACAGTGAGTCATTCTTTAGGTCATGGCCAACTGGTAGCTAGTTAGTAGGTAGAAGGACATGTTTCACATTTTTCACTCATTCATTTGCATTCATTCATCTAACAGCCTTTGGGTACCTCCTATGTGAGGTTCTGGCAGTAAAATAATAAGGCACAGTTTCGTCTCCCGTCATTGACCTCTGTTCTACTGTGCAACCATCTATCTTTGGGCGACCTGGGTGAAGAGGAATCTTCTAATCAAGGAGCTGGCAAACCTGCCTTCTAAAATAGATCGCTGGCCTCTGGGCCTCAGATGGAGAGGACAGAGAACTGCAAAGCCCACGGCACACTTGGAGAGAGCTGTGGTTCTTTGTGTTTCAGAGAAAAGAGCTGCACTAGGATGCCAGCCTCAAACAAGACACGCGGATCATGCTGAAAGTACCTGCGTGGATGGAGGATGTGATCTCAAATCGGAACTGCAGCTGTCCACTCACATGGTCAGTTGGAAGCCTGCGGCCAAGTGTGTAGCTGACCACCCTATCCCTAGAAGGAAATAAGCACCATCACAGATTTTGTAATACGCTCTCTTGCTTATGACCACATAGTGTGCTTTCTATACCAGCTGGGGCAGGAAAGCTCCGAGGAGCCATTATAGCAGAAGTGACAGTCTGTCTGGGACATATGCTCCCGCCTCAAGGCACACATGTAGGGCCAATAAGGAAGTTCTTATTAAACCTTCTGACTCAAGGGTTAGAAAACCACAGCTCACATTTAGTCATCACTTTTAAAATTGGGTATGTCCCTGGGCTTTATTTTTAAATGTTTGGGAGAAAACACTTAGAAAAGAATATATTATGTGAAATTCAAATTTAAGTGTCCATCAACACTTTTTATTGGAACACAGCACGCTTATTAGCTTACACACTGCTTATGGCTATTTTTTTTTTGGCCACAGTGGAAGAACTGAACAGTTTAGACAGAGACTGTGTGGTCATTACTCCTTTTACAGACTAAGTTTGATAATCTGTGTTGTACAGAAGGTGAGGGGGACAAAAAAAAATTGTAAATGTTTCTGTGTGATCTTCCTGTGGATATTGTCATTTCCAGACATGACCCTGGAAACAGATGTGTTGGAATATGTTGGGTGTGGGGGAGAGTGTATGTAATGTATAAGAACAGATGCCGTAATAGTTCCTGGAGAACTTGTGTCGGGCTATGGAACACCACCTGCTACACAGTGGAGCAAAAGCAAGACTTGTGACCTGTATTCACTGGCCTCTGAATCCCAGTGACACCAAGCGGAGAGACACTTATTAACTATTCTGGGTTCTGGTGCCATACCCACTCAAAGTAATTTTTAAATTAATGAAAATAATTTACCCATGCAGGAATGAATCTGGGTTGTAATGATATATTTTCACTGGCAATACAGTTTTACAAAATAATTGCCTGCTACCTTGGCTGAGTTAGGGAAAGAACTTTTTTTGGGATATCTAGATCCAAACAAAGGCACCATAGCCAACTGTTTACTTGATAGTCATTCCATTAGTTCATTTGTGATATTCAAATGAAAACAAAAGTCATTGCCTGTCATTATTAAAAGAGTTCTTAGGAAAAGCTGACACTATGAAACAAATAATATGGTCGAATGATCCATTAATTTAATATTTTTTCTTGATAAAGCATGGTGTAGTGTCTATTCTCAGACTTCGGTAATTAAAACATTATATGGAGATATAATATGATGAACCACAAAGCCCTATCAATTTAGAAAGGGAAAATATTAACCAATATTTTGAAGTATGCCCACTATGATCGTAAGAAATACTTTCTGAATCTAATACTGAATTGTAACGAGAGCTAAAGAAGACCATATAGTGATATGGAAATTAAGTTCATGCATAAGTTCAAACATAAGTTAATATGTTTTGCACTCACTTTCTAAGATTTCCTTTCTTTGCTTTCAACTACCCAATAAACAAATAGTTTATGAGTCCCATGTAAATAATGCTGAAGTTGACCTTTGAATGCTATGTGCTAAAGTCCCTATGTACCCCACAGGACCTGCCTTTAACAGCTTACAACTAGCTAGAGGCTAAGGAAAGACCAGCAAACAATGATTTAGGTGTCAGTGACACTTCTAATGTGTCAGAGTTGTTTAGAGGCCAAAGACTGCTGCTTTATGGTGGCCATAGCCCAGGAGTTTGCTCCTATTTACGTTGGACATGTCCATGATGGGCAGCACTACAGAAATGGTCTCTGCAGGCGATGGATGCTGCAACCCTTGAAAAAGGAGGTGGAGCAGCAGGAGGAAGTGGAAGAGTAGGAGGCAGAGAACTTCCAAACCCAATAGGGTGTGCCATTCCATCAGGGGGAGAAATCCCACCAAGGCTCAGTGTTGCTCGCACTCAGTTATGCTGCCCTGTCCTCCAAGTTGCAAAAAAAAAAAAAATCAAACTAACCTTGCTCAGGTTAGAGGAGATGCCCTTCTAACTCAATTGCTTTTTTTTTTCCTGCCTGGGTATACATCCTTCCACAGTATGGTATGGATTGCAGGACAATACTGAAAAAAAATACTTGGCATAGCAAGGTGTAGGAGTCTTCTCTGTGGCTACAGTGAGCCAGAGGGTTTATCCCAGCAGGGAGTGACTGAGTATCTGTTAGGCAGCTGAGTGTGCCCTGCATGAGTACTGACACTCACAAACCCCTCCGTGTCCTCTGCCCACATCTGGTGGAGCAATGTGAGAACAGGAGAGGAACGAAGTGTGCTGCAATTGCAAACTAGACAGCCGGTTGCAGGAAGCCTCTCGGGAAGGAATTATACTTGGTCTTTGGAGAGATTCAAGTATGAGTTTAACTTTGATTTATCCCTCCCAGGTTTCACTTTCTTATAAGGAGAAGAGATAATGTTTACGCTTTGTAGAAGTGTTCTGAAAACCAAATGAAAAAACGAAGGTCACAAGAAACACCATTCCCTTGTAAGTTCCCACTATATGCCAGTGATGTTAGGCAATTTACGCTGGGGTGTTTGTTCAGCTCTCATAAACATGAATGGAGGAGTGGAAACATTGACATGTGGCAGTAGCTCCATGGATGTCAACTTCCTTTAGTTTGAGAATTAATAGAATCTTTATGTGCACTCAGCTACACATATGCTGTCAGGTACTAAGCAAATCCCTCATAGAACTTCAAATTAAAAATACCCAAAGTCTTCTTAATATTTCTCATTCCCTGGGTATCACTCTATGGGTCATATTATTTTAATGATATGCTTATAACTAAAGACCTATGTTACTATTTTCAAGTGCAGTGTGGTTATCTAAGTAAATACACATTATACAAAGAGAAGATCTGATCATGGTTCATTTTAATAAAATCCATGAGTGAATATGAATGCAAAATATTTAAAACAAAAAAGCATATTCTCATATACAATTGACTTTCACAACCAATGTAATTGCTGTCATGCCATGAGAATGCATGCTTTCAAATTTTCGTCTAGAATTTTCCATAAGTAGCATATTTTGAGAAATTCTACCCAAAAAATATAGCATTTTGTCTGGTATGGAAATGCAGTATGTGGGTAAGCCCCACATACAAGACAGGTGAAGGAATGAAATACTTTCCACAGCAATGGCAAGCTTTAAATTTCTATTTATACAGGAAAATGTGTATTTTTTCAATATTGTCTATATTCTTTAATATGTATTATACAAACTACACATGAATAAGAAGAAGGGGAAGAATTTAACTGAATACCATGGCTCAGGAAATAATACTGATGGGAGAAGCCCAGGAACTGGTAACCATTTTAGTTTGTCTTTCTATAAGACTTTATAATGGCAGCTTACAAGCCTTCCTGGGCGTGGCCTATAAGCAGAAGCACAGCCATCCCAGTCACAGTTTACCCTATGGCGTGTCTCTCCAGCAGCCTCTGAACAGGCATTGACAGCTTTCCCAAGAAACGCTTGATGATGGGACGGCTCTTGGCAAACTTGTCCTTCACTTCAATTTCCAGCACATCAGTTGGCAAAGACACGAAACTGAAATGCTGCAATGAGAAACCATATCGCATTAGCCGACTGAGAGGCGTTTGGTGGTTGGAAGTTCCTAGTCCCCGTGCTGTGGTCTTAGGAGCTCTGTGAGACTGCTTATTGATAAATGAGGAGTGATGATTACATATTCCCTTAGTTAAAAACAGCACAACTCTAAGGCTCAGAACATTGCAGAAAAGGGAGTGGGAAGTGTGTAAGAGTGTTGGAAGGGAGGATAAAAGGGTGTGAAATATTGACCTCTAGACTTGATATCATTACCTCATCACAATAGTGGTTACCTTCACCAGACCAACACAAAACTGGCTATATCAACAATCAGTCATGTAAGAGGTAGGGACTTGAGGACTATGCTCTTTACTGCTGAACTTTGGTTATTGGTGGATTCTGAGAAAGGGAGGGCCATTGTCTTCCACTGTATATCCCCTGCTCCACACAGGCTCCAAGGAACAGCTCCCAGGGTCACAACATGGCCCTTGTTAAAACCGGCCCTTGTTAAAACAAATTCAATAGGCATGAAAGGAGGAGAGCTTTGTGTACATAGAACATGTATGGAGTGGTATAAAATCAACTTTTGTTTAGATTAAAAAGTAGTTATCTTTGACTTTCAAATAAACTCAGCACAAATAAAAGAAAAAGCACTTATCAAGGCCTCACGCATTTGATTAAAATTATTAGAAATGGGAAAGAACAGTGAGAGAGGCTTGCCTTGAGGGGGAGGAAAACACAGAAGGAGATTTAAGGAGAGAAAGGAGGGATAATTAACACTAAAGACACTTGAAAATATGTAAGATTCCTATTGTTTTATTTTTACATAATATTACATGTTTTTTATTTTACTGCTTTTGCAACTTTCATATATAAATTCTGTGTTAACACCATTTCTCATCTCTACTCCCACCAACTCCTCTAAAGCCCCCCAAACTCCTCATTAATTTCATGGTCTAGTGTTCTTTAATACATACACACATACACAAATAATTATATATAGCTAATATATAATTAACAGTTTAATTATTCTATAACATTATACACACACATGTAAATTGAAGCTACACCATTTGGGGTGACAATACTCTTCCACAAATCCATAGACTATATAATAAAAACACTAATGTTAGACACAGAATCCGTATTTTGAGTTATTAATCCAAGGAATCCAAAGACCTCATCCAAACAATACTGGCTATTGCATTGGTCTTAGTTGTCTGAAGACACCACATACTCAGACTCAAGACTTGGGAGAATATAGCTGGAACTGACCTGGATGCTTCTTCCCTCAGGATTAGCTCTCACAGTACCAGAAGGAGCTATGTATGTTGCCAAATGTGGAAAGCAATCCATAGCCCTACTCAGCTATAATATCAATGCACCACAAAGATAACTTGAATGGAAAGATATTCCAAAAGTGCAATAGTGGCACTTACATCCTGGTAGTAACCAACAACCACCTAACTGAACTTAAGACCCTTTGATTAGGAAGGAATTCACACCTGGTTCTGAAAACCTAGCTAACTACTAGTGTCTGGTGAGGTGTGGCACTTCTTCCTCCTCCTGCTATTTTCCTAAGCCAGCGTGCTCTTTAAGTGCAGTCTAAATACCGATCCTTGTACACACAGGTAAGTATTCCTCCCAGACATCATCAAAGAAGCTTTTTTCTGTAGTAGACAGAGAGCATTTCAGAAAGCCAAAATTGGTCAAAATGCAGAAAGCAACTGACCATAGGGTGTACAGGTCCAACCAATATATCTACAATATAGCCTCTAGATATTCAGGCTCAGGTAACATGGGTGAAGAGGGGCTGAAAGATGTTTTAAGAGGTTTCTATATGTTATAGGGAAGCTGCTACTGTGAAATTTCAAAAATATGGTTGCCAAAAATAAAATAAAATCAAACAAAACAAAACAAAAAATCCCAAATCCAACAAAACAAAAAAAGGGAAAAAAACAAACAAACAACTGTCCCAACAACCTGGAGAAATGACACTACCAATTTACATGCTAAAGTGGATGGCAGAAATCTTATAAGGCTCCACACCTAGATAAAGAGATATAGTCAATAAGACTGAAGAGTTCAAGAAAATGATCTATCATGCATGTGGACCATATCATTTGAGTGACTCTAAGTCTTAAGTACTGTTGATTAAAAAGTAAAAGTAGAGCCGTGCATGTCTTTAATCCCAGCACTTGGGAGGCAGAGGGAGGAGGATCACTGTGAGTTCAAGGCCAGCCTGGTCTACAAAGTCCAGGACAGCCAAGACAGAGAGACCCTGTCTCAAAAAAAAAAAAAAAAAAAAGGTAAAAGTAGGCACCACAGATTATAGATACTTCAAAGCCAATTGGAGATAACCATATAATCAAAGTATAAATGATCCCGATTCATCAGAAATTCTATCTCTAACACAGACACAAAACACAAGCTTTACATTTTGCCAGCATGGCCCAATGAAACAAAACTAGTCAATTACAAACAAATTAGCATAGACAACTCTGCCTGCCTTGAAAAAAAAATCACGTCCCCCCATCCACACTAGCGTGTCTATCGTTGTCCGTGTTCATCTCATGTTTAGGCAGTCATGTTGGTGAGACTTTATAGGTACAGCTTCTACAGTTCCTATGAGCAACAGCCTCATACCACACTCACTGATCCTCTGGGTCACGGTCTTTGAGCCTCAGAATTGGGGATTGTCTTGTAGATACATCAGGTGGGGCTGGGCTACACAGCCCAGCGTTTTGATCAGCTGTGGTTTTCTATACCCGTCTCTGTTGCACTATGGGAGGAGGGTTGGAGAGAGAAGTAGTGTAATAATTTTATAATCTCAAAAGATAAAAAATATTTTTAAATGATAATATGTCAGCCAGTCATGGAAACATTTCAGAATACTTCTTCGTTTATGCTTTATGAATTGGGCTGCAGCTACGGAGTTTAATTTACCATTTAAACTGAAGTCTTCCATAGTGCAATGTATACTTCTATATGGCAAATAAACTTTATTTTTTTCTTAAAATCGATATGATTTTGTTTTGATATCATATAACATAGAGAAAATAATGGAGCCAATATTGTCTTGATGTAGCTAAGAGATTAGAGTGAAGGCAATACTATAATCCAAAAAGGTAAAATGGCTGTGGGGAATTTCAGAGACATTCTATGCTGGCTGTTTTTTTGTCAATTTCAAACAAGTTAAAGTCATGTGAGAGGTAGCAACATAGATTGAGACAATGCTTCTATAAGACTGGGATATAGGAAGGCCTGTAGGGTAGTTTCTTAAGTAGTGATTGATGTGAAAGGTCTCAGCCCATTGTGCGTGGTGCCATCCCTAGGCTGGTGGTCCTGGGTTCTATAAGAAAGAAGTCTGAGCAAGCCATGGGGAGCAAGCCAGCAGGCAGCACGCCTCCATGGCCTGTTTCAGTTCCCGCTTCCATGTTCCAGCCTGGAGTTTCTGTTCTGACTTACTTAGGTGATGGATTGTGACCTGAGAGATGTAAGCTAGAATAAACCCTTGCCTCTCTGATTTGCTTTTGATGATAGTGTTTAATCATAGCAATAGAAACCTTAACATGATTGAGAAAGTATATTCTAAGGTGTTTATGGGTATAATAAAAAATGACTCTAGTCTGAGAAGGCAGAATACCTATATATTTATAACCACTCATAAATTTGTGAAAGTCAGAAAAAATTGTTTGTTTTTGTAAGCTCTAGTACTTAGTTCTTGGTGCTGGAGAAATGGCTCGGGGGCTAAGAGCATAACTGCTCTTTCAGAGGACCAGGGTTCAATTCCCAGCACCCACATGGTGGCTCACAACTGTGTGTAACTCCAGTTTCAGTGACTCTGACACCCTTACATAGACATTCATGCAGGTAAAATACCAATACATATAAAAATAAAAAATAAATCATCGAAAATATCTTAAAAATTAGTTCTTTGAGAACTCATAGAATGTATGTTGTTCACAGACATTCCTTTTCCCCTGCTACTGTCAGATCCACTTCCTCCCCTAATTTTGTATCTTCTGTTTTGCAACATACCAAGTCCAGTTTGCGTGTCCAATGTAGTCTACGACAGGTGGCCCTCCACAGGAGCGTAGCTACATTGCCACAGAATACACCCTTAAGGAGAACTGATTATGTCTCCAGCAGCAATCAGTACAACATGGCTTCTCGTACAGGAGCTGAAGTTCATCCCCACCTCTTGGTTTTGATCTGGCTTGATCTTGCACAGTTCTCGTGTATACTATGGGTTCATATGCACAGATGCTTTGCACATATATCTGGAAAACACTGTTCCTTATACTCACCCATTGCCTCTTGCTCTCCTGCTCCTTCTGCCTCCTCTTCCACAAGACCCTGAGCCTTGGGGAGAGGCGTATGATGTAGATGTGCTCTTGGGGGCTGAGAATTCCACAGCCTCGTTCTCTGTGCCCTGGCCTCATGTGGGTCTCTGTGCAATTCACCCTGTACTACAAATAGAAGCTCCTCTGAGGAGGCTGAAAATGCGCTAATCTGCAGGAACAAGGGCACGCCATTAAGATTTGGTGCAACACTATATTCATTTAGGAGAAGGATAGCCTCAGCTTCTTCCCTAGGGGCTCTGATTAGCCTGATAGCTGTGCCTGGGAAGAGCTTCATCTTGTGGAGTAGGACTTAAGTTCAATCAGAAAGTTGCGGGTTACTCCCATTATTTTTATGTCACCATTGCTCCAGTGAGTTTGTCTGGTTAATCTAGCCACTGTTTTAGCTCACAGGGTTCAGCTGGGTGAGAGTGATGTTTACCTTTCATGTCTAGCAGTGTACATATCACTTCCAGAACTACGAAAGCCAGGCAGTAGGGAGGAAGCTTTCAGACCAGTGCCAGCTTAATTTCTCTATGATCTGTGACTGAGGCATATGTTGTCCAGCAATAGCATCTTACCCTCAGCTTCTGTGAGGTAACCAATAGCGATGCCGAGAGCCTGTGAAGCTCGGGCATCTACAGACCCCACTGGCCAACAACTCCAAAAGAGCTAACCCATTCTGGCACTGGGTTTTTAGTTGTTAGCCTACATCTGCATCTGTTTCAAGCCTTTTGAAGAACCTCCACACTGATTCTTATAGTGAACATACCAGTTTGCACTCTTACCAACAGTGAGTAAATTTTTCTTTTTATTCCATTGATGATAGCATTTTTTGGGGGGTCATTTGATCTTAACCATTATGACTGAGGTAAAGTGAGGGGTAGTTTTAATCTTCATTTCTCTGATGGCTAAGGATGTTGACATTTTAAAAATGTTTCTTAGTTATTTGTATTTCATCTTTTGAGAACTCTCTTTCTTTAGCTCTTTGCTCCATTTTTGAATTAGGTTGTTTGGTTGGTTATTTTTTCTTTTTCTCTTTTTGCATATTCTAGATGCTAACCATCTGTGAGATATAGCCCCAGTAAAGATGTTTTCCATTTTGCAGGCTGCCTCCTTATTCAAATTATTTTGTCTTTTTCTGTCCAGAAGCTTTTTTAGTTTCATGATGTCTTTCTGTCTGAGATATTTATGTATATGTATACATATATATATTATGCATTTGCATGAATAAATTTTTATTGGGTACACTGAGAAAGGGCAAATGGCCTGTACAGTAAAATAAAATACCACCTGCAGCTTATAGCAATGAGTAGCATAGAATAAGGGGACTGGATGCATTTTTATGTCGGGACTAAGTTTCTTCACATGTAAACCCAGACATGTAAACCACGCGATTAGACAGGGCAGTCGATGTGGTATCATGCTAGTGTAGCTTGGCCACGTCATGATTTCCAAATAGGTCTGGGCTTCGTGCCAAGACCACTAACCTTGTGATGATCAGACAGACAGACAGACGACAGACAGACAGTGAAAAAGTCCAACAACACTTGTCGAAGATACATCTTTTCTTCTATGTATATTATTAGTCTCTTTAAAAAAAAAACAGTTGGCAACTAGGCATGGTGGCACATGCCTGCAACCCCAGAACTCAGGCAGAGGCAGAGATAGGTTCATCTCTGTGAGTTTGAGGCCAGCTTGGTCTACAAAGCAAGTCCAGGACACCCAGGGCTACACACAGGAATGCTGTCTCAAGAAGTCAGATGGCTAGCCGGGCGTGGTGGCGCACACCTGTAATTCCAGCACTTGGGAGGCAGAGGCAGGCGGATCGCTGTGAGTTCAAGGCCAGCCTGGTCTACAAAGTGACTCCAGGACAGCCAAAGCTAACACAGAGAGACCTTGTCTCAAAAAAAAAAAAAAAAAAAAAAAAAAAAAAAAAAAAAAGAAGCCAGATGGCTTATATATGTGAATTGCACGGGTTCTGTAGCTTGCTTTTAGTAGGATGGAGAGTGTCAGTCCTACACTCAGGAGCATGAGAAGTCATTTCAATTTCCACTATCATCTTTTATCTAATTTTTTCAGTATCTCAATGCATTCATTGTACAAGCCTTCCAGTTACTTCATTAGATTTAGTCCCATATATTTTACTTTTCTTGAGGCTATTGTAAATGGTATTATTTCCTTGATTTTTTCCCTCAGGGTATTTATCACTTGTATATAAAAATACAACTGATATTTGTGTTAAGTTTGTAGCCTTCTTTTGATGAAAGGCTTTATCAGCTGTAGAAGGTTTCTGGTGGAGTCTTCATAATTTTTCATGTGTAGAATACTATTATCTGCCCACAATGATGCTTTCACTTCTTTCCCATTTGTACCCCTTCTTTTTCACTCATCTTATTTCTCTAGCTGGCAACAGAGAATTCAATATAGTTCTATATTGAATGGGAGTGGGCTGTAGTCATCCTTGTGTTGCTTCTGATTTTACTGGTTAAGTCTTGAGCTTTTTCCCCCATTTAACATGATTTTGGCTATGAGCTTGTAGTATATTGACATATGCTGAGATATGTTCCCTTATGCCCAGGTAGTCCCTTATTTTTTATCATGAAGAGATACTGGATTTTTATCAAAGGCCGTTTGTTTGTTTCTTTTTAAGATTTATTTATTCATTATATATACAGTGCTCTGTCTGTGTGTACACCTGCAGGCCAGAAGTGGGCATCAAGTCACATTATAGTTGGTTGTGAGCCACCATGTGGTTGCTGGGAATTGAATCATGACCTCTGGAAGAACAGTCAGTGCTCTTAACCTCTGAGTCATCTCTCCAGCCCCCAATGGTCTTTTCTTTACCTAAAGAGATGATCAAGTATTTTCTATCATTTAGTCCCTTTATATTGTGAATTATATATATTAATTTATGTATGTTGAAACATCCCTGTGTCTTTGTGATGAAGCTGGCTTGACCATGGTGGATAATATTATTTTTGTGTTTCTTGTTTTGCAAGTATTTTATTGAGAGGTTTTGCACCTGTGTTATGCAGAGATATTGGCCTAAATTTTTTTTTTTTGGTTGGGTCTTCGTCTGGTTTTGGGATAGGGTAATCCTAGCTTCATAAAAAGGATTTGGAATGTTCCTTTTACGTTTGTGGACTATTTTGAGGAACACTGGTGTTAGTTCTTTGGAAATCTGTTACAATGCTGTGCTAAATCCATCTGGGCCTGGGTTTCTTTCTAGTTGGAGGTATTTAAATTCCTCTTCCCATTTCGTTAGAATTATTTACTTCATCACGATTTAATTTTGGTAGGATCATATATCTAGAAATTCATCTATTTCTTTTATAATTTCCAGTTTGCTGGAATATAGATTTTAAAAATGTATCCCTATGATTCTGTGTGCTTCCTCAGTATGAGTGGTAATGTTTCCCTACATCTTTCAATGTTATTCATTTGGGTCTTTCCCCCCATTTTGAGTAATTTGGCTATTTTTTTTTAATCTTGAGTTTTTAAAGAATCAACTTTCCATTTTACTGTTTAAAATTTTTTATTTACTTATATACTTTAGTCACCTCTTGCAGTTCTCTTTTTTTGGTGTTCTTGTCTTTCTAAGGCCTTCAGGTGTGTCATTGATCTATTAACTTAAAAGCTCTCAACTTTTTAATAGAGGTGTACAGTGATGCAGCCCTTTTTCTGTACTGTGTCCCATAAATTTTGATATGTTGTGTTTTCTTTTTAATTCATTTCAAAGAATTTTTAAACTTCATTCTTTATTTCCTCTTTCAACAATTGTCAATGAATACTGTGTTGCTTAGTTTTCACAAGACTGAATACTATCTGTGGTTTCTAGTACTACTGATATTCAACTTTATTGTAGCTAGATAGCATTCAGGATGTGAATTTTTCTATATTTGTTGAGACTTTATTTTTTTTATTGTAATAAGTAATATCTTTTGAAGAAAGTTCCCTGGGCATCTAAGAAGAATGTGTGTTATTTAGTGTTTCAGTGGAACATTCTATAGAAGTCTGTTAGGCCCATTTGGCTTATGATGTTAATTAACTCCAGAGTTTCTCTGTTTAGTTCCCCTAGATAACCTGTCTTATAGGTGAGAGTGAGACAATTAAATCACCCACCAGGCCTGTGTTGACATCAGTCTGTGGTTTAAAATCTGCGAGTATATTCTTTTATGAAATCAGACATTCCCATGATTGGTGCATAATGCTTAGGGTTATAATAGTCTATTGGTGGATTTTGCCTTTAATGAGTGTGCTGGCTAGTTTATGTCAGTTTGACATGGAGTAGAGTCATTTGGGAGGAGGGAATCTCAACTGAGAAAATGCTCCTACCTGATTGGCCCATGGACAAGCCTGAAGAATAACAGTGAACTCTCCTGGGATAGCTGTCCTAAGTGCTGTAAGAAGGCAGTCTGAAAACTGGTGCAGCCACCATGCAAATCAGTGTGGAAAATTCTCAAAAAAAAAAAAGATAAAAATAAATCTACCATATTACCCAACTATACCACTCCTTGGCTTATGCCCAAAGGACTGGGCATCCTAGTCCATAGATACTTTTCGGCTATGTTCATTGATGCTCTATTCACAATAGCTAGGGAATGGAAGCACGCTGAAGGGTTTCAGTGGATAATGAAAATGTGGTATTTATATACTCTGGAATACTGTTGAGCTATAAAGGAAAATGAAATTATGAACTTTGCAGGTAAATGGACAGAACTCCAATAGGTCATATTGAGTGAGGCAACCCAGACCGAGGAAGACAAAAGCCATGTGTTTTTCCTCATTGGGGGCTCCTAGCTCCAAAGTTTTACATGTGAGTGCATATTCTACAGTACCTGCAAAAAACCAAGAAAGCACTCTCCACCAGGGACTCTACATCCCTACAAGATTCACCTCGGATACAGAGTAGGGCAACAACAGCAACCACCAAAAAAATAATGGAACACCCACCCAACAAAGACAAAATCAGGTATCAGCACTAAGAAACACCTCAAACACTGTAACTCCAGGTGCCTAGGTTAGATTTCAGCACAAGAACACAAACATGAACAGCCGAGACACTACGCCTCCTTCAGAACCAAGTAACCCTATTGCAACAGGCTTTGAAAAATGCAATTTTGCTGAAGCACAAGAAAGAACTTCAAAATAGCAACTATGAATGTATTAAAAACATGAGTAAATGTCTTAATGAAGACCATGAAAAAAACAATTGAATTAAATAATGAAAACAATTCAAGATATGAAAGTAGAAGTTAACAAAGAAATATAATCACTAAAGAAACCCAAACTGAAGTAAAACCTGAAAAAAATTAGAATGACAATCAAAAACCTCAGAGGTAAACCTCACCAACAGAGTGCAAGACATGAAAGAAATAGTCTCAGGTGTTACAGACAAAGTAGGAGAAATGGATATCTCAGTAAAAGAAAAATATTAAACATAAAAAAAAAAATCCAGGAGCAAAAAACATCCAGAAAACCTGAGATGCTATGAAAAGACCAAACTTAGAAATAGTAGGGATAAAGAAAGGAGAAGAAACCCAGGTCAAAGAAAAATATATTTTACAAAATTATATAAGAAAATTTCTCCAGCCTTAAGTAGGAGGTGTCTATTAAGATAAGGAAGCATATAGAATAGCAAATAGACAGGACCAGAAAATAAATTCCCCATAATACACAGTAATCAAAACACTAAATGTACAGAATAAAGAAAGAACATCAAAATCTACAAGGAAAAATGATAAAGTAACATAAAATAAGTACCATTAGAGTAACACCTGACTTCTCAGTTGAAACTATGAAGGCCAGAGTGGCCTGGGTGGATGTTTTGCAAACCCTCATAGAAAGCAGAAACCAGCCTAGACTACTGTACCGAGGAAAACTATAAATGAGTAACCGAGAACGAAAACCATTCCATGATAAAAACTTAAGCAATTTGTACCTACAAATCCAACCTTACAGAAAGCACTAAAAGAAAAATCTTCAGTCTGAGGAGGTTAACCAAAGGACAGAAGGAATAAATTATCCCAGAACAGGAAATCAAGCTGGGGTGGAGCACCATAACAACAATAAAACAGCAATGACAACTGACAACTCTCAACATCAGTGCTCTCAATTCCCCAAGAAAAAGAGACTAACAGACTGGATTATAAAACAGGATCCATCTCTCTGCTTCATCCAAGAATCACACCTCATCATCAAAGACGGACATCACCTCAGGGAAAAAGGATAGGAAAAAAGGTATTTCAGACAAACAGACCCAAGAAGCAAGCAAGTGTAACCATTGAACTATCTGACAAAAAATACTTCAAATAGAAACTAATAAGACCATATAGGGACAGACACTACATACTCATCAATGGAAAAATCCACCTAGAAGATCTTGCAATTTTTCACATCTATTCAATAAACACAAATACCCAAGTTCAAAAGAGGAATATACTACAGCTAAAATCACATATTGCCCCTCACACTAAGAGTACATAACTTCAATATCCCATTCTCCTTGATAGAAAGATAATCCAGATGACAACTAAACAGAGATACGTGGGAGCTAAATGACATAATAAACTAAATGGATCTAAAAGATACTTACAGAACATTCCACTCAAACACAAAAAAATATATCTTCTCAGCAGCTCATAGAACTGTCTCTAAAACTGACCGCATACTTGACACAGAGCAAATCTTACCAGATACAAGAACATTGAAATAACATACTGAATCCTACCTGACCACCACAGATTAAAGCTAGATACCAACAACATCAGAAACAACAGAAATCTTACAAATTCAGGGAAACCAAATAACTCATTACTGAATTTAAAAAAATGGGCCAAAGCAGAATTCAAGAATGAAATTAATTTTTAGAATTTAACAACAATGAAAACATATCCAAAACCATGGGCTCTAACGAACAAGTTTGTAGTTCTATCTGCCTACATAATGAATTATGGAGACAACTAATATTGGTAAAAGTTAGTGATGCATCTGAAAGCTCTAGAAGAAAAAGAAGTAATAAGACCCAAACTGAGTACATGGCAAGAAATAATTAAACAGCTCTGAAATCAACAAAATAGAAACAACAACAAGGAGAAAAATGCAATGACTCAATGGAACCGAGAATTAGTTCTCTGGGAAAACCAATAAGATTAATAGTCCTTTAGCCAAATTAACTAAAAGAGAGAAGATGCAAATTAATAAAATTAGAAGTGAAAAGGGTATACCATAGCAGACACCAAGGAGATTCAGGACATACTTCAAAATCTGTATTCCAGAAAAACTGGAAAGCCTAAAGGAAATGGAAGAAATTCCTGATATATATCCTATTAAAGTTAAATCAAGCTGGGCAGTGGTGGCACACGCCTTTAATCCCGGCACTTGGGAGGCAGAGGTAGGCGGATCGCTGTGAGTTCGAGGCCAGCCTGGTCTATAAAGTGAGTCCAGGACAGTCAAGGCTACACAGAGAAACCCTGCCTCGAAAAACAACAAAACAAAACAAAACAAAACAAAACAAAACAAAAAGTTAAATCAAGATCAAGTAAGCAATTTAAACAGATGTATAACCTATAGACAAAAAGCAGTAATTAAAATCCCCCCAAAGCATAGGGCCAAACGGATTTAGTACAGAATTCTACTCAGACCTTCAAAGAAGAATTAACGCTAATATTCCTCAAAATATTCTACAACATAGAAAGTGAAGAGAAATTTCCTCATCCTTTATTATGAGGCCACTCTTACAATGATACAAAAACCACACAAAGACCCAACCCTCCCAAAACATAAATAAAGAAAGAAAATTATAGACCAATATTCCTCATGAATATAGATGCAAACACTCTCATAAAATACTTGCAAACTGAATCCCAGAGGACAACAAAAATATTACCCACCATGATCAAGTAGGCTTCATCCCAGAGATGCAGGGATGGTTCAAAATTCATAAATCAATAAATGTAATCCACCACATAAACAGACTGAAAGATAAAAAAAAAACCACATGATGATCTCATTAGATGCAGAAAAGGTCTTTATCAAAGTCCAACACCCCTCCATGATATAAGTCACAGAGATACTATATATACAAAGACATATCTCAACATAGTAAAAACAATTTACAGTAAGGCCACAGCCAACATCAGCCTAAACAGAAAGCAATGCAAAGTATTTCCACTAAAGTCAGGAACAAACAAGGCTGTATACTCTCTCCGTAGCTACTCACTATAGTACTTGAAGTCTTAGATAGAGCAATGAGACATCAGAAGGGGATACAAATAGGATGGGGGAGAAGTCAAAGTATCTTTATTTGCAGACAATATGATGCTATACATAAGTAACCCTAAAAAAAATCAAGAAATGTCTACTGCTAAGAAACACTCTCATCAAAGTACCAGGATAGGAAACTAACACACAAAAATAAGTTGCTTTCTTATATACAAATGACAAACATACTGAAAGAGAAATTAGGAAAATAGTAGCTTCCACAACAGCTTTAAAAAAGAAAACCTGGGTTAACTCTAACCATGAAAGTGAAAGACTAGTATTATAAAAACATTAAGACACTGAAGAAAGAAATTGAAGAAGACATCAAAAGATGAAAAGATTCCCCGTGATACGATACTGTGAAAATGGCTATCCCACCAAACGCAACATACATATTCACTACAATCCCCATCAAAATTTTAACACAATTCTTGGTAGAAATTTAAAAAAAATCTTCAACTTTATATGGAAACACTAAAAATCTATGATACGGAAAAAAATCTTGAGTAATAAAAGAATTACTGGAGGAATCACTATCCCAGATTTCAAGATGTACTATAAAAACTATAGAAACAAAACAAGCATGGCATAAAAGCCAACACTCTGATCAATGGAATTGAACTGATGACCTAGACATAAGTTCATATACCTATGAATCCTGATTATTGACAAGGAAGCCAAAAGTACACACTGGAGAAGAGACAGCATCTTTAACAAATGGTCAAACTGGATAGCTACATGTAGAAAAATAAAAATAGGTCCACCTTACAGAAAACTCAACTCCAATTTCTGAATGACAAAGGACAAGTGAAGTGACAGGCTACAGAATGAAAATAGTCTTTACCAATTATTCATCTATTTAGAGATATATTTTTATATAGAATATATAAAGCAATAGAAACATTGAGCGCCAAGAAAATAATGAATTCAACTAAAAATGGAGTACAGAAACAAACAGAGAGCTCTCAAAAGATGAAATACAAATGTTTGAAATTTTTTTCAAAAACAAGTTTGGTAAGCATCCTTAGCCACAAAGAAAATGTAAAATAAAAACACATCCAGATTACATCCTTACATAGTCAAAGTAGCCACCACAGGGATTGCAAATAGCCCCCAAAGCTGGCATGACGATGGGGAATGCAGTATTCTTGTAAATTGTTGATGTTGTACAAACTAGTCTAGCCACTTTGGAAATCAGTTTCTTGAAAAATTAGAAATAGAACTATGACATGACCCAGGTCCTTGATATATACTCAAAAAACATTATATCCCCCTACGAGACACTTGTACATCCATGGTCATTGCTTCTGTAGTCACAATAGCCAGAAAAAGGAATCAGTCTAGATGTCTGTACACTGAAAAATGAATCAGGACAGTGTGGCACACATGCTCAGTGGAATATTACTCAGTTGTCAGGGCAGTGTGGCACACATGCTCAGTGGAATATTACTCAGTTGTCAGGGCAGTGTGGCACACATGCTCAGTGGAATATTACTCAGTTGTCAGGGCAGTGTGGCACACACGCTCAGTGGAATATTACTCAGTTGTCAGGGCAGTGTGGCACACATGCTCAGTGGAATATTAGTTGTGAAGAACAATGAAATCATGACTATTTCAGGTCAACAGAGTAGAGCTGGAAAAGGATTTGAGTGACGTAACACGTGGCTCCTAGTTTTAAATATTTTTTGTGTGTTTAATTTGGACAAAAGTAGAAGCCAGGAGACTAGAAAGTATTTTTTTATTGGAGGGGGACACATAAAGAGGAGAGGGGACAGTAGATTATAAGATGTAGGAAGAGATGTAGAATACAGTGGATAGAAAGGCTTATACAGGGTGGTATATTGAAATAGGGGTGCTGACATAAACACACACACATATGATCAATTGGGATTAGCTGCTATTAAACCCAACAGGACATTGAGCAACTAAAATGTGTGTGTGTACATGTGTGTGTGCATGTGTGTGTGTGTGTGTGTGTGTGTGCATGTGTGTGTGCATGTGTGTGTGTAACAACAGTTAAAAAGAAAGAGACCATGAAATTGAAAGATCAGGTGGGTATATGGGAGGTTTTGGAGTGAGGGAAGGGAATATTATAACCTCAAATACTTAAAAAATAAAAAAAATAAATATTAATTTCACAGGATAATAGGACTGGGAATAGTCATTCTGTGTGAGGTCACATATACTCAGAAAGAAAAAATATTAAATGCTTTCTTTCATTTGTGGATGCTGCTTTGATTATTCAGATGTGTGCTTCATTTGGAATATTCATGGAGGTCAGAAAACTATTATTAGGAAATTGGGGGATTTCAAGGTAGGACAGCTCAAACACAACGGTATAAAGGGTCAAAGAGGAATAATGGAACAGAAAGAGTTAAATTGAATAGGGGACTAGGAGGTCAGGGTAGAGGAAGGAACATGGGGACAGATAATGACCCCAAAGGCCTTTCAAACAATTCATATGAAAATCTACTAATATAGATGCTTCTTCCTGAACTATACATACCTAATACAAACATACATCCACAGACACATACATACAAATTATATAATACATACATACATAATTCATTCATATACACATACATACATACATAGTTAAAGGCAGTCACATTACAACACTATGCTAACAAACTAAAATCCCAGAGCTAGAAATAGTTACCTCTTTTGACCAGTGGGGTCCTATAGATGCCCGAGTTTTACAGGCTCTCAGCATCACTATTGGTTACCTCACAGAAGCTGAGGGTAAGATGCTACTGCTGAACAACATATGCCTCAGTCACAGATCATAGAGAAATTAAGCTGGCACTGGTCTGGAAGCTTCATCCCTACTGCCTGGCTTTCATAGTTCTGGAAGTGATAGGTATGCTGCTAGACATGAAAGGTAAACATCACTCTCACCCAGCTGAACCCTGTGAGCTAAAACAGTGGCTAGATTAACCAGACAAACTCACTGGAGCAATGGTGACATAAAAATAATGGGAGTAACCCGCAACTTTCTGATTGAACTTAAGTCCTACTCCACAAGATGAAGCTCTTCCCAGGCACAGCTATCAGGCTAATCAGAGCCCCTAGGGAAGAAGCTGAGGCTATCCTTCTCCTAAATGAATATAGTGTTACACCAAATCTTAATGGCGTGCCCTTGTTCCTGCAGATTAGCGCATTTTCAGCCTCCTCAGAGGAGCTTCTATTTGTAGTACAGGGTGATTTGCACAGAGACCCACATGAGGCCAGGGCACAGAGAACGAGGCTGTGGAATTCTCAGCCCCCAAGAGCACATCTACATCATACGCCTCTCCCCAAGGCTCAGGGTCTTGTGGAAGAGGAGGCAGAAGGAGCAGGAGAGCAAGAGGCAATGGATGAGTATAAGGAACAGTGTCTTCCAGATATATGTGCAAAGCATCTGTGCATATGAACCCATAGTATACACGAGAACTGTGCAAGACCAAGCAGGATCAAACCCTAGTGTGTACACAGAGGTGGGATATGTTCAGGTGATAGCTTCTGGGAGAGGAAGAATCTGAGGTGCAGATGTGTTACCAGGCAACAGAAAGGGACAATAATTCATTTAAAGACAGTCACTGAATACCTTTGGATTTTTTTAATGTACTACATACAACCAAATAGTGCTGTACAAGAAAGATGTCAGGCCCTTCCTGAAAATGCTTCATGAACTGTAGGCAACAAATGACTTCTAAGACAGGGAGATTAGTTTTTCTCAGGGTTAAACAGTACCAAGTGGTCTGCCTTGAAACAGTATACATGCAAACAAAGTTAAATGTATTTATAGTTTATAGTTGTATTTATAGTTATTCACAAATATGTAACAATAATAAAAGAAAAAAGACCTGAATTTGTGAGGGAATAAGAGGAGACATCAGGAGGTTAGAGGGAAGAAAGGCGTATAATTATCTTTCTCTGTGTCTTTGTTTGTTTAATTGTTTCGTTTTATTTCAGTTTTTAAATTTAGATGAAAAGATAATGTCACAAACCCCAATACAAACAAAAGAATACAGAAGCAGAAAAGTGGTTTGATGTTTCTGACTGGAAAATCAAACAAAACAAAAGTACCGTGAATGATTCCACAGAGTCACATTGAAAAAAATGAAGATAAAAATCATATAAGTGACCAATTACACACATACAAATTAGGACAATTCTTACCTCTATACTTTTAGTACCATTGCCTATGGTGGCTAAGGAAACATCAGAGTCAGAGGAAGAAACAAGACAAAGAGGGAAACGTTTTATAGTTTTAAGGTGTAAAATCCCCATAAGTTCACGTGTTTGAATACTTAATTTCTCTCCTCAGTGGGTGGCTCTATTTTGGGAGATTGTAGAAACTTCTGGACTTGGGACTCCATGGCAGATGTAAAGCCACAGGGACTGGGCTAGAGTGTTAAAACTGGTCTTGTTTCAGCACACGCCCTCAGAAATGTAAATTGCTGTGTGGACAAAGCCTCAGGCCATCTGCCATGCCTGCCCACCACAACAGACCATGTTCTTCTCAGTGAGCCAGTATAAATCATCCCTTAAATTGTTTCATATCAGATATTTGGTAAAAAGCAAGGAAACTTCCTGTGAAATTCAGTTGTCCCCTTAGTTCCACTGCACCATGTGAAGTTCACTTTAAAATGCCTGGTTTTGTCTGTGGAAAACTAGGACACGTGATATCATGATTTATGCGTGCAAAGAATCTAAAGAAATGGAATAAGTCTTATCCAGTATTTCACAACTAAATTTGGTCCAGATGACCTGTTCTCAAAAGTAAAATAATGCATTCTCATGCACATAACACTGAAATGGAAAACAGCATTGAAATTACTTTTATTTTTATGGAAAGGTGAGCAAGTATCTAGGCAGATTTGTTCTATTTAGTATCACTTATACACTTCTGGAGGGGCATGGTTCCATTTTTGGAAAATTCCTTTTTTTTTCCTTGAAATTTTCACTGGTATTTATATTTTGTATTGGGTATCAGTGTAATTTTAACTAGACACACAGCCCGTCAATCATACTTCGGGTGAGGACAATAAAATAATTAGAGCATACATTTAGGATAATACTAGGTGGTTTGAATGAGAAACATGCCCCATAGGCTCAGGCATTTGAAAACTAGGTTCCTGGTTGGTGTTTCTGTCTGTGGGGGAGGGAAGTGGGAGGGACTCAGCCTTGAGGGAGGAAGTACTTCACTAGGCGCAGAGCTGGCCTGGCCCCAGGTCCGGTTAGCATAGTCGCTTTCATGTGGTTGAAGACATGGTCTCTGCACTTCCTGCTGGCATGCCTTCTCTGCCGTTATTAACTCTCCTTCTGGAGCCATAAACCCAAAATCTTCTCTGAGTTGCCTTGGTCATGGCTTGTATGACAGGCATTGAGCAGTAAACAACATGGAACTTGGTAGCAGAGAGTGGGCGTTTCTGTTAAGAACCTGATCGTGTTGTCCGCTTGTTTGTTTTGCATGGAAGGCTCCGGAAATTTGAAATGAAAAAGCTGCTGAATGCTGTAAGCAGAGCTTAAAGGGCCATTCCAGTCTAGCAGGAACCTGGATGCCTGTAGTGCTGACAACAGTGTGGACTGTGGACAGCCATCTCACGGGGACCCAGAAGGGAATATCAGGAACAGCTGGGCTAGAAGCCATCTTTGTGATATTCTGGCAATAAACCTGGCTACCTTCTGCCTAGGTCTTAAGAACATGACTGCAGTAGTGGACTAATTTTTTTTGGTGGAGGAAATTTCAAGAAAGCTTAACACTAAATATATTTCTTAAGGCAATACACTTGAATCTTAGTAAACAAGTGGCTGGGACAGACTTGGAAGCTTCATTGCTTCTCTGTAACTTTCACGGTACTGGAAGATATTGTGCATGCCACTGGAGCAGAGAGTAATCACAAATTCACCCGGTTGTGAACCCAGGCCAATAACAATTGGCAAGGTACCCTCAGTGGAGCAACAGTGGCACAGACATCCTAGGGTAGCCAACTGCTTTTGGATTAGATTTCAGGCCTGCGCCACAAGTTGAAGGTGTGGAACTTCAACTTAGCTGACACCACCACTAGGTCAAGAACCTTTGGCTAGAAGGGCCATGGGCCCAATCAGGGAACCCAATACTGCTACCTGGGCATAGCAGTAAACCAATTCCTAATGACCTGTCATTATGCCCATAGATTAGTGCATCTCTCAACCCTCATCAGAGAAGATTCTTCTTGTTGTAAATAGTGATTGACATAGAGACCCACAGCTAGTCAGGTGTACAGACTAAGAGACCATAGAGGGCTTAGTTCCAAGACAGAAATAATTATCTCCCCTCCCCTCCCTTCAAGGCTCAGGGTTCCTTGTGGAAAAGCCAGAAGTAGTGGTTGACTATGAAGAAACAGTGCCTTCTGGACACAGGAGGGACGTTGCACGTACGAACTCAGCAGTTATGGCAGTATGTGTGAGACCCAATCAAGCTCAGGTAGACTGTTTTACCATGGAGAAGGGAGGGGGAACACAAGGTCTCACCCCTGCTCAGGGAACTATTGACAATGGCTAGCGGCTGAGAGAGGGAGGATCAACTTTCTTTGAGGTTATAGTCAACTACACCCCAGAGGTAGAGAACACATTTACGTCTATACAGATAGCACAAATTGGGCTTGGTGGCCATAAGGAAAAGGAGGACACAAAGGTTTGTGGGTAAGGAAAAGGTAATGGATCTGGGAAGAGTTGGGGGTGGGGTGAGTATGAGCCAAACACATTGTATGAAATTCTCAAAGAGTTAGTTAAAAAGTATCTAATTTTTCCTCAATCTGAGTCTTATCAAGTATTAAAGATATTTATCAAATATTAACGCAGGGCCTATCTTTTAGATAGACAGATACACCCATAAATCTGCTGTGTGCCATTTGGCACCAGTTGCCAGGGACTGAGGATTTCTACAGGTGCAAAAGAAATGTTTTCTTGGCATTAAGTTGCCAAATGTTTTGTGGGATTATGTTTCATTTTGTTTGTTTTTGTGGTGATAGGAATAGAGCCCAAGGCCTCAGGCATAGGTGAGTGATGTCTGTCTATGTTATAGCTCTTTGATGAGGTTTATTGCATTAATTTCAATGGTAGCATTTTAGATGTAATACACAAACACGAGGATAGAAAATAAGAGCATTTGTCAATATGTTGCCAGAGAAAAAACCTCTTTAAACAAAGACTCATATAATTTCATAATGCTAAGGGCACTTAGTTGACACTTTTAATCAATCCCAAGCCATCCTGATAATATGGATTTAAAAATATTTTCTAGGACTTATAATATTTTGGTGGCAGTGTATTAGGCAAACTTGCTCATTTTTCAGATACAATTAATTGCTGTTGCATTTTGCATTATCCCCAGGAATGCAGTAAGTAGTTAAAAAATTATTGTGAGAATATCTAGGGTTACAGGAACATGTCACCATAAATTCAATATTCTGTAATAGTGGTATTTTTCAATGTTTTAGAATCTGTTAATAACTCTTAATGGTAGCTCAAGTGTTTTCCTGTGTCTATTTAAAAGCTCTAAAAATAATTTCTGGGGAGCCTGGGAAAGGAGAATTAGCAAGGAGATGGTACAACTTATGAGACAACGAAACAGGTCTGGCACCAAATATCTAGCTACACTTTCTTGTCTGTGATGTTTGGAAATTCCACTCATATGATAAGGATGATCTATTCTGAATAACAAAGCAAGAAATATGCTTAACGTAAGTGCCTTAGGCGGTATCCACATCCATCAGTTACAGCTGGATTTAAGTAGATGGGTATTACCCAGCTGAAAAGATAGCTCATGACTCAAAATTACAGAGTTGTCAATGGGTAAAGTTAGGCTCTGAGCCGTGTACTGTGTCTGCACGGATGTACTTTCACCTTCTGCCTGTATAACTCACTCATTTTTGCCACAAGCCACCTGTGCCTCCAACCACATAGATGCCAGGTTGTGTTCTCCAGTCATCAGCTGAGGGTCAAGGAACCCAGCAGGCTGTGACAAGTTCCTGCATAATCTCTAGGGGAAGGGGTAGTGACTGAGGTCCAGCACGGTGCATAATTTGTTGAAGAACCCCTAACTCCTGGCTGTTGGAGGAGACACAGAAGTAGAGAAACTCCTTCACTGACACGATGATAATGTAAACAAACTGCACACCACTATTCAAACCACTAAGATGGGCCGAAAAGGTAGGCTTCATGTCTATTTAAATAGAAGACTGCATTACTAAATCAGGAACATTCTAGAGCTGATTGATTTATCTACCACAGGAAGCTGATGGCATTGGTATGTCCGGAAGCTGTGCAGAGGACCACATTTATAGTTTGGAGTTCTTTGTGGAGACAGCATGGGGAGAACTGTGACCAATCACATTTAAATGTGCTTTTCCTGCTTACAGGTAACTGTTCCAAATTAGAAAAGAAACTACTTGCTATGTGGCAAAAAAAAAAAGAGTAACTAACACTGCTTAAGTATGATTAAAAGGATTTACTAATAAGCTTGCTTAGAAAATGCTGGGTTACAAAGGAGTAAGAAGTCTGAAGGCTGTAACTCAGGTCTAACCTTAAGATAGGTGACACACCAACCAGTTTCTCCTAGTCAACAGAAACAGATAAGAAGTGAACTAAAGTTATTCCTCTGACTCAAGTTTGGGTAAAGTTTGCTGAGGCTTGCCTTACGACAAGCTGATCATCAGAACGGCTCGCTCTTACCTGGGAAGGTAAACATTTGCCAGACAGCCCTGAGGAAGGGCCAGTTTTCCACAGCTGGAGGTCTGCAGAGCTGATTCCCATAGCTCTTTGTATAAATTAAAGACCTTGTTAGCTGGAAAAATGTCTTAACTGATAATTGCTCAGAAAATGTAACTTTTGGCAGGAATCGAAAAGTCCCCTGCAGATGAAGGCTTGTGTAAGATTATAACACCCTGTATCTACTGTGAGATACACAGATCAAGCTGGTCCCTGCTGAGCATTAACTAGGACCCCCCCATCTCTCTCTGCCTTCTGCCCCATTCTTCCTTCTTTCTTTTCCCTTCCCTTCCCTTCCCTTCCCTTCCGTCCTCCCTCCCTCCCTCCATCCCTCTATCCCCTCCATCCCTCCCTCTGTCTATTCCTTCCCTCCTTCCTTCCTTCCTTCCTTCCTTCCTTCCTTTCTTCCTTCCTTCCTTCACTCTTGGACTGACTCTTGGGCTGGAGGGAAGCCATCCTCCCATTACACTCAGAGCAGCTGTGACAGCACATTACCTCCTGCTGTCTGGGCCAAGAACTTCAGAGCTGAAGCCCTTGGGGAGTGTGACTCTCTACTAAGGTCCAAATCTCATGGCCACGAGTCTAAGAACAGAATCTATGCTCCACTAGAAGATGAGCAGAGGGGTGGGCTTATCACCATTTGTTTTAATTTGATCATTTTATCTTTCTCTCAGAACCCCTACTCCCTAACACTTACCTCTGCCTGCCAGACAGGGTTCACAGTGTTGCCTATGACTGTAGATCTCCTTTCCTGTCCATGGTGAGGGAGGGCAGGGAAGATGCTATGCTTCCCCGGCTGAATGGAAATCTTCAGATAAGGGTCTGGGTTGAAAAACATTCCTTTCTTCAATCCCATAGCCTGGAAATCTATAAAATAAATGACATTTAAGTATGTTTTAATGAGGTTGAGTCCCTACATGTCCTATGCAAGAACAAACAATCCAAAACACGATGCGGTGGTTTAAATGAGAAATGTCCCCCGTAGTTTCAGATATTCAAACACTTGTCCCTGTTAATGGCACTGTTTGGGCAGGCTTTGGAAGGTGCAAGATGTCACTGGGGACAGGCTCTGTGGGTTCATAGTCTTGTCCTACTTCTTGTTTACTCTTTGCTTGGTGTTTCCAGTTGAAGGAGTGACCTCCCAGCTTCCTGATCCAGCCATCTTCTGCCATTCCTTCCTTTTACGATGGACTCACCCTTCTGGAACCACATGCTCAAGATAGCTCATCTGTAAGTCCCTTTTGGTCATGTTATGTTATTTTATTATAGCCATAGAAAAGTCGCTAACCTATATTTGAAACTTATTTTAAAAACAGCGTTTAGACTATTTTCTATCTTAGTACAAACAACGACTGATGTGTATCTCTACAAACTATTATTTGGAATAGTTCCTGGCACATGTTGCATTTGGGAAAGAAATCCTTTTTATACATCAATTCAACTGCCCCTGTGGGCACTTTACTTTGCATGGGAGGACTGAATTTCTGGTGTTCCACAAACAGATTAAGAGGAAGGGGATGGATGAGAGGATGACGATCACCAAAGGTGATGGACATAGACGAAAACGAAATAGAAATGTGGTAGATCAAAGATAGAAAGTTATCTTCCAAGGTCAAGACACAAGAAAACAAAGGGCAGTAATTTTTACAACAAATATGAATTCACTGAGTAAGGATAAACAGCAGGGTTTGAAAGAGCAGAGAAAAAGAAACATGGCCTCCATGGAGCTAGGCAGTTATCAATGATGGGCGTCATGAGAAACTGGCATCAAGAAGAGGGGACCTTGGCAACCCAGCTGTCTTACTTAAGATGTTTGATTTCACATACTTTTATGTTGTATAGAGGGGGTCTAGTTTAAATGTATGTTCTTCAATTGTTTTTACTCTCTTTTTCTACTATCTTTCAAGACAAGTTTTGTATTATTTCTTCATGGGAAAGTCTTGTAGTCCTGGTTTGTCAATCTCTAGTTTGGTTGTCCAGCTGGTTTCTGTTAGAATGCTCGTCTCTGATTTTATACACACAGCCTACTTGTGTCTTATCATCTTTGTGATATTTGGGGGCTTTGCTTAGTGCCCTTGCTTGCTTCTCTGTTGCAATTTTGGAACACAAACCAAAACCAACATGGTGACAAAATGGTTTATGTGGCTTTCATGTCCTGATCACAGTCCATCATTGAGAGTCAAGGCAGGAACTCAAGTGGTTGTAGAGGCAGGTGCCATGAAAGAGAGCTGCTTGCTGGCCTATTAACTATGCTTGCTCAGCTTGGTTTCTTTTACTTTTTCTTTTTTCTTTTTTTCTTTATGTGTGTGTCATAAGCTGGAACATTCATGGCTGTCAGAGAAAACTGGTGGGTGTTGGTTCTCTCTTTCCATTATGTAGGTTCTAGGGTTTGAACTCAGACAGTCAGGCCTGGTATCAAGCATCTTTACCCACTGAGCTTTCTTCCTGGTACAGTGTTTACTTTCATTATAAATAGATACAGTGAATTAAGTGAATGTAGGTATATATTAATGACAAATATTATGTATCTGTGACTTATTCAGGCTTTCTTCTTTAGCTTCCAAGTTTATAGTCCCAGTTACATTTCATTGCTGAAAATTGTCATCTTTGAATAATAAAATTATATACCATGGACAACAGGAGATGATTTAAATCAGAACACCTTATTAATTAGATTTGAATAATGTTGGGGTACAGAAAAAATCTTCCTTGTATGTCTTAGAGCTTATATCTGCATGGCAGAGACAAAATGGGGACCAAGGAACAGAGATGTTGTCCTTTCTCCAGCCTTACCCTTCTTGAACTTCAAGATGACACTGGAGCTTTGGTTAGAGAAATTACTTTTGGTTGCTAGCAAATTCTTGTGTGATATTTCTTGTTTCTACCTTTTTTGAAAATTGGTACAGCTATTTTCTTTCTTAAGCATTTCAATAGAAATATAAAGATGGCAACCCAAGGGTTACATGTTTTTTATCCTGGTTTAAAAAAATGAACTTTTCCCTTCTCCCCTCTTTTTCCCTTCCACCTGAAGAGGATACTATTTGGGATGCACTCTTAAACATGCATTTGCTTCATTGGACACACGTCAACCTAGAAAGCCACAGGTGATAGTTTACTTCCCCAAACAGCTCATGGGACCTCTGATCCATGATACACATGCTATGGAACATTGCTTTCATAAGCTAAGGATGCAGTTTTCTAGATGTGGTCAGTAGAATTTGGACTTTATGTGATTTCGTTCTCTTGACAATGGCTTAGTTGGGATATATTGTGCGATGTTCTGGCCTTTGTGTATCATCTTACCAGAGCAGATCAGTGTTCTCTTGCACTTCTTTTTTTAAAAAAATTAATTAATTTATTATTATGTATATAGTATTGTGCCTGTGTGTTTACCTGTAGGTCAGAAGAGAGCATCAGATCACATTATGAATGGTTGTGAGCTACCATGTGGTTGCTGGAAATTGAACTCAGGACCTCTGGAAGAGCAGTCAGTGCCCTTAACCTCTGAGCCATCTCTCCAGCCCTCTCTTACACTTCTAATGATAAGTAATTTCAGGTTTATAGAAGAGTTCTGTACAGATTGAAAAGCTTTCATATCATTCTTTATCTAGTTCTTCCATTGTCAATACACTACAGAACTACTGTGGAGTCATGACAACTAAAAAGTAACATACTCTTAGTTACTCATCAACTTCCTCCAAACTGAAACATTTCCTCCGTGAGGGAGGAGGAAGCGGGACTTAGGAAGTAAACAACATTACAAGTCTATATAACTGAAACATACATGGTCCACAAGATCCTCTCCCAGAGATCACTGAAGCGGAAAACAGCAGCAGGGAGAAGACAATCTTTCTGCCCAGTGGAGGTTCTGGGAGAAGGCTCTCCCCTTGTGCAGCCTGCTCATCCTGCAGATAGTAATTCAGGATAATAAACCTGCTCTAATAATGCAGTTGTTATGTCATAACGTGATAGGCTTCTCAGAGATGCAGCTGCCTCTGAGCTATCCAAGCTTTTTTAAATGACCCTAATAAACGTATTCATTTGCCAACTTGACTTCAGTAGAATGGTTTCTTTGATCCGTCATCAATTCCTCACCCAGGATTAACACACCTTTGCTCTCCTCTCCCCAGGAAAAGCTTTGAATAATGTTCAACTATCAGTTTTAAAATTGACTAAATTGAAATGGACTTTATTTGGATTCAACCAATCCGGCCCCCTGCCTAGTGAATGTGCTGGTGTGATTAGCTCCACTTTGATCTGCTCTGCCTCAGTGGGTCGCCTGGAAGGTTCTGTTTAGGATCGAATGGCTGCCGCTCTCCTTCGGCTTTCGTTCATGGGCCCTTGGTAAACTCTTAATGCTGCTATTAAGTCAAACTTCCCTTCATACAGTGGCTAAACACTTCCACGTTTGTTACCGAATGAATTTCCATCATTCTTGCATATTCAAGGGGGAATTGCCCAGACACTTTCTACTTTTACCTCGGCCCCACAGGTAAAGATAATGAGGCACAAAGAGATCAAATAACTTGAAGCTTGCTGTGGGGAGCCGTGCTAAATTCTGCCATGTCAGAAATCCCATGCTTAGGCTGGACGCTGTGACCTTCCAGCTGCTGAGCTTTGCCGGAGGAGGTCTTTGTGTTCCAGGCCATCCTTGGCTTTTACCTTTGAAAAGAAGTAGGGAAATCCCTACTGAGAAACACCTGGAAGGTAAAGGAAGTTCTTACAGAGAGCCATTCAGGCTATTGTGTTCTTGCCTTGGGAGCTAGGGAGAGAGAGATCAGATTAGATCCTATTGACTTTACAATATAAAGTCTGACTCGTCTGCATTAAAGGGAAATCTTGATCAGAAATTTCCTGACTTGATTCGTTATTTCTCGTGTCTCTGTATCCTACTTTCAGTCCCCACTCCCTTTTTCAGGTGAACCCTGATTTGATTTTTCCAGCGGGCTGGGACCCGACAGCTTGTAAGTCAGGCTGTTATTCTGGTTCACTGCACATGGCAGTCTGAATGAGAAATGTCCCCCATAGGCTCAGGCATGTGAACACTTGATTCCTACTTGGTGGTGCTGTTTGGAGGGCTTGTAGCGAGGCGTAGCCTTGCTGGAGGAAGTACATTGCATGGGGTGGTGTAGAGGAACCCCAATCCAGAAACACGGCTGCTCTGGCAGGGGATCACATCCGAAGACCTTCTAAGGTCTATGTGATCTGGCTGGAATGCAGACACACAGTCAATTACAGGTTGGAATACGGACATGCCCTTAGGATACACATTTAATCCCAAGCAGTGGAGGTAAGGCTCGTTTGTAGAAGGAAGCAGCTTCGTTTGAAAGTGATTTCTAACCGAGGGGCAGACAAAGAAACAAAGCAGAGGAAGATCTGACAGAATGAGTCAGAGACCGGTCATGCCCAACTCTTACTGGAACACAACAGGAAGGAGAGGCTGCTTAAGAGCCCTGCAGGCAGAGAGGCGGAGAGAGGGAGGGAAGGGGAAGTTTTTTCCTGAGAGTTTTTGTTGTTTGTTGTTTGTTTTTGTTTTTCCTGAGAGTTTTTCACCAGGATGGTTTTACAGAGACAGGATGCAGAAAGAACAAGCTGGACACAGGTGAAGCCAGAGAATGAGAAGGCCCACAAGATTAAAGCGCAGTGCCAGAGTTAGTTTGAGGCCAGGCAGAGCAATTCAGTCAGAAGCCAACAGAAGCCAATTTGATTGGCCAGCTTGGAGAGAAGTTTAGGCCAGAACAGCTGAGTTGAACCAGCCAGCGAGAGTTCAGAAAGACCCAGAAAGGCTTGGGAATGGCTCTCATCTCATCCCCTCATCTGAGGCAATAAAAACAACAGTTACAGGATGGGTTTGTGAATTTAAAATGCTTGTCCGACTTCCAGTCCTTTCTGTGTTTCCTACTTATGGTGGATAATGAGCCCTCCCTGCCCCTGATCCCTTCACCATGCCTGTTGCTTGCTGCTATACCTGTACCTGCTGTGATGGACTCATATCCTTATAGAACTGTAAGCCTAAATAAACACTCTTAAGTTGTCACTGCTCATGGTGTTTTATGGCACCAACAGAAAGTAATGAGTGCACTGCGTGAGGCATCTAGGTGAGCAACACACACCTGAGAGGGAGAAGCTGATCAGCCTCCTGCTTCCTTGACTTTGCGCAGTCTCTTCAGAGCCAATACCTTTAAAAATCTGTAAAAGGAAGGAAAAATGGAAGATAAGCAAGACACCCACCAAAAGAGATAATGCACCATAGTGAGGGGACACTGAGATGCAAACGAGAAAGATCTGCAACACGCTGGGCAGCACCCTTGTGCTGTCTCGCCCTGTCTCCTCTCTCTTCTAGAACCAAATTCCTCTCTTCTCCTTTCTGTACTGTAAGTGGCTTGTAAGAAATTCTGCTCCTTGGGAAAGAATTATGCTTTGGGGCATTTCAGAAAATCCTATTAAGTAAGCTTAATATAGACAATCAAAATAAATGTCACTCTGGGTTGTTCTTAAGGGGCAATCAAGGAGACAGAAGGGATATAAACCTATGCTTAATGTAACTTGGGGCTCAGTCTATAGATGAGGTCGGCTTAGCCTGTTTATGGATACTTGTGCTTGTTTGAATAAGAATGGCCCTCTTAGGCTCATTGATTTGAGTGCCTGGTCACCAGGGAATGGCCCTTGGGAGGTGTGGCCTTGTTGGAGTAGGTGTGGAATGGCTGGAGAAAGTGTGGCACTAGGGGTGGGCACTGGAGTTTCAAATGTGCAAGGCAGGCTCAGTGTTTCTCTCTTCCTGTTGCCTGCTAATCCAGGTGTAGAACTCTCAGCTACCTCTTCAGCACCATGTCTGCCTGTGTGCTGTCATGCTTCCTGCCATGGCCACAATGGAGTGGGCCTCTGAATGTAAGTCAGCCCCAACTGAATGCTCTCTTTTATGGGCTGTTGAGGTCATGGTGTCTTTTTTACAGCAATAGAACACTGAGTAGGACGGTATTGCACGCGGACTAACTTGACAGAAGGATGGAATGAATACAATCCTGTCTCTTTCCCTTTCTTGTGTGTTGTCTTTTAATAGGAGAAAATGTGTAGTAAGCAGAGTAAGCTGTGCCCTTAGAATGTATAATTTAAAAAATGTCAAAAGGGTACCCAGGAAATTATGATGTTAAGCTAATTCTGGCCCTCTCTGAAATGGAATGGCTTTCATTCAGGGTGGACTAGCCTACTCAAGAGCCATTAAAATATCTAAATGTACGAACAAAGACGGAATAAGGTGTAAAACATTTTAGATGAAGATAAATTTTTATGATAAAATAAATATTGTCCTAAAGATGACACAAACACATGTACTAGCGCAACTCAGGAGGCAGAGGCAGGCAGATCTCTGTGAGCTCGAGGCCAGCCTAGTCTACAGATTGAATTCCAGGACAATCAAGGCTATACAGAGAAACCCTGCCTCATAAAACCAAACCATAGTGGGGAAAACACCAGGAAACTTACCTTTTCTACTGTATGTTATAATAGATTAAATGAATCATACTTAGTAAATAAATTTATTGGAATTAGATGAAACTCAGCTCTAAAAAAATAAAATTAAAAGTTGCAGGAAAATGTATAAGCTTTAAGCAGGATTGTCCAGTCTCAGAAAGAATTGAACCACATATTATATCTCATATGCAGAATTTAGCCAACAAAGCATTATACATTTATTTAAATGTTAGTACAGTATAATGTGAGGAAGAGAAAATAAGAAAAGCTAAATATATGGTGATGAGAAAGGGCCGAAGGCAGATAATAAACATGAGTCATAAAAGAGGATAGAAAGATGATCTTTTTCTAGGTCTAGATCTATCAGGGATTTTTTTGGGGGTGATGGATAAGTGATTAAATATGTTTGATAATGAAAGTGTAATATTTAGTGTGATGCTTCATAGCATCTGTTCTTAACAGCAATTCTAACTGTATATACATTGCCTAGGTTACATGGAATTTGGGCTTGATTAATTTTGATGTGTGATGCTTTTATTTATTTACAAGTTATTTTATATAAAAAACAAAAATAAAAACAAACAAATAGGATTTAGCCTTTGCTGAAATATTGGGAACAAGGCAGATGCTGCCTCTGAGCTTACAGCTGGAAGAATATGTATCTTAGCTTTACTCTTAGAAGTTGCTTTCCCTTTCTATCCTTGACTTTGTGGAATAGAGACAGAATTTAAAGTCACAATATGCAGACAGCCTCATAAATATCCCATTAGAAAACAATTCTGAAATCTTCTAGTAAATATTTGGGCAGCACTGACCTTTGCATGTTAATAAGTCGTGTGTGCTATTTTAGCACAAACACTCAGGGTTGGACTTATTTTATTTTATCTCTAGCATTTGACTTATATCTGCTTCAAATAAAAATGGATTCTAAAATTGCCCTCTGAGAAAGGCTAAACAGAAAGAAGGTTAAGAAATAGAAATTTTCTTTAGAACTCTTGGCCTGGTTTAGCTGGGATTATTTCACTTATAGACACTTTAATAACATTATGGAATAAGTTAAGTCTTAGACTTTTTCTCATCATAGAATTATGAATAAAATTTCATTTTTTGTTTTTATTTAGGTAATTATAAGAGACATGGTGTAAATATAAGTTATGAATGTGTAAGGGGAGGAAATGGAAAAACAGAATTAATTCACGAAAGAACTCGAGAGAGACTGGGGAGATGGCTGAGCTGCTGAAGTGCTTCCTATGATCCAAGTACTAGCATGCATGTGAACGTCCAGCTCAGGGGGTGCAGAGCCAGATCCCTCAAACTTGCTGGTCAGGGAGCCCAACCACAATCCTCAGGTCCTAGTAAGAAGCTTTCTTTAAAACAAAGCACATGGCTCCCGAGGAGCAACATCTGATGTTGACCTGTGGCTTTCATGCACACCTACACAATCATGTGCGTGCATAAACACACAAGCAATTACCATGTTCAGTAATAGGTTGGCTATCTACTCAACATGCCCTGATCATAGATGAAATACTACATTTTTGTTTACTTTTTTACTTTAAGAAGACAGGGGGAGGTAATCCCCCTCAGGAACAGTCACAGGGGAGGGGAATAAGGGGAAAATGGGAGGGAAAGAAGAATGGGAGGATACAAGGGATGGGATAACCATTGAGATGTAACAAGAATAAATTAATAAAGTAAAAAAAAAAAAAAAAAGAAGACTCCTATGGTGGGTGCCACAGTTTAGGTCTGTCTTGAATGTTCCACGATGGCCCATGTAGTAGAGCCTTGATTCTTAGGGCATGTAGCCCTGGGGAGGTTGTGAAAGCTTTAGGCAGTGGGCCTAGTAGAAAGATGGTAGGTTGTTAGCAGTTGCCCTCGAATCAGTTTTTGGGATGCCAAACCCTTTCTCTTTCTCCTTTTTACCCCCCAGCCATTATGAGATGGACAATGTCCTCTACAATGTGCTCCCTCCCAATGGCATTCTGTCTGACCTAGGCTGCCAAACAATGGGACTAACCAACCATAGAATAAAGCCTCCAAGACTGAAAGTCAAAACAAAACACTTTAAGTTCTAGGGCTCAGTAATAAAAAACTATCAAAATCCAAGTCAAAAATTAAAATTTCCCCAAATGTATGTAATGTAGGTTTCTAGATCAGGGTTGGAGGTCAGGACGTGCTTGAAGACAGAGCTGTAGTGCTGTGTGCGATCACACAACCTGACTAGATCCAACTAAGCTGATTTGTGCAGATGACTCTGAACATTTTTCCAGGCCTTGCTGTTTATGAAAGCAATTCTTTATAAGCACAACTAGTGGGGACAAACTAACAAACAAATACTACATTTGAGAAATAGGTGACATTTTGGGATTCCTGCCCTTTTAAGGTCTGGCTATGTCTCCTTTGGCCTATGGACTGGAAAACCCTCTACTCAAAACAAATAAGCAAGCAAACAAACCAAAACATTTCAAAATGATTCTCTTGTGTTCTATTTAAAATTCTCATTGGAAAAAAAAACTAACCCAGCTTAGTGCTGTTTGAAAGCATTGTCACCAAATTTTACTGTGACAGATAACAGGAGAAGTACATTGCACTGTAGAGACTAGGAATCTGGGGGTACTGTGCCTCAGATTTTGTGTCCCCCAAATCAGGTAATCCCCCTGCCTCTTGTGCTGCTGGCCCTCCCCTAGGTGCATGATACTCCTCTCAAGGCTGCTATGGTTGTTCAGCACCTGTGGCCCCCAGGCCTTGGCATGGCTAGGGCCGTAGCTGATGGAGTTTCATAAGGTAGGGGTGAGAAGCTGTGCTAGGGGACTCAACAGGTCTTGTTGATACGGTGCAAACAAAGACCACCTGGAGATGGAATATTCACCCTTAAACAAAATTGTAAGGCTGTACGGAGGAAGGGCTTCTGCTCAAGGCCAGTAGGCCCTGCAGATGTCTCCACAGAGCGGAGAAGGTCAAGATGAAATTCTTCTTTCAGAACAAAGCCTTGATATAGCACCTGGGAAGTTTTCAGTGGGCAATGGAGCAAGCTGTGGACAGATTATCATAAGTCATATTTGAGAAAGTGGATAGCTAGATGGATTTCTATGCTTTGATGTATAAGGCATAACATGTGCTTATTAAAAGACAGTAGAATGCAGTGGGCAAATGCAAACAAGGGAAGGATGCTGTAAGGAGAAACTTACCTTCACAAATTACTACCAATGAAATAGCAACATATTAAGAAATATAACAAGGACAACAAACATAATTAATAAAGTTCAGTAGGGAATGTGGCAAAAACCAGCCATATGTTCTTCAGATCTAGCAAAACTCAGATGTTCTTCCCACTGTGCTTGTGTCACTTCATGTCCTGTGTTTCTGTCCTCTGTGTCCAGCTTCCCAGTCTTGCATTATTTCCCTTCTGTGCTTGGCAGTTCCACACCCTTAGCCACCTCCTCACAAGGCTAACAGAGACACTGCGCTCCTTGTCACACTTTTCCTTACATGCTAGCACAAGAGGCTTCATGCTCCAGCCTTGTGGGCATCACATACTGGATGTACAGTAACCACTAGTTCTCAGTCACAGAGCTTACACTTAATTTACATTTGCATTAGTTTCTTTTCTTTTTTTTTAATTAAATTTTTTTAAACTCTTTTTTTCCCAAAGATTCATTTATTATGTATACAGTATGTATCAGATCACATTATAGATGGTTGTGAGCCACCATATGTAGTTGCTGGGAATTGAACTCATGACCTCTGGAAGAGCAGTCAGTGCTCTTAACCACTGAGCCATCTCTCCAGCCCCCTGCATTAGTTTCAATAACCTCTTACCGTAACAGGTTCTCATCTTAAGACTACCAAACAAATGAGAGCCTCAAAATATCAAGAATAAATTACAAGGATCACAATAGCTGCCAATGGTACAGATAAAGGAGATGGAGAAAAGAACTAATAAGTATTTGGAATTTATTACTATCAAAATTAAGTATTGGTTATACCAAAGGAGCATTGGACATTCTGTTTTTCTTTCCAAAGAACTACAGGTTTATTGTTTTCTCATATATTAACCAAGTGGTATTTTGGACATGATATAATGTTTATAGGTGTAACTCTTCTTTAAAAACTAATGCAGTCCCAGCAATAATCAACGAGAAAGTAGACATTCAAAATGGATTCAAGGAAACTTAGTTACATTTTCTCTTTGAAGCAGTGTGCTTAAATTCTCAGATCAGTTACAAAAGCTTATTTTAGTTCAGAAATTCACTGGATTGTACCAATAACTGACTTGGTGTTGCAAAATTAAAGCTATGTTTGTCTTCTATTACAACACCATATGTTTAAAGGAACTACTAATTAAAAATGATAATCCCTTAAACATGTAGCTAATTGAGAAGGAAGAACACTTGTTTAAATATTTTTATCTGTCTTAATGTGATATAAATCAAATAGAGAAACAACCTTGAAAACTGTTTCATACTATCAAGAAATAAGGCAACAATTGCATAGTCGCCCTAAAAACTAATTATACCCGACAGCTTGCAGGTGAGTCTCTTTGCAGCACTCCCTGGACCTTCGTATGCCTAGTTTTAATATGGCCATGAGAGCCCAGGTTTCCTCTCTGTTCTCAGCACCACATGGGCTCAGCACTGACCTCTCACATTATTTTATGACACTAGTCACTGGAAGAAGGAATTGATGACAGACCAAAGTACAGCTACCACTAAAGTCCAACTTAGTGAATTAGTGAGGTTTTTTTTTTTCCGCATGGGGGTGTCACCTACAGGAATGTGGGTGATGGGTTACTAATAGAACTAATGATGCCATGATAGGGGCATCACCAAAAGCCCACCCCATCATGACTGAAGGCTCATGAAAGATGGAGGCCTGTAGCACACTGCACAGCCTGCAGACGGTTCAACTGGCTGGAGAGTCTCCTTCTAAGGTCTTTTCTTTTCTGTTGGCCAGGGATTCAACCTTACCAACTGGCTAGCTTTCAAGGTACTGGAAGGTGCTGTGCAAGGTAGTAGGGGATAAAATTAATCATCAGTCTTACCCAGTTACAAACCCTGAAAGCCATGATAGTTACTGGCCTGGGAAGACACGCCCACTGGTATAATAATGGCATGAAAGTTTGAGGCTAACCAACCACTTTCTGATTATATTTAAGATCCATTCCACTGGATTCAACCCATGCCTGGCATCATCATCAGGCTAAGAACCTATGGCTAAATGAGTGATAGGCCCTAGGATAGACCCACTACTATTATTTTGCTAAATAGGCATAGTATTAAACTGAATCATTTATTTATTTATTTTTATTTTTTGTAATTAATTAATTTTACATGCTGATCTCAGTTTCCTCTCCTTCCTCTCCTCCCTGTCACTCCCTCTCACCCCACTTCCAGGCCTTCCTTCAACTCTCCCTTTCTCCTCAGAAAAGACTCAGAAAAAGGGAGTCCTCCCATGGATATCAATCTGCCTTGGCATACCAAGTTGTAGTAGGACTAGATGCATCTTCTGTTGTGGCTAGGTGAGGCAGCCCAGTTAGGAAAAAGGCATCCCAAGGTGGCCAACAGGGTCAGACACAGCTCCTGCTTCTACTGTTAGGAGCCCCACATGAATACCGAGCTGCCCCATGGTTGGGCCTAGGTCTGTCCCAAGCACGCTTTCCGCTTGGTGGCTCAGCCTCTATGGGCCCCTATGGGCCTGGGTTAATTGGTTCTGTATGTTTTCTTGTGGTGTCCTTGATATCTCTGGCTCCTCCAATCCTTTGTCCCCCTATTCCATAGAATCCCAAGTTCCACTTGTTTAATGTTTGGCTGGGAGTCTCTGCATCTGTTTCCATCAGTTGCTGGGTGAAGCCTCTCAGCAGTATGCAAGGTGCCTGAACTGACTCATTTCTTTACACCATAGTCAATGCATCCCTCATCCTTCATGGGAGAAGCTTCTAATTGTAGTAGGTAGTGATTAACACAGTGACCTTCAGCTGGTCAAGATGCAGAGAGTAAGATATCACAACATTCTCAGTCTTCAAGAGAACATGTATACCACAGCCTATCCTGTAAGGCTCGGGTATCCTTGTGGAAGAGGGGGCAGAATGAGTGTAGGTGCCCGAGGCAGTGCTTAAATACGAGGAAACAGTGTACAAGAGCCACTGTACATATGAACTCACTGTGGTGACAGAACAGATAACACCTATGAGAGCACAAGCTACACCAAATCCCAGGATGGAGTGAGGAGCTGGGCATACAAAGCCATGCCAAGCTATGGTGCTCTTGGCACTGTTAGCTACTAGAAGAGGGAGAGTCAGATCCCTCTAAGAATGGAGCCCCTGGGAAGTGGACCACTCTAGCCAAGAAATGTTTAGACAGCAAAAGACTGGTCTTAAGCTGGGTGTGGCGGTATATGCTTTTAATTCTAGCACTCACTCTGTGAGTGATCTATATAGGAAGTTCCAGGACAACGGGGGCTATGTAGAGGGACCCTGTCCCAAAAATCCAAAAAAGAAAAGAAAAAAAAAAAAGAAAACAATAACAACAACAACCCCTAAAAATAACAAAACAAAGCAAAATGGTCTTAAAAGAAGAAAAAAGGGCATAAAGTTATGGAGTTGGGTGGGTAGGATGGGAGAACGAATTTGGGAATTGTTGGAGAAATTGGTGAATACGAACTAAACAGGCTGTATGAATCTCTGGGAAAACTAACAAGAAAAACGAGAAACACTACAAAGATAAAGGCTAGGCTGAAATTCAGGAAAAGACAACGTGATTTAAATCCTGGTTGTGGGGCTGGAGTTGGTGGCACACTCTTACCATCTCAGCACTTGGAAGGCACAGAAAGGATGATCTCTGCAGATGCAAGGCTATCCTTGAATACTTGGTCCCAGGAAAGCCTGGGCTACACAATCAACAACAACGTCAAAAACAAAATATACACCCTGGATCTGGGATTTGCCAGCAGCAAGGCTTGAGGAGCATTACCTGGGCTCCCTTGTGAGGGCCTCATTTACTCAGACAAAGGAAATGAGATTTTATCTTTTCTGGGTCTATCATTTCACAGAACTAAGATGAATCCGAGGCAATATATTTTACTTAATTTAATTTTAAGTCTAAAAAGAAATTAAAACAAAAAATATAAGTATCCAAAATCAGTTTATTATAAACATGTTTCTTAAAGGAAGCCTCACACAGTGCTACTAAGTATATCTCCATGGAAACATTTTGTTAATTCCAGCACCTTAAATTAAAGAAAATTTAACTCCAGCACTCATTCTGTGAGTGATCTATATAGCAAGCTCAGGGCAATCAGGGCCATGTAGAGAGACCCTGTCTCAAAAATCAGAAAAGAAAAGAAAAGAAATCCACACACTTGGCATTTGTCTAATGTTCATATGGCCTGCGCTCTGAAAAGGACAGCTTTTGGTGTCATTCCTTGTCACTAGTCTGAGAGCTGTGTGTGTGTGTGTGTGTGTGTGTGTGTGTGTGTGCGCGCGTGTGTGTGTTCGCATTCTTAATTCATCTATCAATGTAGCTTCCTATACACGTAGGTGCGAGTAAGTGCAGGTATGTGTGCATGTATAGATGTGTGCGCACACACATGAAGAAAACAGGAGTGCAGAGGGCCATGCGAGTTGGGTCTGAGTGTGAGGAAGAACAGGACTTACAGGAGCTGCTGAGTTCTTGACAGTGACACTGGGGGTTGTAGCTCGCAGGGCTCCGCTTACTCCATGGTAGTATTTGAAGCAGATCTTAGTTTCAGCTGAAAGACAAAATTAAAATGGAGCTGAGTCATTGGGATAATGTAGGAAGAAGCAGCCATAGCCCAGGGTGACCTCTCCAGTGACTTCAAACTGATTCTTCTCATAAGCCAGCACACAGCACCTAACAATGACGGCTTAAACATGGCCTCCGGGGCCAGTCTGTCTTTCTAAAACCATGCCATGGAAAATTATGGGGATTTTAACATTTCTTTACTGAAGCTAAATAAATCATCACTTATGCATCTTGGCATCCTTCTAACTCACTGGACATCATCCCTATTAAATCTGTAGTTCTAAGATCTAGGTTGCTTTATTTCTTTGTAGTTTCCTATCATATAATTTACTGTAATTAATATCTTGATAATTTAAAGAAAGACCGAGAGGAAAACACATGGAGAGAAAGCATATTTTATAAACTCCTGTATTTATCAGCGATAACTTTTTTGTATCGTTATAGATCTAGCTCTATCTATAGGTGGTAAGCAGAAAAGATGTTTTTGGGAAATTCCACTGGTGGTGTTTGAATTTAAAGTCTGTGAGTCAATGAACAAGACACATAACTTCTTTGTATCCCAGATCATTCACATGTAAATGGAACTCACAATAACATTACCCTATACGATGTTGTCTGAACAAGCAAAAACACTTAGAGTTTAATTAAGTGTTCAAGAAATGTCAGTGACAGTAGCTATATGAGGACCAAACTGTGATGTGATGCCACTGCTTTCTGACAGTTGATTCAGCAGTAGGAAAAAAAATCTGCAAGCAACTCCCCCTTAGTTCAGTGTGTGCAACTCACTGTTTCCATGTTTTTATTATCAAATAAAATTTTTTGCAGTTTGTGTCTTTTAACTAATCTAATTAATTTTATTTATTAATTTATATAATTAAAATATTATTTCCATTTACATTTATATAGGATATATATTTATATACTTATATAATGAATATTAATTATTAAGTAATAGTGAAATTTTAAATAAAATATAAATAAACTAATTAATTAAAATAAAGCTATAAATTTTATTTTAGGAGTCCCCAGTTTGTAAAGCTGCACAAATTTATGTTTAATAAATATTCTCCTATAGTTGGTATCATTTTTGAAAGTGAAAAATGTTTAGCCAACAGTTGCTCAAGTTAAAATATATAATGCAATAAAAATGTCTAGTTACCTGTCCAATACACATTCTCATTTTCATACTTAATAACAGAATGTCTAGCTGGCCATACAGTTACAGTTTTCCTTGCAGATAATATCTGTGTTGCTTGCTACTGCCATTTTCATATTTTTCTGGCCTATAATCAAACTTAGACCTAACTGACAGAGAAAGATTGCTTGGTGTAGAAGAAATGGTCATTGCCTCATTCTCCCATTGGCTAGAAAACACGAGTAATTCCGGGAGTCTCTCTTCTTGTGGCCACATTACTTTCCAAACAGCACTTCAATAAACACACAATGTCAGACTCTCACCACCTTAATGATTGCTGTTAGTTGGATATTATTTTTAAAAAAACTTAAAATAGAAATGCATTATCCTTTTCAACCAAACTACTTGATTAGTAGTTAAACATTTTCCAGCAAATTTTAATTAGCTTTTTGAGTTTCTAGAAACCCATTAAATTGCTATTGTTAAGACTTCTGATGATCTTTGTAGTGCCTGGTCATTCAGGAGCATTTTCCTTCCCAGTCATTCTTTTCCTGTAGGCAACTGATACTTCCTTTAATTGTGTTTTCAAGCTTTCGGTGGACTATTTAATAGCCTAGATCCATAATGATGTCCAAGATATTTGTAAATTGCACCACATTAGGACTACACAGCTAAGTTCAAGAGGCAGGTTTCTTATAAGCTGGCAATCATGAAGAGCTCTGGATAAAGCAACGGGAGCTGTGGCACTCAGTATTCACCCGTCAGTGCTGCCCAGCACCACTTGCACTGTCTGTGGACGCCAGGGAGATGAGCACGCTGGGGGAACTTAAAGTCATATCAAAAGGAGTAACAGGAATGTGCATCAGTACCAACGGCTTTTTATTCCAGGAAGAAAATCATTTCAATGCCTTTGAATAAAGGGTTGGGGAAACTACACTTAAACTGACATTAAATCAAGGCATGATAGCTTCTCTTTAGAAAAAAAAAAAGTTGATGGTAACATTTGTATCTCTCCCCTCTTAAACATGTATTTTAATAATATGTTTCAAAATTTAGAAGGTTGATTATTAATGGATATTTGAATTTGTATTGTTGTTTAGGTGTGGGATATGAAGGAAAAATACTAACACATGCCTAAAATATGAAAACAAAATATATTAATGATTAGTTTTGTGGTTTTTAAAAATCATTTCATTGCATGATACTTCATATTTACTCTGGCTACGCTTAATTGGTCTGTTTAATTTGTTATTCAGCTTTGTTAGTAAGTTATTGGTATTATTTATTTTCATATTTCCAGTGTAATGTAACATCATACTTTTAAAAAGTGGCTAATGAGCTAGAGCTTTACATATATAATGATATGTAGGCCAACGATAGACTGTAGAAATAAAGATGGTCCCACATGGCACCATTAATAATGCTGTAGCCATTTTACTGTGCAGGTGCAATCAGCACAATTCACTTGATGGAGTCTGCCAGCACCACATTTCTCAGACCGTGTCTAGTCACTAAGCAGGGAGTGACTTCCTGTGACACGGCCAGCTTATTATGGATTCAGGAACAGATGCAATGTCCTTGTACACCTAATTCTTCATAGAGAACAAAATCTTCCTGTAGCTTAACATCACATGACTTTTGCAGTTGTCCAAGGGCAAGGAAACATCAAAAGTTGATAGTTATTGCTGTCTCCTAGAAAAATATCATGGCTCATAAGCAAAAAAATGTTTTAAAATGTCAGATACTTTCCAGATACTTCTTCAGAGACCTACATTACTTCTGCTTTTATCTTTCTAAAGAAAAAAAAAATAAGTCTAGAATACTTTTTAATTGTAAAATGTCTTCTAAATAGAGAGCAGTCGCCCGACGGTAGTGTCATCATTTATTTGCAGTAGAATAATGTATAAAACGTGCATGTGATGCCAACACATGAACGGCCTCCCTTGTGCTCAGTAGTGCTGGCTTAGACAGCAGTTGGGGTTGGCCTATCTGTGCCTGAAGAGTTAATGGAAGGCTGCCATCCAGTTCTCGCAGAGCAGGAGACTAGCAAGTTAACTGTGTATGGCTTGATGGTGGCGGTGAATTAGGCATGCTTACGTCATGGTAGTTTTTACCTGGCACATTTTCAAATTTGATTAGGGGTGACCAGTCTTATTCATGAACTGGAGGAAACTTGAAGAGTCCTCTCTCAGTATATATTTTGAAAATGTAATTTTTATTTGGGAGCATATATTTGCTTCAAGTTGGTTAGATTCATTATCCTTAAAGATATAAGATATTTTTTTCTCCTTTTAAAACTTGGTGTGGTGAACTGTGTAGTATTAGAGACTCTAGAAAAAAGTAATGGTAGTAAAATTAGAGCCAGAAAAATGTTCAATTAAGTTTAAAAATTCTGATTTAAAATTTTTAACAAGCAATTAACATTTACTTACATAGTAATAGTTTTTACTTTTATATATAGAACAATCCTATGAAATATAGGTAGTTGTATAAACCTTAAAAATATGACTAGCACAGTGCTTGTCAAATAATCAGATATCAATAAATCTCACCAATCAATCTAGGAAAATTAAGCCAAAACTTAGGACATCTCACTTAAGGTTATACTTATAGTTTATGCCATGGGTAGGATTTAGCATGTATATAAAACTCTTTTTAAAATGATTATGTTTTACCTGGGATGATAGGCTTTTGTGTAAAATACATGCAATGAGACTCTAAAAGGACAGGCGAAAAACTAAAGTGCTAAATCTAAAATGCTCTAAGGTAATGAAAGACAAAAAAAATTTCTAGGAATCCCCAAAGTACAAAGCAATGTGACATCACATCTGTACTTTAGAAGAGAGAAATGTCATTAGCTACAGAAGGAAAAGCCAGATCATCTTCGGCGGAGCAGCAGTTAAGTGGCACGGCACTAACAGAAGCAGCCTGACAGGATGAGCCTCAGAGTGCGGGAAGAAGATAACTCTAGCACAGAACTGTGCAGCCACTAAAAACACATCTACAAGAACATGGTTCTCCCTTCTGCGTCGTAAACATTCCACATGCGGCCCACACCCAAAACATCTGAACACCATGAGGGTTTTTCCCGATCCACAGGCAATATTTGTGGTGCAGAAACACTCAAAACTGATCAGAATTAATGAGTCATTAACTAACAGATGTTAGACTCATCTCAGCATAGAGCAGCTACACTTTCTATTATGCAGTCAGAACTAAATTTTACCTATATAGTAACATTTTTAGCAAAAAACATAAACCAATATTTCGTTCAGAAAACAGATGGGAGGTAACACATGATCACTCTTGAATGGATGGAAAGAAATAGCGAGGTGTGCCTTTGAGGGTTTAGCTGGGAGGAGGGGGCGGGGCGTTCTGAACAGGGTGGCACCTTCCTATTAGTTGGGGTTTTGGATGAAATAAAAAGGAGAAAATGTGGAAACGTGAGCGAGCATCAGCATCCGTACATCTCTCTCTCTGTTTTCTGGTCCGTGGGACCAGCTCCCCTCATAGTTTTACTCCTGCAGCTACTTTGCTGTACCTTCCTTTACAAAACAATCTTTATCCCTCAAATTCCCAGCCAGAAGTATCCTTAATTCTTTGGCCAGGTATTTTGTCACACCAACAGGAAAAGCAATTAATATACCTTAAATTGTAGCAAAGGGGAAACTGAAATAAAAACAAGGTGGCCTCTTCAAACTTAGCTAATAAACTAAGTTCACAGTGACGATGTTGGGCAGAGTATAAATCCAGGATCTTCAGAAGGCCGAGAGAGTCACAGTGACCCCTTGGCTCCCTGGTTAGAGCGTATCCACACAGAGGTCTTCCAGATGGCCATACAAATCAGGACGCCATTCGGTTCAGAATTGTTATAATCAGCACCGTGGCCTTATTTTTTTTAAAAGGGCTGAGGTAGTCTCAGTTCCAGGGCGTTGTACACACACACACACACACACACACACACAGAGAGAGAGAGAGAGAGAGAGAGAGAGAGAGAGAGAGAGAGAGAGAGAGAGAGAGAGAGAGGAACTGGTGACAATGGCTGTCCTTTAGCTGTACAACACAGAGATCCATGCTTTAACAGTGTAGGTGCGGGTCAGGGATTGGCTGCTTTGGCAGGGAGCTAGAGACGCACTACTCCGCGGGAAAGCGCTTCTGCATGCTCCAGTTTCCTTTTCCCTGTCAGGGTGCTTCTCCTTCCCCGCCCCCGCAAGCAATTCTCTCTTATATGCTGTTAGACACAGTTGAACTTTATTATCCATTTCTTGTGAAGTGAGAGCCAACCTAGTAAGCTGCTGCTGACGCTGGAGAAGTTTCCTGTGAAAGATTCCTTCAGGCCCGCTGTGGCTAGACTCGGGAAAGGCCACCCACTACGTACGGCTTCCTCCTCGCACTTAGGGCGTAGTAATGAAAGCACACGTGAGGATGTCAGGTCGTCTGACAGGCTGCACGCTCAATTGGCAGCTGCTTTCATTGGTCATTGTTGATTCAGATCTAGGGTACCAGAACCAACCAGTTCTTCCTTTTTTATTTTTTACACTGAAGGGGGAAAAAAAAACCAGCCTTTGTAGAAAGGGTCTTTTCTTTAAAAGAAACATTGTGCCTCATGAATGGAGATTTTATGAAAATAAAATAGTATTTGTAAGTTTGAATTTACTGAAATTGTTACCCAGGGGAAAGCAGTTTGAGTGGAAGGCACGGGTCTTGACTAGCACCCTCTCACCAATATCAAGTTACGCCTACGCTCCCGAGTCTCCTCTCTCACCGTTGGTTGGTGAGAACAGGAGGATCATTTTTTTTTTATTTAACTTTTTATTGATCCATTGTGAATTTTACATCATGCACCCCAGTCACACTCATCTCCCCATCCCCTCACAGCCACCCTCTGCCCTGGCAACCTCACCCTCAAAAGAAAAGGTATGTCGCTGTGATGCTGCAGTGGGTCCCACAGTACAGCCTTTGTTCACCCTTCTTCCCGTGGGAGTGCTCATTGCAGTGAGTCCTTGGTCTGGTTTGAGGCCTTTGGCTTCCGCTACACTGTCAATACTGCATCCTCACTGGGTGCATATGTCTTGTTGCCCTGTGTCATAGAGATCCTGCAGCTTTGGATCTGGAGGACCAGCCCTTTCACATGCTCCAGCAGTTTATAGATGACATAGCTGTTGGGGTGGGCCGACTCAAAGCCCTGGATCTGTGCCTGCATGGTAGCTGAGCTGGCTGGCCTGCCAGCTCTCTTGCACCCACAGGGTGAGCTCTGTGCCTCCGCAAGCTAACCCAACGCTGCAGATGACAAGCAGCAGGGTCATTGTTCCTGTTCTCGTGACCTTGAGGCCAGCTCACCTGGGGCCCACACCAGCAGGACCAGCTCTGCTGTGCTCCCCAGGTGAGGCGCAGGGCCCAGAAAGCAGTACAATTATGAATCACTTTCTTCTTTTAACTTTCATATTAGGGCTTTGTCCACAGATGAACCTTTAAGAGAGTTGATGAAAGGCACTGACAGAGATCTTACAAGATGGCAGGCACAGAAACTGAGCTGGCAGTCAGAGAAGCTTTTTCTTGCAGTGAGCCTTAGGAAGGATGCTGGGTCTTTTTTGGAGTCAAAATTCTGCAACCATAATTATCTCTTTAAGGTTACCTCTAAATAGCATTGCATCACGTGTCAGAGCCTCAATGTAAGAAAGATGGGGAATGATGCAAATACTCTGTCCAGAGTCATTGGGGTCACCATGGCTACTTCCTCAATACCAAGTATCCAGACTTCCATTTTACTGGGTCAGATGTTTTTTGTATTCCTTTTAAATGCTGAGTTTCCTAGAAAATATTTTCTTATAATTTAGGACCTACCTATAGTTAGTCTAGTAGAAAGGGTAAGGCCTAATTTCTTTAGTTCTGATTATATTTTCCATATTTTCTTTCCACTACTGATTGCTCAAAACACACCGAGAGACAATCTACTAACCCCCCCTGCAAATAATACTTCATGTTCTTTTGGTATCTGTCTCTCAAAGATTGCCAGCATAATTTTCAATTTGAGTTTATGGCCTATAGTATAGAAAATACTACAGTAAGTCTAGATTAATAAAATTTGGTAGGAGATTTTTTAAAAAAATATTTTGTTATTATCTGGGCTCCGGAATCTTACGCTTAGGTTGTCTAAAAGCTGGTGTGGAGGCTATAATTGCATCATTTGGAAATGGCTTCAGAGTCATCTAGTGATGCTTCTTAGCTGATGCCGGAAAGGCCTGGCACTAAACTCAGGCTCCTTGCCAGGTAGAACAGCTTGCGATAAGAGTCAGCAATGGCTGTCGTGAAGACATCCTGATGTCGTGTGTATCTCTGCTCTGCCAAGAGCAGCTGGGCATGACCATCAATTTGCCAGAGAGTCTCAGGAGATCCAAAGAGAGCGTAAGCTAGAAACGATGCAAAAGGGTGGACACTGCCCCCACTTTCCCATTGTTTTTCTAGCATCCACTCCTAGGCCCAGGAAGAGTTGAAAACAGGAAGAGTTCCTTAAAATGGTTGGTCAGAATTCCAGTGTGAACTCGGTGTTTTGTTTGTTTGTTTGTTTTGTTTTTTTCTGGGAGAGGGGAGTCATTTACACTGAAGGACATACTTCTCTGCCACTTCTTTATCACAAGAAGTCAGGTCAAGCAACCCTGTTCTACCTGTGTGAACACTCTCTTGACATGGGTCTCGCCCATATACCACCTGGTCCTCTCCATTTATCTGTGTTTCTCTGATTCTTCCTCTGTTAGGAGCATTCCATGTTAGGTTCAGAGTCCATCTACAGGAAAGATTAGACTTAATTGGATGGTCTTAGGATGTAAGTTTTAGGCTTTGCACGTTGGAATATTGAGCACTAGCTTAATTAATTAAATTGTTTATTGAGTGTGATGGTTAAACTGAAAATTGTTTCCAATGGGCTCATGTATTCGAATATATTGCTCCCGGTTGGTGAAGCTGTTTGGGGAGGCTGTAGAGCATTTAGGATGTAGGGCCTTATTGAAGGAAGCACGTCACTGGGTGTGGGCACTGAGGGTTTATAGCTTAGTCTTACTTCCTGTTTTCTCACACTGCTGCTGCCTTGAGGATAGAAAATGGAATCAGAGTTTCTGGCTCCTTTAACAGTCCTCTCTTGGCCCTTTGTCATGCCTTCGCCACTGTAAAGGTCTCTATCTCCCTAGAACTGTAAACCAAATAAACCATCTTCTCCTCTAAATTGCTTTTGGCAATGACATTTATTATAGCAGCAGAAAAGTAATACAGAAAGTTTTTACTGAGATGTGGGGGTGGTTCTTATAGTTCAAAATAAATTCGAGGTTGTAAAGAAAGAGATTACCACTCCAGCTGAGTTGTCTGGACAAGGCAAACTTTAGGTTTTACTGTTTGGGGAGGATTCAAACATCTGCATAAAAGTCTTACAAGGTAGGGAAGATAAAAAATATTTGAATTCCTGTTTTAAACACAAGTTTTATAGTTTGGTTTAAAATAAAAAGACTCATTTGATATTTCTTATACTATTATAAACCTAACCATGTGGTTTTATGCCTTTGGATAACTTTGTGGGAGAATTTGAATCTCTGGGCTCTAAAGGTTATTGAATGCTGTGTGCAGAGCACAACAGGCTGTCCTACGCACACTTATGAGTCACAAATGCTGAGATAAATATGGGCAGTGCAGGCCCAGCTGATGAAGCCTCAGAGGGAAGCAAGCTACCCACCAGGACTTGGGCTAGCAGTTCCTTGTGTGAAGCTTCAGCTTAGAAATCCGGTGGCATTGCACCCATGTCCTGAGAATTTATGTGAGGCGGAAGTAACAAGTAAGAGACTAATTTCTTTGGCTGAGGACATTTTAAATCAGCACATGTCTGTGGAATGGTTCTCACTGATTATTCTTCTGGAGGTTGAAAATGAAAAGGAGCAACAAATGGGCAGAAAGAAGTAAAAGTTGTGCAGTTTGGATAGGACAAGAGTCTAGGAAGCTTAGGATTGTAGTCAAGGCTTAGGCTGAGAGGAGACGCTGTGTGTGTGTCCTTAACAGGAAAACGCTGGCTCTGCACGAGACATGGGAAAGGTGTCATGGGGCGCAGCCCCACCCAGCAAGGCTCAAACTTGAGAAAAGATAGAATCTAGGGGTTTTCTGCTCCGAGGAAGCAAATGCACGGAAAGTTTTCACCAGTGTCAGCATGAAGATGCTGCTACAAGTGTGATACAAAGGGTCTAGACTCCATCCCGACCTTGAAACAGAAAATGGCTCTTTCATCCACTCGATGCTTGTTTTGAAAACAAGAAAGACACAAGGATGAATGGGTGAATGGGGTCATAGATCCATCCTCCACAGTCTCAGAGGATTGCTGAGGCCAGGCAGGTTGCAGGGTCAGAGTCCTGGTGAGGCGGCCCTGAGAGAACACTGTGTGAAGCTGCGAAGGTGAAGGCCAGGTTGTAGTGGAGAGACCAAGGCCAGGTGCCTGGAGAGACGCCAGAGCCGTGAGGTGTGAGCCATCTACTAAGAAGAGCTGCACACAGAGAATGGGACCAGCCTGAGAGGCAGGCATGACGTTTCTAGGACTATCTTGTTTTAGAGTTCTCTTCTGTGTACCCTAGCTTTCTAAGGAATCAGATTTTTACACTGAATTTCTGCCTTAGAAATGGGACTCTTACTGGTCTACTGGTCTCACTAGAATATGGCAGTGGCTAATGACTAGGATCTGAAGACAAATTTCCTCAGTTCAAGTTCAGGTCCTATTGACTGTCGGTTACCTATTGATTGACAGTCAATACCAAATCACTTGGAGTTCTTTGCCCTGTGAATGCATCTTAGTTTCATGAGGTTCCATTTATCTATTTGGGTCTTAATGTCTATACTACTGGGGTCTTGTTCAGAAATACATTTCCCTCTGCCCATAAGTTCAAGTGTATTCCCTACTTTCACCTTAATCAGTTTCAGAGATTCAGGTTTTGTGTTTAGCTCCTTTATCCCTTTGAAGTTGAATTTTATCCAGGGTGAGTAATAAGGATCTAGTTTTCATTCTTCTAGTTTGTTTGACTAAGACTATTTGTTGGAAATTTGTCTTTTCTCCAATGTGCACTATTGGCCTCTGTCAAAACTCTTGTGGTTATAGGAGTGTGGTCTTATGTGTTAATCCTAAATTATTCTTCACTGGCCAATGTATACAACATTATTCTATTATAATTACTATGGCTTGGTTATATAATTTGAAATCTGGAACAATGATACCTCTGAAAGTTTTGACATATTTATGACTGTTTGGTCTACCATGGGTCTAAATATGCAGTATTCTTAGCCATAAGGGAAATGAAAAATAAAACTACTTTGAGATTTCTTCTTATCTCAGTTGGGATGGCCAACAATAACAATAACAACAATGACAGCCAATTCTTGTGGGGATGTGGGGTAAAGGAAACACTTATTCACAGCTGGTGAAAGTGCAAACTGTTGTAGCTACTGTGGAAATCATTATGGAGGGTCCTCAAAAAGCTAAAAACAGATATATCACATGACCCAACTATACCAGTAATGGGTATATACCCAAAAGACTATGTCCTACTATAGAGATATTTACTCATCAATTTCTTTGCTGCTCTGTGCACAACAGTCAGGGACTGGAAAGAGACTAGATGCCCATCATTGCATGAATGGATAACTGAAATGTGATATCTATTTATCTATAATGGAAGTGTTTATTTTATATTAAAATTCTCAGGTTATACTACATCATTGAAGGATATTAAGACAGGAACCTGGAGGCAAGAATAGATGCCAAGCCCATGGAGAAGTGCTGCTACTGGCTTGATCCTTATGGATTGCTCAGCTTGCCTTCTTTTACTACCCAGAACCACCTGCCCAGAGATAGAATCCCTTACCTCGACTTGGGATCTTCCACATCAATCATCAAATAAGACAAAGCTCACAGATTTGTCTACAGGTGAATCTTTGTTGGGTTTTTTCCCCCACCTTACATCCTAATCGATTTTCTCCATTAGGATTCTCTCTTCCTAGGTATGGCTAGCTTTGTGTCTAGTTGGCAGAAACCAACCAGCACAGTTAGTTAAGGTAACCAAGACCCAAGAAAACAAATGCCATATGTTGTCTTTCATTTGTGAATATTAGCTTTGAGCCTTTAGATGCATATGCTTCATTTGCAATACTAACAGATCATAAAATTTATAAGGAACCATGGAGGGGATGCTTTCAAGGAAGAACCAATAGAACAGAGTGATACAGAGGATCAAAGATGAATAGTGGAACAGGAAGGGTTAAATGGGGTGGGACATGGGATGGTAGGGTGGAAGAAAGGGTTACTGTAAATACTTTCTGAAAAAATCATATGAAAAATGACTACTACAGATGTGTAAAGTATAAACAGATGCATATGGAAGAAGAGTTTCAGTGGAAGTATCCTATAATCAAGGTAGATGACAGATTAACAAATAAAAACTCTGGTGCCAGGAATGGGTTACCTCTTTTGGAGTTGTTGGTCAGTGAGGTCCATTAAGTTTCTAATAGCTGAGGAGCTATTAGTAAGTGTTAGCTTTGGAGAGAGTTTTCTTTAAGGATGTGGCCCCTAGTAGGCTAACTTTCCTCCAGTAGATGGCCACATACCTAAAAGTGTATAGGCAATGTATAGTAATTATACTTTATGTTTTCTTTTTTTAAGATGGGAAGAAGTTGGGTTGGTATGGAATAGGTGGTAGGTTTTAGATGAATTGGGGGAGGGATGATTGTAATCAAAATGCAACCCATGAAGTTAGAGATCACTTAACTGAGCCAAGGCATGAAAGCCTAAAGGACATGTGTGCTAAGGCGTCCTGAGTCTAGAGGCTCATGAACATGAACCAAGACCTTCACTGGTATTGAAAGACTGGCCTGGATTTGCATGGCTATTTTGCATCTGTCATAGAGATATGTACTGAAAATCATTTTAAGGCTCTCATTAAATATGCTTTTACATGGCACCTAAGTGGAGGCACCTTTCTAAATGGAAGTACTGCAAAAGAATAAAAAACAAACACAGCTGAATTCTGCTGCAACCATGTCTTCTAGGCCACAGGGATGGAGGAAGTACTCACATTCCACAAAGTAAGAGCTGGCATCGATCTTCCAAATGATCTGGCCTCTGTGAGAACCATTGACTCCACGGTTCTTATAATCCAGAAAGTTTTCAGATGACACTTCACCTATGGTGCAGAAGGAAAAAGGAGAAGCAGAGAAATACATCAACCAACAGCAAGCGTGTTTAGGAGCAGCAAGGACAAAGAGCAACTAACACTGTGATCATATATAGAGAGGGAGCATTCCAAGACACCATCGGAACGCAGCATTTCTTCCACCCAACACTCTTGGCACATGGATGTTCTTAGTTCTCAAGCATCTCCATAAACAGGAAATAATAATCACTGACAATCACTGCAATGGCTCTTAAATTTTTTTGAATAGCTCTTAGTTGTGTGAAATATGTGAAAGTCTTCTTAAATTTTCTGATGATCCTCATTTGTGAATGAGGAGACAGAGAAAAGAGGGGTCTGATGGTGCTCCAGCACACCCGCTCACTCTGTCTCCCTGTCTCTCTGTCTCCTTGTTTCTGTCTGTCTGTGTCTGTGTCTGTCTGTCTGTCTCTCTCATGGACTCTACCCTGTATTATAGCTTCTTCACCTTGGGCCTCATTACACTTTTTTTTAAATTTTACTAAACAGGATTACAGAAGGCCATTTTAATACAGATATATAATATACTCAAATTGTACTCCCACCCACTCCTCACTATTCTTTACCCCACCTTGTCCTAACTTTCTTCATTCCTCAGTTTGTTTTGACGTCCATTATATATATATATATAGTCTAGGACTCACAGCTGAAAGAAAACAGGCAATGCTTTTCTGAGACTGGCTTAATCTGCTTATTATGATTATCTCCAATTTTGTGCAAATGACATGACTTTATTATTTTTTACAGGTGAAAAAGCCCCATCTAACTGTGTATATGTAGCATGTTTTCTTAACTTGTTCCTCTGTTGTGGGACACTGAGGTTGGTTGTACACCTTCGCTATTGTTAATAAGGTTGCAATTTGTAAGCATTAATGTCTCTGTAATATTTTGACTTGGATTCCTGGGTCATCTGTGTGGGTTGTATGAAAGCTCTAGTTTTGTGGGGAAATTCCATACTGTTTTCTATATGTGTAGAGTAGTTTAAATTCTATGAGAAGTGTCTAAAGATTCCCCATAGTCTGCATCCCTCACAATAGTTGCTCTTTGTTCTCTTGATGACCACCACTCTGAATGAGTGTTGTGTAATCTCAGTGCCTGTGGTGTTTGTATTTTTCTGATGGCCAGGGATTTTGAAACAGTTTCTTAGCAATGTGTGCTTCCTCATTCAAGAATTGACTTTCTTTTCATTAGTCAGTTTATTCATTATTATTATTTGCTTTGGTGTTCGGTTTTTGAATTCTTTGTATATTGTAGATATTAATCCTCTATCATATATATAGTCAGTAAGCATTTTCTACTAATATTTTATTCTTCATTATATGAATATACACTTTTCTCAACACCATTTGTTGAAGAGGTTGTCTTTTTGGCATCTTTGTAAAGTTGTACCTACATGGGTTTATTTCTGAGTCCTCTATTCTGTTCCTATGTGCCCATTTTTTCTGCATGTACTCTGCTGCCTTTATTACTATAGTTCTGTAATGTCACTTGAAGTTATGTATAATTATTCCTCCAACACTGTTCTTTGTGTTCTAGATAGTTTTGGCTACCAAGGATCTTTTGGGATTCTACACGAAATTTGTAATTGTGTTTTCCCCTATTTTTGTGAAGAAGGGCATTGGGATTTTGATGGGGATTGCACTGAATTGGTATATTGTTTTGTGCGTTGCCATAGTCACAATATTAATTCTTTCAATTCCTGACCTTGAGAGTTTTGTTTCTTTTTTAATCTATGGTTTTCTTTCATTTCTTTCCTTAGTGTTTTAAAGTGTTCATTATAAGGTTCTTTTACTTTCTTCACTATGTTTACTCTTAAGTGTTTGAATTTTTTGAGGTGATCATTATTGCAATTGTTTTTCTGATTTCTTTCATAATGTATTATTGATATGTAGGAAGGTTAGTGTCTTAACTTTTTTCTTCTTGATGGGTCAAAATATTGTAATAAAAGCAACTTAAGCAAGAAAGGTTCATCCTGGGTCACAGTTCAGGGTACAGTTCATCATAACAGGGAAGTCAAAGTGGCTGAAGCTTGAAGCATCTAGTCCCACTGCATTTGCAGTCAAGAAGTAAAAGATGACAAACTCATATGGCTGCTTAGTTTCTTTTCTCCATCACTAGATGTTGTCTTCCATGATTAACAAGGTTCCCCACCTCAGTCAATGTAACTGTCCTATTTATGGTTACTATTGATATGATGAAACACCATGACCAAAAGCAAGATGGTGAAGGGTTTATTTAGCTTGTGTTTCCATATTACAATTCATTATCGAAGAAGTCAGGACAGGAACTCAGACAGGACAGGAACCTGGAAGTAGAGGAGGCCGTGGAAAAGTGCTGCTTACTGGCTTAACCCTCATGGCTTACTCAGCCTGCTCCTTTGCTTTCCTTCCATCCCTCCCCTTCACCCCTTCCCTTTCCTTCCTTCCTTTCCTCCCTTCCTTCCGTCTGTCTTTCTTTCCTAAGCAACTTCAATTTCTTTTTATTATTAGTAAATTTATTTATTTATTCATTTTACATCCCAATTGCAGTCCTCTCCCTCCTCTCCTCCCAGTCCCACCCTGCCACCCTCTTCCCTCTTAGCCCCCTCCCCTGGTCCTCCCTGCTCCTCTCAGAAAAGGGGAGTCTCCTCCCCCCATATCAACCCACCCCCGGGGTGGTGCTACCTCTGGGCAGGTGGTCCTAGGTGGTGTAAGAAAGACTGAGCACTCCATAAAGTGAGTCATTAAGTACTCCTCCTGCCTAGTTTCTGCTTCAGATCCTGCCTCTAGGTGCTTGCTTAGGCTCCTCTAGGGGCATCACTCACTCAGGGGTGTGCTGTGATGGGTACATGTAAGCCAAACAAAGCCCTTTGTTCCTAAGCTGCTTTTAGTACGTGTTTTATCACAGCAACAGAGATACGAACTAGGAAAATCAAAGAGGGCAAATCTAGGAAGTTATTGGGTCCAGAAAGATTAGACTATTAACATTTTGGAGGTTTAGAAATAAAAAGTAAAAACAAGAAGGGCATGGGGAAGAGAGAAAGATGAAAAGATATAGGAATTAAAGTTGAAGTATCTAGTTTTGTGCATAAAAAGTTGTATAAGTACACAATAAGATACAGTAGTATAATATTTAAGTACACAATAGTATAAGCATACACATCATAAAACAACTGAAAAATATAAAATTAAAGTAATACAATTGTAAGATATTTCTCTAGTAGCAATTTTAAAAAGAAAAGAATTAAAAGTTGAAGGCTGAAAATTGTGAAAGAATAAAAGTACAATACAGTTAGTAAACATCGAACCTCTACTCTGATCTAGCCAATGGACAGGACATTCTCCACAGTTATGTGGAGAGCAGGGACTAACTCTAACATGAACTCTGGTGCCCCATATTTGATGACCTCCCCCTGGTGGGGAGGCCTGGTGGCACTCAAAGAAAGAATAAGCAGACTATCAAGATGAGACTTGATAGTCTCTGACCATAAAGTGGGGGAGGAGGTCCCTCCCCTGTCATAGACCTAGGGGAGGGGAATAGGGTGAAAGCAGGAGGGAGGGAGGAATGGGAGGATACAAGTGATGGTAAAACAATTGAGTTGTAATCTGAATAAATTAATAAAATAAAAATTTAAAAAAGAACAAAAGTAGCAGCATGAATTCAAAGTGTAGTAACAGTGCATTAGGTTTGGTTTGTTTTCCTTTAAATTGCATCACTCAGTATTTCTTCCTTTGTGAAATGGACTTTGAATTTTTTTCTCCCCCTATGTTTCACGTAGCAAACTGCACTGATGAAAGAAATGCATTTTGCAATAGCAGTTCAAAGCTATTAAACTGGATTTGTGTATGTATTGCCCCAGTGAGGTTTAGACTAATCATACTTTGGGTTGAACTTTGGATAAAACTGCACTGAGTTGAGACATATAGTTGTCAGTTTCCCACTTATGCTCTCTCAGGGTCAGCAGTACAATTTGGGGAGGGCAGGATGGAAATCCTTGGTGCAGGTTACCACTGACCTTCCAGCAGCCTGGAGAGGGAGTCTGCCTTTACCCCCCTGAACCCCACCTCAGCCCCTTCTTCCTTGTGTATGCAGAGCCTTGGCTATTGCATTTAAAGCAGTGCCAGGGTGGGGAGGGGTGCAGGGTGGAAGCCGCTTTAGGCAGCAGCCTCAGGAGGACCTTTACCTCACTTCCCAGAGACACCCCAGAGGGACCTTGCTTTCTGCTCATCGAGGATATGGAGGGTGCAGGCCCTGGCAGCTCTAGGCTTTGCTGCTGCTCCTCTCCCTTGGGCTGGTTCACAGCCCTGGTGTCTCTGGGAAGAAAGAGTGTAAAGCATTGTCTGGTGCTTTTCTTCTCTCATCTTCTCTGAAGCTTGTGCTCCATTTCAAAGTCATCTGCCATTGGGTGTCACCACCAGTGACGCAGCCAGTCTTTGATTGGTCAGCTCACTGTTCCTGCAGCGCCAGTGTGCAAGAGGAACCAGTTCTTGGCCATTCCTACTCATATCACCAGAACCACTCATCATGGATGCATGCAGTGTACAGTTCAAAGATGTGCATGCCTTTTTCTGCACAGGGCTCTTGCCTAGTTTGCTAAATGTGTTTGCAACTGTTGCCTCTTGCAGGAATAGAGACTGTTACGTCTTGTTCTGTTTTATCTCATCGGATCCTTTTTGACAGCTTACATGAAAGTCCTTCATCATGTTTTCACATGTGAAAGTCACCCCTGAATTTATCTATCCAGATCTTCATGGCGCGTCAAGCGTTAACAACGTGTCGAATCTGCAGTTGAGATCCAAAGATTTGCCGGGTGATGGGGAATGTACGGAGTGAAACAATACTACCTCGTCCTAACTAAAGCTTGCAAACAGTGGAGAAAACAACTTTAGACACTAAGAAACAGGTGTTTTACTGTGACTTATGGTAGGAGACATGAGATGAGAATAGGGCATTCTATCAAACAGGCAGCGCAGGAAAGTGGCCAGTTTGCTAAGAACCAGGAGATAGATGAGGACTGAAAACAGGTGTGTGGAGGGCTGTGATGTGGGGGAGTCTGACACCTCGGGGCACTGGGAACTCTGGGAGTGACTTGTGCTTTCCCCTCCTGTGGTTCCTCTTCACATCATATTGGCATTTCTGAAGCCAATGCCCAGAGAGAAATGCTAAGTACAAATTCAAGAAGACCAAACTGTCTCTTCCATGGTATCAGACCCCATAATCTCAGTGCAGATAAAGACAGGGGTGTGAACTTCATCTTGATTTTCTACAGGACCTGTATATTTTCTGTTTTAATAGAGCAATCATCTATGCTAGCTGAAGCAGAAAACTATGAAGCAAAGAATGTTTGAAGAGTCCAGATCTTTCACAGGAGCTGGATGGATGGCCAGAATATAGATACCTAGCCGTACAGAGACAAGTGGAACATGGCTGCCTGTTTTCATACTAAGTAAGATCCTGGTTAGTTGGTTTTCTTGTTGCTGGGACAAAATATCTGACAAATGTAATGGTTGGAAAGAAGGGGCCACAGTGTGAGGGCGCAGTCTGCCACAGCAGAGAAGACATGGTGACAGGAACTTAAGGCAGCTGTTCCCATTGTATCCAAAGTCAAGATGCAAAGTGAGTGGCTTCTGAGTCACTCGCTCTCTCCCTTTTATTCAGCCCAAGTCCACAGCCTGTGGAGAGATACGCCTCACATGTAGATTAGGGTGAGTCCTTCTACCTCAGTTGCCTCAGCCCAGATGATCTTGCTAACATCACCACGTGAAACAAGGAGCCAAAATACATAAGTTGATCGTCTCAGAAGTTTTGCTGTAGCACTAGAAAGCTGACTGGCTTCCCTTACACACATTTCCTGGTTTGGACCTTGAATCAGCTCCATGGATCCTGATTTGGATCTTGAACCAGAACCATGAGCAAAAAATACATCCCCTTTCTTTACAAATATCCCAGTACTTGTGTGATCATCAAGAGAAAGAAGAGCTTTCGTTCGATTGATTTGTTGTTGTTATTTTTGCTACACCATTTAAAATGCAAGAACAAAGAGACAAAAATATCAGAGCATGCAACATATGAGTAATAACATGTGGGCTGGTGATGTACATGTAACTCCATGTACATCATCTCCGTAGCAAGTGCTTTGGTGCATTGCTTTCCTCCTTGCTATGAAAAAAATAACCAAAATAGGTAGTATAAGGAAGGATGACTATTTTGGTTCACAGTTACAAGGTAGAGTCATCCACTGTGGGAAGAAAGTCACAGTAGCAGGAGCTTGAGGCAGCTGGCCACCACGTGTTCAAAGTCAGGAAGTAGTGGAGCAATGAGTACTTGTGCTTGGTGAATTCTTGCTTTCTCCTTTTTGCTCAGTCCTGAACCCTAGCCCGTAGGAAATGATGGTGCCTACATTTAGAGACTCTGCCCATCTCAACAGCTTCTCTAGATGATCCCTCACAGACAAACTCAAATTTTGTTTTCATGTTGCCTCTAAATTCTGTTGACCTGACAATGAGGATTAGCCAGCCCACCTGATGTTCTACTTTCCTTTCTGCAGCTGTGATAAAACACTCTGGCCAAAAGCAGTCTGGGGAGGAAGGAGTTCATTTGGTTTACACTCTCAGGTCTCAATCCATCACCATGAGAGGTAAGGGCAGGAAGTCAGAGCAGGAACTCAAGGAAGGAACCTGGATGCAGGAACCATGAAGGAATGCTGTGGCTTGCCTTCTGGCTCACACACACAGGCTTGGGTTAAGCAAGCTGTATTATACATCCTGTAAAAGATGGCACATCCCATAGGGCATGAGACCCTCCCAATAACCAATCAAGTCAGTTCCTCATAGATATGGCCACAGGCTAATCTAATGTGGGAAATCCCTCAATTGAGACTCCTTCAAATGACTATAGGTCACATCAAGTTGACAGTTGAAGTTAACTAGGACATCTTGATTCCATGGGGAAACACACACACACACACACACACACACACACACACACACACACACACACACACATGCATGCACATAATATACTACTCACTTATATGTAAAACATTACATATATTTATGTGTATACATGGATATGTTGTGTGTGTCTCTATCATCATCTGTTTTCTATCAAAATTGAGAAGCAGAAAGGTGAGTCTTGCTTTGTGAAGCACCTATAAGAGCTGTGTTCTTTTGAAAGCTATGTGATACCTCATCACAGTTACCTCAGTTTTTATGGAGCAGGACCAAATAGGGCAATGGTTTGGTATGCAAAAGTTTTAATTAGCATAATTACACAAATGTATAAATATACATATACATTAAGCAGGAACAAGACACAGAAGCAATCACACGCTCAAATCATTCAAAATAATCAATTTGATAAAGACTACGGCCCTTGACCTCACACAAGCAGGACAATGTGTAAGGCTTGAAAGAGCATATATATCCCCAGGCTCAAGTATATGAGCAGGCTTCATTAACATAACTTTAGAGAGCTCTTTGAGTTACTGCTTGACATTCTGAATTCTGAATGCATGAATGTGCTCTAATTTCATTGTCTTAAATCACTCAGCAATTTCTAGCATGAAATTAGGATATGATAATGACTGTGATTTATTAAAACTGAATTAATAAGCAAATTATGAGCATATTGTGCCTATTTTAATCTATTGGTGGTTTTTCCATGATTTTAGTTGTACACATTTCATATTTAAACAGCTTTAATGGGGTTTTAGTTCAGAGTCAAAGTAATTGTTACTTTTAAAGTCTGACAACCATCCACAGGGGTTCACAGGATGCTTTCTCAGCTAACGGCCCTTGTTAGAAAGACTGACAAGCACGTGTGATCCACAAGACATGCTTAGCACAAGGAGAGACCTGGAGCAGAGGATAGGGCTCCTCCATGTTGTTCTCTGGCATCCACGTGGGCCATGGCACATGTGTGCTCCTGTAGAGACACACAGACTGGGAGCCAGAAACATACATGCATGCATGCTCCTATAGAGACACACAGACTGAGAGCTGGAAACATACATGCATGCACACATGCTCACATATGTGTGCACGTGTGCACATGCACACATACACACACACACACACACACACACACACACACCCCTACACTAGTCATGCAAGCACAACTCAACACTGCTGCTCACAACATAACAAAACAACCTACATGTACTTGTGTTTGGACCAAATGATAAACTTCTGCCAATTGTCTGACATTTAAAAGTCATTCTCTACCCCATGCTCATTTGGTCAGAAGCCTTTTTTTTATGAGATACAACTAAAACAGAATTGAAAAATCAAGTTTGGTTTGATTGATACCCAGAAATTAGTGTTGTATCACAATTTGACAAGAGAAATGAAGTAGAAATTTATTGATTATGAAGAAAAAAAAAACCCAAACCAAAAAGGTGAACTATCTCATCAAGGAGACAGAAATTGCAGTTTCACACGCATTTTGGAGTAACTCGAAATATATAACTTGAATATTAGATGAAAATACCAGGTTGAGGTAATATATCTATCTATAGGCAGAGTATTGTTCTTACATGTCTACCTGTCACTGAAACCACCCTGCCTTCTCCATACTGTCACCCATGAAGAATAATTCATTGCTATTATTCATCTCATCATAGCCATTCTGTAATAAGAGCAACCAAAATGCTGAAATGCTGTAACCTGTTGCTAGGATCCTACGGCCCTGGCTGAGGGCAGCAGGTGTGACTCGGTAACAATATCATTGAGGAGGCAACAACATCACCTTCTGTGTACAGATATCTTCACCTCTTACAGCAGAAGAAAATAGAATTTGACTCAAAAAGTCTGGAGGTCACAGAATGACAGAAAGACCTAACTTTGTCTCTGCTTGGGCATTTTCTGCTGTGCTGATGTAGAACAGCACATCCCTGATGCTGTTCAAAACACTGACATATTTCTACAGTCAGCGTGACCTCTACTGCCAGGAGAGGAAGCTTCATGGCTGTGGGAGGGCTGCACTGCATCTCCTCATCTGGAAGTGACAGGTCAGATGAAATAACCACCCCTGCCCTTAAATTTCTAGGTCTAAGTCAGTGACTTGAGTGTAGACAAGACATCTCAAATCTGGAAGGTAAGTTACTAAGGATGCACAAATTATAAGCTTTTAAGATTCACACATAAGTTTGGGCTGAGAAACCATATTTGCAGTAAGATGCTATTTAAAGTGTTGCCATTCAGCACTAAATAGCATTACAGCTATATGTGTGTAGCTGCTGTGACAATAACAAATTGTCAGATTAAGTTTTTAAAATGATGAATTATGGTTCTTTTGGCTCAGTCAAAAATGCCATGTTAACGCCAGATCTTATCCACTCAAAGTTTCACGACATTCAATATGGCTAGTGGGCTCTTCCTTTTTTCTAACATTCCCTTTCTCTTCTCTGTGGGGTGAGTTCTAGCTGCCTTTTTTTTTCTTAAACACTTCTGCCATCTCCTGTTTGAGTTTCCTTCTTCCTCTATGTTTTTCCCTGTTCAACCAGCACCTTCTAAGGCTTTCTTCCCCAATACAATCTGTGATTGATCTTCTATACTCACAGGGTACAAAGTGCCACAATTTGACAAACTCTAGCATGGATCTCTACGTTGAGCTGCAGAGGCAGGAACTGATGCACAGAGCACAGAGGAATGCCTCTTACTGACTCGTTCCCATGGATTACTCAGATTGCTTTTTTATCCCATCCAGGACCACTTGTCCAGGGAATGACAACACCTACAGTGAGTTGTGCCCTCTGACCTCAACATTAATCAGGAAAATGCCCCACAGGCACACACCTAGGGCAACCAGATGAGCACACTTCCTTAACTGAGATTCCTTCTTCCTAGGTCACTCTGGTTTGTGTCAAGTGGACTAAAACTAAGCAGCACATTTGCGCATCGCACCCAGGAAGTTTCGCACTGACCTTGTTATCTTCTTCTCCGACAGCCTTATCTTCTGTTTTTACCCCTTCACTTGAGAACATGTCAACAATGTTCACAAACTGAGACCAGATACTCTTGGAAAGAGTCGGCTTACAATTCTGCCCTTGTGTATGCACACACACAACAAACAATCCCTTCAGATAATAAATTGCATTCCCAGTTGAAGCAGGGGTAAGATGCAAGGTGTGGGGGATGGGAAAGTGGGGGTGGGGTGGGGCTGAGGCAAACCTGAAGATTCAGACTAGTCAAAGGGAGTAATGAATGCTTAACTCTAGCTACTTAGAGCCCTGCTGGCTTTACAAACTCACTCTGCCCAAATGTGGTCTTCTGTCAAGTCATAAGGAAAAAAAAAAAAAAAAAAAGGACTTCAGTGCGGAATGTCTGGATATTTAGTGTTCATAGTCAAATATGCAACAAAACACCATGAACAAAAACTATATCCTTGAAGGGTTGCTATTATTTTGCAGTTTCTATTTTAGATAGATGTTAGTTTACTTGAGAACATAATTTTAAAATTATTAAAATTTTCTAGTCAGGAGCTGAAAGCATAAGGCTATTGTGTAATTCAAATGCTGATTTCTGTACCCTCATATCTGGTTACAATCCTCGCTCTGAGATTTTCCTGATTCAGTGTTGTGTAAACACTGCTGAGCTGTCCCTTAGCATGCCAATAAAACACCTTACAGCCAATCATTGAACAGGGGAGAGAATAGGGCTGGACTTCCTGCCAGCCAAGGGAGGAGGAGTTAGAGGAGGAAGTAGGGGATTCAGCTACTGGCAGAGGTGCAGGAGAGATTAAGAAGATTCAGCTGGAGCAAAGAACTAAAAAGCACTTAACTTGGGGACTTTGGCAAAGATGGAGTTAGGATAACACAGAGGGTTGGGAACAGACTTAAAGTGCTCAAGATTGTATTATAAAGCTTTATAACCAAATATAAGAGTTTCAATTATTTGTGTGATAGCCAGGTTAAGAAATAAAATAAGAGAAAAAAAAACAGTTATATAAAAATAACTGTAATAAGAAGTCAATTTTTCTAGTAACTATTTGTATAAAAAATCAAAATACATATTGCTTTATCTTTATTATATATATACACACAAACATATGTATGTATATACATATATAATTACACTATGTAGAACCTTCAAGAGAGTAAAAATATTTTCCTGACTAATTGCTTTCAGACTAATTAGTCAGATAAAATATTTTATCAAAAAAATGGGTCAGGTTACAAATTGATCATAATGTGAATTGCTTGCTGTGATATTCAATAATATTAAATCTGGTGTTGTATGTTGGAATGTATGAAGGCAAATTGTATAGAGTAGTGGTTCTCAACCTTCCTAAAGCTGCAATCCTTTAACAGTTCCTCATGTTGTGGTGACCCTCAACCATAAAATTATTTTCATAGCTACTTCATAACTGCAATTTTGCCTTGGTTATGAATTATAGTGTAAATATTTTTTTTCTGGCGGTCTTAGATGACCCCTGTGAAAGGATCACTTAAGCCTTAAAGGGGTCGTGACCCACAGGTTGAGAACCATTCATATAGGTGGACGGCAGAAATTCTGGAGGTTCTGTTGGTATTTGGAGTATCCCCAAATAATACATTTGTTTGTGGATAATCGTTTCAATTTGTTCCACACTGTATCCTATTATATGTAGTAGAGTGAATACCTATTTTCATGATGCTTATTATATTTTCAAGATTGCAAGACTTATTTTTAAAACAAGTAAGAAAAATGGCGATAATTTTATAAAATAGTTATCTTATTTTTAAGCACTATTTGATTTGTTTGACCAGATTTGAGGAAATTCACATACAAAACCTTATTTCATTTTCTTTCCATTATGAAACTTTCATATTCTGAATAATTTTTTTCTCCACATGCCTAAATATACAATTCCATCATGTGTTTTGAGTACAAAGTGAGGATGTTGAAGAAGCTGGAGAAAGGATTATTAGGAGAAAAAAAGCTGAAATCATCTGCCCAGAGATATGAGTACATTGGTTGGTGTTTGGTGTTCCCTGCAAATGTGAGGATTGAAAGGAAGTGTTAGCTATTCACTTAAGAACAAAGAAGAGGTGTTTCTCTAGCTGCAAATAATATTTTTAGTCATGTTTTCCCCTGCTAGTTCCTGATTTTCTTCTATTAAAAAGAGATATCAGAGTAGCTTTATTGTGTTTCTGCAAAAAAGCAGGCACTGGTGGTCTCCAGTGTATCAGACTGTAGTGTCTGATTGTTGTTTTAATTATACTAGAGTGAGAAGAGCAAAAATTGTTTCCCCATGGAGGAACAATTAACAGCAAATGATCAGCCCTGAAAACATACATACAGGTAACATTGTTCAGAGTGAGAAGGTGGTATTCACACATGTCTGCATCATACATGTCTGCATTTAGCAGCAAAGGGAAAAGAGGACATAAAATTGAAAGAACAAGATATGTACATAGGTTGGTTTGGAGGGAAGAAAAAGAAGGGGGAAATTATGCAATTGTATTATCATCTCAAAATTTAAAAATTTGAGATGAATTATGAATAAGATTCTTGTCAAACTATCAAACTACACGCATAAGACCTTCCTGTTCGGGGCACACTGTAAGCCTGTCTGGATGAGTAAGTGGCTCTAATGAGCATAGTCATGAAGATCATATACTCACCAATAAGGTACATGCCAATCCAGTCCCCAGCATCCACTTCTTCCTTGATGTCCCAGTGGATCACCAAATCCTGGGAGTGCCCGATAGAATAGTAGGAGCTGCTGACCATGAGCGTGGAGCGGCTGTCTGACGTGACCAGGTCAGTGTCACTGGTGGAGCGAGGGATGGTGATGCCATCATGGGCGCCATTCCTGATGTCTATGTTGTGGAACTGGTCTGGGTTATAGCTGTAGCGGAGGGGCTCTTTGCACCGGCGTCGGCTCTGGGAGTTTCTAGATGGAGACGCCATGGCAGCCAGGCCTAAAAACCTGTTCTGGTACAGGTTCTGCGGGAGAATGGAGACATTGAACAGGGTCAAGAGAAACCAGCAACTTCTGTCACATCCTGACAAATGCGGGAAGCAAACTGCGAGGGAGCTGCCCTTCTGAGCGTTGTGAAGCCGAATGAACAGCATTATTTCAGGAGAAAGGCCTTTTCCTTGCATTCACACAGGAACACGGCACCTCTCTGCTCGTGCCCGCCTCGAACTTCTCACCCCTTCAGCTCCCTCCAACCTAACCGATTCTAGAAGGAGTGGACTGCCAGGAGAAGCCTTGCTCCGGAAGAAGCGACTTTTCCTGTCTTCTCTAGCATCAGTTTGGTTCAAATTTTATCCCTTTTTAGGATAAATTATGATTTTCTTCATTTAACATATCAGTCATTTGGGATGCATTCAATCTCTTCAGAGTCCTCTCTCTCTCTCTCTCTCTCTCTCTCTCTCTCTCTCTCTCTCTCTCTCTCTCTCTCTCTCTCTCTCTCTCTCTCTCTCTAACCTGCCAAGAGCGGCTTGCCCAGGGACCTAGGAGTGGAGACCACGCGACTTGCTTGACAAGGATCTGAGCTTGAGGTCTCCTCCAGATGACCTCGAATGCACGGGAGTTGAGTAGCCTGACAAAGACCCGATCCCTGCTGAGCCCCGCGAGCTCAGGAGCTGTTGAGACGCCACCTGTTACTTTCATGATGATTGCTTTCCCTCTGCTCTCCTCTCTCCTGATCTTGATGGACTCCCCTTCCCCTGTTCTTGGTTCTCCAAAAATCACTGGGCACAGAAAATTAGCTGTTCTGCCAATATCAAGTACCAATACCTGGCCAGCAATGCGTGCTTAAGGGTAAGAGTGTCTCAGATGTGGAAGCAACATTAACTTGGGAAAAATGCAGAAATTGTTCCTTACTAAGTTTTTCAATGGTTTGTGATTTACAAATGGCATATCAAAAGCATGAAGCATCGAGGAAAGAAATTCCCAGGGTTGAACCTTTGATTAAGCAAAAGGAAAAAAAGAAATGCCTGTGGCTTGGAACTTTAAAGAAAAGGCTTGGGTGGATTCTGGGCAAGGCATAAACTGAGAGTGGAGTGGTGAGCAAAGCAGCGTGGGTTAATGATTTGACTCTTATGGAAAGATTGGTTGCCATGGATAGCAGACCTTGGACTTGTCGTACTAAAGAAGAAAAGATTAGGATTCTTCTTAAAGAACATATTAGAGCTGAAGCACTTAGGGATGCAGCTACACTTTGCTGTACTCAAGGATTCTGTAAAAGATGCTTAGCTAGGCATCAAGATGAGCTTGAAAAATTACCTGGAAGTGATGTCCAGTAAATCTATACAAAAACGGCCTAAGAGTACTAATGTTTAGTTGAAAGGAAACTGCAAAGGCTGTGCCCTTTGGCCAAAATCAAAACTGACTGAAGAGTTCAAACATGGAAGTTAATAAGAAAGAAAATGAGATGCTTGCTTTGGGGGTTAGTGGGGAGATAGACACGGGACTTGCTTCTGTTTCCTTAAGTTTAGATGAGGTTGAAATTCTGTAGAGTTTTACACAGCTATCATGTGAAATAACTGACTTTACTTCCTTAAAGCCTTTTTGACTTTACCTCCTTAAAAAACTAAAGAACTGAGGTTTGTGTTCTGTGGTATGACTGCTTGTATGCTTGCATGCCTGCCTGCTAGCAGCTGCCATGTACACTGTCTGCCAGTTTGCATCAGAAGTCTGACTTGAGAATTGATTTCGCGCCGCTCCTGTTCATCCCTGCTTCAAGGACCCTCACAACATCTGAAAGTGCTATGGCTGGTCCCCACATTAACCCCTTGACTCTATGGCATGTTTCTGGCTCTCTGAAATATCTATTAAGGATTTTGTGATTCTAGTAATTTTTGAACACCACAATTGTTGATCAGATTCAATCTCAGATGACTATCTTATTTGAACTGATATTATTGTAGAAAGCATTGCAGCTGCTTTTCTTTGTTACTGTTTACAGCATTGGGTGTTTAAAATTAGCTGACATGGAAGGTCACCATCACACAGAACCTGCGTAGGGACTCACATTCAAAACAAGGAAGGATGACTCTGAGTTCATCGATAATGCTAAGATTAGATTCACATGATCATTTTGGGGATTTTGGCTTTCCATGTTCTGCAACCAATAGCATGTTTGCTTTTCACAGAAAAGGCCCAAGAGAAGCATTAAACTGTCTATTTAGACTCCAGAGATTGTACCTTATTATCCCTACTGATTAAGTGAGAGTTAATGATAATTTATGTTTCAATCATAAGGACCAGACCCTAGTGCTAGTTTACTCTTCAAATTATGTGAGTCTTCAGCTTACACACATTTAGATGCACCAATAATATCAACTAATATCATGGAAATTGAAAACTACATGGACTTGAATGACCAGTCAAATGAGAAATTATGAACTTAACCAAATAACCATCTTGAGCACGTGATCCTCCTGGATCTTATTTTCTTTAATTATGAATGCGCTGCTGTCTGCAGAATAAAGGCTCAACAAATAATCACTACAAAAGTAAACCCTGGCTCACTTTAGGACAAGAGGACCAGCTAGAATGCAATGTATGTGGGGGACTATGCTACTGGCCTGGTGACCTCTCCCATGACCCCACAGCACTGGCAATTACATTTTTTCTGTATGTATCCTAAAGCCATCCTGTTCATGGCCCTATAGATTTCTATAGGGACTTAAAATTGCAGGCATTGGCCTATGTGAATGTTCTCTATATCAGCTTTCAGGAGTAAGGCTCCCTTCTAAGGTTTGATATCTGGCTGGATATTTTTGTGTTAGTGTTGAGGAAGCTGAGGATTTTATGTTTTTTGTCTGACAGTTTTCTTCTTTTCATGTGTATGTTCATGAATATGTATTTATTATGTATACTGGGACTAGGTGTGCACATATGTGTATATGCATGGATGCAGAGGCCTGTTGCTGCTGGTGGTAATCTTCTTGGATCACTTTCCTGCTTCTTCATATCAGGTCTGTCAGTCAAACCCAGCATTTGCCGACTTGGCCAGGTTGCTGCAGGGGCTGTCTGCCTTTGCCTTCATAGGTTGAAATTACAAGCAAGCCATAGGTGGGTGCTGACAATCTGAACTCTGGTCCTCTCTCTTGCATGGCAAGCACTCTAACTGCTGAGCAATCTCTTCAGACCAGAGAAAGGTGTGTGTGTGTGTGTGTGTGTGTGTGTGTGTGTGTGTGTGTGTGCACATGTGTATGCTTGCGTGTGTATGTGCACGCATGTGTGTGCCTTTCATTTGTTATAAAGTTCGTTACTGGCGCTGTCTGCTGTGTGAGATTTTCCTGCCTTCTCATTCTTTTTTATTTTTTATTTTTTTGCCTTCTCATTCTTTACTTGGCAGAAAACAATAAACCAGCTCAAGAGCCCTCGCTGGTGCCATTTTCATGTGAATCTCAAACAGGCCCTCAAAAGATTGCAAAGCATTTCTCTTTTGTTCAGATGTAAATTTTGTTGCTATCATTTAGAGAAGTCCCGTAAAGAATAAGCAGTTCTCTTGAAATTGACAAATTACACCAGTAATAATGGTTTACATGGTGAGAACAAAGGCATAGATGGAAACATTGTTGAAAAAGGTGTTTGCCAGTTAATACTGAGTTGCAATATGTCATCTGAAAGTCAACCTAAAGATGGTTCTAGAAGACTATACTCTCCCACCCACTGAGGCTTCTCCACCATCCATGGAGGAGTTAGTGCCAGTAGGTGATCATTTCACAGTGTTATAAATATGGCAGCTGTAAAAATGGTTTTCAATACTCACTCATTCACCCTGCAGGTGGGATGTGCACTCTCCTTAGTAGTGTACTCCAGCTCAAAATCTGCTATACAGTCCCTTTGTATCTCCTTCCATTTTTAAGAGAGTGGCTGGGCTTCCCGGCCAGCGACCCCACACTCCAGCAAAGACTCATATTGGTGATGTTTGTGGCTTCTCTTACTACTCCCCTCCTGTGAGGCTTTCGTCTCTTTAGTGCTGTGTGTTTTATGTCCTGGAATAGTAACATAACACTTTTGGGGGTTTTGTTTGTTTGTTTGTTTTTGTTTTGTTTTAGTCTTTACAATTCTAGTTGAAATATTATTTTAATCAAAATATCCTTTCTAGGGAAAAAATGGTTTATTGTGCCTTATACAAATAAAATCCAGAAAGATGAAAGAAAGGAGACTAAACAGAAAACTGTATTTCATCATGCCCTAAACAGGTGTTCTCAATGAAAGATTCACAATAAATGAGTCTTTTTAATTGTGCTTTCCTGTTTTGCTGATATGTAGTTGGCAGAATTCTGAGAGTTGATTGTATAGAGGCTATTATTTGGCATATATGTCTTTTGTGAACCAAATTAGGCAAGACACGTTTGCCTAATTACTAATTACTACCTACTCCTAGCTACTCTTTTAAATACCCATCACCTCACGAAGTTAGCCTTTTAAGCTTTGTTTTGTTTAAACAAAGAAAGTTAATTCTTGAATGCGCTGATGGCCTCACACTGAGTTCCTTTGTGATCAGGCTTTTCCTAGGCACCCTCAATTGTTCCCAGAACACTATGGACTTAAGAGCTGAAAGAACTCAGTCATCTTTCATTTCTAAAGTGTGGGGGACAGATGGAGTTCTACTCTGTTTTGAAATAGCTATGGTTAAAGACTGCATACTGCCTGCAGCAAGATACCACTGTTTGACAACCCTGGACTTCAGCCTAATCTCTATGGAAACATATCCTCCGACATAGGAGATTTTCTTTATTTTCTCAGGAAAAAAAAAAAAGCCCAAAAGCCCAATCCTCTGAATGAAAGAATCATGTATAACTGAATTGCTCCCAGACTTTTCTCCATTGCACTAAAACACTCATTTCTGTTAAGTGAAATCAAACCCTGACAAGATTATAAGAATATCTTAATTTTCCAAGCACTAGTTTCCAGTTTGGTAGTAAGCCAAACACTGATGTTAACTGACCTTCAGGAAAACATGTCCAATGAAAGCAAACTAGACATATTTTTATATTGTTCAGATTTTTTTGTTTACTATGATTTACCATAGTAGATGTGATATTTTGCACCACTAAAATCAAAACTCTCTGAAACGAGATGAGCTATTCAAGCAGAAATACATCACATGTAGAAAAAAACATATTATGTATCAGTATTTTTAAGAATGGAGGGGGACAAAAGGCTCTCCTCTTGTAGTTTCTATCTGAGAATCACTAATAGATTCTTTGTTTTTGAATTAGGCTGTGAGTGAATGCCATCTCACAAAAATAGTGGAACAAAATACAGAGAAAAGTTAGTCTTTTAAGAATGTCTCCAAAAATTAAAAATCACAAGTGGAAAAGAAATAATGAAGGAAACAATGAAAATATATAAGATGGAGTTATTCAGTTGTATGAGAGATAGAAGGATGCTTTTCATTCATAAGCAGAAGCTATTTTACTCAAGGTGACTGCTGGAACATTCTTATACTGTGTCTAGTTTCCGCCATGCCTGCTGTCAGGGTGGGGTGGGGTGGGGGGTAATGGCGACTTAAAAGAAACTCAGAAGTTGTGCTTTTCTACTAAGGATCTCAGATAATTCCAATAAAAGAAATGTATAGAGTATCCGATAAGATAGAAGAAGGGTCAGAATAAGCTAAAACAAAACAACAACAACAACAAAGGAGAAAGGTTCAATTCCTAAGAGAAAGAAAGAAGAAGCCCTTCAGAAGTCACAAAGGCCTTTGCACTTGGAGGTGCAAAGAAGATGGGCTGAGAGAAAAGGAGCCAAGCTTTAGCCACATGGCTGCCTGTTGGTTGAGAGAAAGCAAATGTCTTCTACAAAAGGTAACTCAGATGGCCATTATGAAAAGAAACTGGCAGTGCCCGTTGCCCACTCAACTCACAAGGCTCAATAGCGGTTGCAGCTTAGGATGATACTGCTCTATACTTTGTCATTTGTCGCTGTGTTACTTGAAGTGCAAGGGAAGAATGATATCTTAAGGGAGAGTCTATCTTCTGAAACTGAGCTATACTGGGAGCCTGAGAACGACTACAAGACAGGAAGCCTGAATTTATTCTTCCACATTTGCATGGTAAAAGGCAGCCCTGGAAGGAGTTAGGCAAGGGAGAGGTAAAGACCAAAAAACAAACAAACAAACAAACAAACAAACAAAAAAACAAAAAAACCCCAAACCAAACAAACAAAAAACCAAACAAGCAAAAAACAAAAACAAACAAACAAACCCACAAGCCACAGGTGGCTCAATTCAAGCATGGAGTGTTGGGGTCTAAGGGGAAAGGCAGCCTACTCTCTCTGGCCAGGAATGGAGCTCCACTGAGAACAGCTCTGGGGTCTGCTAACACTGAGCTGGAGGTCACTAGGCTGAAAACCTCAGAGGCAAGCTACCTACTTCTCACTGCTGAAGGTCCCACAGCCCACTTGCCACACATAGCTGCAGCTCTCCAGCAGAAGGACTTATATCCTTGAGATTTATAGCCTTGAGAGTATAAGACAGGCCCTCTGTCCACACAGTTCTATGTGCTATGGTTGTTTCCTAAAGGTTTTAAAAAAGAGAATGGTGATTTCTTAGAAATTATCACAGATAGTTGTGAGCTGAACTTGGGTCCTCTACAAGAGCAGTGTGTGGTTTTAGCCACTGAGGTCTCTCTAGCCCAAGTTTCCTACACTCAAAATACTTGGGAGACACACCAGTTAGAACACTAGTCTTGCCAGATGGTAAAAGCTGGGACCTTTCGGAGGATAAAGAACCTGGCTAGCTCACAGAATCTGAAGCTAACTGTTGTGCAATAAAACAAACAAAAGCAAAGTGGAAAGCATCCTCAATAAATTTGACTAAGCACAAGAAGGAATATGAGAGATGGAGGTCAAGGTTAAGAAATACCACATTTAAACATCAATAAGGAAAGAATTTAAAAATTGGCATGACTGTTCATTCATCTGTGAGTCTTGGGATATGGCCAAGAGACTGAAGGAGCTGAGGTAATCAATAGCACAAAGAATCTGTTTAAGGAGATATATAACCCCAAATTCCCCAAATCTGGGGAAAGAAATGAAAATACAAATGCAGGAAGAACCCTGAGCAATGGACTCCATGTTCTAAAGATCATATATTCCAATTCAGACTAGCTTACTTAGAAAAAGAACCTGCCATAGTTGAAGGAAAGGAGAAAAGCCTTCAGACACACACACACACACACACATACACACACACACACACACACACACACACACATATATACATATATATGATGCATACATATTTTAGCATATATACATATATACACACATCTATTCTTTTATATGTATACATAAAATTCTTTATGCATACATAAAGCTCTTTTAGCATATACATATATATGCATACATATGTATATGCTAAAAGAATTAATATACACTAAGGCCTTTGTATAGAGAATAATAGAAAAAGTACTTCAGACTGGAGAGAGGAATAAGCATAGCCAGGAGACTAGAGAGAGAAAACAAATGAAACTCGTGATTATTGAAACATAAAATATGACTAAGACAAAAACAGCAAAATGGAGAGAGAGAGAGAGAGAGAGAGAGGAGAGAGAGAGAGAGAGAGAGGAGAGAGAGAGAGAGAGGGAGAGAACATACCACACATCTTTCAATAATAAATTAAATATTAATGGTCTCAAATTCTCAACCCAAAGACACAGGTGATTTAAATCGATTAAGAACAAAATACATGGGCTGGAGAGATGGCTCAGTGGTTAAGAGCGCCACCTGCTCTTCCAGAGGTCCTGAGTTCAATTCCCAGCAACCACATGGTGGCTCACAACCATCTAATGTAATCTGATACCCTCTTCTGCAGAAAAAGCACTCATATGCAATAAATAAAGTAAATAAATCTTTAAAAAAAAAGAACAAAATACATAGTGAAACCAAATTTTAAAAAGTCTATGCACAAAACCCAGTCCTACAGAAGATGCTAGAAGGAAAACTCCAACCCAAGGAAGTTAGTGACACTCAAGAAAACACAGAATATAACTCCACTACAGCAAAACTAAAAGAAAAGCACAGAAACACACTACCAACACCAACGTCAGAATAAAAGAAACTAGCAATCATTGGCTATTAATATCTCTCAACATAAGTGGACTCAACTCTCCAATAAAAAGATACAGGCTAACAGAATGAATGTATAAACAGGGCCCAACATTCTGTTGCATATGAGAAACACACCTCAGCAGCAAAAATAGACATTACCTCAGAGTAAAGGGCTGGAAAAACGTTTTCCAAGCAAATGGACCCAAGAAGCAAGCTGGAGTAGTCATCCTAAAATCTAATAAAATAGACTTTTAACAAAAATTAATCAAAAGAGATGGGGAAGGACACTTCATACTCACCAAAAAAATAGCTACACCAAGAGGACATCTCAATCCTGAACATCTATGCCCAGATACAAAGGCATCCACATTTGTAAAATAAACATTATTAAAGCTTAAATCACACACCTATCTCTACACACTAATAGAGGGAGACTTCAACACGCTACTTTTACCAATAAACAGATCACTGAAACAGAAACTAAATAGAGAAATAATGACACTAACAAATGTCATGAATCAAATGGACCTAATAGATATCCACAAAACTTTTCACGCAAACACAAAAGAATATACCGTCTTTGCAGCACCACATGGAACCTTCTCCAAAATTGACCATATAGTCAGTCACAAAGTGAACTTCAACTGATACAAGAAAAACGTATTAACCCATTGTACTTTATCAGATCACCATGGACTAAAGCTGGACTTCAACAACAACAAAAATAACAAAAACATACACATACATGGAAACTGAACAACTCCTACTCAATGACCACTGAGTCAGGGAAGAAATTTTTAAAAAATTAAAGGCTTCCTAAAATTCAATAAAAATGAAGGCACAGCATACCCAAACTTATGGGACAAAATGAAAGCAGTGCTAAGAGGAAAGTTGGTAGCACTGAGTGCCTTCATAAAGAAATTGGAGAGATCTCATACTTAGCAACCAACAGCTCACCTGAAAGCTTTAGAAAAAAGAGGCAAACATATCCATGAGAAGTAGGGGCAGGAAATAATCAAACTCAGGGTTGAAATCATTAAATTAAAAACAAAGAGAACAATACAAAGGATCTATTAAACCAAGAGCTGGTTCTTTGAGAAAATCAGCAAGAGAGACAAACCCTTAGCCAAACTAATGAAAAAGCAGAGAGACAGTATCCAAACCAACAAAATCAGAAAGGAAAAGGGAGACATAACTACAGACACTGAGGAAATCCAAAGAATCATTAGGTCTTACTGCAAAAGCGTATATGCCACAAAATTGGAAAATATAAATGAAATGGACAGTTTTCTTGATATATACCACTTACCAAAGTTAAATCAAAATCAAGTAAACAAGTTAAATAGTCCTATAACCCCTAAGGTAATAAAAGCAGTTATTAAGAGTCTTCCATGCCAAAACCAAGAAAAACAAACAAACAAACAAAACCAACAACAATAAAACAAAAATGGCAAAGCACAGGGCCGGATGGTTTCAGTGCAGACTTTCAATGAAGAACTAATACCAATACTCTTTAAACTCTTCCACAAAATAGAAACAGAAGGAACATTGCCAAACTAATTTTATAAAATTATAGTCTACAGTCACCTTGATACCTAAAGCATACAAAAAACCAACAAAGAGGGAGAATTTCAGACCAATTTTCTTTATGAACATTGATGCAAAAAAATCAACAATATCTTTGCAAACTGAATCCAAGAACACATAAAAAATATCATCCACCATGATTAAGTATGATTCATCCCAGTTATGCAGGGGTGGCTCAATATATTAAAATCTATCACGTAATCCACCATATAAATAAACTAAAAGAAAAAAATGATTATCTCATTAGATGTGGAAAAGCATTTGATAAAATTCAACATCCATTCATGTTAAAAGTCTTGGCGAGATCAGGGATACACAGCACATATCTAAACACAATAAAGGCAATATACAGCAAGCCGATAGCCAACATCAAATTAAATGGAGAGAAAGTTAAAGCAATCCCATTGAAAACAGGGACAAGACAAGGCTGCCCACTCTCACCATATCTATTCAAAATAGTACTTGAAGTCCTAGCCAGAGCAATACCACAACTAAAGGAGATCAAGGATATACAAATTAGAAAGGAAGGAGTCAAAGTATCACATGATATTATACATGAGTGACTCCCCCAAATTCTACTAGTGAACTTCTACAGCTGATAAACACCTCCAGCAAAGTGACTGGATACAAAATTAATTTTTAAAAAATCAGTAGCTTTCCTGTATACAAATGATAAGTGGGCTGAGAAAGAAGTTGGAGAAACTATACCCTTCACAATAGCCACAAATAATATAGCTTCTGTAACTCTAGCCAAGCAAGTCAAAGAAGTTTAAGTCTCGGAATAAAAAAATTGAAGAAGATATCAGAAGGTTAAAATACGTCCCAGGGTTCTGGCTTTACAGTCAAAGATACAAGAAAGAAGTTATGGAATCTCCCCTCACTGCTAAGGAAAGCTGCAGAGGCCAGGTGTGTGTCAGGGATGTCCTTGCAGGGAGGCCCAGAGAGGCCATTTTGTGAAGCTGTAAAAGCGAAGCCCGGACTCTTGTGAGAGACTTCAACATGTTTAAGATGCCAGAGTCATGGGATGCCTGCCAAGGAGAGCTGCTAACAGGGTATGGAACCAGCCCAAGAGAGAGAAGTATGTTGCAGTCAACAAAGCTGAAAGGAGTTGGAGATCTGAAGGGTGTTTTGACATCAGACATGAAGGTGCAGGGTTTGAAGATTTCAAACCAGAGCGTGAGAAATAGAATACGGTTGGCATGAGTGGGAAAGATGATAATGAGGAAAAGATGTTTAAATGTGGATGAGAATGAAAGGACAGGACAGAGGAAGGGGTATTTGGAGGGATAACAAAGAGTAAAGACCTTTGCAAATATAACATGGAAACCTACTGCAGGAGGGAGGAAAGGAGGGAGAAAGATAGGGAGAGAGGGAGGCGGGGGAGGGAGAGTAAACGGAGCTATCATTTATGGAGGCAAAATATCTCACCCAGATGCCCAGATGCCTGGAGTGGGTAACCTCTCTTTACATTGGTTGTTTAGTTATTATAGACACATAAACAATACAAGCTGTAGGCATTGTTCCTTGTTGCCCTCCAGAACTTTATGATAACAATTATTGCTGAAGATACAACATAGTGGAGTCATAGGGTATGGAGAAATCACACTGGTACTGGCCTGGAAGTTCCATCCCTGCTGGCTAGCTTTCACATGTCTGAAAGGTGCTATACTTGATCCTGGGAGAGGAAAATAATCCATATTATTACCCAGCTGTAAATCCTGCAAGCTATAATAATGGTCAGCTTGAAAGGATATGTTCATTGATACAATTATGGCATGAGTGTTTAGAAGTAAACAACCACAAGATAGAACTCCACAAGACAGAACTGGGACAAGAGCCTATGGTTGAATAGACCAAGACTCTAGGGGAGATTTTACTACTATTATTCATCTAAATGTAAAGAGAACCAAACTGTACCCTAAACATATACCTTTATACTCATAGACAATTATAGATCTTAACCTTCATCAGAGAAATACCTTTTTACAGCAGATGGAAATTAATACAGACACAGATTGTTGAGTGTGCAGAGAATGAGAGATTGTAGAGTTGCCAGCAGTAAATGGGATTTCTATACCACATCTTCTCCCCGCAAAGCTTAGGAAGCATCACAGAAGATGGGGGGTGGAAAGAGGTAACAGAAAGTTGTCATTAAACAATGTATTCTGGTTATGAAAAAGATATCACATACATGAACCTACAGAGCTTGTGACTGCGTGCACAAGACTTTTATGACATCAAGCCAACTAAAGTTTTGACGTGGGTGGGAAGGGCTCATAAGGTCCCATTTCTAGCTGAGGAGCTATTGGAAATTGATGGCTGCTAGGCAAAGAAGAGTCAGGTTTCTACAAACGATGCCCCTGAAAGGCTGTTATATTCCCGTGGATGGCCTTATGTCATGCACATAGTAATAGCACTAATTAGAGTCAGTGGGTTTAATAAATAGTATATGAAGTTAGGAAGGAAATGTAGCAAGAAGAGGTGTGGGTACAGGAAGGAGGGAGTTGGGGTTAGATTTCATCAAAACACATTGTATTATTCATGCATGAAAGTCTCAAAAATAATTTTTAAGCTAAAATTTTTCATTAAAAAACAAACAAATTTAAACAACAAAAACAACTTAAAGGAGAATTGTTTTCCTTACAGTTCCAGAGAGATTATTGGCAGAGAAGACATGGAAGCAAGAGCTGCAATCATGCGGCCACACTGCACCTCTACTCAGGAAGCACAGAGAAATGAATGCATGCATCCACTCAGCCTCTTTTCTCTACAGCCGCAGTGTAGAGTCTCAAGCAGGGAATAGTAACACCTCTGTTCATCTTACCAAGATAATCCCTTGTGGGGTGTCCATTTCAGAGGTTGTTTTAGATTCTGTCAAGTTGACAACACTGCTGCTAACCCAAGATATTACAGCTGCCTGTTAAATGCCCAGAAAGCAGGAGCCAGATCTCTCAAATATAGGACAGAGGAAGAGAATGTTCCCAACAAGAAATGACGTGTCAGAGGCACCCTGGAGAACACTTTTGAGAGATGCCAGGAACTACCACAGAACAGCTCATCTCTAAAAGGATTCATTGCCTTGCTTTTTCTCCCAGCAGGTCACACACGGACTCAGTTCTCAGTCTAGAATGGTGCAAAGGGGCTTAAACTTGAATTGAAAGCAACAAAAGTATTGGATAAACTGTCTCTCTGAGAGTTTGGTAAGCAAACCTGATGAGATAAGATGACAACAAACAGATTAACGGGAAAAGAGACAGAGAAACCTCACATGTTCAAAAGCTGTGAAAGCTCAAAGCAGCCCCAGATAGGTCAGACTTAGATCCACCGTACTAATAACGCAGAGTTCTTTGATGCTGCCAGCTGATGACTAGACTTCCCCAGACATTAGCTGGCTCAATGAACTAAGACTGGGCCTCCTCTAAGAACGGGTAGATAGTTGCAGAGATGAGACCAAGGTGGGGATTGAGGGGTTAAGGTACCAACAAAGAATATACTCTCCCCTTTCTTGTCATTACATAACGTTTCTTCAAGTGGGTCCAGAAAGAGAGATAATTTTAAAGTCATTTGTCCCTGGGGACTTTGTAAGGCTCTCAGAGGCTGAGTAAATTCATTTTTCTTTGCCAAAAACAAAAAAAAGTGCTATTTGAGAAACATCTTTGCTCCCACTCTCCTCCCTAGGCCCTATGGCAACAAATGGTCATCTGACTGTTGTCATTGTCTTGAAAGTTCTTCTTTTGGTGGTCAACTGTGTTGCTGGGTATGTGGCCCTTAAAGAGAGTTAATGGAGACACTGAAGGTACCAGCACCATGTTGCCTTTAGGAAGGGAATCAGCGCATAGTGAAATAAGTGGCATCAGGAGTTTTTCACTTAATGTACATTAGACATCCCCCATGGGCTTGAAGGTTAGGCAGTGCAGTAAAATAAAGCTGCTTCTAATTTAAGAAAGCAAAATTGCACCACATTCAGAGAGTCTCTTTGCCTCTGCAAAGTGCTTTAAGGTATCTGATGCCAAAGGCTGAGGACTGAAATGAAGTGCAGAAAGGAGAAAAGGGCACCATCTCACACAAACACGCAGCGTTTGTCTCACATTGTATAGGGGCTAAGCTAAACCTGAAGCTGTCTTAATCCCCCGGAAAGAGTTTGCTTCACACACAGCACATTAGCAAAGTACTCCGAGTGCCCTGTGGCTGTGTTAGGTAGAAAGTCACCAGAGCTACCTGCCGACGATCTTTGTCTCCACCCCTCCCTTCTATTTATACCTTTCCACTTGATGTTCGCTCCTTTTCAGGGCCAGGCTTTGCGTATTCCTCAGTTGGGGTATTTCAGGTGCTAGAGCATAAATTCAACGGAGTTCTATTCTACCCTGAATGGGGTAAGCCTGGCTATTAACTGAACTTCATTTCTGCCTTTACTTTAGCCACTTATTTTTGTGGCGGGCTCCTGTGACCTCCACAGAGAAGAGGGCATTTGCTTTGGGTCTGGACATGGCTATGCCTCAGTACTGGCTGTTAAATTTCCAACTTAAGCTGAGCCTGTTGGACCCTGAATTCTGCCAGGTGAACAAGTGTCCTAGATATTGTGACAGGGCCCAGGATAGACTACAGAAGCTCGGAATATCACAAGAAGCTAAACGTCTTTGTGGAGATTATGGTGAGCTGTTAAAACATTTGGCTGCAGATTCAGGGGCAAAGAGGAAACATTATCTATTGGTGAGATAAGTTTACATCTATAAAAGAAATCTGCACTTGTAAGGATGTTTCCTTCTCTGGACCAGGCAGCCGAATCACTAAGGTCTCAATCAGTGGAGAAGCTGTGAGCTAAGTCTGCTTAGGAAACAGACAACTGCCTAGTTTGAGGTGCAGTTCCTGGCTATCTTGTCTTTTTCAGGGTTTTCTTTGTTTCATATAAGATAATTTTAAAGCCTGAAATGCAGGTGAATCCCTGATACATGCTCTAGAGATTTGTTTGTTTTTCTAGGCTTCTCTTGTGTACATAAATGATGTGCGAGTTATTAAAGTTATGTTGTGTTCTCATACTAAATTGTTTTCTGTTTCAGGGAGTCGTGAATAACTCAGGAAGTATGAAGGAGGGGTTTCCCTTCCTTACATTGTAAACTATTAAGAATTCATGTGAGGAATCTCAGGTCTTCCCCCGTCCATGTTAAGATGTCTGTTGCTGTTGTCTCTGGTGCTCATGTTTAGACAGTCATGCTGGAGACACTTCATGGGTGTAGCTTCTGACATGCTTAGGAGAGACAATCTCATAGAAAACTTCCTGTTCTTCTGGCTCTTAATAATCTTTCCATCTCCTTTTCTGCAATGAGCCACAAACCTTAGGTACAGGAATTGTTTCATAGATGTATAAGTTGGGACTGGTCTCCACAACTCTTCATTTTGATTGGTTGTGTGTGATACAGGCAACTAAGGAATGCTGAGGGCCGGAGAAATAGTTTTCCCCAGGGAAGAGCACAACAATTGATTATCTAATATCAAATGGATAGCCCTGAAAGCATGCATATAAGTAACAGCATTTAGGCTGAGAGGGTCATATTTATGAATTTAGAAATACATATTCCTATATATAAACACACACACACACATATGTATGTATATAACAACAGTTAGTAAGGGAGAGAAAGGATTGGAGGAACCAGGGAGATCAAGGGCAACACAAAAACACAGCCCACAGAGCCAACTGACTAGGACTCATGGGAGTTCACAGAGATCAGGGAACCTGTAGGAATTTGACCTAGGTCTGCATTTATGTGTGTGTGTGTGTATGTAAATATATGCAGGAAACTTCAGTTGGGATGTAATACATGAGAGAATAAAATCTTGATTCTCTTGGTCCTATGTCCCAGTGCCTGAAATGAAATGCGTACACCATGAGAATGGCAAGCCTGAATCTGCACGTGCTGCCTCCCCATGTTCCCCCACAGTGACATTGGTTGTGCATTGTTTGGCTTCACTGACAGACTCTGCATCTTTGTATCATTTACCTGATACCTGTCACTTGGGCACTGGATGATTCTTTCTTCCTGCCAGCCTTCATTCGGAAGTGAGAATATGACTCTCAGCTGCCATTTTGAGACAACCCAGAGTTGTCTGAGGAAGTGTCTCTTAGGGGGCTGCCTTATTCAGATTAGTCTGTGAACATTTCCATGGGACATTTTCTTGGTTGCTAATTGGTGCAGAAGGTAACAGCACTCTGAGGTCCAGTACCATGCCTAGGCTTGGAGCGCTAGCTAAGCAAAAGCTGAAGAAAAGGCCAGTAGCCAGAATTCCTCACGATCTGCTTCAGTTCCAAGGTTCCTGTCTTGAGCTAGTACTTCAATTTCCTTTAGAGATAGGTGGTTACCTAGAAGTGTAAGCTGAAATGAACCTTTTTACTCTCAAATTGCTTTTAGTTATGGTATTTATATTAGCAAGAGAAAGCAAACTAGTGTGGTCACAGAAATCTCATAAAGAGATTAGAACCTGTTTCTAAAAGACATATGTCACTGCACTGAACATCGTCAGAAAATACACTGCATTTCATTTCTTTATTGAACAAATATCTGTTCAATACCTGCGAGATGTCAAGCATGGTTGTAGACAGTAGAATAAATTGTGTATTAAAGAGACAGAAGACCTTGCCAATGTGAATCTTATCTGGCTGACCAAAGAACACCTGGGTCTTCCTAACTTGGATGCAAGGAATGCAATTAAGGTGGGCTTGAAACCATGTTCTGAGAATATCAAATGTCAAGCAAGAAATTTGCCTTTGGGACTACCTAGCGCTAATGTGTAAGTGATTCTGTATTTGTCAGGAAGAACTACAACAACCAAGTGAAACTGGGCTTTTAGTAAGTATGAATAAAGAGAGCAGCAGAGTAACAGAAACAAAGCTGTTTATGTGCCAGTTTCCCAATGCACAAATAATGTCAGACAGTCCTCCCAGTATCTCTGAGAGACCTGGAGTTTGGGGCTTCAGTACTCACAGAAAGCATTTATGAAGCATATGAAGATGTCTGAACTTTGCCCATGACTTTCAAAGTCTGTGGCTTTCCAACAGCTATAAGGTGTGATTCTTCATGGGTCTCAGTAGGTAATATCAATTCTCCAAAGCCCTGGTAAAGATGCCAGTTTATACTTCTATTGTGAAAAGAAGGAGAAGGAAGAGGAAAAGGAGAAGAAAAAGGTGAAGGAAAAGGAGAAGGAGGAGGAAAAGGAAGAGGAGTAAGAGGAGGAGGAGGAGGAGGAGGAGGAGGAGGAGGAGGAGAAGAAGAAGAAGAAGAAGAAGAAGAAGAAGAAGAAGAAGAAAAGAAACAAAGATTCTACATTTAAAAAGTAGAAAAGAAAAATTCTGCCTTGAGGACCCAACCTAGATGTTCACAAAGAGTTCTGTTGGTCTGTCTTGGTGGTACTGTCTCCAAGTGTCAGGCTGTACGCTTCAGGTGGTCCTGAGAGTTGGATGTCTGAGGCCTGCTGCTACTTTCTTCAGTGGCAACCTGACTGAACTGTGGTAATTTCCTGTCCCATCTCTGCTCATATTTTAGTCTCCAAGTCACTTCAAAACTCCGGGACCCAGGTTGCTTTTTTGCAACCGAAGGGCAACCATGTGCTTGCTCTGGGACCTGCTTTGTTCCACTTGGACTGGACCTCCAACTTCTGCAACCTATCTTTGTGTATTCTTATTTATTTATATGACTAAATTTGACTTTTTGCCCAAATTTGGGTTCCTGGTGCTTTTGCTATTACCTATGCATGCATGTTTAAGAATTTCCGTTTGGTTAAAAAATTTAAATTTATCATTTTTTTTCTCTCTCTCCATCCCTCCTTCTTTGGGTTTATTCTGGCTATTTATTTATTTTTTATGACCCTGAACATTTTCACTTCTGACCGTACATCTAGAAGTAAGAATCCAAGTAGTGTATGTTTCTGTCGTATATGTGTGCTATACTGGAGAGATTGCTATGGATCTTTCAGGGCTATTTTCTGATTTTTGTAGTCTAGAGGAGATAGCCAGTTTGGGATACACATTAGAACAGCTTGAGGATGTTAGTTTGTTTGTTTTCATAACACTAGAAATTAAAACCAGGGTCACACACATTTCACGAAAGCATTATACTACAAAGATATTCATCTGAGGTTGGGAGACAGAGTCTCACTTAGTTTTTCAGGCTGTCTTTGAACCTACTAAGTAGCTCAGGTAGGCATTGAACTTATAATCCTCCTGCCTCACCACTTAACTCATAGTATAGCTCTTCAAAGTTCCACATCTGAGACTCTGCTCCAGTTTTGTCCACACACATAGTCAAGGAGGCTCTCATGACAACTATACACAAAGTCAAGGAGGCTCTTATGACAACTACACACATAATCATGGAGGCTCTCATGACAACTACATACGTAATCATGGAGGCTCTCATGAAAACCTGTTCCATTTTTTCCCCTTTGTCTCGAGATTCCTTTTATGCTGAAGCTTTGAGGAATTGCACTATCCATAAACAGTCTTTGGAGTTCTATCTATGTATAAAACCCGCTGTTATTAAAAAAGACTCAGCTTATTTTATAAGGAAAGGTATATTTAATACATTTAAAATGTGAATTGGAATTATAAAGTAAGCATGAAGTCTATATAAAAAGCAGTCATGTAAATACATCGGAAATAAAATAAAAATCCTTCAAACTATATTACCTTAAAAAGTCCTGGTTTTTCTACTAGTCAGATCCACAAGTGTGGGTAAGCCTCTCACCCTGTTCCCTCCTGATTGTCCCCCACTAGGTAGCATCAAAGTGCAAATACTGTGGCTTTTCTGTTTTTTTACAGAAAGAAAATATAATAGTGTTTGTAAATGTACCTCACAAAGTTACTGTTTGATTGGCAGGAGGGAGGTGGAACCATGGTAGTCAAAGAAGAAGTTCAAGAAACCTGCTCGTATTACATTAACTACAGCTAATGACAGCGTATTGAAGCTTTAATGCTATCTTGTTTGTTTGTTTATGTCTTGGAAACAAGGCATTGAAATCACTAGCCCAAAGTGGCCTGTAATCTATGACTCCTTTGCCTCAGCCTTCAGAATGATAGAACTGTAGGCGTTTAATACACCATTGAGATTATGTTGTTTTTTAAAATGCTGACATAGATTTTAAGTGTTGTCACCACAAAAACCAGTAGGTTAGTATGTGAGGTAACACATATGTTAATTAGACATATATAGCCATTTTTCAATACATGCATATTTTAAAATATGTTGTACCTGAGAAGTAAGTATAATTGTATTTGTAAGGTAAACAATGAATATTAAAGAAAAGAGGAAATTATTTCAGCCTCAGAAAGACTCTCACCTAAGTCTTAAAGTGTAGCTGAGAACTAGGGTCACTTGCTCCTAACATTAGCAAGTAGTTTTCACTGTTGCTGTTTTGCCTCATTCTCTTATATATTTCTTATTTCCCAAATAATTAGTGAATAGAATCAGCCTTGTCCATAACACATAATAAAGGAAAACATCAAAGACAAACACTAGTCATGTTACCTAATCAGTACTCTTCTGGCTTACAAGAATGACTGTTGGCTTGTGGACAAGACAGAAATTATATCAAGAGAACTGTTTACTAACCACGAAGATACATTCTCCTTCCTGTGCTGATCTGGCTATGGCTAAAATTAGATTCCTTCCAACCTCATATAAGCTTTTGTGTCTCTGATCCTGAGAGAAATGATCCTTTACCTCTAGGCTACATGCCCATAAAGCTCTCTTATTATCCCTGTTGGCCCTGGCTTTATTCAGAGTCGGGGAACTGTACTTCAAAGTGCTATAGGATAATCTTTGAAGGGTCTTGGCTTTGAAGACATGTATCACACATTCATATGTATCCCTGCTCTTAGAGACTTTGTTCCCAGAACACTTCTCTGCTCTAGCCATCGTGTTCTGTGTTAAATGAAGTGCATCTGTGTTTCAGGGCCAAGCCAAGCAGGGGGTGGGAAGTCAGCATTGGAGAAGACTTATATAAAAGAAAATATGATTTCATTAACTTGACAAGTGTCTTTCAGAGAGCATGAATGAAATACACTGCTGAATATAAAGTTATCAAGTCCCAACAAGGTCCAGTTTGTGTTTCTTTCTGTTTAAATTCAAGATCACTTTTACTTATGATTTAATAAAACAAAAGCTAAGAGACATTCTACTATACTGAATGTATTAGTCTGAACATGATGTGCTTGTCTAAATCAATTTTGTCAGGAAGGATCAATACATTATATGAGAAACCAAGACAAAATAGAAATTATTTGTATTAACTCACTAAAAACTATAGTAAATTTATATTAACATGGATAATATTTTATGCAAAATTATTTTTTCTAGACACACACACACACACATACACACACACACACATACACACAAAACATTATTGCAAATGTTTAGTCAATCTAAACAAAACTGAGAGCTTCTGGTACCGTGAAAGACCCCAATAGAAAAAGACAACCAATATCCTGCTCTGGCCTCTGCATGTGAGTATACAAGTATGCACACTCACCAACATATTAGGTATATGCATACACATATACATACAACACACACATATATTTGCTCCCAAACCAAAACTATGATTTTCAAAATTAGTGAAAGAGAATGGTTTTGAAAACTACATTAATATCTGGTCCCAATTTCTGAAACCCTTTATGCATATAGCTGTCAAATAGGGAGGCCTAACTGACACTGATAACCCTGTCACACCTGCCAGACCCCTTTGATTCCCATCTGTAGCTGGTGAGCCTAGACTTTTTCACCACACAACTCAACTCCACCCATCCTACCAAACCTGTTCATCCAGCTGCACATACCTGGTCCCTTCTCTAGGCACACTACTGTCTTCCACTCTACTCATACCTTGGCTTGAAGACCAGTCCTCTCTTAGCAGAGGCACTAGACCCTCAACAACTCTATCTGCCCACTGTGAACTGATAAAAAGGCACACATATCCATGTATTTAAATTTTTTAAAAATTTAATTAATTTGTTCAGATTACATCTCAATTGTTATCCCATCCCCTGTATCCTCCCGTTCTTCCCTCCCTCCCGCTTTCACCCTATTCCCCTCCCCTATGTCTGTGACTGAGGGGGACCTACTTCCCCATTATATGGTCACAGCCTATCAAGTCTCATCTTGGTAGCCTGTTTATTCTTTCTCCGAGTGTCACCAAACCTCCCCACCAATGGGAAGTGGTCAAATATGGGGCACCAGAGTTCAAGTCAGAGTCAGTCCCCTGTCTCCACTCAACTGTGGAGAAGGTCCTATCCGTTGGCTAGATCTGAGTAAGGGTTTGATGTTTACTGCATGTATTGTCCTTGGTTGGTGTAGTAGTTTGAGCTGAACCCCGGGGTCCAGATCTTCCCATCTGCAAATAAGGATAATTTGAATTCTTCTTTTCCCATTTGTATTCCCTTGATCTCCTTTTGTTGTCTTATTGCTCTGGCCAGAACTTCAAGTACTATATTGAAGAGATATAAAGAGAGTGGGCAGTCTTGCCTGGTCCCCTATTTTAGAGGAATTTCCTTGAGTATCTCACCATTTAATTTGATTCTGGCTGTTGGCTTGCTCTATATAGCCTTTATTATGCTGAGGTATGTGTTTTGTAGCCCTGATCTCTCCAAGACTTTAAACATGACTGGGTGTTGTAGTTTATCAAATGCCTTTTCTGCATTTAAGGAGATGATCATGTGTTTTTTTTCTTTCAGTTTGTTTATATTGTGGATTACATTGATGGATTTCTGTATATTAAACCATCCCTGCATGCCTGGAATGAAGCCTACCTGGTCATGGTGAATGATATCTTTGATATGTTCTTGTAATTGTTTTGTGAGTACTTTATTGAGTATTTTTGCGTCAATGTTCATAAGAGAAATTGGTCTAAAATTCTCTTTTTTTGTGGGGTTTAGGTGTCAATGTGACTGTGGCCTCATAGAATGAATTTAGTAATGTTCCATCCATTTCTGTCTTTGGAGTAGCTTGAAGAGTATCGGTATTAACTCTTCTTTAAAGGTCTGGTAGAATTTTGCACTGAAGCCATCTGGCCCTGGGCTTTATTTGGTTGGGAGACTAGCAATGATTGCTTCTATTTCTATAGGGGAAATAGGACTATTCAATTTGACAAGTGGAATCAATCAAGAAAATTGTCCATTTCCCTCAGATTTTCAAAGTTTGTGGCATATATGCCTTTAAAGTAGGATCTTATGAATCTTTGTATTTCTTCAGTGTCTGGTGTTATGTCTCCCTTTTCATTTCTGATTTTGTTGATTTGGATAGTGCCTCTCTGCCTTTTAGTTGGTTTGGCTAACAGTTTGTCTATCTTGTTGATTTTCTCAAGGAACAAGCTCCTGGTTTTGTTGATTCATTGAATTGGTCTCTTTGTTTCTAATTTATTGATTTTTTTTTTAAGCCCTGAGTTTGATTATTTTCAGACATTTACTCCTCTTGGGTGTCTCTGCTTCTTTTTTAGGGCTTCCAGATGTGTCATTAAGTTGCTTATGTGGGATGTTTCCAATTCCTTTATAAAGGCACTTAGTGGTATGAATTTTCCTCTTAGCACTGCTTTCAATGTGTCCCACAAATTTGGGTATGTTGTTCCTTCATTTTCATTGAATTTCAGGAAGTCCTTAATTTCTTCTATGACCCAGGTATCATCAAGTAGAGAGTTGTTTAGTTTCCATGTATGTGTAGGCTTTTTGTTATTTCTGTTGTTGTTGAAGTCTAGCCTTAGACCATGGTGATCTGATAGGATATATGGTATCATTTTAATCTTCTTGTATCTATTGAGGCTTGCTTTGTGATCAACTTTGGAGAAGGTTCCATGTGGTGCTAAGAATAAGGTATCCTTTGTGTTTGGGTGAAAAGTTCTGTAAATATCTGTTAGATTCATTTGATTTATGACATTGGTTAATGATGTTATTTCTCAGCTTAGTTTCTGTTTCAATGACTTATCCTTCAGTGAAAGCGGGGTGTTAAAGTCTCCCACTATTAATGTGTGGGGATCGATGTGTGGTTTAAGCTTTGTTAATAGTTCTTTTACAAATGTGGGTACCCTTGTATTTGGAGCATAGATGTTCAGAATTGTGATGTCATCTTGGCTGAGTTTACCTTTGATGAGTATGAAGTGTCCTTCCTCATCCCTTTTAATTTTGGTTGAAAATCTAATTTATTAGATATTAAAATGGCTATACCAGCTTGCTTCTTGGGACCATTTGCTTGGAATATTTTTCCAGCCTTTTACCCTGAGGTAATATCTGTTGTTGTGGTTGAAATGTGTTTCTTGAATGTAGAAGAATGTTGGACCTTGTTTATGCATCCATTAGGTTAGTCTGTGTCTTTTTATTGGAGAATTTATTCCATTGATGTTGAGAGATATTAATGAGCAGTGACTGTTAAGACCCTTAATTTTTGATGTTGGTTACAGTAGAGCATTTATGTAGTTGTGTTTTTATGATGGTGTAGTTTTCTATTTCCTGAATAGTTTTGGTTGTAACTTGTCACTTTGGGGTGGAGTTTTCCTTCTAGCAACTTCTGTAAAGCCAGATATATGGATAGGTACTGTTTGAAATTTTTTTTGTCATGGAATATTTTGTTTTCTCCATCAATGGTTATTGATAGTTTTGCTGGGTATAGTGGTCTGGGCTGGCATCTCTGTTCTCTTAGGGTTTGCAGGACTTCTGTCCAGGCACTTCTGGCTTTTATGGTCTCTGCTGAGAAGTCAGGTGTAATTCTGATAGGTTTGTCATTGTATGTTACTTTGCCTTTTTAATATTTTTCTTTTTTGTGTATATTTTGTGTTTTTATTATTATGTGGCAGGAAGATTTTCTTTTCTGGTCTATTCTATTTGGTGTTCTGCAGTGCTCTTGTATGTTTTTATGCATCTCCTTCTTCAAGATGGGGAAATTTTCTTCTATGATTTTGTTGAATACATTTTCTGGACCTTGGAGTTCAGCATCTTCTCTTCCCTCAATGCCTATTATTCTCAGTTTTTTTTCATGATGTCCTTGATTTCTTGGATGTTTTGTGTCAGGAATTTTTCAGATTTAGCATTTTCTTTGATGGTTTTTTTGAATTCTATGATTGTATCTTCTAGTCCTGAGATTTGTTCCTCCATTTCTTGAATTCTGTTAGAGAAGGTCATCTCTGTGTTGCTTGCTTTCTTCTCTAAGGCCTCTCGATCCCGTTTTTCTTCTGTCTGTGCCTTTATCATAGTTTCCATCTTCACTGTTTCATTGATTTCCTTCATCTGTTTGTTTGTAATTTCCTGAATTTTTTCCAGTGCCTCTCTATAGGCCTCTTTTATGTTTTCAATCTGTTTGGTTGTATCTTCTGGCATTTATTTACAGATTTTATTCATTTCTTCCATTATCATCTTCATTACTAAGGATTTGAGGTTGTTTTCTTATATTTAGATTTTGTTTGGGTTCTCAGGGTTGCTTTCTTTGGGATAGCTGGTATCTGGAGATGACGAATTGTTTTGGTTTTTGTTGTTTGTGTTTTTACGTTGTCCTTTAGTCATCTTTCTGTCTCTGATGTTGGGAGGTAGCTTCTGGAGTCCTTCACTGGTCCTTGGAAGTGGATAATTGGTGAGTGATTAAAGGTCATGTGCCCTTGCCTGTGGGAAATCAGGGAGTTCTTCCCTGGAACAGGCAGGTGACCTGGTTTCAGCTCCAGGAGACTTTGCTGTACACTTTAGGTTCCAGTCTGTGTCAGCAGAGATAGGCTTCTGCCTGGTCCCTTTTACTCTACTGCTGTGATTCAGACAAGCTGTATTGGGGCTTAGACCATAGGCGGCATGTGCTCTGACTGGGCAAGGTGGTCCCAGCCACCTGGGCTGTATCAGGCTCCTACCTGAACTGGTTCAAACCACAGGTGGCATGCACTCTGACTAGGCAAGGTGGTCCCAGTGGCCTGGGCTGAGTCTGGCTCCTACCTGGGCCCATTCTGACCAGGGACAGCAAGCTCTCTGGCTGGGCAAAGTGGTGCCAGTGGCCTGGGCTGTGTCTGGCTCCCTACTCAGTTTGTTTCTTTTGAACTGTGGCATTCTCCCACTGTAGTGGGGTGGTGATCCTGGTGTTCCTGGTTAAGAAATCAGTCCAACTCCCTGACTCAGTTACTAGAGCTTCTAAACAGGGTCCACACTGCTCACCACCATCTTGGACCCTCCTCCATGTATTTTTAAATTTACTTTCTTTATATGTCTGTGAGGTAGGGAGGCCCAACTCATGCTACTAACCCCATTCACTTCTGCCATAGTGACTTTGTTCCCATCTCTGGCCCTAGACCTATGGTGAAAGCCTACCCATCTTTTCAAGACTTTTCATGACTTTCCTGAAGACATGCACCTCACACTTGCCTTCTTAGTCCCCTACCCCTCGACATTAGGTAGGAAATATCAGACTCAAATCACTCCATTAGAATCATTACCTGAAGAAGCATCCTGGCCTCTTCTCCCAGAATTCTTAAAAATAACTGTGAGAACCCTCTGCCTTTACAGAACCACTGCTCCTAGCCTTAGCTTCACTTAGCCTTAGCTCAGCTGGACCTACCCCTAAAACTCCATTTGAACATCAGCATCACCCAAAGATTGAATTTTAAGGTCCATACAGCTGGTAAACTACTCAACAACTTGAGGTAATAGGAAACGAAGCTTCAAACACCCATTCAACAAAATAGAGGTAAGATTTCCATACCAGGAAAGAACACCAGTGATGTAACCCCACCAAAAATTAATACTCTCATATTAATGTTCCCCTAAAAAAGTGACTTTGATGAAATATAAGAATGATTTCAAATAGCAATGATAAACAAAATTAAAGAACTCAAAGAGAATATGGATAAATGCTAGAAATAAGACTGAAAAAATGTAAACAGTTGAATATGTATTGAAAACTATTCAATATGTGAAAGCAGGATTTAGTGAAGAGATAGAATCTCTCAAAAGACAAAATAAGCTAAAACTAAAAAGGAAAAATCCAAAAATTCCTAATAAGGTCTTGCCAATAGACTGAATGACACAGAGGAGAGAATATCAGGTCTTGAAGAGAAGTTAGAGGGATTGGATCACTAGCTAAAGAAACTGTCAAATAAAAAAATATCCAAAAAATAAAAACAATAAAAACCAAGAATGGAACATGCAGGAACCCTGGACACTATAATAAGACAAAATCAGTGAATAGTAGGTATAGAAGAAGGAGAAGATATCTGAGTCAGAGGCACAGAAAATATTTTTTAAATCATAAAAGAAAAATATTATCATTTGTAGGAAGAAATGTCTATTCTCATCCAAGAGGAATATAGCACACCAAATAGATAGGCCCAGAAACAAAACTCCCCATGCTATATCCTAGATAAGTCGCTAAATGTACTGGAAAAAGAAAAAAATATTAAAAGTAATAACAAAGAAATATAAACTCACATACATAGGTGGGCCCATAGAATCATAGAAGATTTTTCAATGGAGACTATTAAAGATAGAAGGGATCGGATCAATTATATAGAACTTATAAAAGACCAGAGATGCTGGCCATGATTACTATGCCCAGCAAAACTATCAGTTGTAGTTGAGGGGGAAAAAAAAATTATTGTACAATAAAAGGATATTAAAGAATTTATGGCCACTAAGTAAGCTCTAAAAATGATATAGAAGGAGTATTTAAGTCTAAAAAAGATTAAATACATACAATAAGGCAGAAGGAAAAATAACCAATTTCAGAAATTGAACCCAAAGAGGTCAAATAGAATATAATAAAAGATACAAAATGACAGGAATTATACACAATGCTCAATAATCATTTTTAAAATTAATGCTCTCAACTCCTTAAGAAAGAGACAGAATAGGAGGTTGGGTCAGAAAACAGAATCCATCTTTTTGCTGTCTGCAAGAAGCACAACTCACAACAAATAAAACTACCACCTTAGGGCAAGATAATGGTGAAGAGTATTCAGAGCACGTACAACTAAGAATAAGTACATCTAGTCATTTTTAATATATTATAAAAATCAACTTTATACCAAAACTAATCAGAGGAAATAAGGAATGACACTTTACCCTGTAATGAAAATTTTGGGTTTCTTTCACGCAGTTTTCGTTTTGGTCTGAAAGGTATGATATGGAAATGTTTTTAGTTCATGCTTTCTTGTGAGAGTGCATGTAATACTTTGCTTAAAAGAGACACATGAGAAGGTGTGTGATGTCTAGAAAGAATATAAACAGAAGCCCACAGTCAGAGAGACCACACTTTTGCATTGCTACGCCCTTTGATGGTTTACATAGCTTCGCTGGTCTTCGCTGGTCTTCCCTCTGCAGAGGGAAATGTTCCAGAGAATGTCTGGTGGTACTGGGTGGAGTCTGGCTGCTCCACTGACTCTTGCCAATCCCGTGCAGCCTTGCTCTTTCTGCTCGATTGTGCCACCCCTACTGATTCCTGTTGCTGTTTGGTATTGGCTATTGGACTGGACTGCTGGTATTCTGACAACTCAGAGTGGAATTCATCCAAGGAACTATGTCTAAAAATGTCCACATCCCCCACCCCGATTAACCTTCATTATCTCCTACCTCTGGTTGGTGGGGTGGAAGGAAGGTAGAAGCATTTAAGAATCCTAGGATAAAGTAGGTTTTTGAAAAATCGAAGTCTACATTACTCTCTAAAGGAAAAATTCAACATGAAGATATAAAAAGAAAGTGCACCAAACACAAAAACACCAGATTTTACAAAAGAAATACTATCAGACTTAAAACAACAGATAGATCCCAACACAGTGATAATAGGAGATTTTAACACTCCACTCTCACCAATAGACAGGTCACCCTGGCAAAAACTCAACAGAGAAGTTCTGTAATTAAATGGCACTATGGGGTTTGAATGAGAATGCCCCCCAAAGGCTCATATAGTTTAATGCTTGGTCTCTAGTTGGTAGAACTGTTTTGGGTAGGATTAGGAAGCGTGGCCTTGTTGAAGGAAGCATGACACTTGGAGTGGGCTTTGAGGTTTCAGAAGCCCAGATTAGGCCCAGTCTCTCTGTGTCCTGTTTGTGGATCAGTCCAGGGCCATTCTCTGCTCCTTGTGGGTCATGGAATAAGCCTCTGAAACTGTACGCGAGTCCCCAATTAAACGTTCTCTTTTGTAAGTTGCCTCGGTCATGGTGTCTCTTCACAGCAATAGAAAGGTAACAGAGACAGAATTGGCTGCTATGGAGTGGCAGGCCTGACAATGCTTTCTTTTTAGAAATATAAAAGTTGGGACTTTGGACTAGAAAAGCAGTTTAATGCTATAAGCAAGTGTTTATAGGCAGGGAAGACTGTAGTTCTAAGAGTAACATGAACTGTGGAGGCCCAGCTCCAGAAGTCTCTGAGGGGAACAGTATCAGCAACCTGACAAGAGACTATTTTTGTAACAGTTTGGCAAAGAATGTGGCTGATTGTTGCTTTTGTTTTAAGAATCTGGCTGAGACTAAACTGGAGTGTTTTCAACTAATCTCTTTGGCAGAGAAGATTTCAAGACAACATAATATTGACTGCATCATGAGTTTATTGCTGATCACACTTATGCAGCTCTATCCTCAATGAAAAATGGCAACCAGGGCAAAAAGAAATACAAAATAGTCAGTTTGAAGAGAAAAGGAGCACTGGGAAATGTAATGCTGGGGTCAAGTCTCGTGCTCAAAGATGTGAGACGTGTAAAGAAATGCCTGATGTGAGACGGAATAAAGGCAGTGATCCTCTCAGGGCAAGAACCCAGTCAGCCAAGCCTGCAAATTGTGTGAACAAAATACCTAGAGAATTTCTTTGTTCCTAAAACAAACAGAAGCTTATTTAACAAAGGAGAGCACCAATAAATCAAAGCTTATGTAAATATAGTCAAGGAGCAGGCCAGATTTCATTCCAAACAGGCATCAGTACTGGGCAGCGTAGGCCACGTGGTCCTGGACTTAGAATCAAGAAGGATATAGAAGCAAAGGGGTTGTGAATTCTACCTCCTCACTTAAAGAAAGCTGCCGAGGCCAATTATATGGCAGAAGAGTCCTCGCCTGGAGGCCCAGAGAGGCCTCCATATGAAGTTGTGAGAGAGAAACCTGAATTGTTTTAGAGACTCCAGTATGATGGAGATGCCAGAGCTGTGAGAAATCTGCTAAGGAGAGCTGCATGCAGGAAGTTGAACCAGCCTAAGAGACACAGTCAACACAGCCGGAACGACTAGGGGAACCAGAGAGCCATCTGAGCCCTGTGACGTCAGACATGAAGTTAGAGAATGTGGAATTCTCCCTGCTGGGCTTTGGTCATGCTTTGGTCTAGTATTTCATCACTATGCTCACATTCCTCCCTTTGGAATGGTAATGCGTATCCCGTGCCATTGTATGTTGGAAGTATGTGATCTGCTTTTAAATTTTATAGGGGGTTACAGTTAAGAGATCACCTTGAGTCTGAGAGATGACTTTGAACTGTGAAACAGTATAAAGACTATAAAAGACTATGGGAACTTTGAAGTTAGATTAAATGCATTTTGTTTTATGATATAGGCAACATGCCTACGGGAGCCAGAGAATGGAATGTGGCAGTTTGCATGAGAACTCATATATTTGAATACTTAAGTCTCTAGTTGGTGGAAATGTTTTGGGTAGGATTGGAAGTTTGGCCTTAATGAAGAAGGTGGATCACTGAGGCTGGGCTTTGAGGTTTCCAAAGCCCACACCAGGCCCAGGCTCTCTCTCTGCATCCTGCTTGTGCATCAGACGTAAGCTCTCAGCTACTGTTCCAGTTCTATGCTTTTCTGTCTTCCTGCCACCATGCTCCCTGCCATGATGGTCATGGACCCATCCTCCCAAACTGTAAGCAAGCTCCCATATAAATGCTTTCTTTTTCTAGGTTGCCTTAGTCATGGTGTCCCTTCACAGCAATAAAAAGTAACTTAAGACAGGTATCATAAGTCAAAAGGACCTACTGAATATCTATAGAATATTGCACTCAAATACTAAAGAACACGCATTCTTCTCAGCAGTCCATGGGATTTTCTCCAAATAGACCACACATTAGGACACAGAGAAAGTATCAACAAATGCATAATTGAAATAAAGTCCTGCATTAAATCTAAAATCTGAATTAAATCTGGATATCAGTAACAAAAGAAAAGACGAACAGTATACAAAACTATGGATGCTAAGCAACATACTACTGAAATAAAATCAGGAGAAGATGGAAATCAAGAAGGAAGTGTAAAAACTTCTAAAAATGAAGGAAAACAAAAATATGGCACGCCAAAAATCTATGGTACACAATTAATGCTGTTATAAAAGTTTACAGAACTATGTGTCTACGTAAAACATTTGGAGAGATTGTAATTTAAATACTTAGAGGTGAACCTGAAAACCCCAGAAAAACAATAACACTCAGTAGCCCCCCTCAAAAGTAGGCAGGAAGAAATGATTAAAAACAGGGAAGAAATTGATGAAATTAAAAAAAAAATTCAATGAGATGGACAAACTTCCAGACAAATTAGTCAAGGGAGGAAAAAGACCCAAATTAATAAAAATCAGAGATGAGAGGTAAAACATTAAAACAGAGACTAAGGAAACCCAGGGAATCTTAAGGTTGCATGTTAAAAGTCCGTGTCCTAGTGTGGTAGCTGGAATTAGAATATTCCCCCGTGGGCTCTGGCACTGGAATACTTGCTTTCTAGTTGCTGGCACTGTTTGAAAAAAGGAGAAGGCGTTCCTTTTATTTCTTTATTTATCTATCAGTTGTTAGTCATTGAAATTAAGCATTTTTACTTAGCATGAATAGAGCCAAAAATGATTTTCAACATATTGACTGTTTGTCTAGGTAGGCTTGGAGAAAAGGAGGAAACGCCTGGTGTGCAAAGGGACAAAAACTATTTTAAAAAAATTCTAGGCAGTATTGGTATTAGTGTAGTAGATTTTAAGTACAGTCCCTTGGTACACTCTAGGCTAATGAACCACATACTAATTATCCTACTATTTTACCACTATTCACCAGAAATAATTACTTGGAGTTCATCTTTTGTTGGTATATATTTATATTGCTCAAACCAGAATTCTGTTCATACTGTTTTCGTACTGCTCAGTAAGACCTTATGTGCTACACACTGTTTTATGACTCACATACTCACTATTCACATTCACGATTTTACATATGAGAAAGAAAATAGCAGTCTTTATTTCCTTGAGGACATTAAAAATATTTAGAAGAGATTACTCAGGACCTAGAGTGTGGTATAACTCAAACAGCAATTGGCCAAAGAGTCTCATCAAATGAGCCCAATCCAGCTATTTATAGGACCTAATGCATAAAAAAGCAAGCAGGACATTGCAAAGATTAAAAAGATATTTTTAGAGATAAACATTGGCTTGATTAATTATTCTCATCTCTTCATATTAAACAATTAAGAGTCACTTGGAAGAATCACTTTTCATAATAAGGAAAATGGAACTCTTCTCTTTTCCTTGACTGGCTACAGCTCCCATCCTCAGAGGCCCTCAGCCACACAAGACAGAAAGGTGAGACCTCTATGCCCTGGCTCCTGCCTGCTGGAAGACCCTGGACAAGCACAGCAGCAAGTTATCCCCCACCCTCATCTCCTGGATCACAACCATATCTGTATTCCCAGAGGCCTGAGGCCATCTGAGATTACCAGGTCATTGAGACAGAAACTAAAGAGAGAAATAATGAAACTAGCTGACATTATGAATCAAATGGACCTAGCAGATACAGAACGCTCCATTCAAACACAAAAGAATATGCTTTCTTCTCAGCACTTCATGGAACCTTCTCCTCAACAGAGGAATCTCTAAAGGCCTAGAAATATTTAAAGAAATGCTCAATGTCCTTAGTTATCAGGGAAATGCAAATCAAAATGACTCTGAGATTCCACCTTACAACAGTCAGAATGGAGAAGATCAAAAACTCAAGTGATAGCACATGCTGATGAGGATGTGGAGCAAGGGGAACACTCCTCTATTGCTGGCGGGAGTGTTAAGTTATACAAACACTTTAGAAATCAACCTGGCACTTTCTCAGAAAGTTGGGAATAGTGCTACCTCAAGACCCAGCTATACCACTCCTGGGCATATACCTGAAAGATGTTCCACAATACCACAAGGACATTTACTTAACCATGTTCATAGCAGCTTTTTTCATGAAACTGAAAACAACCTAGATGTCCCTCAACTGAAGAATGGATTAAGCATAATTGGTACCTTTACACAATGGAATACTACTCAGGTATTAAAAACAAGGAAATCATGAAATTTGCAGGCAAATCCATGGAATTAGAAAATATCATCCTGAGTATGGTAACTCATACCCAGAAAGACACACTTGGTATGTACTCACTTATAAGTGGTTATTAGCCATATAGTGCAGAATCACCCAATGGAGGGAGGGGACACCAACCTACCCATAAAACCTTTGACACAAAATTTTCCCTGCCTACAAGAAATACAGAGGTTAAGATGGAGCAGAGATTGAGGTAACGGCAAACCAATAACTGGTCCAAACTGAGACCCACCCCATGGGAGAGAACCAACCCACGTCACTATTAATGATACTTTGCTATGCTTCCAGACAGGAGCCTAGAATAACTGTCTTCTGAGAGGCTTAATCTAGCAGCTAATGGAAACAGATGCAGAGACCCACAGCCAAACATTAGGCAGAGCTCAGGGAGTTCTGTGGAAGAATGGGAGGAAGGGCAGAGGGAACCAGAGCTATCAGAGGACACCACAAGAAGTCTTACAGTCAACTAACCTGGACCCATGGGGGCTCACGGAGACTGAATCACCAACTGAAGAGCTTGCACGGGCCAGACCTAGACTGCCTCCCTATACATATGTAGCAGATGTACAGCATGGTCACCATGTGGGTCCCCTAACAGTGGGAGTAGGGGCTGTCTCTGACTTTGTTGCCTGCCTTTGGATCCCTTTCCCCTCGCTGGGGTGCTTTGTCTGGCCTCAGTGGGAGAGGATAGGATTGGTCCTGCTGTGACTTGAGGTGTCAAGGTGGGTTGGTACCCCATAGGGGCCTCCCTGAAAAGAAAGAGACGGGGATAGGGGCATGAGGACATGACTAGAAGGAGAGTGAGGAGGGGGCTGGGATCAGGATGTAAAGTGAGTAAATTTTTAAAAAATATATAAAATACAAATACTTAAAAAATCATCTGTTCAACTTTTTGAACTCCATTTCAGACAAAAGCACACCCATCCCAACATGTGCTCATAGAGAAGTGCTCCTGTCATTTATCCATGATGGTTATAACTTAAGTGAGATTCCTCTCTCATTAGGAGGCAGAGACACTTGGGGCTGATTGGCTTATCATTTCTTCCTATGCACTCATTACATTGTCTAGCCTAAAGTATCCATTCCACAGATATTTGTGAATAAGTAACATGTGCCAAATAATATATATTTGTTAAAAACAATTTCCTACTACACATTGATAAGTTAGCAAATAGAGTAATGCAATAATTAAACAGTACTTGACTCTCCAATTGCTTTTGTTTTAAGAGTTTTTGCATATCATTAGGATTCCAAACATAGAATCAAGATACATGAACTGATTCACTGGATTGCAGAAAGCACAGTTGCTCAGCATTTAGGTACATACATTCTTAAATAATACAGAGGTCTGGATTTTTTTAGTGTTAGTTTACTTACTGACTAGAATAGTGTGATTACTTTTAAAAACTCAGAATAATACAATTTTATACTTGAATAGAGTAAAGAAATAGTAAGCAAAGAAATGAGAAATGTGTGTATAGAGAAAATACTGTGTAGTCCAGTGAGGAGAGACAAATCGACCCTCTATGAACAATAGGAAATAGGATGGAGGAGCCACCAAGATGGTTACTACTGCAGGAAGTGGACTAAGCTTCTAGATACCTAAAGGTTTAGGCATGTAAATGACCCCCATGGAAACAAGATTACATGGCACAGTTGGGTCCACTTTTTTTTTTTTGAGAGAGAGAGAAAGAGAGAGAGAGAGAGAGAGAGAGAGAGAGAGAGAGAGAGAGAGAGAGAGAGAGAGAGAGAGATGTGAAGTTAGGTTTCTGGGAAGGACCAGTGCAGACAGTGATGAAGGGAAAATGGCAAATCCATTATGGTGGAGTTAAGAAGGAACTCCCGGCTCCACACACTTTCATATATCATGCTTCCGCAGTAATGCAGGCCTACTCCTTTTTCTGAATAAAAGGAAAGGTGGGGATGAAAAACTTTTTGATGAGGTCCCTGTGACTATGACACTACATGTTTCACATGAGTGGCTTCTATCAATTTTGGTTAAACTCTTTGCTGCAACTTGCTAATGAGAATGCTCATATATGACTTCAGGTATTTTTGGCCAGGAAAACAGAAATGTGTCACCAGGAAATAATCCCATGAAAAAGTACTGAACAACAATAAGGCTGAATTACAAAAGGAATAGAACCACAGGGTTTTGGAGCTACTGGGAGTCACAATCAAGGCGACTGTTTATTCTGACAATGTATATGCATGGGCTTCTAAGGAGACTCGTGTATAATCCAAACCTCATAGTTTAAGAAAAAAGTTATAGGTCCAGACGTGGTGCCACACACTTTTAATTCCAGCACTTGGGAGCCAGAGGCAGGTGATCACTGGGAGTTCAAAGCCATCCTAGTCTATAAAGTGAGTTTAAGACTGCTAAGGCTACACAGAGAAACCCTGTCTTGAAAAATCAAAACCAAAATAAAAAAAGAAAGAAAGAAAGAAAGAAAGAAAGAAATGAAAAGAAAAAAGAAAAGAGGTTATTGTGAACAGAGCAGCAGTGAACATGGTTGAGCAAATGTTTTTGTGGTTGGATGAAGCATCCTTTGGGTACATCCTCAAGAGTGGTACAGCTGGAGCTTGATCAATTCTCATAGTCCTGAGGAATTGCCACACTGATTTCCAAAGTAGTTTTGGTTAGCATTTTTCTGATGGAGAAGGATGTTTAAGTGTTTCTCAGCCATTTGAGTTTTCTCTGTTGAAGATTCTATTTAAATCTATATCCTATTTTTAAATTGGGTTATTTGTTTTTTTATACCTAGGTTTTTATTAGTTTTGTATATATTTTGGATAATAGCCCTCTCTCAGATGTATAATTGGTCTAAAATTTTCCCCACTTTGTTGGTTGCCATTTTTTCTGAATGATGGTGTCCTTTGCCATGCAGAAGCGTCTCACTTTCATGGACTACTATCTATTAATTGTTGATCTTAGTGCCTTTGATAATGGTGTTTTGTTCAGAAAGTATTTTTCCTGCGCCAATGAGTTCAAGGCTTATTCCCAACTTTCTCTTCTATTGATTTTGATGTATCTGATTTTATATTGAGGTCTTGGATGCATTTGGAGTTGAGTTTTGTGCAAGGCGATAAGTATGGATCTATTTGCATTCTTCTATATGCAGCCATCCAGTTTGACCAGCACCATTCGTTGCATATGTCTTTTTCCCAGCATGCTTTTATGGCCTCTATCAAAACATCAGGTGTCCATAGGTGTGTGGATTTGTGTCTTGTTATTCAATTCCATTGATTAACATGTCTGTTTTTGTGCCAATATCCTTTTGTTTTTATTACAATCACTTTGTAGCACAACGTGAAATCGAGAATGGTGAGACCCTCAGCAGTTCTTTTATTATTCAGGATTGTTTGAGCTATCTTGGATTTTCTTCTCCATATGCTGCTTCTCCACATGAAGCAGAGAATTGTCCTTTAAGGAACTGTGAAAAATTGTGTTGGAGTTTTGAAGGGGATTGCACTGAATCTTACATGCCTTTTGGTAGGATGGTCATTTTAATATGCTAATCCTAATAATCTATGAACATGGGAGATCTTTCCATCTTCTGATACCTTCTTTAATTTTCTTTCTTCAATGACTTGGAGTTTTGATCATACAAATCTTTTACTTGCTTGGTTAAAGTTACCCAAAATATTTTATATTATTTGAGATAATATATTTTATATTATTATCTGCTATGAAAGGTATTATTTCCCTATTTTTTTTCTCAGTCTGTCATTTTTATATCGAAAGGTTACTGATTTTGTGAGTTAATTTTGTAACCAGCTACTTTGCTGCAAGTGTTTACCAGCTGTAAGAATTTCCTTGTGAAATTTTAGGGTCACTTATTTATACCATCATACCATCTGAAAATAAAGATACGTTGACTTCTTACTTTCCAATATGTATCCTTTTGATCTCCTCCACTTATCTTATTGTTCTAGCTAAGACTTCATGTACTGTATTGGAAGGTATGGAGAGAGTAAGCAATCTTGCTATGTTCCTGATTTTAGTAGAATTGCTTTGAGTTTCTCTTCAGTAATTTGATATTGGCTACAGCCTTGCTGTAAATTGCCTTTATTATTTCAGTACGTCTCTGGCATTTTTAATCTCTCCAGGACTTTTATCATGAAGGAGTTTGGGATATTTTTCAAAGGCCTCTTCTGCATCTAATGATATGAACCTCTGGTTTTTGTCTTTCAGGTTTTTTTTTAAAGAGACATTTGCTCAACCATGTTCATTGCTGCTCTATTCATAATAGTCAGAAATTGGAAACAACCTAGATATTTCTCAACAGAAGAACTGATAAGGAAAATGTGGTATACAAGGGAATATTACTCGGTTGTCAAAAAATTGACATCATGAGTTTGCAGGCAAATGGAAGAAATTGGAAAAAACCCATCTTGAGTGAGGTATACCAAACCCAGAAAGATACATAGAGTTATTTGCTTGTTAGTTGTTAAGTCAATGATAACCAAACCATAATCCACATAACTACTAAGGATAAGTATGGAGTAAGGAAGTAGAGGTAACAGAACTCTACAGGAAAGGGAACGAGAATAGATAACCATGGATGGATCAGGGCCTAAAATGGGAGGATCCAGAGAGGAGGTGGGCAGGGGAATGGTTGTTGTAGGAGGGGATACAGGGAGAAACAGCTAAAATTAAGGGGCGTTTAAGGGCTAGTATGGAAGCCTAATACTATAGAAACTTTCTAAGATATATACATATATGAAGGTGATCTAAATGAAATTGCCAAATAATGGTGGAGACAGAGGCTCGATTGGTCTCCTCTTTCCACCAAATGAAGCTTCCAGTATAGAAATTGGGTCACATTTAACTGAGTAGTTGGCCAAAGGGGCCCATGGGAACAGCTGTTAGATTCTTTTTTTTTTCCTTTATTAATTTATTCTTGTTACATCTCAATGGTTATCCCATCCCTTGTATCCTCCCATTCTTCCCTCCCTCCCATTTTCCCCTTATTCCCCTCCCCTATGACTGTTCCTGAAGGGGATTACCTCCCCCTGTATATGCTCATAGGGTATCAAGTCTCTTCTTGGTTCTTAACCTTTACATTAGGAGACAGCATTGTTGAGTAGACTACAGCCTGCAACCCAGTAGAATAAATCATGCATACATGTATATATGCATGCATGTATGTATGTACATACTTATATATGTATGTTCATTCTATTTCCTTGGAGAACCCTGATTAATGCACATTTAAGCTTATAGAGTTGATGGGTTACTTGAATCTGCTGTGTCATCATCACTACCACTACTGATGTTTGAACAAGGATTATGTAAAATAGGTCCATCCTGGACTCCGTCTCCTCACTACTTGGCATTTTTATTTAGATTGCTTTTATACATGTATTTGCAGCAAAATAATTCCCTTAATACTTCTGTTTAATGAAGAACTCTAAGAGGTTGCTCTTTTATTGTTAAGGTTTAAGTGAAACACTCTGGGTCCTCATCTAGTGGTGCTACTTTTGGAAGTCTGTGGAGCCTTTGATGTGCAGGAACTATCTGGAAGATGTACGTCACTGGAGAGGGGAACTTTCAAATATCTAGGCACTTCTCATTTAATCTATAGTTCTTTGCTTCTTGACCCACCAACATGTGAGGAGCCTCTGCCATGAACTCCAATGATCACCAACTCACCCATGACTTCCTTGCCATGTGGACTGAAACTATGAGCCACAATGAATCTGTCAGTAAGAAGGAAAGTAATAAATACAATTACCATTTTCATTTTCAAAAAGGAGACCAATGGGGCCCTGTGAATTACTTTTTAAATGCAAATGTCTTGACACAAAGCTACTGGGCAGTATCTCTATAAGTAAATCCCAGTAGCTGAAAATGTACTTCCAAACTCTAGGGAATTTATTGTGTAGGTAGGATTATTTATGAATGACAGGGCTAAGTAACTTTCCCAAGAAAATATTGGGGAAGTAGACTCTATCTCGGGTGGGTTATTGGGATTATAGGTCAGTTCTGAATAATTTTGAACTGTCTTACTAGAAGTCTATATAATTAAATAGCAATCACTTTTATTGAATTTGTTTTTCCACATTCTACATTCACTGTTAAACTCTAGTGTGGATGTACTTTTCCACTAATGACCACTTATTTCTTAGCTTCTGATTATTGAATTGCTTCCACTAATATTATAGTCCTAATGGCATGGAAAAATATAGCCAAGTGGTCACATTATCAGAGATAAAAGATTATATAATGAATATATATGTGTGACTTTGGGAACTCATAACCAATTATCAGAGAACACCCATAGATTAATGATAGAAGTTTTATACAGGAGAAGTTTCCTGAACATGAAGAAAGCCAGTAAACAGACGGACACTAATTACTAATGGGTTCTTTTCCAACTCAAATGTCCACATTAGCTTCCTAAGTGTAGGTCCTAATAGTAATTTAGGATTGCCGGTTTGCACTCATGAGTCTGTTTCCAACTCGTTTTTGGCTTCCACATGATGCAAAAGATGTTGGGTCTCAAATGTAGGAAAACATAGTACAAGAGCAGCTGTAAAGAGACTCATCCTTAGAAAAACAGGGGTGACTCTAGCTGAGACTCCTAGCAGTGGGGGACATGGCTACCTTCTGTCCAGGCAGGACACCTAGGGGAGGGAGAGAACACCAACCTACCCACAAAACCTTTGTCCCCAAATTTACCCTCCCTACAAGTAGTGCCGGGATAAAGAGGTAGCAGAGATTGAGGGAATGTGCAACCAAAGATTGGCCCAACCTGAGACCTACCCTACAATAGACGGCCAACAACTCCTGGCACTATTAAGGATACTGTGCTATACTTGAAGACAGGAGCCTAGCATAACTGTCCTCTGAGAGGCTCCACCCAGCAGCAGATCAAAACTGATGCTGAGACTCACAGCCAAACATGGGGTAGAGCTCAAGGAGCCTTGTGGAAGTGTGGGGAAAACGATAGAAAGACCGGAGGAATCAAGAACTCCACAAGGAGACCAACAGAATCAACTAACCTAGGTCTATGGGGGTTTACAGAGCCTGAAGCACCACCAAAGAGCATGCATAGTCTGGACCCAGGCCCCCTACTCATAGGTAACCAATGGACAGCTTGGTCTTCATGAGGGTCTCCTAGCAAGTGGAGTGGGGGCTGTTTTTGACATGGACTCTGTTGCCTGCAATTGGATCACTTCCCCCTAGCAGGGCTGCCTTACCTGACCTCAGTGGGGTGATATGGGGTGGGGCACTCCCCTTTTCTGAAAAGAAGGAGAGAGGGAACAGAGAGAAGAGGGTGGGACCTGGAGGAGAGAAGGCGGGCGGGGGGCAGCTGTGGTTGGGATGTAAAGTGAATAAATGAAGTTTAAAAAAACAACAAAACAAAACAAAGCAAAACAAAAACAATCACTGCATTGGGGGTGAGGAGCAAACATTTTCTCCCTGCTAGGCACAGTGATTAGGACAAAAAGCTGTAGAGGGCACTCAGGTATACTTCTGAAAAAAAGAAAGCCATGAAATGGGAATGAAGCATTGCAAACAATCTATTATTTACTATGGAATAGGGAACGGTGGTCAAGTACAACTAGAGTTAAGCGTTGCATAGAAGGCTTATCAAAATGTGGCAAGGGGAGCCATGTGCTGCTGGAAGTATTCAGCATCTTAGAGCAAGTGAGCTAACCCTGGGGCAACATTATCTGAACTCGCTTGAGACAGGAGGGTGACATCTGCATGCTGGCATGGTTGTAATGTGAGGCCAGGGCACCAAAGAATGCATCCTGTGGAGCCCAGAGTCTAGCTTAAATGACAATGCCCTGCTGGTTGCCGGGATCACATCCTCACCTGTCAAGTAACAGCGCTGGCCCCTGGCAAGCCATGCATGCAGAAATGAAGCGGACAGGAACTGGAAGAGCACAATGCTGTTTACTAATGACAACATCTGAGAAAAGGAGACTAGGAATTTTATGGATAAAGATGCACCTGAAAAGATGAAATAAGCAGTGAATAGGCTGAGAGTTTAAAAAGGTGGAGTGTAATGAGGCTGTACCTCCAGGAGCGCCTTTTATATCTAGCTCTGCAAGGGTAGTGAGTAAGAATTAACTCAGCTTTATAAGTCCACACTGAGTATCCTGTCCCATTAAGGGTTTTAAAACAACATTGGTTACGACAATAGGTCTCTTTTTCCCCCCAGAAAATTTAGCTTGTTGTTGTGATAACTTGTCATTTTATAGCTCCTTGCAACCACCAAGGAGAGCCAAGCCTCTAAAACATGATTGAAAAATAAACCCAAAAGAGAAAAAAAAAATCCACGAGGACCTTCTAATAAGAAAGATACCTATGCTGGCTCAGCACCCAGGCGGAGGACATCGATTATTGTAGAGACGGCATCAAAATGAACAAGGGTCCCCTTCTGAGGCCAGCAAGGAGGTGAGGGCAGTGGGATCAGATCCCCGGCATCAGTTACTTTTCTGTTACTGTTATAAAAATACCATGACCGAGACTTACGGAAAGAGACCATCCTGGTCCTGAGTCATAGCAGCTGGAGCAGAAAGCTGAACTATCACATTTTCGATCCCAAACACAGAGCAGAAAGGGAACTGGAAGTGGGGTGCGATATGAACCCTCAAAGGCCGCCTTCGATGACATGCTTCCTTCAGCAAGGCTGCCCCTCCGCCCCCCAAAACCTCCGTATCCTCTAACCTCACAAGGTCCTCCTGGCTCAGCTCCTGCCGATCATAGTTGTAAGAGCTTTTTTTTTTTTTTTTTTTTTTTAATTCAAAAGAAACTAAAAATTTGAATTTTATTAAAAACTATCCTTTCAAAGATTAAATCATCAAGAAAATGGAACCTTAAAGCCCTTACTAGCCCAAGCAAAATTATCCTACTGAGACAAGTGCGGTGTTGGTCAGCTCTGGGCTGTGTCCCTATGCAGCGCCAGTGGGACCATGGGTCTGCCTTGCCTTCTCTCCTTAGCACTTTGGTATTACAAACTGCTCTACCTAAAATGCTCTAACACCTTTCCCTCGGTAAAATGAAATGCTGAGACAGACCTGTTTGTTTAGAGTTGCATCTTTAATACCTCGACTATGCGGACTAAGTGGTTTCTGGGTGGAGTAATGAGTGATTGGTTCATGCCTTGAGCCAACTCATCTAAGCTGGACATAGGATCCTGACTCAGGGTACGACATCTAATTCTTAGTAGTTCATGAGGCTCCTTTGGGCCAGGACAGTCTCTATCTGGACATTTTAAGAATAAAGTACTCCTAAATCTTTTACTTTGCATGTCTGGATTTTTAAAACACCATCAAGAGAAAAGGGAAAATAAATACACATTATACTAAATTATGATTGGGAAAACAGTTGCTTCTTCAGACAGAAGAAACACTTCTGAAGCAGTGTAAGCAAGAATCTCCCTCGAGGAAGCACAGCTGCACAACTCCGCAGTGGCACACAGGAATACACTGAGATGCTGAGGAGCATTAGCAGTGGCACATAGGGATACACTGAGATGCTGTGGAGCATCAGTGGCACACAGGGATACACTGAGATGCTGAGGAGCATTAGCAGTGGCACACAGGGATACACTGAGATGCTGTGGAGCATCAGTGGCACACAGGGATACACTGAGATGCTGAGGAGCATTAGCAGTGGCACACAGGGAAACACTGAGATGCTGTGGAGCATCAGTGGCACACAGGGATACACTGAGATGCTGAGGAGCATTAGCAGTGGCACACAGGGAAACACTGAGATGCTGTGGAGCATTAGCAGTGGCACACAGGGATACACTGAGATGCTGAGGAGCATTAGCAGTGGCACACAGGGATACACTGAGATGCTTGGAACATTAGAAATGCTCCATGCTCTAGGAATTATGCACAATGCATATGGGCCTGAGAAGAAAACAAAACAAACATGCAAAGGAACATTTAGTTCTTGCTGACAAAGGGGAAAAATAAGCTTAAAGTCAACAGCACAAGGAAAGAGGCTTCTGTGACTGCCTGGGAAGATGGAATCCTTTGCTTGGACAACATAATTCAGTCTACAGTGCTTACACGAAACAGATAACACACATGTTTTATACCACATGCTGCTTTGAAAAAAATAGTTACACCATGTGCATGGCCTAGTTAAAAGCAAGCCTCAAGTTCTCCATACGAGTCACCTTCCTCTACCTTGCTCTGGTTTTAGAAGTACAATTTATTTTAAGTGGAATAAAGATATGTATAACATTTATAGCACAGTCCAGGCCTTTTATAAAAGCATTTACTTAGAAAGAAAATGCTAGATTTTGTATCAACAATCTTGTATTCTACAAGAAGAGCTTCCTAGAGAACCAGGTATCAGACTGTCCAAGAGCTCCAGCCTGATTTGTCTTAGGAGCTGTGGGTCTGGTCCTCCAGGGGTGTTGCATCAGAATGACACTCTTGACAGGCTGGCTGTCAAGCAAGTCAGCAAAAACAGCTGCTTCCTGTTGGGAAGATACTGGTGGCAGAGTTACCTAGCAACGAGGCAGAAGCCAAGGTTCCTTAGGCAATACAAGGTATGGGGAAACTGGTAGAGGGTCACACCTCTCACCTGTTGGACAGAAGGCAAACATCCCCTAGAGACTCACCTAGGACTATGGGTCTACTTGTGAGAGCCTAGCCAGCCAAGGATGTAACTCAGCTGATGGGAGGGCTGGGCAACACTATTCATTTCCTCTGGTCAGGAAAAGTTGAGTTCAGGCAGTGATAGAGTAGGGCAGGTAGAGAGACAATACTTCTTTCAAGAGAGAGTCCCAAATCAAGTGTAGAGAATTAACCTTGTAAGCCACTCAAAGAAATAAACACATATTCTATGGGTTCTGTTCTTTTTAGAGAGCTCCAACTAATATAATAATGTACCACATTATGCAGGCTCACACTGTTGTCTGTAGACACCTTCTCCAGCAGGGCTGATGAGACTGTTGAAATGGCATGGACTTTCGAAAGAAAATCAGCCCAAATTTGTTCTCCTTATTACAGAGTGACAATGGGCTACTCTTTCGACACATAGAGCCCCTCTGCTTAGATTCCACAGTCCTCAGACAAAAGTCAAAATAACTAGCTAGGCGTCATAGTGCACGCCTTTAATCCCAGCACTCGGGAGGCAGAGGCAGGCGGATCTCTGTGAGTTTGAGGCCAGCCTGGTCTAAAAAGACAGTGTAGGACGGCCAGGGCTCTATGTAACAGAGAAACCTGTCTCAAACAAACAAACAATCAAAAGAACTGACTGAAGCCAGGTGTGGTGGTGCATGCCTGTAACCTCAGCAATTGGGAGGCAGAGGCAGGCAGATCTCTGTGAGTTTGAGGCCAGCCTGGTCTACAAAGTGAGTCCAGGACAGCCAAGGCTACACAGAGAAATCCTGTCTCAAAAAAAAAAAAAAAAAAAAAAAAAAAAAAAAAAAGTGATACCAGCAAAGCTTAGGCAAGGAACCTCGGAAAAATGGCTGAAGTTGTCATCCACTGCCATCAAGACAGTGTCACTTTAAAATCTAACATGAAGTTCAGCTATTGTGCGGTACCATACAAAGACCTTTCCTCATACTAGATCTGGTATTAGATGCTGAGAATAATCAGATGACCTCATTACATAATAAATCTAGCCAACGCCACCCAGCTCTGAAGGAGATGGAAACAAGGCTGTGCTTGTTGAGGCACAACGATGCGGACTTGGGGGTCTGGGTCCCCTTAAAAGAAAAAGAAAACGAGTTGGGTCTTCAAAGGTGGCCCTAAGCACTCCCATGTCTTTCACATTGCTGGGAAAGCAAACAGCTAAGTCACATCCCTAGAATAAAACTAGCGACCCAAAGCCAAGGGCCCCTGCCAGGTAACCCAGAGAACATGGAAGTGGAAGACCTCAAACTTCTATTCTAAAACCAAAGTAACACAGAGATGACTGTTGGCCCACACATCCTAAAACACCAACTTACTCTTCTCTGTGGGAAGAGTTATATTGGACTGTAAGCTCTCAGCAGAATGTGATCACTTTTACCATCCAAATTAGAAACAACTTAACTCTGCCTTTCCTGCTTTTACCTCACCCCCTTTCTTAAGTATTAAGACATCCTCTCATTCCCATTGTAAATAAGGTATCTGATTTACCAATTCTGATCGTTGGGTTTGTTGCAAATTACAATTATATTTTTAAAAGCTTTCTAATAAATATAGAGGAAATGGCTCATAATATGCTTCTGTATGCAGATTTTAAATATACTCACTATACTAAGACCATTAACAGCCTTATGTTTTAGGGGTTTTGTTTTTTTAAGACTTCTGTTTTTATTTTTATTTGGGAGTACGCATGTGTTTGTGTTTCTGTCATGTGTCTGTATGTGTCCATGGAGGCCAACAGAGAATATCAAGTTACGTGAAGCTGGATTTGCAGGTGGTTGTGGGCCACCCAAGTCTTATAAAACAAACAAACAAACAAACAAACAAACAAATCAATCCAAGAGATCACACCCTGGCACACAAATATGATTCTTCTGGAACTAGCATAGTCATCACTGTTAGTAATTAGGCAGAGGTACAGCCAGCCCAAACGCCCTGAGGACCATGGGAAAACAGGAAACCTCGGAGCCACCCTAAAATATGTCGCTGTCATCAGAAGTAGGTCACCACCATCAGAAACACGTGTGATGCCAGGATTCAGGGCTCCCTAAGTCACTGTGTACTTTCTGACCATGCTCCAGGTCACTTTATAAACCTCATCCTCGCATTCTCTCTCTCCTCCTGTCTCCCCAGAGACCATCTCTGTATACCCTCCCAAGAAAGCGTCTGCCCCGTGGTGAGATTTGTATATCTATCACATAGTTATGCCATGCGAACTCCAACTTTCCAGTCATCCTACCTTGGCACCCACTCTCAGCCCGCCAATACCCTTTATCCCCCGACCTCTCAACTCTCGTTCCACACCAAAGTCTTCTTCCGCTACTGAACCTAAACCAGACTCAGTTCTTCCTTTGCAGGAGGTGGCCCGTTCTCACTAACCGAACTCTCTCAGATAGAAAAGAGACTGGGATCCTATTAACGCATCACATCCGGTCGCAGCTCAGGCGGTGCTGGATCAGGATCCACTCTGGGATTATAATAACTCAGAGGGTATTTTAACTAGAGACCAATTCACGACCTGCCTCATGGCTGGTCTCCATAAAGCTGCCCTTAATTCACTAAATTATGCGAAGCTCCAGGAGGTCATCCAGGACAAAAACGAAAATCCACCTCAGTTCCTACAGAGCCTTCCAGAAGCCCTCTTAGGATACACTAACCTAGACACCGAATACAGAGGGCAGACAACTCCTGATGAGCTGCTTCTTTTCCCAGAGTTACCCTGACATTAGGACTAAAAAGGTTGGAGAGAGGACCCCTGACTCCATAAATGGAAGTCTTAGCACTGGCCTTTAAGGTGTACCATGGGAGAGATGAGAAAGCCCGTAAACAAAAGTAGCAGATGCTGCCTACAGCTGTCCGGCAGCAACTACCCAAGCTCCCTTGCCTCCTAGAGCTAAGGGACCACCAGGTTCTTGTTTCAAGTGTGCAAAGGAAGGCCACTGGGCCCGGACTTGCCCAGATCCCCACAGGCCACCCCACAGGCCTATGCCCAAAGTGCCACCAAGAGGGACATTGGTCTGTAGACTGCCCCTGTGTCCCCTGTGCCACCAGGACATGGCTCCCAAATCACCCTCCAGCTGATATAGTAGGCTTGGCCACGGATGACTGAGGGTGCCTGGGTTCCCGAGGCCCGACCATTGCCATCTCTAGTGGGGAGCCACGGGTAGTCATTACTGTATTAGGGTGGCCCATGTCCCTCCTTGTGGACACCGGTGCCACTTCCTGGGTTCTGAAGGAGTTCTGGGGGCCTACCTCTCCTTCTCATTTCCCTATTGTCAGGGTAGGGGGACAGCCTTGCCAACCTTGCCAAACTCTATCACCTAATTGCATTTTTAGAGGTGCTCCTCTCACCCACTCCTTTTTGGTGATGCCAGTTTGCCCTGTCCCCTTATTGGGAAGGGACCTTCTAGTTAAACTGGGAGCCATTATATCTTTTGCTCTCCCAATCTTCCTAACCCCAACCTTGCCTACAGCCTCAGTCTTCCTTCTCCTAAGCACCCACCCTACTAGTTTTAAAAAACAGTTTCCTCTGTCAGACTCTCAGGTGGACCCCCAAGTCTGGGATGTCCAGAACCCCTCTATCACTAGACTCCATCCCACTGTGGTCAGTATGGTACCCAACCCCAATATCCACTCAGTCTGAAGAGCCTCTGGGGACTCAAGCCTACTGTATCTGAACTCTTATAAAAAAAAAAACCTCCTCTGCCCCACTTCCTCTCCTTTTAATACTCCTATACTCCCAGTTAAGAAGTCCAATGGAACTTACTGCCTGGTTCAAGACCTCCGACTTCTCAACTCCGCTGTGGTCCCACTCCACCAACCCTGCAGGGACTTCCTACTTCTCAGTCCTGGATCTCATGGATGCATTTTCCATTCCCCTTGATGTTCAGTCACAAAACCTCTTTGCTTTCACCTGGACTGACCCTGTCACCCACTTCTCTGCGCTGCTAACCTGGACTGTCTTGCCTCAAGGATTCGGAGACAGCCCCCACCTGTTTGGTCAGGCTTTAGCCTCTGAATTACTCTCCTTATCTTTTTCTACCTCTAAGCTTCTGCAGTATGTAGATGACCTTCTCCTCTATAGCCCATCCTTATGAGTTAGCAAAACTAACACCTCTGCTCTCCTAAATGTCTTATCTAGCTGTGGCTGCAGTCTCACCTTCTACGGTCCAACCCACACAGCCGTTAGCTTAGATAGAAAGCACCTGATCCAGTCCTTAGCTTGTCCCTCCACTAAAGAGGCCATTTTGACTTTCTTAGGGATGGCTTGTTTCTCATGTTCCTGGATCCCTTCCTTTTCCCTTCTCACCCAGCCCCTCTATGAGGCAGCCCAAGGCTCCCTACAGGAACCCCTTCTCAAATCTGTCACCAAGCCCTTTCATAGACTCCAAAAGGCCATTCTTCAGGCACCAGCTTTACATCTCCCAGGCCTAACCGGCCTGTTCTTTCTCTATGTAACAGAAAAGGAGGGTTATGCCCTTGGAGTGCTAGGTCACCAGCTGGGTCCTTTCTTGGCACCTGTAGCATATCTGTCACAGAAACCGGACCTCACCACCCAAGGATGGGCACCTTGCATATGCGCCTTAGCTGCTGCTGAGCTCCTTATTCGTGAATCAAATAAACCTAACATTTTGGTCACCCATTACAGTTTTTTCTTCTCATAACCTGGCTAATCTTTTAAAGGCTTACAAACGCTCCTTCCCTCTAGGGTTCTCTCCCTCCAGGTGGCGCTACTAAAGGACTCTGCACTTTCCTTCTAACCATGCCCGCCTCTTGCCTCTTCTCTCTAATCTCCTCCCCCAACCTGATGCCAACTATCTCCCTTCTCATTGGTGCATTGAAACCTTGGAGGAACTTTTTCCCCACTCTTCACACACACAGGAGGGCCCTGACTGACAGCCCTTACTCACGCCTTCCAATTGGCACAGGGACGATCCTTAAATGTTTACATTGACTCCAACTATGCCTTTCATAATCTCTTGTCCCGTGCTGCCATCTGGAAAGAGTGAGGATTACTAACAAGAAAGGGAGGATCTGTAACTAATGCAGACCAGATTTTGGCCATGCGAGAAGCCTGCCTTCTTCCCACAGCTGTGGAATTGTCCACTGTCGGTCACACCAGAGTGACAATTCCATAATCTCCAAAGCAAACAGCTGGGCTGACGAGGCAGCTAGGGCTGCGGCCCTTGGAGGCCTAAATTCATCTCACCCACCTCTAGAAATCCTCACACTGCAACCCACACACCCCCCTCTCACCTCCCGATGCTCGTTAAATTCTGCCCTATCTACACCAACTTTTTTATCCTAATAGTCAAGCCTTATCTAACTTTGTTATCACCTACAGCCTACTCCTGAGGAGGTAAACTTCTAAAAGACTATTACTACCTCCTGTAAGACCTGTCAGATGGCAAACCCCAACTCCAGGCATTGTAACGCCCCATTCCCTACTCAGCAGGCTAGGGGCTCCCTTCCTGGGCTGACTGGCAACTTGATTTTACCCACCTGCCCACAGTCAAACATGCCGGTGTCTCCTGGTTCTGGTGGATACTTTTTCAGGATGGGTGGAGGCCTTTCCCACTACTAACAAAAGGGCTCAGATAGTTTCTGACTGTCTCCTTCGTGAGATCCCTCACTTCGGAGTCCTCGCCTCCCTCCAGCCAGACCAGGGCCCTGAGTTCGCCTCTTAGGTGTCCCAGACCTTATCTAAAGCCTTCAACATTCCTTGGCATGTTCATATCCCATACCACCCTCAGTCCTCAGGAAAGATAGAACGAACTAACCGATCTTTAAAAAATATTCTTATCAAACCGTCACAGGAACTTTGCCTTGACTGGATAAAACTCCTGCCATTTGCTCTTCCTAAGAAACCTGTTTCTATTTCACCCTTTGAGCTCATGTGTGGACAACTGGTCCTAACTCGTGGTTTCTCACCTAAACCCTCATCCCTCCCTGACCATCCACTCTCCCCCTTACTCTGTCATCTCTGCTCCCTACTATGGGACTTTACTGCCCACTGCCTACCAAGCCCACAAACTAACCCCTGCCCATCTCCTGTCAACATTGGAGACTTCTCTCTCCTCTGGACCAATGTCCCTCAGCTCTTTCCCCTAAATGGCAGGGGCCCTTCAAGGTAATTCTGCTAACCTAGGTTTTCTTTTCTTTTTTTAAATTTTATTAATTTATTCAGATTACAACTCAATTGCCATGCCATCACTTGTATCCTCCCATTCCTTCCTCCCTCCTACCCGCTTTCCCCTCCTCTAGGTCTAAGACCATGGGGGACCTCCTCCCCCACTATATGGTCATAGGCTATCAAGTCTTATCTTGGTAACCTGCTTATTCTTTCTTTGAGTGCCACCAGGCCTCCCCACCAAGGAGAGGTGGTCAAATATGGAGCTCTAGAGTTCATGTCAAAGTCAGTCCCCGCTTTCCACATAACTGGGGAGAATGTCCTGTCCATTGGGTAGATCACCCAATGGATAGAAGGTTTTCCCCTCTGGATTCACCTATCTCATCTCAAGCCTTTTAAAGCCCTTCTTCAAGATAATGCCCCTTCTTGCCTATCAACTCCAACAGGGGCCTGATCCCTTAAGCTCCAGAGGATGTGGAGACCAACTGCCGTGCCTCCTACTCCAGAAGAATGAAGCTTCACTCCAGCAGCCCTGTTGGACTCTTCTAGATTGGATTTTTCCTCCTCTCCCTCTTGTTCGTTTCCGTCCAGGGCAACAGTTACGTTTGGAGATTTGTTTGAGGTTCAAGAAACCCTCATTCACAACAAACAGTCTCTCCAAATAAGGTCAGGAAATTGCTCTGTGAAAGGCCGTCAAAAGCCAATTGAAATCTCCATCACCCCCACATCTGTCCCTCCTCTCTTATTTGATAGGATTTTTGTTTGCTTCTTCTTTGATTGACCAAACAGAAAGTCATTGCAGGGAAGGGCCAGACACTCATGGGGATCCCCTTATTGGTCATGCCGGACCCACAGGCCAGCACAGAAGCAGTTCCTTCACTTTCACAGCAAGACCCGTGGGATCCCAGACAGGAAACAGGCATCACTGGTAAACGCTACCTCCACTACACACTGAATTTCTGAGAAGTACAATTCATATCCAGAGAAAATATGCCCCAATCACCCAGGCTTATGACATGGAGAAGGTGGAGAGAATGATTAAACACTCCTCCAAGGTCATTGCCTCTCTGACATGCCCTTTCCTAAACAATACAAACCTGTCTTATTCTAGACTCTGACCTCGGCCTACAAGTTCCTTAATGTCACTCAGCCTGGCCACTTTGCAGATTGCTGGCCGTGTGTCCCTCCTTGTAGCAGCTCAGAACTGCTACTGACAGCGTCTCCAGCTACCCTGTCAGATAACTTCACCTTACCATTTATTTATTATTTATTCATTAGCTTCCCTAACTCTGGTGTTGCCATGACCCCCTACCTCTTTCGTATCTCCCTCTTTGGAGTGGCAAGCTGTTTCAAGGCATCTGGGACACACTCTGTAGGGGCATTAAGTTCTCTCAACTGCAATAAAACTGTAACCCTGGATGCCTCATCTCAGCCCCAATGCCCTACTGCTCACAGCATCTCAGTTCTTTATGGTCCTCGGACTGTCACCATCTACCTGCTGGCTGGTCAGGGACTTGCACACTGGTGCGTCTCTTCTGTGAGTTGGGGGCAATACATGAAGAAGAGCTCTTGCCAATCCCTGTGGTGGACTCAAAAGCTGCCCATCAGGATAAGGGAGCAGTTGAAATCTTGCCCCTCCTAGCTGTTTCAGGAATCACTGCCGGTATCGGAACTGGAATAGCAGGACTGGCAATTTCACTAACTCTGTATTATCAGCTTTCTTCTCAGTTTATCCAGGACCTCCAGCAAGTGGCTCACACAATATTAACTCTCCAGGGACAAATTGACTGTTTGGCAACAGTGGTACTCCAGAATCAAGGGGACTAGATCGCCTCACAGCTGGAAAGGGTGGTCTTTGTCTCTTCCTCCAAGAGGAATGCTGCTTCTACGTCAGGCAGCCGGGTATAGTAAAAGATAAAACTCAACAACTTTAGACAGATCTCCAGAAGCAAAGAGAACAGCGGGAGGCTTCTAACCCCTGGACCTTTGAGAATTCCATATGGACATGGATTCTACCCTTCCTGACTCCTCCTCTGCTCATTTTTCTGATCTTGCTGTTCGCATCCTGCTTTCTTAACTTCTCTACATTCCTCCAACACCAGATACAAAAGATCTCTAACCAAACCTTTAATCAGTTGCTTTTACAGGGTTATCAGCCTTTGACCATAGAACGGAATGCTGATGACAATCAAATATACCCTGATGGTGAGGATCAGCCACATCCTGAGAGAGACCACACCCCTAGTCAGAAGGAAGTAGTTGATGAGCAAAGCTCCACCCACATTCCCCTCCTCACCATCACTCCCTTTCTGGTTCTTCTTTTCTTTTACAATAAGCAAAAGTGAGGAATGTTAGTAATTAGGCAGCGGTACAGCCATCCCGAAGACCCTGAGTACCATGGGGAAACAGGAAACCTCAGAGCCACCTTAAAACATGTCCCTGTCATCAGAAGCACATTACCATCAGAATTAACGTTCACTGCCAGCCGCCAGAATTCAGGTTCCCCTAAGTTACCTGTGCGCTTTCTGCACGTGCCGCATGCGCCAGGTCACTTTATAGAGGGGGCTCACCTCATCCTCGCTCTCTCTCTTCCTCGCATCTCCCCAGAGACCATCTCTGTAAACCCTTCCAATAAAGCCTCCTACATGTATCTGCCGTGTGCTGTGGTTTGTATATCTATCACGTAGTTACACCACGCAAACTCTAACAACGGCTTTCCTGATCCTCAACCTTTCTGAGATTACTGATTTATGTAATCGCAATATTCATGCTTTAATTTTGGGTTTTTAAATCTTGTAAAATATGTGTCCTCTAAGATACGTGACAATTGCAAATAAAGTCCTTTAGGATACTGAAATTCCATCTGGTTCCCAATACAGTAGGGAGAGTCTTGTGATACTTTTTAGGCAAAAGCCACACCCTTTATCAACTTGGACACAGTTATTGACGATGGATTGTCTATCATGTTTCTCCTCCCCAGAAGGGTAGGGCTTACACCTCTCAGGGGACAGTTATGTCAGGAAAAAGGGACTGGGGACAGCAGTGTCAAGATTAGCATAGGAAAGAAGCTAGACCAGATTCCCTTCCCTACCTGCACTGCATACAATAGAGCATGTCTGAAAACAACAACAACAAAACCAACCCGAATGGGTGATATACAAATGTGGGCCACTGGGTGTTATGTAAATAAACTATCTACATACGGTGACTAACCTCATGTTTCAGTCCGAGTTCTTTCTTTTTTTAATAGCATTGTTGTTATTTCTAACCATGTGTTTCAGGTCCAATTCTTTGCCCTGGGTCATAAGAGCCTAAAAATTTCATGAGATCTCCTGAAACTCAGATCTATACCTGTATTGGTTCAGTGTTATGATTCGAGAGAGTGTAGTACAGTGCTGTGATCTGGACTTTGCTCTTGGTGCAAATTGTAAAGAAGGTATGTTTAAAATGCTTGTTCTCTTGAAAATGATGCTTTGTGAAGCGTCATTTGCAGGACGGTTGTTTGACAAAGTGACCCTGAACTTCAGACTTTGTACAACAGAGTGCTCAGTGTTTGCTCTCCTGAGTAGCCTTGTTTAACATCCATCTTTAGATTTTTGGTTTGATTTTTATTTCCACATTTTAGGTGTAAGAGCCATTTGAATTTTTCCCAAGCCTCTTTACAGGGCCTGTTGATATGAAAATACTTCTTGGGGTGCTGCCTTTGTTATGCTAATGGAACAAACTTCCAGGAGCTGAGACTTGAGCTCAGTGGTAGGAAAGTGGGCTAACATATGCTAGGATTGGGCTAGATCCCAGCACTGAAGAGACAGACAGACAGACAGACAGAGCCAGAAGGGTGGGGCTTGAGAATCCTCTATGGTGACTGCTCTAGGGAAATAACAAGCCTATGCCATCTTAGTCACCTTCTAGGAAGGATTTTTACTATCTCCTTTCAAGGGTTAATTCTGAAAACTGAGGCTAGAAAGTCCTTGCTGCTGGTTTACAAATGAGATAGCTAGATTGATTTTTTTTTAAAAAAAGGTTTAAAATAAAAGAATATGATCTTAATTTGTCTCATAGTGTCACAATTATATGGTTCAAATCTGTTCAAGGGTGTGATAAGTTGACAGTGTCTTACCTTATAAACTATGCACTCTTCTTGAAATCTGTTAAACTGTGTATCTGGGTTAACTGAATACATCTTTAGCATCTTATGCTAAAGTACACTGGATATTATAGACCATTAAAGACATGCAATCTTTGAAGCAAGTAATTTATAGTGACACCAAACATCTAAAAATAGTTTACTGAAAGTACTGTTTATTTATACAAAACATCATCTGCTGAGCTGTAAGACAATACCTTGTTAAATTACAAAAGTCCATATTTGTTACATAGATTTTTTAATAAGGATTTTCTTCTAAAATAGTTTCTAGAAATAAAATAATTGTAGGCATCTGTTTTGGTCTGAAAAGTCATAGGTTATGGAAACAAGGACTTATAAATCCTGAAGGGTCTCACTGAACTCCAACATCCACCAGTGTCCATCGGTGAGCCCACTGGGAGTGACCTCGCTAGCCTCTTAACCCTTCTGCTCATCCCTGGGTATGCCTGCTAGGAGCTTATGCACATGTTGAGATATATTTAAGAGACATTATGGCACCCACTCCTCAAAGACTCCTATTATAAAATATTCTCATCATAAGCTTAGGTTAGAAACTTAGACAGACAGACAGACAGACAGGCATGCACACACACACACACATGCACACACACATGCTCATGCCTCATGGCATACATAAAAATCATGCATCACCCACATTCCACAGCAGCTCTCCTGGAAGGACCAAAACTTCAAGTTAGCCTAGAAAGCTTTGCACCCCTGCCCCACCCCCACCCAATCTTCCTAGGAGCTGTGCCTTTCTCAGCAGCCATTTTGGTCCTGTGCTTCCTCCTTCCACCTTCCCTGAGCCCTGTAAGGACTGCAGATTCAGGCACGGAGAGGTGGTACTTACTAGTGCTATGGATCTTTTTTTCTCCCCTAAACATGAGGAAAACAAACAAGAAACCCTGCCCCTTTGCACTTTTAATGTGTATGGCAATCTGGGAAAAAAGACCAGAATCTTCATGAAGGCAGGGTGCTTGCTTATCTGGCCAACCTAACCACATGGGCCTTTTTAGTGTCTTGTAAAAAGGAGACATTGCTCTTCCCAGGTCAAATAAATAGCTTCACAAACGCCTGTAGTAAGGATTTGTATACTAGTATAGAAGGCCTTGGTCTTTGGAGACACAATGAAAGTATCCAACTCAAACCCAGGATAAATAGCCCAGAGGATCGGGGCCTCAGACCAGTGTTCTAACCCTCTAGCGTGTTCCACTCAGTTCAACAGGGATGTCTGAGTGTGACAGAACTGGGGATGCTCTAAAGGGAAGGAAGGCTTGAGGACTTTTCACCAGCTGAGAGGGGTGCTTCCTGCACTCAGGAGTCCCCCAGTTTTTGTCTCTACCCCCTCGTACTTCACGTTACAGTACAGAATTGGAATTTTATCCTAAAGGAAAAAAAGACTAATATTTTATTTTGAACTCATCTGGCTAGCTAATGGGAGCTTTGGCCAAAGGATGGAAAGATTTCTACTTGCTCCTACTCTTTGCACAAGTGAAGAGAAACGGGATCTAAGAGGAAGGTAGGAGAAACACAGATGGATTAATTGCTCAAAATCTCATTAACCATTTACTGAGTATACTGACTGTCCCAGATAAGGAACATGTTTCTTAATATCTCAGCAGGCACCCACAGATGTGACAAGGTGGTAGAGAGACTCTTCACATAAAGTACTGTATTGTTGTCAACGGAGTAAGAACAGAGCTGTTACCCAAGGAAAGGAAGAAAATGTCTTGTTTCTTAATAGGCGAGGTGAGTCCTTTAGAAAATGGAGGTTATCTCAGGAGGGCACCTTCCTGTTTATCACTTAAAAGGGGAAAAATAAGGAAAACAGACTTTACCTGAAAGTCTGCGTAACAAATTTCACATTTCAATGTTTTTTGCTTCTACCAGGTGTCTAACTGACCCTATCGGTTTAGGCTCTGCAACTTTAGACCTAAGTTTTCTGTTTAGTTTCTAGGAAGTGTCGTGACTTTAGAAGTACAGAGTTTGGATCAAGGTTGCTTAGTGCTGTAGAAGAAATAATCATGTTAAGAGTCTAACTAAAAAAACTGGAAAACTGAGGCCTCAGTCTTTAGCAGGACGGGACAGCACTAGGACACCAGAGATCACGGGGCAGAAAGTCCGCTTAGCTTCTGGGGGACAAAGAAGACAGAATATAGGCAATGGCACCAGCTGCACAGGACTCTGGCTGCAGCAGGACAATAAATATAAATTAAAGCTATAAAAATCTTTGATTTTCATATCCAATTTTATATATGGCTGCATGTATATATGTATTGTCTATTGTGAAAGTGTTTTTGTATTGTTATGTGATACCAAGTTGCCTTATAAAATGAGTGGTCACATAAACTAAAATTGTTAAATTAACTCAAATTCTTTTTACTTCACAATGGAAGTTTTAGAGTAGCCCTTACAGGCTAAGCTTAGCCAAGAGCCCCAGTATATCAATCAAGCAGATAGCTCACTTTCCTAGGTTTCTACTCTGAAACATGTAGCTATCCAGCATTGTGGTGAACTACAGCAAGTGCAGGAACACTGATAGAGGAATCTTGGCCAAAAGTATATGCATCTTTGGATGCTTGGTGATACCTTCTCAGAGTGGAGATAGGTCTGCTCTGCTTGATGAAATAACTGAATTATTATTATTTGTAACATGATCTCTCCATTTCGAGTCATCATTGCATTAAAAACATCTTAAATACAGGCTGCTTATACCTGAGAACTGCTGAAAGACTGAAATTTTCTCTTCAAAAGCTGAGGCGGTGGCTCAGAGGTTAAGAGCATTCACTCTTACAGAGGACGCAGAATTGGTTCTCAGCACCCATGTGACAGCTCACAACCACCTGTAGCCAACTCCAGGCCCTTCTTCTGGCTGTTCCAGGCTCCTGAACACACATGGTGTCTGTAAAACTCATACAGATTCTCACACATACACATAAATATAAGTATTTTTTGAAAGATCATGGCCGGGCGTGGTGGCGCACGCTTTTAATCCCAGCACTCAGGAGGCAGAGGCAGGCGGATCGCTGTGAGTTCAAGGCCAGCCTGCTCTACAAAGTGAGTCCAGGACAGCCAAGGCCACACAGAGAAACCCTGTCTCAAAAAACCAAAAAAAAAAAAAAAAAAAATCATGAAAAACTCTCTTAAAACAACAAAAAACAGTCTTAGCTTATTAAATGCACAAATAAATCCTATTTATAAAAGTATTCGTAGTTGTAACATTACTTTGTGTTTTTATTCTCTTCACTGTTTCTTTCAGTGACTATAGTTGGTGACTATAATCTCATTTCCCTTTTAAATCTATTCCATCATTAATTACTTTCTGGGATGTGTTTGTGCTACATACTCAATACATAACCATCAGTATTTATTTTTTTTCAGTTCAAGGGTACTCACTCCTGAGGAAGCACTAGGGTGAATCTCTGGTGTAATATAGGGTCACGCTTTCCTGGCTTTTAGACTTTGGGGAACCATTGGTTACTACAGTGATGTTGTTACTCATGGTTGGACCCTGTGTTTTTAACCTCTTGGAGAAACTGAAATCTTTTGTAATGTAGCAGTTACAGAATAAATTCTTTATGATACAGAGATTCCAGTATAGCAACCCAAACAGTCCATTCTAGCCACTAGATAGACTGGAGAGAGCTTTATGGTCCTTATAAAGTAAGGTCCGCACATCGCAGGCGCAAGAAGTAGATCTAAGTAGATATCATTCATCGGTTCCCCAAGACACTCTGGAACCATAGCTCCTGGGGATGGCTTACGGCAGGACAATAAAGAGTGCAGTACAAAGGGCCTTACAAGAATGGTGCTAAAATTAATAGGCTAAAGAAATCATTGTGCAGAGAAGATTGCAACTTATGCCCTACCTTCGCAGGCAACACATGCTAAGAAAGCTGGCAGTGTGCAGACAAGCACAGCAGCCCCAGCTGTCTGTAAATAAGTCATTGAGTCTCAACTGTCTCTGCTGCTCTGGGTCACTTTCCACTCTTGGAAGTGTACTGTTTCTTAATAAACGGTTTCTTCTAGAACTGTGTGTCTCTGCTAAATGCTGTGTTCTAGACAAAAGAAGCTAGTGTCCCGGTGGCAGCCCTCCTCACCCAACTTCCTTACTCACTGACACCAGAACTAAGAGTAGAGTGCCCTCTAACAGGAGAGACACCTCAAGATGCCAGTAGATGTTTTTAAAGGCTTCTCAATGTAGCATTTTACAGCCAAGGAGTAAGCGCAACCAATGCTCAGCGGGGACTAAAAGGATTGGTGTGTTGTGCAATAGGGAAAACTTAGCCGAAGTTAATCTCTTTCTAAATGAGGGAGACTGGGAAGAACGCTGAACGGAAGGACCAGGATAAGGCCTCTGGTGAACTCTGATATGGTAAGGTCACAGGGGAGGTGGAATAACAGATAGTCTCAGTAAGAAAGGGGCTACTTAGAGTCACTATGCTCAGCCTGTCCCTGCATGTTTAGCAGTAAAGGCTTAAGGATAAATTCAGAGCTTCCTAATCATAATATAATGTGCTCATTGTCATGACGCTCTAATGAAGAAAGTGGCCCTCTGTATGAGATAGCAGCAAAGCTCTGTGTCAGAAGAAAGCTGCCTTGCTGTGTGTGTGTGTGTGTGTGTATGTGTGTGTGTGTGTGTGTAGCCTCATATTCCTGCTAGCATCACAAACCATCACACATTGAACATCAAGGGCCTTTACTCTTCTTCCTACATGGTTAATTCAAGAACTAGCTAAATATTCAAATGAATGAGCTTAGGAAATTTCTGAAGCACTATGCAATGTAAGCGTTTATGCATTTCCTAAACAAAGTTCACTTAGCATCTGACTGTGGAACTATTACCAAAGCAATTCAAGGATCCATCAGTTAGGGATTCCAACTCAGACACGTGGACCACACTTGAAGCACTGCTTCTCACTCACCAACTGAGACTTTGCAGCATCCATTCCCACCTGAGTAGCTCAGCTCTTTCTCATATGAAGCAGGAACAATAATATCATCTCCCTCTTATGAAATGAGCTCACAGGAAAAAAAAACATGCAGTGCAAATTATGGCACATGGTGACTAGAAACTGTGAGCTGCAATTCCTGAAAACCAAGGCTACTACCAAAGGAAATGACTGCCTTGAGTGACCATCCTCTGAGCCAAGCAACCAGCATCTGGGGGACTCACTCATACCCCTCTACCTTGGAAGAGATCATCCCACTCATTCTTGTTGATGGTTTAAACTCCAACAGAGAGGGGGAGAGGGGGCCCTGAGATTCTCATGAGGGTATCCAGGTGCTCCCTACTTGGCAACTCAAGTGGCATGGGAGAGGGCCAGAGTCTGTAGAGGCCAGAGAGACTAGAGGAATCAGGCTCCATCTAGGCTGGTAAGGGGAGGCCTGTCCTCCTGCTGGACAGGGCTTTTCAGGTGCAGCCTGTTGGAGAAGGAGTGCTCACACTCCTGTGAGCAACCCCTCACCGAGGCTCTATAAGGAAGCCCAATAAACTCATTAGTTTCCCAGAGTGAAGATTGCAGAATCAAGCCTGGCTTATCATTGGGACCTTAGGAGAGGGGAGAGACATTGGTTAGTTTCTACCTGGGAAAGGATTTTTAGTAACAACGACACAGGAAAAGGAAAAGGAGGGCATTTGGCAGGAATTCTGAGAGATGTTGGTTGAAGCCTTCCGTGAAAAGCCTCTTAGAAACAAGAACAAGGGGCTCATTCTATTTGCTCTATATTCTCCCAGAGTCTCTGACTCTGAGAAAAGAAAGTGCATTGTTCTTATCTCAAGGCATATAGCCAGTATCCACATTAACTGTTGCATAATTACCTAAGCCCTAGTGAAGCTCTTGAATATATCTTTGAAGGGACCACCACAGAGCAATTGATTCCACATAAAAATTTACTGGTGACAATGGTACATACACATCACACAAGAAAGACTTGACATGCAAATAACATCATTTCAAAATGGAGCACAGTGGGATTCTTGGGAGATGCAGGTCATGGAAGGGGTGGGTGATAGATCTCAAATGTTGAGACTGCACTTGAGAAAATTCTGGGCTGGGCAACGTCAATAGCTCCTGGGCTCAGGCACATTCCATTATGAGTGGAAGGGATTATAATGGAATGACATGGATGGTTTCTTATAATCAGAAAAGCACACTGACCTTCACACTACACAGGTGCAGCAGCATAATGAACCACCACGTGTATGCGCATCAATTCCTGGGAAAGAGTCCAACGAGGTTAACTTAGCTTGTATCCCAAGCAAAGAAAAACAGTGACATTACCCACACAGAGGAATATGCCCCACTCCCACCAACATCCTTTGCTTAGGAAAGAAAGACATGTAAAAGGAAAAAATTCACATTAACACTTGTGATTATTTTGACTAAATAGGTAAAATATTACAAATAATATGTTATGCCATAAATAACTTAATTTTTGATTTTAACAATTAACTTTAAGAACTAAAAATTATTTTTTAAAAAAGCTATGTTTCCTCTTTCTAATCAACAGAGTTGGTCTCTTGGGGGTGATTTACAAGAAAGGGAAAGTTTTGTCTGCCTAGTCCTTTAATAAAGTCCTTTAATAAAACTGCATTAAAGATCCTCAGATATGTGCTACTCACAAGTATTCCTCATCACAAAGGAATTGTGTGTAGGATATTAAACGGCTAAACACATCATCTCAGCACCTTTACTTGTTCGGGCATCTGTCAGATAGAAGAGGTTAACTAGGAAGGGCTGTGTACAGGGACTTTGCAGTAACATCCTATCATTACAAAAGTCCAGAGTCCAGGTAACAGCCTAGAGTCATCTCAGATGGGATCCTTAGTCAGGGAACTGATAAGATAAGACTGAGACCTACAGAGCATGTCTGCGAGGGATTGATTTGGATTGCTAACGTTAAGGAGGGTCCAGCATATTGTGGGTGGTACCATTTCCTGGGCATGGGTCCTGGACTGTATAAGAAAGCTAGCTTTTCAGGAGCCTGCGAGCAAGCCTGCAAGTGGCATTCCTCTGTGGTTCTCATGTCAAGCTCCTGCTCCAGTGGCTGTCATGACTTCTCTTAATGAGGGACTATACGCTGTAGCTGAAGTAAACCTATGTCTTTCCTAAGTTGTCATTGGGTCAGAGTGGTTTATCAGAGCAACATAAGCAAACTGGAACAACTATAAAGTGAAAAAGGGGGACTCAGCCCATCGTGGGCCATACCCGACCCTAGACAGGTGGTCCTAGGCTATGTAAGAGAGCTAGTTAAACTTGAGCTTATTAATGAAGCAGCAAGCAATGCCCTCTATGTTTTCTGCTTCAAGTTCATGCTTGAGTTCCTGCCATAACTTCCTTAAGTGACAGAGTGGCGGTTTGAATGTCAGCCCCCATAGGCTCATATATTTGTATGGTCAGTCAGCAGAGGATGAAACTGTTTGGGAAGGATTGGTAGGCGTGGCCTGGTTGGAGGAGGCGTGTCACTGGAGGAGAGCTTTAAGGTTTTAGGAGCTGGTGCCAGGACCAGTGTCACTCACTCTGCCTGCTGCCTGTAGATCAGGGTACTAATCTCTCAGCCTCTGCTCTAACACCATGAGTGTCTGCTTCCCTCCATGGTGCTCATGGAATAACCCTCTGAAACTGTAAACAGCCCCCCCACCCCGAAGTAAATGCTTCCTAAGACTTGCCTTGGCCGTGGCATCTTTTCACAACAATAGAACAGTGACTAACACAGACTATAACCTGTAAACTGAAATAATCCCATTTCCCCATTAAGTTGCTGTTGGTCAGATTGTTTCTTTCACAGCACCAGAAGATAAAATATAACAGAAATTGGAACCACAAGTGAGGTGTTGCTGTGATGCACCTGACCGTTTGGGCTATTTTGTTGGAAGATTGTGGAAATATTTGGAACTTTGGTCTGGAAAAGCCATTGAATACTGATTGTGTGCGCACACACACACACACACACACACACACACACACACACACACACACACACACATACACACACACACACACACACACACACCAGGGTCCATGCAAAAGGAACAACAAAACAGCTCTAGAACTCATGGAATGCAGCCCGCCGCTTAGCAAACCCACCATGGGTATGTCTTGGTGAGGCATAACCCTGAGAACTACGTGTCCTGAGGACTTTGTGCTGTTATGGAGCATAGCTCTGCTTGTTACCTTTGTGGTCCTTACAATCCCCTTAATATGTGAATTGTGTGAGCACTATAAAGGTGGTGGGCAATATTATTGGCATATGCAATAACAATGCTTGATCTCTTTTAGACATTGTTGCTGGAGCAGATTAATGATTCAACTACCATCTCTGAAAACAATCTGCAGATGTAGATTACTAACAATGATCATTACCCTTAGAAAGAATTTAAAAAAATAGATTGTTCAGCAAGGTTAGGTAAAGATGTTTTTGCTAGTGGCTCTGCCATAGACAGTCTTGGGGAAAAATAAATTGTTCAGCAAAGTAAGGTAAAGATGTTTTTGCTATTGGCCCTGATGTAGGAAATCTCAGGGGACAATTGAAGTTAATAGAAAGTACATTCTTATTAGTAAAGCTAGGGACTTTTTGAGGTTGGCAATGCAAGAACAATGGCCCATAGCAGCATGGCTAACGTGACTCAAGCTGGGCTGGTGACTGAGATGACGATTGATTTCCTTATTCTATTTTTCTGCCCTCAACTTCCTGATATGATTGAATAAAACATATTAATGAGTGGATGAGCACCTTTAGGACTTAAAATAAAAATGGTTGATTATTTTTTATAGGAGTTTAGATTTGTGATTCCTTTAAGATCTTCAATTACTTCTTAAGCTAATTGACTCCTTCTTTGTAACGGCAAGCTGCAGCCTGCTAGTAAAGAAGAGCTGGCTGAGAAATGACCTTGCTTGTTTATACTCTGTTAATATGTAACAAGTTGTTTATGTACAAATGTTTGTGGGTTCTTGGGAATAACTTGTTATTCATGTTTGTTCCCCACCCATAATAAGTAAACAGTTGGTCATGTGAAGGTATTGGGGAACATGATTTTCTTATATATATCCATTGTAATCATTTATCTATAAAGAAATAAAATATAAACACATTGTGATTTTTGTACTGCTTGAAAGATTTTGTTGGGGTATATAAACTGTGAAAGGATAAGAACGTGGATAAGAATAAGGATGAAAATAAGAAGATAATAATAAAAAGAAGAACTAGCAGCTTTTTAAAACCTACCTGCTGCAGTCTGTCTTATATGGGTGTCTCGTGGTGTGTGTGTGTGTGTGTGTGAGTGTATGTGTGTTTCTTTTCTCTCATTTCCCTTTCTTTTTTAAACACTTGCCTCCATCAGTGGAAGTCCTTGCTAGGAGCCATCAGCTTGCCCCAGCTTGCCACCATCAGTGGAGGCTATTGCTGGTAACTATCAGTTCTGGCTTGGAAGGTTGACCTCAGAGAAAGTCTACAGGGTCACCAGCCAGCCAGCCATAGGATTCACGCCCCACCTCAATTTTCCCCAGTTGATGTCAAAGCTGGACTTCGAGATGTGTGTGTGTGTGTGTGTGTGTGTGTGTGTGTGTGTGTGTGTGTGTGTGTGTTTAATGGACCGTGGTAATGGGAGCTTGGGCTATAAGAATTCTGAGAGAAAAGCAATAAAAAAAAAAAGCAATAAAAAAAGCCTCGAGGTTACAGAAGAATGGAAAGACCCTTAAAACTGAGCTGTTATATTTTGGTGCAGAATGTGTCATCATCTGGGACTGAGAATCGTCTGCAATTATAAGAGATAAGCATCATTGAGGTGAAATCTTCTGTGTTCCATTGGGAAAACAGGAAAGTTATTCCTCAGGGTTGGCACGCAGAAGCTGTGGTCTTAGGAGGCCAAGGCTACATTTCAATCTGGCAGCATAACTTAGCAAACAGTATGAAAGATTTGCCCAGGTGATACTGATTTTAAAGGTATGAAGGGGCCATGGAGATCAGCTGAATCCTGGCAAGGCTGAAGTTCCTGGGAAGAGGGCAGGGAATGCCATTAGCGAAGAGGCAGCATTAGTTGCAGTAGAAAGCCAGGATATTGAATAACCATGATAGTGAGATACCTGACAAGGGCAGTTGGAAGGTCTGAAGGAGAGCTGGCCTAAACCTATAAAAAGAGCTATGTGTGATGCAGATGGCAGAGCTGGAGAAGAGCGCAAGCCCTTCTAGAGCCAGGAAACTATACAATGAATCCTAGATGTTAGACACTGTGCTATAGGATTTAGATTTACGCTGCCAAATTTTGGGTTTGCTTTTATCCAATTGCTTTAATGCACCCTTTTAAAATAAGTATGCATCTTTTAAAAAATTAATCTACAAGAATCCAGTTAGGAGACTGAATTTTTAAAGAGACCTTAGATTTTTTTAAGTGGTAGAATTTTTAAAAAGAGTTTATAGTATGATAACAGCATGAGATCTTGAGGACAAGGAATGAGTGATTATGGGTTAGAGAGATGCATTTGTGTCAGGTCAACAAGAGGTAGTGTCCTAAGTAGCTCTAGTTGTTGACTTGACTTTACATAACCAAGAACCACCAGAGAAGGAGTCTCTATTGAGAGGTTACCTGGATTAGATCGGCCTGTAGACACGTGGCAGGGGTGGGGAGCAATCTTGGTGGCCTTGATTATCAATTAATGTAGGAGGGCTCCTCGAACGCAGGCAGTCCCAGTCCCTGGCCAGGCAGGTCTGGATTGCATTAGGGAGCTAGCTAAGCACAGGCCTGTGAGCCAGGCAGCACACACTATTTCTCCCTCATCTCTCCCTCATCTGTTTCACGCTCCTGGTTGAGCCCTACCTGATGTCCTTCAGTAATGGACTATAACCTGTGACTGAAATAACCTTTCCCTGCCCCATTACTTTTGGCTGGGATATTTGATTATAGAAACAGAAAAGAGACTAGAATATTTGGCAACAACACGCCGCTAACACTTTAGCAACCTTAAAAAAAAAAAACTAGCATGAAAGAAACTAAACAGAGAAATGTCAGTCATAGGAAAAATGCTTATGAAATCTGGGTATCATTTTAGTTCATGAATCTTTATTTTGACTGAATGACCTCTTTGTCCCCTGAAGTCAAAGTTAACATGACATTAATCAAAATGGCCTTATTACAGAAGAGGGGGAAAAAAGCATTACATGATGTCAACATTTAAAAACTCTGGTGAAATTTGAAGCTCTGCTGACAAATGAGTTTGTATACAGATGATCTAATCAGGGGAAATGGGAAAAGGGTGGCTCTTTAGGGACTGGGGAGGGAGGTGAAAACAGAACAAGGGACCTGGGTAAAATGACAATAAGGATGTCTGAAAGGTCATAAGGAATCATGTTATTAACTATTTATCTAAAAATCTATAATATACATACATAGTTTTAATGAATTTTTCTCATCTGGGATGATTATACTCTCTCCAAAAGCCAAAGGTCACCTAGAAAAACCTATCAATGCCACATATGAGAAGTCCTTTTGAGTTGTGGTCTGGGCTGCCCAAGAGACTCCCAAAACATACAGCCTACTTCTGGTGCCCCTGGCTATCCCACAGAGGGAGAAGGGAAGTTCCTATTGCTGAAGACACCTTGTACTTCAGAACTGGAACTGACCTGAATGGCTCCTCCCTGGGGACTAGCTTTCATGGGACTAGAAGGCACCGTGCAGTCTTCTACCGAATAGAGGAAAATAACAGTGCTACTCAGCTATGATACCCATGAATCACAACAGTTGCCAGCATGCCACAACAACCCTAAGGGGTCAGTAGTGGCATGCATACCTTCATAGTGACTAATAGCTTTCTAATTGTAATTAAAACCTACTCAACAAGAGGGAAGAGAGTAGCTCTACTGGAAACCTAGCTAACTATTCAGTGCTGATGAAGTCAGGGATATTGGAGTTAAACCCACAACCACTACTTTACCAGACCCACACAATCCCTAGCAACAATCTAAACATTTGTCCTTGTATCTACCGATAAGTGTAGTCTTTACACTTCATAAAGGAAACATCTTTTTGCAACAGAGGTTCCTACAGAAAGCCACAACCAATCAAAACACAGGGGTGTGGAGCCCAATCCTAAATATCTACAAAACACTCCCACACCTAAATCTCAGGGAACATTGTGGAAGAGGGGGTGGAAATACTGTAAGCCAGAACATCATGGAGTTTTCTCTGAGATTTTGTCTCCTAGTAATGTCAGAAGCTACATACATAAAGTCTCCCCAACATGACGACCCATACATGAGCTGAGCAAGAACAATCCCAGCAGACACACCAAAGTGGATGGTTGGGGGAAAACCCACAGGCCTCCCTCTACCTTACACAAAGAACTACAGACAACTATGCAGAAAATGGGAGAAATTGTCTTCCCCAGGGAATAGCACAGCAATTAGTTAGCCAGTACCAAAAGAATTACACTACACATACAAGCATGAGAGTACAAACTGAGCAGATTATATTTAGGGATACACACACACACACACACACACACACACACACACACACACACACACATGCTTGCAACAGCAATTAGTGGAAAAAGAGGCCATGAATTTTAAAGAGAGCAAGGAGAGATAGATAGATGGTAGGGTTTCAAAGGGGGAAAGGGAAGGGAGAAATGTTGCGATTGTATTACAACCTCAAAAAATACTAAGAAGAAAAGGAGGAATGGAAGAAAAAGAAGAAGAAAAGAATATGGAAAAGGAGGAGGAGGAAGAAGAAGAGAAGAGGAAGAGGCAGGGAGGAGGCGGAGGGGGAATAGGAGGAGCAGGAGTTTCTGCCACAGCAAAGAAATCACAGCAAGATTGCATTCTTGGTGCATTTGTTATGTTCCTAACTGAGGTCTGAGAAAATCCAACAGCTATGCTCTATGCCCTTCTCTTTGCCTGACATCACAACAAGTGACATTGGGTTTTCAGTAATGATGAACACCACATGAAATCCCTTCCTCTAGTTCTTTACACCATCATGGCCACTATCTTCCTGCTTGTTCCCTTAGAAGTCTCCTCTTCACTCACCAGATCATCTTTTCTAGTGTAGAGACTAGAGAGTTCTGGGTCCTTAAACACTTACACTAGGGCTGCATTCTCATGTATACAGCCGTTGTTGTTGTTGTTGTTGTTATTATTATTATTATTATTATTATTATTATTATTAATTCACTTTATATCTCAGTTGTAGCCCCTCCCTCCTCTCCTCCTATTCTCCTCCTCCCTCCTCTACACCTCAGAAAAGAGGAACCCTTTTACCCACCCACCATAGCTCATCAAGAGTTTGTCTTCTTTCCCTGTGGCCTGGCAAGAGAGTCCTGTCAAGGGGAAGTGACCAAAAAGCAGGCAGCAGAGTCCATGCCACAGACAGCTCCTGCTCTTCTTGCTAGTCGGCCCACATGAGGCCTGAGCTGTTCACTGTCTACATCTGTGTAGAGGACCTAGGTCCAGTCTATGCATGGTCCTTGGTTGGTGCTTCAGACTTACAGGCCCCTCTGGGCCCTGGTTATTTAGCACTTTGGGTCTTCTTGTAAGTCCTTTTATACTTCCCCCCTTTTTCCATTAGACTCCTTATGCTTCACCCAATGTTTGGTTGTGAGTCTCAGCTCTGTTTCAATCCTCTGCTGGGTGGTGTGGAGGAATACCTTCAGTGGATGTAGCAGCTGTCAATAAAGCACTGTTTAGCCAATCAGATGGGCAGGAGGACAGGAAGTGGAAGGCAGGACTTCCTGGAGAGGAGGAGGAACTTGGAGTTGAGAGTTAACAGTTGATGGTTGACAGTTGACTGTGGACAGTTGACAGGAGAGAGTTGAGGGAGAGAAGCTGCCTAAGAAGGATGAGATTGGCAAGTACTTGGGATATATGTAGGTTATGAGGATTAGAGTCGTTTATTTTAGTTTATTGTTAGATTAGTAGCAGTTTAGGTTCTGCCCTGCATAGTGCTTGCAGCTTTGAATTATGCTTCAGTCTCTTTGTGTCAGTCATTGGCTTCCGAGGCCAAACAGATACAATTTATTGTAACAGGGTGGAGCCTCTCAGAAAACAACTCTGATAGGTTCCAGTCTGCAAACATAGTAGAGTATCATTAATAGTGTCAGCGGTTGGGACAGAAGGCCTGCAGAGAAAAGAGAAACAGTAGGAGGGGACATGTCTGTTGCAATCTGGAGACCTAAGTCCTAATAGGTCTCTGGGAGGGTATGAGAGGGACAATAGCTGAGACTCCTTAGCAGGGGACATGGAAACTAAAGTGGACACGGAAACTAAAGCGGACACCCTCTAACTAGACAAAACTCCTAGTTAAGAGAGGAGAACACTAATCCACCCACAAAAACGTCAAAGCTTACCCTGCCTATAAAACATACAGGGATAAAGATAGAACAAATAGAGCAGAGATTAAGGGAATGTCCAAACAATAGCTGTTGTCTTAATTTCCTTTCTATTGTTTTAATAAAACACCATGACCAGAAGCAACTTAGGAAGGAAAGGTTTTATTTGGCTTACATATCTTAGGCCACAGTCTATTGACTATGGGAAGCCAAGGCAGGAACTGAAGCAGAGACCACAGAGGAATACCACTTATTGCCTTGCTCTACACGGCTTGCTTAACCTGCTTTCTTATACCATCCAGGACTATCAGCCTAGGAGTGGCACCTCCCACATGGCACACAACCCATAGTGGTCTGGGCCCTCCCACATCATTCATTAACCAAGAAAAGTACTCCATAAACTTACCCATAGGCCAATCTGGTAGGAACATTTACTCAACTGAGTTTCCCTCCTCTCAAATGACTCTACTTGTATCAAGTTGAGCAATAAACAAAACTATCCAGGACAGCCTTCAACACTGTCCAGCACTGACAACTCCTAGATAGTAGTGACATCCCAAAGCACACGTTTGGAGTTCAAGCCTAGTACCCACACACTAGATATTTTGCTAGTACCTGGCCAAGTCTTTGTCCTCATATCCAGTTATTTTCTGAAGTCTAGACTCGAGAATAGTTCCTCCATCTACACAATGCTATAGTTCTTCCATTCACCCAACGCTTCTTGTCAGGAACATGGAAATTTCTGTTCCTATATCTCTCCTACTCTATAGTCTTTGTCCAATTGTTGAACTCATCTAATGCTATATTTTAATTTTCTAGAGCTCACCTGCTTCACACCATTTCTGCTGCCTCCAACATAGCCTCTTCCTTACCTAACTCCAAGAAGCCAGCCCCATTGGTTTGCATTCTCGCTTTTGCTCCAGATACATTCTCTATAATGGACATAATGATTTATTAAAACAAAACTGGGAAGAAAGTTACTTCATTGCTCTAGTGTCTTCCCACTTCTTTAGGTTCACATTTCCAAAACCAGCCAGAGACTCAGTCATACAAACACAAAAGGTAGACCTGGCCCCACTCCTACCACTAGCTTCACTGCTGTCTGCTTTCTCCCATTCTAATGCTCCCTTCTCACAGGGAATCTTATGGTGCTAAAATGCAGTTGGTTCTTCCTCTGCCTGGCATGTTTCCAGCGGTCCTTCCTCTGTGATAATCTTTGGTTCTTAGCCTCATTGAAGTTCTTCCATCCTTAATTGAGATCACAGAAAAACACTCTATTGTTACTTTAACAGTTTGAAAAGTAATTCTAATGAAGTTTATGAACAGTTCTCAACTCAGAATTCTGTAGTTTTGGGACTATCACCTTGAATACTTAGCATGGAGCCTGTTGTAGCATGGAGCCCTGAGAAGCTGATAGAAAATGCCTGCAACAGGCCAGACAGACCCCACCACCACCACGACTTTCACCACTGTGGTATCTCACTATCTTTCTTCTGTAACCAAATTTCTCTTCTCCTATTTGCATTATAAATGGCTTGTGGTAAATTCTGCTGCTTAGGGAAAACTTTCTACTTATAGGGAAATTCAGTATACTCTATTAATTAAGCATAATACAACCAATCAAAATACATGACACTTTTGGTTGCTATGGGGTGGGAGCAATCAAGGGTATTAAAGGTATAAAATGCTTAACTGGCTTGGGGCTCAATCTTTAGATGGATATCTGCTGAGTTTGTATGTATCAACACTGCTTCCTGGCTCAGGTCAGCTTGCATGTCTTATTTCCTGAGCCATTTCCCCCAAAACACTATTACAAGGGTGCACTTACAATATTCACAAGAATATGATGAAAAAGTAGATGTCCAAGTCTTCAAGGAACTCATAAGATAGATTTTCAAATTTATTATTATTATTATTATTATTATTATTATTATTATTATTATTATTATTATTATTATTACATGTGTGGGCACTCATGAGTCTAGATACCCACTGAGACCGAAAAAATCTGGTCCTTTGGATGCAGAATTGCAGCTGGTTGTAATGCACCTGATATGGGCTCTGGAAACTGAATTCAAGTCATTTGGAAGAGAAGTCCATCCTCCATGGACTAGATTTAAAATGGTATAAAAGAAGACTTTTGTTTTATTTGATTTAGGCAAGCATAGGGAATAGTTTAGCAACTCGTAACTCTACTTGGCTTGGCCTGTGCACACACTCTTGTGATGATGCTCCAAGCAACCTAGGACACACTCCCAACCCACCCACCTGCCTTGAGTTGCAAGTATACCTGATTCTGAACAATCATAAGCATGGAGAGTTTCTATTTAAATATTATTCCCAGGTATATCTGGTAGGAAAGCAAATGAGTTAATCAATTTTAAGCTGGCATTAGATGCAAATATAATTAAAATAGCATCTCTTGGTGAACTTTTATTAAATAAAAAAGAACCTTACCAATGAATTAAAGATAACCTTATTCGTGAGTAACAATTAAGGCCTTGTGGTGAGGAGTAGATTCAATAATCTACCTTTTGTTCTATCCTCCCTCTATATTTCTATATCCCCCTTTCTTTCTTTTCAGCTCTTACGTCCTTACCTATAAAAGAAAGATAAGGGAAAAAAGAGACACCCCGAGTCCAACCTAGTTTTCTCTCTGTATAAGACCAATAATAACTTATAACCAGCTCCTGATAAAAATAAGCATTTGTGATCAAGAGAGCAAACAGAAACCTACCCAACTCCCCTTAGAGGAAATGGGATGTCGTTCTCTTAATGTTTCTTTAGGATGATTTAGAGCGAATAATATCTTTGAAGGTTCCCCCCAAAATTGGGGAAAATGGTTAAGCAAACCATGGATAGCATTTGTGGTACATTTTCTAAATGCTGAGAAATTCCAGGCTTAATAGGAGTCCTGTGTGGAATTTTGTATATTGATGCAAATCATGGTCATGTCAAATACTAGTCTAATTTTATTACAAGAATATATATTCTAGCTCTAACAGATAGATATGATTATATATATGGTAAAATAGTTAAATAAGGTCTTCAAAAGCCTAGAGACCTATAGAATATGGCATTTAAAGATGCTATTATTCTAGGGGGATCCAAGATGGGGTGGACCATGTTTAGAAACCAGAGTAATTGAGTCAGAGATTTGGACTATTTTCTCAAACAGGAATACCAAGTTTCCCACTCCACCACAGGGGGAGAATTCCACTGTTCGACAAAAATAAACTATAGAAATCCTGCACATCCTTGAATGTACAAAGAGCACGAACCAACTGGAGAGCAGCTGCTGCGGCTGCAGACACTCAAGCGGGTAGCTGAACACAGGAAAGGCACTGCCTACTGAGGTGATTGGCTGGGTACCCGGAAGATCTGGACAATACTAGGTCTAGGAGGAACAGATAGCATGTTTCTGGGGGTCTGCAGAGAGACCCAGAGCCTGCGCAGAGAGCAAGGACCTCTCTGGAGAGCAGCCGCCGTGGCTGTAGACTCTCAAGCAGGTATCCTGGAACACAGGCAAGGTCCTGCCTGCTGAGGGGATTGGCATGGTGCCCAGAAATCTGGACAATACTAGGTCCAGTGGGAACAGAGAGTGTATTTCTGGGAGCCCACAGAGTCTCAGAGCCCATGTGGAGACCACGGACCACTCTGGAGAGCAGCAGCCAGGGCTGCAGCCACTCAAGTGGGTAACCAGGAATGCAGGCAAGGCTCCGACTACTGAGGTGATTGGCGTGGTGCCCCACCTTCAGGTGTGAATGGCACGGTGTCTGGAAGATCGGGACCATACTAAGTCCTGGGGGAAGAGAGAGAGTGTTTCTGGGCTCACCGGTATGCGCAGAGTCCCAGAACCCGACAGCAGACCAGGCAGTTGGGGATACACCTGCCAGCTGCAGAGCTAAAGCCACACTCACAGCTTGTCTGGTCTGTTCTAAGAATTTATAGGAAGGGTGCACTCTTCCTAGCAGCGGGACAGGTGCTTGTCATTGTTAACCGGGAGCTTTGTATCTGAGACTGAACTGTGGGCTGGAGCTACTGGCCAAGGAAAAACACAGGACAATGGTGGTTCTGATGCTAGACCAACCCGCTATTTCTGAGAAAGCCCCAGGGGCCAGTGTCCAGGTGAGCATGCGTGCAAAACCTAAAACCAGAGCCGAGGGTGTTGGCCTACCTGTCTTCCTCTCAGACCATTCGTGGGCCTGTTGTCCCAGGGGGAACAGAGAGCATAGATCTGAGCCTACCAGTCCACAGAGAATCCCAAGGCCCTCACAGGGGACCAAACAGCTGCAGACATCTCCCCCTGCCAGACACAGTGCTAAAGTGGCATACCCAGGCGGTCTAATCTAGGAACCTGGAGGAAGGGTGCACACTGTTAAACAACTGGATAGGTTCTCGCCAGTGATAACCAGGAAATTGGTATCTGAGACTGAACTGAGGATAGTGTAACTCCAGACTGGGGCTATTAGCCCAGGAAAAACACAGGAAAACAGGTGGTCCTGATCTGGGAACGACCTGCAAGTCCTGAGAAAGCCTCAGGGTCTGGAAACCACTGCAACGTGAGCACGATCCAGAGCTCTGAGCCAAGGGCGTTTGCATCAACTGTGCCCCCTGTCTTCCTCTCTGACCACCTGTGGGCATGATGGCCCAGGGGGAATGGAGAGCGTAGATCAGGCCCACCAGACCTCCAAGAGATCCAAGGTTTCAGGCAGCTGCAGTCACACCTCCAGCCACAGCTTTAAAGCTTCCCACTGCCAAGCAGGTGTGCCTGTGGACATATCACATGTGCCAACCCTCTGTTTCCCTCTCTGGATGCTCTGTGGGCTTGTTGGCCCAGGCAGAACAGAGAGCATGGATCAGAGCCCCAACTTCAAAGACAGCAAGATGACTAGAGGTCAATGCAAAAGCATAAACAATGAAAACCAAAAAAATATGGCATTTCCAGATCCCAACTATCCCAATAAAATCAACCCTGAGAACTGAATACAATTGAAATACAAGAAAATGACCTCCAATCCATAATAATGAAGATGATAATGGAGGAAATGAATAATATCCAAAAACAAATGCAGGAAGATGCAGCCTAACAAATTAAAGACATTAAAGAGGCCTATAGAGAGGCACTGCAAAAAATCCAGGAAAAGACAACCAGATGAAGGAAATCAATAAAACAATTCAAGATCTGAAGGCCCATAGAAAGTCACTGGAAGAAACTCAAGAAAACACAAACAATCAGATGAAGGAAATCAATAAAACGGTTCAAGATGAAGACAGAAATGGAAACAATGATAAAAACACAGACAGAAGACAGGAACAAGTGAACTCAGAGAAGCATGCAAGTAATACAGACCTAAGCTTCTCTAACAGAATTCAAGAGATGGAGGAAGGAATCTCGGAAGTAGAAGATTCTATGGTAGAACTTGAAACAACCATTAAAGAAAATGCTAAATCTGAAAAATTCTGACACAAAACATCTAAGAAATAAAGGACACCATGAAAACATGAAATCTGAGGATAATAGGAATTGAGGAAAGAGAAGATGCCCGGCTCCAAGGACCTGAAAATATCTTCAATAAAATCATAGAAGAAAATTTCCCCAATCTAAGGAAGGAGGTGCAAATAAACGTACAAGAGGCCTATAGAACACCAAATAGAATAGACCAGAAAAGAAAATCCTCCATTTTATACAGAATAAAGAAAAAATATTAAAGTGGCAAGGGAAAAGGGCCAATTAGCATTTAATAGCAAACCTATCAGAATTGTACCCGACTTCTCAACAGAGACCAAAAAGCCAGAAGGGCCTGGACAGAGGTCCTGCAAGCCCTAAGAGACCACAGGTTCCAGGCAAGACAACTCTACCCAGCAAAACTTTTAGTAACTATTGATGGAGAAAGCAAGATTTTCCAAGATAAAAACAAATTCAAACAGTTCCTAACCACTAATCTGGCCTTATAGAAGTAAATAGAAGGAAAACTCCAAACCAAAGTGACAAACTACAACCAAAACTATACAGGAATTAGATAACTCTACGGTTACAAAAATATAACCATACAACCGTACAAGTACTCTACTGCAACCAACATCAAAATCAAGGTACTTAACAGTCACTGGTCACTAATATCTCTCAACATTAATGGTCTCAATTCTCCAATAAAAAGACACAGACTAATCGAATGGATATGTAAGCAAGACCCAACATTCTTCTGCATCCAAGAAACACATCTCAGCCACAAGGACAGACATTACCTCAGGGTAAAAGGCTAGAAAAAAGTATTTCAAGAAAATGGATACAAGAAGCAAGCTAGGGTGACCATTTTAATATCTAATAAATTAGACTTTACACCAAAACTAATCAAAAGACATGAGGAAGGACACTGTATACTCATCAAAGGTAAAGTCAAGGATGATGACATCACAATTTTGAACACCAATCTCCCCCATACAAGGGCAGCCACATTTGTAAAAGACCTATTAACAAAGCTTAAACCATACATCGATCCACACACACTAATAGTGGGAGACTTCAACACCCCATTTTCACGAAGAATAGGTCATTGAAACAAAAACTAAACTGAGAAGTAACAACATTAATCAATGTCATGAATCAAATGGATCTAGCAGATATCTACAGAACTTTTCACCCAAACACAAAGGATTATACCTTCTTCTTAGCACCCCATGGAACCTTCTCCAAAATTGATCACATAATGGGTCACAAAGCAAGCCTCAACAGATTCAAGAAGATTGAAATAATACCATGTATCATATCAGGTCACCATGGACTAAGACTGGACTTCAACAACAACAGAAATAACAAAAAGCCTACACATACATGGAAACTAAACAACTCTCTATTTGATGACACCTGGGTCAGGGAAGAAGTAAACAAAGAAATAGAAGACTTCCTGCAATTCAATGAAAATGAAGGAACAACATACCCAAATTTGTGGGACACATTGAAGGCAGTGCTAGGAGGAAAATTCATACCACTAAGTGCCTTTATAAAGGAATTGGAAACATCCCACATAAGCAATTTAATGAGACAACTAGATGCCCTAAAAAAAAGAAGCAGAAACACCCAAGAGGAGTAGATGTCAGGGAATAATCAAACTCAAGGCTGAAATCAATAAACTAGAAACAAAGAGAACAATTTAAAAAAATCAGAAAAACCAGGAGGTGGTTCTTTGAGAAAATCAACAAGACAGACAAACCATTAGCCAACCTAACTAAAAGGCAGAGAGACACTATCCAAATCAACAAGATCAGAAATGAAAAGGGAGACATAACAACAGACACTGAAGAAATACAAAGCATCATAAGATCCTATTTTAAAGGCATATATGCCACAAAATTTGAAAATCAAAGGGAAATGCACAATTTTATTGATCAATTCCACTTGCCAAAATTGAATCAAGATCAGATAAACAAATTCAATAGTCCTATTTCTCCTATAGAAATAGAAGCAATCATTGATAGTCTTCCAACAACAACAACAACAACAACAACAACAACAACAACAACAACAAAAAGCCCAGGGCCAGATGGTTTCAGCGAAGAACTCTACCTGACCTTTAAAGAAGAGCTAATACTGATACACTTCAAGCTACTCCAAAAGATAGAAATGCATGGAACTCTACCAAATTCATTCTATGAGGCCACAGTCACATTGATACCTAAGCCCAACAAAGACCCAACCAAAAAAAAAAAGAGAACTTAGACAAATTTCTCTTATGAACATTGACGCAAAAATACTCAGTAAAATACTCGCAAAATGAATACAACAACAAATCAAAGATATCATTCACCATGACCAGGTAGGCTTCATCCCTGGCATGTAGGGATGGTTTAATGTACGGAAATCCATCAATGTAATCCACCATATAAACAAACTGAAAGAAAAAAAACCCACATGATCATTTCCTTAGATGCAGAAAAAGCATTTGACAAAATCCAACACCCTTTCATGTTTAAAGTTCTGGAGAGATTGGGAATACAAGGCACAAACTTAAAGATAATAAAGGCTATATACAGTAAGCCAATAGCCAACATCAAATTAAATGGAGAGATAGTCAAGGAAATTCCTCTAAAATTGGGGACCAGACAAGGCTGCCCACTTTCTCCATATCTCTTCGATATAGTTCTTGAAGTTCTAACCCGAGCAATAAGACAACAAAAGAAGATCAAGGGGATCCAAATGGGAAAGGAGGAAGTCAAATTATCCCTACTTGCGATTGATATGATAGTGTATATAAGTAACCCCCAAAATTCCACCAGAGAACTCCTACAGCTGATAAACACCTTCAGCAAATTGTCTGGATACAAAATTAACTCAAAAAAGTCAGTAGCCTTCCTATATACAAACGACAAACATGCAGAGGAAGAAATTAAGAAAACGACACCCTTCACTATAGCCACAAGCAATATAAAATATCTAGGAGTAACTCTAACCAAGCAAGTGAAGGACGTGTTTGAAAAAAACTTTAATCTCTGAAGAAAGAGATTGAAAATGACATCAGAAGATGGAAGGACGTCCCTTGTTTGTGGATCGGGAGAATTAACATAGTAAAAATGGCCATCAAATTTACAGATTCTATGTAATCCCTATCAAAATACCAACACAATTTTTAAAGACATTGAAAGATCAATTCTCAACTTCATATGGAAAAACAAAAAACCCAGAATAGCAAAAACAATCCTATACAATAAAAGATCCTCTGGAGGAATCTCCATTCCTGATCTCAAGCTGTACTATAGAGCAACAGTAATTAAAACAGCATGGTACTGGCACAGTAATAGGCCAATGGATTAATGGAATCTAATCAAAGACCCAGAAACGAATCTATACACACTTGATTTTTGACCAAGAAGCCAAATCTATTCAATGGAAAAAGGATAGCATATTCAACAAATGGTGCTGGTCTAACTGGAGGTCTACATGTAGAAAAATGCAATTGGACCCATATTTGTCACCATGCACAAAACTCAAGTCCAAGTGAATCAAAGACCTCAACATAAAACCAGAGACAGTAAATCAGTTAGAATAAAAAGTGGGGAAGAGCCTGGAACACATTGGCACAGGAGACAACTTCCTGAACAGAACACCAACAGCCCAGGCCTTAAGGTCAACAATTAATAAATGGGACCTCATGAGGCCAAGAAGCTTCTATAAGGCAGGCGACACTGTCAACAGAACAAAGCAACAGCCTACAGACTGGGAAAAGATCTTTACCAACCTGACATCTGACAAAGGTCTAATTTCCAAAATTATATAAAGAACTCAAGAAATTAAACACCACCAAACCCAATGACCCAATTGAGAAGTGGGGCTCAGAATTAAACAGAATTCTCAACAGAGCAATATCAAATGGCTGAGAAACACTTAAAGAAATGCTCAACCTCCTTAGTCATCAGGGAAATGCAAATCAAAACAGCTCTGAGATTCCATCTTATACCCATCAGTATAGCTAAGATAAAAAATTCAAGTGACACCACATGTTGGCTAGGATGTGGAGAGAGAGGAACATTCCTTTATTGCTGGTGGGAATGTAAACTAGTACAGACACTTTGGAAATCTATCTGGCACTATCTCAGAAAACTGGGAATAAGGCTTCCTCAAGACTCAGCTATTCCACTCCTTGGAATATACCCAGAAGATGCTCCAGCACACAACAAGAACATTTGCTCTACCATGTTCATAGCAGCCTTACTCATAATAGCCTGAACATGGAAACAGCGTAATTGTCCCTCAGTAGAAGAATGGATAAAGAAACTGTGGTACATATACATTATGGAATACTACTAAGCTATTAAAACAAGTAATTCCTGAAATTTGTGGACAAATGGATTGTACTAGAAATGATCATAATGAGTGAGTTAATCCAGAAGCAGAAAGAGTCAAATGGTATATACTCACTTATATCTGCATATTAGCCCAAGGGGCATGTCCCATGAAAGTCTTCACTTACCAGGAAACCGGGAGAGAGGGGAGGACATCCCATTGGGACTCTAGATGAGAGAAGCATGCGAGAATGATGAAATAGAAGGATCCAGATGGTCTTAGAAACCTACAAGAACATGATGGGCAGATCTGGGCCCAGGGATCCTGCTCAAACTATGGCACCAACCAAGGATAATACATGCAGTAAACTTCGAAGCTCTACTCAGATCTAGCTAATGGACAGGACATTCTTCACAGTTGAGTGGAGAGTGGGGTCTGACTTTCACTCGAACTCTGGTGCCCCGTATTTGACCACCTCCCCTGGATGGGGAGGCCTGGTAGCACTCAGAGGATGGACAGTAGGTTACCAAGAAGAGACTTGATACCCTATGAGCATATACAGGGGGAAGAAGTCCCCCTCATACACAGTCATAGGTGAGGGGAGTAAAGGGAAATGGGAGGGAGGGAGGAATGGGATACAAGGGATGGGATAACAATTGAGATGTATTGATTTTTATTATTCTAAAGATTCTTTGACAGCAAGACAAATTAACTCCTGGCAACACCCAGCCTGCCTCAAATAAGATAATGAGCATCAAAAAACCTCCTCATGGAGATGGCTTCAATTGTGGCAAACAAGCCACTAGGCAAAATGTCCTCATTTCTGCCACAGACAGAATTCTGCCTAAAAATGGGCAAGCTTAGATGTAGGCAGAGTTGATAGCCAAACTTTGCCAAGACAGGGTAAGCAAGTCCTCAGTAGTTCCTGCCTTGCTAATATGTCTGTCAGATATATTGGGCTAGAAGGCTGAAGATGATGCTCCAGCATTATAGAAAGTGTTGGATGACTGTTCAGGCAGTAAACTGTGTCAGTCATTTTTTTTATTTTGGAAGCTGCTAACCTGCACTTCTGGTTCACTCAGGTATTTAAGTTTTATTCCTTCTCAAGTCTCTGATGGGGTTGAAGACCAGATATTTTAGTCTTACAATTAAGCTTAGTTAGTTAAGGGTTAGATATTTTTAGATCAAGATAGATGTTTTAAATTAGTAGACGTGAGATATGATAGATACTGACTTTCATTCAGAAATTTAGACCCAACAAGATAGGAAAAATGTTTACTCCAAATTGCCAAATACAAATAGCCAAATTACTATGAATGTAACATTTATATAATTCCTGATTGTCTCATAGTTCTTCCTGTTGTATGTAGTCTGTTTTATTCATGTGCAATAATATCAATGTATGTGTTAAAATAGAAACATAATAAAAATCATGGGGAAAAATAATAGGTGATTAGAAAAAGTGTGAAGGAGTTGGAACCCTCATACACTTATGTTTGAGATGCAAAGCAGTATACCTCTTTGGGAAACAGGTAGTTACTCAAAAATTTAGATACAAAGTGGCATGCAATCAAAAATCACATACCTGAAATAAATAAAAGTAGTTTTTCATGCAAAAAAGGAACCTTACCATTTTATACTAGTACACAGTTGGGTGTATGTATAGAGAAAATCAGATGTATGGTGGAAAGAGAAACAGATAGTAGAAAAAAATCTTATATACCTTAAATGACAATCAAAATATAGAACCTAACTTACTATGCCCTCTAGTAACAAAATTCTTCCTTGTCTTGAACACCATAAGAGAAAGTCCCAAGCACCAACTGTGGCCTGGGCTATCCTCTTCCACATGACCCACTGTCACTCTTGACCACATATTTCCTTCTGATCTTTACTATAACTTTGCTTTTGAGTAAAATTTTCTGGATATTTTATAATCTCTGTGTGCCCTTATTTCAGTGTTTCAATAAGAAAGCCAAGGACCTGGAAACACCCAGCATAGCCCCCAACCACAGTAGCAGATTGTCCTAAAACAACTGTTACCCAATTATCTAATCACACACAGGAGATTAAAACAGAAGGGGAAAGGACCATTCATATTAAACGTTACCTACTTAGCACTTACTACTAAGGATTTTGGTATGTTTCACATTACATTTTTACTAAAAACTGCTTTTTATAGTTTACTACTTGTTTAACTGGAAGAGGAATAGGTGCAGAAGCAGAGGAGTGAATGGGGAATTAAAGCCACTCTAGCTATTTATCTAGGAACCTCATACCCCGTAAAAAGGAGCACCTTGTGGACCTTCTATCACCAGCGAGCTACGAAATCCCAGGGAGCCAAGTGAGCTGTCTGTACGAAGGGACGCAGATATGCGTTTCTGCTCCTTGCCGTCACTTCATCTTTAGCTTTACAGAGCTTCACAGCTACTTCTTTCTGCTACAAAGGATCTAGCCTGATAACTGTGGATGAATGCAAAGAACTGGGAGCCCCAAGATACCACATGGCAATGTTGTATGGCTTTTTAGGTAAGAAATTTTTTAAAAGTTTACTCATCCTGAGTGGAAAAGAAGCCAACACTCTACTCCACTCTACTCACATAGACAACATTATAGACAAGGGTGGAGAAACTATAAAACCAGAGTGTGAGGTGGAGTGGAGAGTAGCTGTTTTCTCCTTGTGTCCCCTGACCATGGCCATCCTTAAGTTGAGCAGCTATGGTGAACTGTGGAGGAGTTTATTTGCAGTTATGACAATAAGATAACCAGGGCAATATAGATGCTAACCAAGTCAATGGCAATGAAGCTTTAATATACCATCTGGGAAGGAGAAGGGAGGGGAGAGCTGAAATCCTGATCATCACTTTCTCTGCCTCAGCTGCACATGGCTTTGGACATAGGAGTTAGAAGGTTGACTTGAGGTGGGACTCCGAGGTGATGGTGCTGCTGAGGAACCATCCACGAGCCTGTAAGTAATTCTAACAAACTCATTTGTTTATCAAACTGGACTTGACAGACTTTTCATTCCTTTGTCACCTTCTTATAGTCACATAGCAGACACTCCCATGTGTGAAGAAAGTTTTGTCTGCAAGATCCTGAAGCTAAGGCAGCTATTTATAAAAAACAAACAAACAAATAAACAAACAAACAAAACAACAACAACAACACACACACACACACATGCGCGCAACTATATCCAGTTCCTTGTCTAAACTCAAGTATTTATGGCCTTCGGAAAACACAGTTGGAGTGCATTTTACAAGGTATCTGTAAGGTCTGGTGGGTCAGCTCTGAGGACACCTGGGACACAAGAAGGGGGCAGCCTTATATGATCTATCTAGCCCTTCTCAAGGTTGATCTCTGGCAGGTCCTGACCAATATCCCTGCACTGATTCCCAGAGCTCCCAGCATCCTCTCTAATAATTGTAAATTCATTGCTAGGTCTGTCATTATTTATGAGTGCTGAAAAGTGCTAACACCGTCTTTGTTGCTAGGTCAGTGTAAAAGATAAGATTTATTTTTAAGAAAATCAAAGAAACCAGGCAAAAATTGTATCCTTGAACTAGATAAATGAAGGAATTTTGAAGAAGACAAGATCATTTATAGACAGGAAATATATAAATGCTAGAAAACTGGGCATGGTACATGTGCCTTTAATTTAAGCAATCAGAATGCATGGGCAGGCAGATCTCTGTAAGTTCTAGACTAGCCTGGTATACATAGAAAGTTTCAGGACAGCCAAAGCTACACAGTAAGACACTGTTCATCTTAAAAAGGACAGCAATATAATATAAAAGATCGAACACTTAAATGTTTTATGAATTATAGAAGCAATGGATATTTTTGTTTATAATGCATTCCATATAGGTGACAAAGAAAATAACGAGAAGTCTTCATAATCTTGTCCATAAGAAAGCCACAGTTTCTACATTGGGGCAAGTTTCTCTTTCCTAAGGGTAAGAACAAGTCACCCCACACATCACTCCTGACAAAAGACTGTAATGAGAAATATTGGCTATTGTAAGTTGTCCTAAGTATGGTTAATGAACAGTTAGGGTCTGCTGATTCCCAGGAGGAGTTATCAAGCTGCAGTCCCCCCAGGGGTCCCTCCTCTGCTGCGGTGAAAGGCCAACCAGATGACCGGAAGAAGGCGTAACCTGCCCGTGGATTCTCCCATGTGGGAAACTCCAAATGGACCACACCAGACTTGGGAGAAAGACCAGGCAAAGTTCAGATACATGATTCTGAATAAGCTTGAGAACTTTGCTCTTTTCTTAGAGATGAAAAAACTACACTGACTATCATAGTAAAACTATTCCTGTCTCAAGATCCTAAGAAGTGTTTTCCACTGGGCCTCTTTCACTGATGGCATAAGTGTGACAATAGGAGTGGACAGCATATGGGAAAGAACAGCAGCCTGACTTCATGTTGTAACGTGGGACAGAAAGTCCTTCATTGTTGCTTAGGTTGTACAGATCTTATTTGTCCCAATATAACATCTTTCAACATCTCAGCTTAATACTATAATATTTACAGTAAAATTCACTATCACATAACTTTATGGTATGATTGGCCCTGAGATTTTTTTCCTGCAGAGGAAGTGTCTTCATGATCTAGCTCCTAGTAACATGCTTTCCTATGTCATCCAATGCCTCCAAATTGTCAAGCCCCTTCACTGTTGCTGATCACCTCTGTTAAATTTAAAGAAAAACTGGGTTGTGAAACACAGACCCAGGATTTATTTGAAGAGGTTTGACTTAGAAGCATAGCTAGTAGGCTATTCCTTTTAAAAATATTCATTTATTCAAATTGTTCATGTACTTATATATTTCTCTAGTAATCGAGCACATCTACAACTGGAAAATGATACATAGAGGGAAATAAGAATATCGACTTTAAACTTGCAAGTTCCTTTTCCACTTGACATTCTGATCCCAATTTGATGGACCCTCTCTCATCTTGGGAACAATTGGTCCCGATGGTCACGAGTTTATCTTAGAGGGACAGTTCTAACTCCACAGTCAGGAGACGTAAACATGAGCACCTGCGGAAGCAGTCCTCTTTGTCATCCCAGTCTATTCCTCAGATTCCAGTTCTGTGCTTCACAGGCACAAAGTCAGGATGGAGGGAGAGTGAAACCAAGCTGAGCTCATGAGGAAAAGTTGAGTAGCTTCCAGGCAGCCATTACTATGGGCCATGATCATGACCCTGAGCTATGGACACTCCTCACCGTGTCCATCCTCTCAGAGCTGGAGCTTCAGTGCCAATCAGCCCAGGGCTGCTCTTTTGCCTCATCCTTCATGTTGTACCCAAAGGACATTTGATTGAAAAATGATCATAATGGAACTCTATACTCAGATAGGTTGACAGCAAAGCTGTCTTCTAAGAACAGTAGCCAGTCCCACAGAGATCAATGACAAAACATTAAAACATTTTCCTTGTACAATGAGTAATAGGATTAGGCAGAATTATGAAAAAATAGACTGGCTTACCTTTGCCTGAAGTAACTACAGGTTTTTGTACTGATGTCAGCATCTCTTTCCACTTCCTCATTATCAATATAGTAATTTAATACTACCTAGTAACAACAGGCAGTGGAAGAGTAGACTCAGTCACAAGGTTTTGAAGGTGAATAGTGTACTCTACTGCTAAGATGGATTATTCAGTATGTTTGATTCAGTAAATGCATTTTCTGTTTGCTATACTTTTAAGTTAGAATGCATTTACTAGGATGTAATTCTATGGCAAATGAAAAGTATGTAGTAGAGTCAAAATGTGAGTCTGTGCTTTAGGCACTGCAGTCATTGACCCTGCTTATGTCAACAAGATCAGGTGGAAGGGCCTGCTGAGTGGCCCAGACTATCAAAAGGTAACATATATTTTTGAATGTCTTCCTTTCTTAGGAAATCTGTTCCTTCTAGGGAGCCTTGGGGAGGGGTTTTTCATTTAGTTTCCAGTATGGCAGGCCAGATAAGACATAGATAATGAACACTGTAGAGCTTATGTCCTAGGGGCAGAGCTCATGCTTGAGAGAAGAGAGCAACATTTAAACGAAGTAAATAAAAATTCACACTCTATAGGATGGGGATTTTTAGCTGGGCATGGTGGCACACGCCTTTAATCCCAGCACTCCAGAGGCAGAGGCAGGCAGATCGCTGTGAGTTCAAGGCCAGCCTAGTCTACAAAGCGAGTCCAGGACAGCCAAGTCTAACACAGAGAGACCCTGTCTCAGAAAAAAAAAAAAAGAATGGGGATTTTTTTGCTTGTCTGTTTTTAGATAGGACTTCTCTATGTAGCTCAGGATAACCTTGGACTTGTTATCCTCTATACTTAGCGCTTTGTAAGCCACACATGTAACAACTCACAGTTTCTACTATGCCTAGGTCCATGAGTAGGACATTTCAATACACGTTAAAAATCAACATTTTAAGCTGTGAGTAGAAGACAAGATCTCCATGAGGTTCCAGGAAAAGTGGCAAAGATAAGGAGACATCAAGCAAAGACATGAAGAAAGGAAAGGAAGTATGGATGCACGCCCAAAGGAGAACTCCAGACACTGGGGAGAGCAGGCACAGATGTCTTCAGATAGAAAAGCACATGAGCTTCCTAAGAAAAGGCAGGACAGCCAGCATAGCCAGGCCAAAAAGAAGAAAGGGAAGAACAGTAGTAAACCGAGTTAGAATTAAAACCGGAGGACAGATCATGCAGGCTTAGTTCACTGGGAAGACAGTGGTCATACATGAGGTATGGAATTAAAGATGTCTGAGTAAAAATAACATGATGTGGTTGTATCAAACATCTAGAATCTGGCTGCTGCTTTAAGAACACACCGGAACAAAGGCAAAGGAGGGAGTTGGGAGTCCTTGCAAAAACACAGGCTAGACGTGACCATGGTATAATTACGGTGGGTGTAGAGCGCACGGAGAATTTGGATGTAAGTGTGGACAGGAGAGTGCGCTCACTGTTAGGGCTTCCTTGCATACGACTTGGGCATCTTGCTAACTTTCGCTTGTTCTTTACACTTACAGCTATGCAGCTCTTGCCAAGTGAGGATGCTGGCTGCTCCCCTCCTGCTCATCTTCCTACCTGCCTCAAAGCCCGTGTGTTGAGACATGAAGCAGAGCGTTTCTTGTGTCAAAAACTAGAATCCATGACCACATCTCCTCCTACATGTGCTCTGGCCATTATGAGCATCACACTTTCTGTTTTGTTCACTGGACCACTATGCACATTTCAAGCTTTACTGCGTTTATGAGAATTGAATTCCTGTGAACCAAAGAAGGGTAAAATGGAAGCTTAGCGGATGTGTGAAGGCCCGGAGCTATCAAGAAGAAACGAGCAATTTCTGAGCCACCTTGCTTAAAGGTGATTGATTAGCATCCAGAAGTCAGAGACCTCTGGCAGGATATAAAGCTTATGGACATGATCAGCCCAAGGTTTTTCTGTTTTCTCCCTCCCTCTGTAGCGGATTGCTTTGCATCCCAGAGAGGAGGAAGCCCAGCAGCTTTTGTACAGGCTACAGGAATGATAATCTTAGGGCTTCTTCTCAGTGGCACAAATGTAGAGAAAATATCTGGTTCTCATCACATCATCCCATGGGTATAGGGAAATGATGATAAAATTGTTATTTCAAAATCTGTCCACTAATCCAGGAACCTCATAGGCTCTATTAAAATAAATAAGAGTAAAATATAAAACCTTAATAAAAGGTAAGTAGCCATTTCTAAACATATGTACATATATAGAGCACTAAAAGGGCTCAGTAGAATATATAGTGTAATATGTTAATATATTAAGTAACATATATTACTGTTACATATACATGTAACAATGTATATGTAACAATAATAAGTAGAGGAGAAACAGTTATGAATTTGAGAGGGGTGGATACAAAGATGTTGAAAAGGGGCAAGAACAATGTAAATGATTTAAATATAGAACTCATGTGTATGAAATTTTCAGTAGAGTTTTAAAACATGAGTAAAAGAAGGTAAGTTGGCTGTGATATACAGAACATGTGGTGACCCATCCAGAATGCTACTTCTTCCTTAGTGCCCTGTCCACTGCCTCATGTCTTGCTCATGCTGCTGGTGGAGACAGAAATATGTTCCCACATATGGATTGTGAACTCAGCATTGAAATATATAATAGGCTTTGGAAAATTAAGTGTGAGATCTACCTTCAAGCAAGAAGTTTAGTGGTATCATGGATTTTCACCATTTTTCTTGCTCTTGTCCCTCTGTGTGAAAGCAAACAGTGTAGAGAGGTAGGCCTGTGTACCGGCACGTTGGAGTCTAACCCTTAAAGTTCAAAACAGCTGTAGCCAAACTATGGCCGAAGTGTACCGTGAGGGAAAATAGTCCTCTAGTGTGGGAGTCAATGTGACTTCATGGACATTATCTAAGCATCACCAGTATGCCAAACTAACTGTTAGGTACCACTTTCACAGCACAGAACAAGGCATCATATTCTGATTGCTTTTATGCCAACATGTACTCAGTGGTTCCCTAAACTGACCAACTTTGTAGGAGAGGTGATTTGGGTGCAATTACAGATTTACAAGTAGCACTTATAGGCCTCCTTCTTGTCCCTTCTCCCTCTCCCAGTGACCCATTAAAAACATGGCATTAACCAAGCCCTCTCTTTCATTGAAACTTCCAAGTCTTTCCTCAGAACTAGTTTTGCCTGGTCACTGTCAGATCTCAGTTGGAATTTTAGGAGGTCTAACCAAGCAAGTGAAGGACTTGTCTGAAAATAAACTTCAAATCTCTGAAGAAAGAGATTGAAGATGACATCATAAGATAGAAGAATCTCCCTTGTTCATGGATTGGGAGAATTAACATAGTAAAAATGGGGCCATCTTACCAAAAGCAATTTACCGAGTCAATGCAATCCCTATCAAAATGCATACACAATTTTTAAAGACATTGGAAGAACAATTCTCAACTTTATATAAAAAAACAAAAAACCCCAAATAGCAAAAACAATCCTATACAATAAAAGATCATCCAGAGAAATCTCCATACCTGATCTCAAGCTGTACTATAGAGCAACAGTAATTAAAACAGCATGGTACTAGCTTAGCAATAGACTGGTTGATCAATGGAATCAAATCAAAGACCCAGAAATGAATACACACACATATGGCCACTTCATTCTTGACAAATAAGGCAAACCTATTCAATGGAAAAAGGATAGCATATTCAACAAATGGTGCTGGTCTAACTTGTATCTACATGTAGAAAAAATGCAATTAGACCCATGTTTGTCACCATGCACAAAACTCAAGTCCAAGTGGATTAAAGACCTCAACATAAAACCAGAGTCACTAAATTGGTTAGAATAAAAAGTGGGGAAGATCCTGGAACACATTGGCACAGGAGACAACTTCCTGAACAGAACACCAACAGCCCAGGCCTTAAAGTCAACAATTAATAAATGAGACCTCATGAGGCTGAGAAGCTTCTGTAAGGCAGAAGATACTGTCAACAGAACAAAGCGACAGCCCACAGATTGGGAAAAGATCTTCACCAACCCTACATCTGACAAAGGTCTAATTTCCAAAATATATAAAGAACTCAAGAAATTAAACACCACCAAACCCAATAACCCAATTAAGAAATGGGGCTCAGAATTAAACAGCAAATTCTCAATAGGAATATCAAACGGCCAAGAAACACTTAAAGAAATGCTCAACGTCTTTCGTCATCAGAGAAATACAAATCAAAATGACTCTGAGTTTCCAACTTATACCCATCAGAGTGGCTAAGATCAAAAATTCAAGGACAGCACATGCTGGTGAGGATGTAGAGAAAGAGGAACACTCCTTCATTGCTGGTGGGAATGCAAACTTGTACAACCACTTTGGAAATCTATCTGGTGCTTTCTCAGAAAATGGAAATAGGGCTTCCCCAAGACCCAACTATTCCACTCCTTGGAATATACCCTGAAAATTCTCCACTACACAATAAGGACATATGCTCAACCATGTTCATAGCAGCCTTATTCATAATAGCCAGAACCTGGAAATGCCTAAATGTCCCTCAGTTGAAGAATAGATAAAGAAACTGTGGTACATTTACAGTATGGAATACTACTCAGCTATTAAAAACAAGGAAATCCCAAAATTTGTGGACAAATGGATTGAACTAGGAATGATTATACTGAGTGAGTTAACCCAGAAGCAGAAAGACTCACATGCTATATACTCAGTTATAACTGGGCACTAATCCAAAAGGCACGTCCCATGAAAGTCTTCACTTACCAGGAGATTGGAATAGATGTGAGGACATCCTACTGAGACTCTAGGTAAGAGAAATATAGGAAAATGGGGAACTAGAAGGATCCAGTGGGTCCTAGAAGCTGACAAGAAGAACATCTTGTAGGGATGGGTGGATCGGAGCCCAGGGGTATCTGCTCAAACTACTGCACTAACCAAGGACAATACAAGTAGTAAATATCGAACCCCTACTCTGACCTAGTCAATGGACAGGACAATCTCCACACTTATGTGGAGAGCGGGGACTGACTATGACATGAACCCTGGTGCTCCATATTTGACTACTTCCCCTTGGTGGGGAGGCCCAGTGGCACTCAGAGAAAGAATAATTAGGCTACCAAGATGAGACTTGATAGCCTGTGACCATATAGTGGGGAAGGAGGTCCCTCTTGGTCATAGACCTAGGGGAGGGGAATAGGGTGAAAGCGGGAAGGAGAGTAGAATGGGAGGATACAAGTGATGGGATAACAATTTAGATGTAATCTGAATAAATTAATAAAAATATAAATAAATAAAAGACAATAAAAAGATATTTATATACAATGGAAAAGAGAAGGATCATAGGATGCTATCTGATTTGTGCATGTCCTTAAGGATGTGTGCTCTCAGCTTCCTGCTCCAGCAGCCATTCCTGCCACCTGCTGCCATGCTTTCTCATCAAGATAGGCTCATACTCTTCTGGAAACATAAGTCCAAATAAACTTTTCCTTTTCAAAGGAAGAAGGTCAGGATACTTTATCACATCAATAAAAAAGTAATATTTTCTCCCAAAGAAGCCACATCACAGTAATAGGAAGACCACTGCTCTGTGAGATTATGAGCTCTTTGAGAAGTGAAGAATCAATGTTAATTAGTCCTGGAACACTAGCATTTACCTGTTTCCAGGTACAGAGAAATGACAAACATGTATAGGGTTAGTTTATTGATTAAAAGAAATAAATGATAGCATTTTAGTTAATTTATGGGAACTGCTTCAATGCAAGTCTGAGTAATATGATGCATAGAAAATTGTAAAAGCTGAATTTTCATCTTGATTTTCTGTCTGTCTCTGTCTCTGTCTCTCTGTCTCTCTGTCTCTCTGTCTCTCTGTCTCTCTGTCTCTGTCTCTCTCTCTGTCTCTGTCTCTCTGTCTCTCTCTGTCTCTGTCTCTCTGTCTCTCTGTCTCTCTGTCTCTCTGTCTCTCTCTCTCTCTCTCTCTCTCTCTCTCTCTCTCTCTTTCACACACACACACACACACACACACACACACACACACACACATCTTCCCAAACTCCTCCACTGGCTTTCTCTTAGCGTGCTCAAAACTTGTCTCCCAGTAATGTCTCCCAGTAACTTGTCTTACAGTCTTCCAGAATCACATCAGGGTCTCATTTTCTGAAAATTATCCTAGCCTTATTCCATCTTAACCTTCCTTTTCATTTACCCATTCTATAACTTCTTTCAGTCAGTGACAAGAGACATATCAATTTCTATGAAACTTCTCCAGATGAAAGATTCACTGACTCCTGGAGTCTGGTGCTGCCAGCATGGCAGGCTGCAATAACCCTTTTGTGAAGGTCACACAGACCCCACATTGTCTGATTCCAGGTAGATGAGGGAGTTGACAGTGCCACAAAGTCTAAGACCGAGAAGCAGATGACTTCAAATCATATTCACCTACGTCCATTTTTTTTTTAGTCAAATTGAAAGTTATATAGTGTCATGGTTCTGAGCATTAAAATTCTCCTCTGAGAGAGTCAGTGCATCACTTTAAGTAGAGACACAGAAGAGCTGTGTGTGGCAGATAACAGTGTCAAACATGGGTGCCCCACTCTCTCTATAACGTTGCTCTATTCATTAGCTCTTTACTCTGTTAACTCCCAACCTCTCCTCTCAATCAATTTCTGTTCCTTCCTGCTACCATTCAAGTGTGTCCCCTCCATTCTTCTCTCTCTCTCTCTTGATCTCCCCTTCTCATCTGACTGTGGAAAGACATCTGGCTTCTCCTTCGTTATTTTCTTTAAGTCCTACCCAGTTGCATCTAGGTTACAAAGATCATCATCCAACCCCAATATTTTTATTTACAGACTGAAAAACACAAAGGACGGGATGGAGAGATGGCTCATCAGTGAAAAGCACTTATTGCTCTTGTAGAAGACAGAGGTTGAAATCCAACCACCCACTTTGGGAGGCTCATAAAGGCCTGTAACTCCAGTTCTAAGGAAGCTGGTGGACTATTCTGGCCCCTGCAGGCACCAGACATGCACACAGCACACACACGTACATTCAGGCACTCACATATAAAATAAAATAGATCAATATTTAACAAAAAGACTATAAAGGGCAGTTTTGTATGGTGGCACAAATCTGTAAACCCAGCACTCAAGAAACAGAGACAAGAGGATCACAGCATGTTCAAGGTTAGCTTTGATAACATAGTGGCATAAGTTTCAACAAATAAAACAGAACAAAACAAATCAAAAGAGAAAGCAGGGCCCCTTTGTGTTGCTCAGAAGCAGGGACAGGTGGCAGTGCCTCCAGTGGGGTGGGGTCAGGGGTGGGGAGTTGGAGGGCGATAGACAAGAGCTAGGGCATTATTCCTTTCAGGCTGTGTGTGACAGGCTGTCAGGATGGGGGATCAGGCTTTGTTTGAGCTTCCTTAAGGACTTCTTGGTAGGTGCTATTGCCCCTTCTGTGGTCCTGTGATGGGACCAACTGTTGAAGGTCCAGCATGCTAGGAAACAGACCAGCGCAGAGAAACACTACAAAGGCATCATTGATTGTGTTGTGAGAATTCCCAAAGAGGAGGGCTTTCTTTCTCTCCTTCTGGAGAGGTAGCTTGGCCAATGTGATCTAGTACTTCTCCACCTGAGCTCTCAACTTCACCGTCATGCAGAGCTTTTTGTCTGGGGTAGAGGTGTTGCTGTGGTCTCTTTCTTTGACATTATGTAACCCACATATATCCATATAAAGATATCATTCCTGCATTATATGACATACATGAGCTGAAGCAATATTAACAGTTAAGATCGGGATAAGAGATCTTACATTTGCCCATGGCCAGCTACAAGAAAATATCAGGACTGCCTGGGAAATTGCAGTAAAAAAAGCTTGACATGTGACATAAACTGTGACTTTGTTATTTCTCAAATCCTGGCATTGTAGAAATATGTAGATATAGCTTTCACCCTGAGGGCTATCTATAGTTTGGACATAGAACATTACTACACCTAACCATGGACTTTACAGTAAGATAAAGCCACCAAACAAGTGGGAGACTTTGGACTTCATAAAATAAAATTAATAAAACAATCTAGGAAACATTTATAGTAAGAACATCTCCTTAAAATATTCAGAGAGGTAAAGAAGGAAATAGGAAGAGAGGTAAAGGACTCTGGAGAAGAAAGAAAAGCAGATTTGATAAAGAAGAAAGGAAAGGAATATGACCCACAAAACATCTAGCCCGTGAATGGGTTGAAATTCTGGACGTCAGAGACTTGTCTATTGAAAAAGAATAGGAGAAAAATAGAGTGTAGCACTTGGTATAAATATCTAAAAAAAAAAAAAAAAGTTAAAAAAAACATGGGGGAAAGAATGAAAATGTAGAACATGGAGGATGGGTAATGTTCAAGAGACAAGACTCTAGGTCTTTCCAGATGACAGTGTAAGTCATAAGACTGAGGTCGTGCAGTATGTTCCAGCCAGAATAAGTTAAGTAAACGTGCACATAAACTCAGCACAGCGAGCCGGTAGAACAGAACGGCAACATCGTTGAAGGAAAAGAAAGATTACTTAAAATGTAATGGCAATTAGAAGCTTGTTTTTACACAGCAGCAAAGCACTTGAGAAGATAATGTGATAATGTATTCAAAAGGAAAACACAGCAAGTCTAGAATTATGTATTTAGCGAGCCTGTAATTCAAGAGCAAGGGCTGACTCAGGTATAACAAAAGCAGAGATTTCCTAGTCTGCATAATTTAAAAATTATTCCAGCCAGAGGGTAGTGAATCTAGAAGTAAGTTGGATTAAGAAGTCATGGGAAGCAGAGGAGCTAGCCAGGGCTTTTATTCATTTTAATAATAAACTGTCAAAATTAATGATAAACAGCCAGACTTGGAAGTGTATAGAAAAGAGGAAGCAAAGGAAGCCCAATTGTGGGAGGTGGAGAAGGGAGCCTGGGCAGTGCAAAGCCCTCGTGTCATTACAGGACAATACAAAGATTAATGAATTTCAGAATTTGTAAAATTGACCGTACCTATTAACCAACTGAGTTAAAGTGCATTATGCTCAAGTCAGGAGGTGAGAGAGGAAATATGGCTGACACAGTGGGAAGAAGGAGGAGTAAAAGACCCCACCCCCAAAAAGAAGTGATGGTGGAGGTTGTTATTTTCCCAACACTTCCTTTTTCACTGTTTCTTGCTCCTCTCTACCAAACTCTGGGTTCATGAGCATTTTGAGAACTTCTCTTGGCTCCACTAAAGATCAACTCTCTGCTCTCAGAGTCCACTGAAGTAAAGTATCAGATCCTTTATAAAGCCCCCTTAAAAGTGCCCACCACAGAAACTTACTAGAAGTATCACATCATGTGTTTCCCAGGGGGAAGGGAGGATAATTTGTTATGTAGTTCCAAAAGATGTAGTCTGCTGCAAGGAGAAACAAGAGATGACTAGAAGAAAGCCATAGCCTTAAGTGCTTGGGAACACCAGCTTTGGAGTGCTGTGGTCTCTAGGAAAAAGATGCTGCAGGTTAGACCAAGCATAATGGTTGGAAAGAGTAAGCCAACACTCCCTAGGAGACAGTTGGGGTGTGCTTGGTATATGCACCCTCTTATAATCTATGTTATGGACAACAAGGTGTCCAACAGTCTTGGGCATTTGAAATACCTCTATCACAGTGAGGGGGCATATGTGTCATGTGTCTTAGGTAGGAATCATGCAGGAGGGACTTGGCCCACTGATCAGTTCGGAACTGAGAAGAAGTAATTAGCGTTGTCTCAGTCAGTTGCAGCAGCTGTGATGACAGCGCTATTGCCTGTAGTCATTCAGACTGCATACTATGCAACTCAGAGTTAGCGATCCATGCAGAACATGAAGTAAACAGCACCAAGACTGCATCATGCACAAGGCACAGCATTCCTGATGATGACGCAATGGGCTTTGTTCGAATTGCAAATGACGTGACCCAAACCCCTCTGTTTGACCAAATTCCTGTTCCACTTCTCTAAATGTCTGTTCTTCTTCCGGCCTCAACCTTGATGCAGAGGACCTGTAACTGTAGCACAAATGATCCCCACTCTGTTACACTAAAAGACTTCAACAAACACCAACATTGACTCCAGCCCACTTAAACGCCTGCCTGAGAAAACTCAAGAATTAATCATTATACTCTGCTATGCTTGCAGACAGGAGCCTATTAGAGCTGTCCTAGGAGAGGCTCCACTCAACAGTGGTTCAAAACAGACGCTGAGGCTTACAGTCAAATACTGGGCAGAGCTTATGGAGTCCAGTGGGAAAGTGGAAGGAAGTATAAAAGGACATAAAAGTGATAAGAGCTCTATAAGAGGATCAACAGAGCCAACTAACCAGGTCTCATTGGAGCCTTTGGAGTCTAATGCACCAACAAAGAACCATGCATGGACTGGACCTAGGTCCTCTACACAGATGTAGCCTATGGTCAGCTCAGGCTTCATGTGGGCCCACTAGAGGAGGCTGTCTCTGACATGGACTCTGTTGCCTGCTTTTTGATCACTTCCGCCTGGTGGGGCTGCCTTGCCAGGCCACAGGATAAGAGGATGAACTCAGTCCTGCTGCAATTTGATGTGGGTGGGTAGCGGGGGCTCCCCTTTTCTGAGGAATAGGGGAGGGAGAATGGGTAGAGGGATGGGAGGAAGAGTGGGACTGGAAGGAGAGGAGGGAGGGGGCTACAACCAGGATGCAATGTGAAAAAACAAATTAATAAGAAAAAATTCATCATTGGTTCCAGTAGAGAGCAGATAACAGGCTCCTGAGCTTAATTTTCTCAGAACATTCATTTTGGGAAGTTAGGAATTAAAAATCTTCTCCCTGCCCTCTCCTCTAGATATAAATCTACTCCCAGAAGATCAGGGACCTGCAACACTAGGAAACAGCTCTCTTATCTCCACATCAGTATGCTGGTCCACCTGCCACTGCCCACAAACGCTGCACTATAGGCATGCACAGCCATGTCCTGCAATCAGCGTTTTTGTCTAACAGATTTTCTTTTGTCATTACAACTTTAATAATAAAATTTTGTGGATAAGACAAATAATACATTATGATATTGCCTCCCCTCCCCCCAGCAATACACATCTAAATATATAGATTAAACAATACCTCATAATGGCTAGACCGGCCCCATGTAATTATCACATAGCTGTGACAGCTAAAGGGTTTCACATTAAAAGGCAATAATGCTTATGATCATTTTGTCGCAGAGAAGCATGGCATAGTGATGAATAAGATGTCTGCACACATAAATCTGTTATTTATTGGCAAAGTGCAAACGTAAGACCTAGAGAAGAAGAACAAAATGACTCTCCAGCTGTTAAAGAAAAACTTTATGTGTGTTTTGTAAACTGATGATGTTTGTACCAATTTATCCTTTAATTCCATTGAGTTTACTTTTTAATCAAACTTTTAATTAAAAACTTACTGTAGCTAGGTTTGATGGCAAATACCTACAATCCTAGCACTAGGAATGCTGAGGCAGGAGCGTCACAAGTTAGACGTCAGCCTGCGCTATACAGTGAGACAGTTTTCAAAGCAAAACAGAAAAGTTATTACAAAACATCAGTTTTTAACTCAAAAAGGTTCTTGTAGTTAAACATACAAAGAGAACTTTTTTTGTTGTTTGTTTTTTGAGACAGGGTTTCTCTGTGTAGCCTTGGCTGTCCTGGACTCACTTTGTAGACCAGGCTGGCCTGAAAGTCAAAGTGATCCACCAGCCTCTGCCTCCCAAGTGCTGGCATTAAAGGCATGTGCCACCACGTCTGGCTACAAAGAGAACTTTTATTATCAACTTTTAAATTACAACTTTTTGCAATTTAAAAAGCATGATAAATTTGTGTATTTGTGACATATACATATTTGTGTACATAGAAAGTGTTGGAACCTATGTACACAGTCTGAGGACAACACCGAGTGTCCACCTATATCACTCTCACCTTATGGAGAGCTCTCATCAATTGACTTGGTTCTCTCTCCATCTCTCTCTCCCCTGCCCCACCCTCTGTGTGTGTGTGTGTGTGTGTGTGTGTGTGTGTGTGTGTGTGTACATGTGCATGAACGTGCAGTGGCTATGCTGCCTGACCAGCAAGCCCCAGAGATGCTCCTGTCTCCCCCTTTCCCAGTCCTGAGTTTATGGGCCAGTTGTGGCTTATTTATTGCTGGCTGGAGTACAAACTGGTACATCTAGCATGCATCAGTGGGAAGGTTTTCCTCAGAAAACTAGAGATAGGTCTACCACCTGGTGCAGTTATATCGCTTCTGGACTTAAACCAAAAGATATGTAACCTGTTACAGAAATACCTTACCATCCATGGCCATTGCTGCTCTAGTCACAATAGCAAGGATATACTTACAGCCCAGAGACTATCAAATGGTGACTATATAATGAAGATGCATATACATCTGCCCAATATATTATTATTCAACTGTTAAGAAAAATAAAATATACAGTACAAACGCCAATGGATGGAGCTGAAAACAATCATTCTGAATGAGGTAACCCAAACCCAGAAAGACAAAGGCTGCAAGTTTTCTTTCTTTTGTAAATGTTGGCTTTGAATGTAAATATACATATACATACATATACATATACACACATATACATATACATATACATACACATACACACATACACGTACACACACATATACATGTGGGTTTCCTTTGGAATACCCATAGAGCCCAAGAAATTATTTATGGACTGTGGTTGTGAGGTTGTAAGACAAGGGAGATATAAATTGCTGGTATAAAAGCTTAAAGGATGTTAGTGGAGTAGGAAGAGTTAAATTGGAGTGAGAGATGAGAAGGCAGGGTAGAGATGGTATACAGGTGTACCTAATTCTAAAGGCATCTTTAAAAATAATATGGAAACATACCTACTACTGTAGAAGCTTCTTTATGAGAAAGAGGACACTTAAATATATTGATTCTATAACAGAACAATGATGTTCTGGGCTGACAAATAAAACACACGAACTCTGGTGCCCCATATTTGACCACGTTGCCTGGATGGGGAGGCCTGGTGGCACTCAGAGGAAGGAGAGCAGGCTACTGAGAAGAGACTTGATATCCTATGAGCATATACAGGGGGAGGAGGTCCCCCTCAGTCACAGTCATAGGGGAGGGGAGTAAGGGGGAAATGGGAGGGAGGGAGGAATAGGAGGATACAAGGGATGGGATAACCATTGAGATGTAATATGAATAAATTAATAAAATATTTTAAAAATGCCCAGTTCCAGGAATGGGTTTCTTTTTTGAAGTTGTTAGCCAGTGAGGTCCCATGGACCCCAAGCATTACAAGCAACTGTGATGCCATTGGTCATCCTCCAGGACCTGATGCTAAGATCTTAATGCTAAAGCACCACATACCTGAGTCACAGAACATATAGACATCAAGCTGGTACTGTCCTAGAGGCTTCATCCATGCTGGATAGCTTCCATCTAGCTCACTGGAGTAGGAAAGTAATTTTTAATGTTACCCAACTGGGAGCCCTGAAAGATGCAATAATGACTAAGATGGCAAGATATGCCTAGTGGTTCAATCATGGCATGAGTGTCATGGGGGTAACCAACCATTTTCTGACTGCATTTAAGTCCTACTCCACAAGATAAAATCCATATATGGCACCATTGTTGGGCCAAGACTCTGTGGCTAGACAGGTCGTAGGCCCTAGGGGAAAGCTTTTCGCTCTTATTCTGCTAAATAAACATGTTATTAAACTCATTCCTAATAACTTATTGTTATACCTATAGATTAATTTCTCTCTCAAGCTTCATAAGAAAAGCTTCTATTTGAGTAGATGGTCATTAATACAGAGATCCACAAATAACCAAGGTACTGAGAATAAGATTTCTGCATAATGTGCAATCCTAAATGAAACATCTATACTGAACTCCTCCTCCCATAGCTCATGGGTCAGAGTGGAAGAGAGAGAAGATACTGAAAGAGCCTGAGGTGGTGAATGAATATAAGAAAAGTGTCTTCCTGACTACAATGAAGTTATGCACATTAACTCAAGGCAACGGCGATAGTATGTACAAGGCCCATGCAAGCTCAAGTCAGACAAAATCCCACCATGGAGAGGAGAAACAGACACTGCTCATGCATATGAGTACTGCCAAGAGGTGAAGGCTCCATCTAACTCAGCCTCAAACTAGTGAAAGAGCACCTACAGGGTCACTAGAAAGCAACAATAAAACCACTTGAATCACATGTGCAGCACCAACAAGGCCTCTTCTTAATGGCAACCATTACTTCAACAGTTACAGCCCCTTTTCCAGCACAAGCCTTGCCTGAAACACCAAGCTCACCTGCTCTCAATTTCTCTCCAATCTGAATATTTTGTATTTCCTTCTGTTCTTTTGTTAATCTTTGAAGGGTTTTATAGACATGTTTGTTTTTTTTTTCTTTCTGAGAGCCCAAATATATCCAAATGCAAAGCTTATGCTTTTATTTTGAGAAGCCAAATTGCGTTGGTTTAAATGAGAAATGATAAACATTATCAACAACAAACATGCCACACACTCATCATTATGCAGTCCTGAAATTTCCTAAGTCCATTTCTTTTACATTTACCCTCAGGTATGATGTTAGGGTAAGGGCAGAGGCAGCCCTTACCCTATGGCCTCCAGCTAAGATGCTCAGATTGTTCCTTTCTGAAATCTCTTGAGCTAGGCCTACGTTGTCCACGTTGCCCTCAGCACAACTGTCTTCCAGGTTCCTACTAAAATAGCACTTGAAGCTCCGCTTTCAACATCCAAATTCTTTCCTAAGCCAAACCTCCAAAATCTTTCACATTCCTACACAACAACATGATCAGGTTCTTTGGGACTTCTTTTTAGTTGCTGTGATAAAATGCCATGACCAGGGAAACTTATAGGAGAAGGAGCTTATCTGAACTTTTATGGTTCCAGAAGTTCAGAGTGCATAGAAGCAGGGCAGCATGGCAGCTGGCAGCAGGCAGGGAGCTGAGAGAGCACACCATTAGCTGCAAGCATGAAGCAGAGACAGTGAACTCAGAACAGGCTGAGGCTGGGTATTCTTCAGCAAAGTCCTGTCTCTTAAAACTCCCCAAAGAGTGCCCTCAGTGGGGATCATGTGTCCCGACGCCTGAGCCTATGGGGGAATATTTCTCACTTAAACCACCACGTTGGTTTCTTAAAACAAAGGCAGAAATTTGCATTTGGAGTTACTTGATATTTCAGGAGAGAAAATCTTGCATATATTCAGTCCCTTGACCAATCCTGGCCTTCCTTTTTTTATGGGTGAGCCTAACAAAAACAAGGGCTTAAATACCAATAAGATTCATATTGATCACCACACCTTGCTCTTAAATACAATGTAGTAGCATTAAAATGCCATATACCTCAAGCGAAAGTGGTGTTAGCATATCAGCTCTCAGCTTTTAGACTGAAGTAAGAGCACTCTTTCTATCAGTTTCAATGCGGTTGCTTCAGCCTCTCCTAAAAGCTTAGTTCCATTCCAAGTGGAGCCCTTGGGCGCAGCTCTCAGCCACTCTACCCCCCACTATCCTGTGGTGGCTCTTATCCATTTATAATTTCCTGTGCAAAGCAAGAATCTCTCTCCCAGTGCCTCTTTCTCTCTGTGCGTCTGTTTCTCTCTCTCCCTTTCACCCACCCTCAATGTCAATAGCTCTGATGTTTCCTCATTGCAGAAAAAAAGATGAATAATTGTAGAGAACATGTCTTCTTTTTGTCTTGGTGACCATGTGAGAGACCTGGAACTTCTAAAAGTGGTTGGTAGTCTACAAGAGTCTTTCTCTACACATTATTTTGGGGAGTTTTGTACATTTGAATCAGGTTCCAACTTCTGTAAGGAAGGTATTTTCAGGGAGAGTGACTTTTCCATTTCATTAAGCACCCCCCTTAGTTGGAAACATTTAAAACACACTTCTAAGACTTGAAAATCAGAGTGAAAAGAACAAAGGAGGACCAATGCCACTGTTCAAAGCCCCACCCCTCTGGGCTGTGCACTGAGAACTGTGGCACCCGAGACACCTTTAGCCTTTGTTTTCTTTTCTTAAGTAAGGACAAGGTACAAGAGAACCCAAGTATATGGGCTGGGGATTTAGCCCTGGGTTCAAGCACAGGCACTGTGTAAACTGGATATGGTGGTGTATGCCTTTAATTCTAGTAGTGGGAAGGTAAAGGAGGCAGGAGGATCAGAAGTTCAAAGCCATCCTCATCCGTAAAGGGAGTTCAAAGACAACCTGGCTTAGAGACCTTTTTAAAGCCAAACAAAGAATAACAAAAGAAAGAAAGAAAGAAAGAAAGAAAGAAAGAAAGAAAGAAAGAAAGAAACTCTAAATTCAAGGGCCAGTGACAGTGAGCATTGAGCTTAGTGTCTGCTGTCACACATACAGTAACCTGTGTGGAGGACTATCATTTGTTATTTTGTTTAATGTTACAGAGTCACCTTGTTTGGTGCAGTGGATTCCTGAATGTCATAAAACCAAACCAGAACAAAGCAAACCCCCCCACATTCAATCCTCCTCTATTGCGCAGGGCATTAAAACCAAGGTAACTTTTTGCTGTGTGTATAGGATACTCAAATACCAACTCTGCTCACAGGGGCAAAGAATACACAACAGGGCCCCAGAAACTCACAACGTAAACAGTGGCTAAGCATTATGTGCAGATAAAGATAAAATGTGGCCGGTGTTCAGAAGAGCCTGCACCATACAGGGAAGCAGACAGCAAGACGACGATGATGGGTGGGTTTGCAACTTACCAAGAAAGGGGACAACCTGCTTCAGGGGACACAAACGTCTTCTAAATTCTATGAGTTATAAAAAATAAAATTTGTGTTGTGTTCTAAGTTCATTGTGACTCATTCAATGCACATAAACCTCTCTGAAGTAGGTGCTGTGTCATTACAGATGAAATTAAGGCTCAGGATGATTTAATCACTTGTCTAAAGACAAACAGCCAAGAAGTCGCAGAGTAAGTGCTCAAGGGATCACCCTGGCTGGAAACTGGAGTACAAGAGAGATGATTATAGATATGATGTTGAAAATGCGACGAAGGACCAACTCATCCCGTATTATTCCTGATATCAAGACTCTAAGATTTGTGTCATTAGATAGTGGGGAGCACATCAAAATTTCCAGTGAGGTACAACATCATATTGGTGTAATGCTAAAATAACTTCCGAAAATATCACCACACACGGAGCCAGAAATAAGCCAAATATTGCCTCGTCATTCTCTCATAAGCTGAGTCATCTAGTCCCAGGTGCGTGAGGAAGCAGTGCTGAGTCTTTCAAGGTTTGAGGCTTCTGTTTATTTTCTAGGGCACTTGGGAGTTCAGAATACGTGTATTGACATGGGATAACGCGTTCATCTATGAATCATAAAGTTGTTTGCCTATCATTTCAGGAAACTTCCAAACCTGCAACTATAGTGTTCTAGTCCTTGCACATTAGTACATATAAGAGACTATCCAGAGGGTTTGCTGAAGTGAAAATTCTTCTCTTGGTGGTGGTGGGGACAGGGTGAGCTCCATCTGCCTAAGCTGTCACGTCCACCTGCCTCCTGTGGGACTCCTATTCTCCGCACCACCAAGTCTTCCCACGTCCTGTGGCCCTTCCAAGGCCTACCTTTCCCTAGACTTCCATGTAGGTCTACTCCTTCCAACCCAAAACCTTTCTTGCCTCCCGTGGACCTCCTCTCTCCTGAGCCACCCAAGCCTGCCTAGCTCCTACTGGGCTCCCTTTTGTCAGGCTGCTAGGCACTCCTGGCTTCTCTGGGAATTCACTTTCCCATGTTGTAAGCTAGGTCCACTCCTCCCAACTCCAAAGGCCTGCAGTGCCCTTGAGGTAATCCCTTTAGCCTGGCTACCAGGCCGGCCTATTTCCTCTGGGACACCCGTTCTCTGAGACACCAGGCCTCCTGGTACATACCCAGCTTCCCAGTGGTTCTTAGCCCCAACTTTTGGGTGACTAGAGTCTACTTAAGGTAGAGCAACTATATTTGGACAGTCAAACCAGAAGGCAGCAGGAGAGGACCAGACAGGGGTGTGGCAACTCTTGGATAGTGTCTTTTCCCAAAGGCAATAGTGTACTCTCAAAAGACCAGGAATATCCCATGCAACCCTTATTAAAATTCCGTTAAAGAAAAAAATATCAATTCTCTTACCACTTAATCTTGTCCTGAGTGCTATACATTCATACACTAAAAAAAAAAGAAAGTTAATTTGAGCAAAAGGAAAGAAAGGCTCATCTAACAAACTACGCAGATATAGAAACAGAAGCAACATGAAAAATCATATTTGGGTTCGAAACCTAAATGATCCTCAAAATAAGGCCTTTGTTCCTTGCTGATGACACGTTAAGGTATTAGAACTGTTAGAAGACTGGGTCCATTAAAAGCAGTTAAATAACTGGGAACATGCCCTTCAAGGGCGTTACCATGGCTAATCTTGCTTGCCAACTTCGACGAAGCACCTGGAATCAACTAAAACCCAAGCATGCCTATGAGGAATCTTCTTGATTGGATCATTTGAAGTTCGGGCTCGGGATGCGCATACACAGTCTAAAGGTTTCTAAGTGTTCCCTGGAGGAGAATCTTCTCTCCGGCAGCCAGAGATCTCAAGTTTCAAAAATAGAACTTAAATCCCGCACTATGAGATTGGCTTAATTACCATGAAAAGCCAGTTTCCAGGCCCAGAGTATCAGTAGTTAAAGGAAGGGCACTGAGTGGTAAGGAATGGGATCACACAATTTGGCATGGAGATGTGAGGTGAACCCTGTGAGCCAGAGAACTTTTAACCCTCAGATTCTTAAGGGCTTATGTCATCCAAGGAAGTGGATTCTAAGGATGCAACCCAACCCTCTCCCCTTGCAGTACTGCCCTCTCCACCTCGTTGGCATACCAGAGGCAGACTCTTAAATAAACCTAACCACCCATCGGCCTGCAGCCATCATTGTCAATAGATTCTTGGCTAGGGGTGGGACTTCATTATTTCCTTCCCTTCTCTGAGCTGGATTTGGTCTTGCTGGGACTTGCACAGGGGTTGTGCACACTGTCACAGACGCTGTGAGTTCATATGTGCAGCTGCCCTGTTGTATCTGGAAGACACTTTCCTTGTCATCATTCATCACTTCAGGCTCTTTCCACCCACTCTTCTTCAATGATCCTGGAGCCTTAGAGAAGGGGATGTGATGTGCGTGTACCACTTAGGGCTGAGCGGAGGTGACTGCCAGGTGATTAAGTGTATTGCATGTGAGTTGCCTTTAGAAACTTGGCAAAAATGCCAGCTGTTCTAAATCAATTAACTTTGATTATTATCTATAAACAGCAAGAGAAAAACCACTGTTCTCTCATACATGGGTAAGTAGATTGGAAGAAAATATTTTTGTATTTTGAAAAATGAAACCAAATTCCCTATGGGTATCTTTGTTATTGTGAGCGGACAGCCCTTTTGTTTTCATGAACAAAAAAGTTATTAAAGGAGAGAACTTGAGAAGGGTGTAATGTGACAAGGGCAATAATATATGTTCTTCTGATCTCATTTTAGCTCCTAAGGAAAAGGATCTTCAAGAGATAGGACATATACCTGAAAGACACTCCACCATACAAGAAGGACACTTGCTCAATGATGTTCATAGCAGCTTTACTCATAATAGCCAGAATCTGGAAACAACCTAGATGTCCCTCAACCAAAGAATGGATAAAGAAATTGTGGTACATTTACACAATGGAATACTACTCAGCTACTAAAAACAAGGAAATCTTGAAGTTTTCAGGCAAATGGGTGAAACTAGAAATGATCATCCTGAGTGATGTAACCCAGACTCAGAAAGATACCCTTGTTACTGCTAACCTGTACTTCCTGTTTATTCAAGTAATCAATTTTACTCCTTCTCAAGTCTCTGATGAGATTGAAGACCAAATAGTTTAGTTTCACAATTAAGCTTAATTGTTTAGGGTTTAAGATGTTTTTAGGTCTAGATAGATGTTTTAAGTTGATAGAGATGAGATACAATAGGTATTGGGTTACATTCAGAATTTTGGACTCACTGAGATAGGAAAATGTTTTCTTCAAGGTTGTCAAATATAAACAGCCAAAACACTATGAAAGTAACATGAATATAATTCCTGAATGTTCTGTGGTTCTTCTTTCTGTATGTAGCTTATTTTATATACGTGTAAAAATATAAATATATATGTAAAAAAGAAGTAAATAAAAAAGAATTTAAAAGAAAAAGTATTCTTGTTATACACTCACTTATAAGCAGATATTAGCCATATAATACAGGATAACCACACTACAATACATAGACATAAAGAAGCTAAGTAACAAGAAGGACCCTAGGAGGATGCTCAGTGCTCATTCAGAAGGGCAAATAGAACAGACTCCGGAAGCTATTGAAGAAAGGGACCAGGATCCACCCAGCAGGGCACTGAAGCAGATGCTGAGACTCACAGCCAAACTTTGCAACAGAGCTCAGGGAGACTTATGGAAGAGTTCCAGAATAGATGGACCTGAAGAGGACAGGAGTTCCACAAGGAGAACACAGAACCAACAAATCTGGGCCCAGGGGGACCTACAGAGACTGATGCAGTAACCAGGCACCATGCTTGGAGAGGACCTAGACCCCTTGCTTAGATGTAGCCGATAGGCAATGATAGGCACTCAGTCCCAAACGCCATCTTCAAAACTTCCACGTACTGCTCCTAAGTAAATTACCCTTTCCTTTTCAGGAAACAGAAAAGTTATCTTTTCTGCCATGCAAAGTAGCCTTTTAATTTTCTTCTCTTACACCCCCTTTGCCTCAGTTAGGGTTTCTGTTGATGTGATAAAACACAATGGCCGAAAGTAATGTGGGGAGGAAAGGGTTTGTTCCATCTCACAGCTTGTAGCACCATCCAGGAAAGTCAGTGAAGGAACTCAGGGTGGGAACCTGGAGACTGAAACTGAAGGAGAGGCCTTGGAGGAGTGCTGCTTCCTTGGTTGGTCAGCCTGCTTTATTGCAGTACCCTGTAGCACCAGCCCAGAGGTGGCACTGCCTACAGTGATCTTGGCTCTCCTACATTAATCAGCAATCATCAATCAAGAAACTGTACCACTGTGTTGGCCACAGAGCAATCTCGTGGTGTCATTCTCTCAATTGAGGTTCCCTTTTATAAAAAGGACTTTAGCTTATGTCAAATTGACACAAAGCCATCCGGCACACCCTTTAACTCGTCCCTTATGAAACATAAGAAATGATGACATTTCTGTATTCCTGTGACATAAGGCTCCTCTGCTCTGTCCACCCCACCATTCCTCTAGGGGTGAATCTCTTTTGATCTCTCTCCCTCAGCCCCAATATCTACTGCATTCTTCATTAGACACAATGACTCCTTGTCAACATGGAGATTAATTCCCCATTGGCTTGGTTGTTACTATGGTAGTCACTTACATCTAATAGCTAGGTTAGCTTGCTGTGTGCACTCTCTCTCCCTCTCTACCCCCCATTCCTCCCCCCTCTCCCTCCCTCCCTCCCTCCTTCTCCCATCTCTCTCTCCCTCTCTTCTTCTCTCCCTCTCTCCCTTCATTCCTCCCTCCCTTCCTCTCTCCATCCCTCCCTAGAGAGCCCAGACATATAAAGTAAAGAATCTAAGCATCTCTAGTTTTGAGAGATGGGATGTCTGCAGCTTCTGTGGATATACCATGAGGCCATTATTCAGAGACTTGGATCTAGAAATCATGATCACTGAGCTTTTAAAGGCACTATCTAGTATATGACGGAGGCAAACTCAATCACCCAGTGAGATGCGACACAGCCTGCTTGTTGTGTCCTTCCAGCTATACCTTGTTTATCATGAACTAAGGAAACATTCCTTTTCCTCCATACCCAGTCTCTTCGTTGCCTTGTCCAGGGATTATGATGTATGCTGCAAACCAGAAAAGAAGTATTTCCAAGACCAAGTATTCCTCAGAGTCTCTGATAATTAGGGCAGCGTTCTAATTGTCACATGTGTTCCCTGTAGGGATCTATACCAATTAAGAGGATTCTGAGATCTTGGAAAGGGAGATGGAACAGAAAAGGGCCTGATCTTATATCTCCCTGAGTTATTTGTTTTCTTCTATCTTAATTACAACATGCAGTACTGGCCACTTTTATGTTAACTTGACACAAGCTAGACTCATTTTGGATGAGGGAACCTCCACTGAGAAAATGCCTCCACCAGATTGGCCTGTGGGCAAGCCTATGGAGCATTCTCTTAATTAGTGATTGCTGTGGGAGGCCCAGCCCATTGTGGGTGGTGCCATGTCTGGGCCAGTGGTCCCGTGTGCCACAGAAAGCAGGCTGAGCAACTCAAGAACAGCAAGCCAGATGCAGCATTCCTCTTCACGAGTTCCTGCTTCTGGGTTCCTGCTCTCTTGAAGTGCCTGCCCTGAATTCTTTTGCAATACAGTGTGACCTAAGAGCCATAAAATAAAATAAACCACTTCCTCCTCATATTTCTTTTAGTCTTGGTGTTTTATCTCAGCAACAAAAATCTTACGACAGGTGTTTTATTTGAGTGCAGGTACAAATAACTGAATTGGTAAACATGAACTTAGTTTGACACTATGTGTATACGTTCAATGAACAAACTCAGGTTAGTGAGGAAAAAGCCCAAAAGTGAAAATGCATTTGGCTGATCTACCCTGCTAAGCATGGCTTACATGTTAACTTGGGTTCCTTTATTTCTGTTTTTCTGTCTAGAGAACCACACAATTTTTTAATGAAACTGGCACCAAAAATAGACGTTTTCTAGACCCATTCATACCCCTCTCCTGAGGCACTTGGCTTTCCTGGGTAACATCATTGTAAAACCTGAACCCCCATGTACCCAGTCTGTAAGAAACAAAGATATTATAAACAAACACTTGTGTCCCTCAGCCTAACTCTCAGACTGGTGAAATAAAGGACACTGTAGAATGGAAATCTCCTCGGGAATCTTATGCTTGGGGAAGGAAATAGCACCAGACAGAGGGGGGACTTGTGTCCAAGAGACAGGTTTAACACAGTTCTAACAATTTGTCACACCACCTTCCAGGATGAGTCTGAAGTACAGACAAGGATGGGCCAGTGGTGGGCAGGACCACACCTTGCCTGGGACAGCTGAGATGTACATATCCTTGGCTTTAACTTAAACTTTAATTTTACCTCAGGAGCCTGAAGCTGGACTTGAGAGTTTTCTGGATTTCTTTGTTTCTCTTCCCAACAAGGCTATATTAAATATTTGACTAGTGACTTTGAAAATGACATTTTCTAAAGTGAGAACATTCTGAAAAAACATTCTGAAAAAACATTCTGAAAGAAAATGACATTTTCTTTCTCTCAGAGATGTTGTGGAGTTTCTTGGATATACAGTTGTACTCTTCATTCCTAGTAAGAAAGTTGGGCATGCTAATCTTTTGTGCGCTTACATTGGCTTTGTCTCAATTCAAGGGCTCTTTCCCCTAGCTGGCTAGTCTACTATACATTTGTACACAGTATGCGCAGCTTTCTACCTGTTTCAACAGACTCATTTCCTAGCACCTATAAACCTTCTCTGGCTCCCGTGTTACACAGTCAGCTGGCTACTCTCACCTCTCACTGGCCAATGATATTTACTTAATAATAGGCCTTTACTAAATTCATTCCACTTTTCTGTCTTCATCCTCCCGGTCTACATAATTTATGCACTGAGCACTTCCTCTTTGAACAAGTTATATATGTAATACCATTGACAAGGCCTTTTAGCTTTGTTACTCTATGTGTGGGAAGAGACCATATGATATTTTGGGTGGGTGTGGTACATACACATGAAGTATGGGGGTGGTTGCATCTTTGTGTGCCCACAAGAAAGCTACAGTGAGACCTCATGTAAATTCCTCTGTATTCTCCAACTTTGTGCCCTTGAGACAAGGTCTTTCACTGAACCAGAAGCTTAGTTTCCACTAGGCTGACTGGCCAGCAAGTTCTTGTGATCTGCCTGCCTTTGCCTTCCAATTCCAGTGGCACACACAGCTGTAACTGGACGTCTATGTGGGTACTCCTGCTTGTGATGGGAACTCCAGTCTTCAAGCTTGCAAGGCAAGTGCATTTATCTACTGAGCACATCCCTGTACCCCTTATTTTTGATCATTTAAATTCACATATGATGATTATAAGTGTTTATGAGGTACCATCTGATCTTTTAGTACATTAATTATTGTGCTACGGTGCTCTGAGTTACTATGGATGAGTACAATGTAGAGTATATTGTTTAAAAAAATAGAAAAGAGGATTTTGAATGTTTTCACCACAAGGACATGATGACTGATGGGACTTTTTGAGATGCAGCCTGGCTAACTCTAAGTATTTTCTTTTCCAGGTGCTTTGGTGGCTGGTAGGTATACTCCATGGAGGCTCCACTCACAGATGGAGCCTAGGGTGATGACACCCTCTTTGGCTTAAGTTAGTATTTTTGGGTTTCTGCTGCAAATAATAGTCCCAATTCTTACAAGATCAGAAGGCAAGTGTCTATTAGAGTGGCCTTGTGTCCCATCACACTGATCCTAAAGACAATAGATATAACCAGCCTTCTCTCTTCCCTATGCCATAGCTCTAAGCCATCCTCCAGAATCAAAATTGATAGAGCTTTATGAGGTGGGAAGGAGCCATCCTATTAAGCAATGTAAAGATGTGAGATTCAAAGACTAAAAGCAATAAGATCTTATTTCCTCAAAAAATGTACAGCAGTGGTCATGCTGAATAAGAGAAAATTGCTAGTGTGTTAATTATTCCTTTACCTTTCACTGTAGTTAACTTGTGGAGTTACAGTGCTTCAGCTCATCCTCTGGCGTTCCCTACACTAGCGGTCTTCAATGGAAGGGGGGAGGTGAATCCTCCAGGGGAGTCTGGCAATGTCTAGAAACATTCTTGATTATCTCGACCTGGGAAGGGGACACCACTGACTCCATTAGGCTGAGGTTTGCTGGTGAACAACCAGTGTGCACTTTGCTTTGACATTTTCCAAACCTACTTTATTTGGGGTTCTTCAATGCTTATACCTCCCTTCCAGCCCACCTACCCTAGATAGGAGAGGAAAAGAGCTTAATTGGAACAGGAGAAGTAGACCTTTTGGAACTCAGTTCCTGGGAGTGATTCCCCTGGTGTAGATGGCAGGATTTCAGCAGACCAGCAATTCCACCAAAGTTGCTCCTGGAACCTGGAGCAGCAGCCGGAACCTGGATCTCTGAAGTGTTCTCTGTCTAGGAGCATCTTGAAGTGGAGTAATGAACAGCCAAACAATACCAAAGACCCCAAAAGCCCCACCTCCTCTTTTGGGCTCGTATATATGTCTTCTCTCAGAGTCTGTACTAAGATGTTTTTCAGCTGGCAAAACCAAGCACCCACCTGAGGTGGTTCATCTTCTAGTGGATAAACATCACCTGTTCTCTCACAAGTCTGTTTCCCATCCCAAAGTTGGGATTTAAAAAAAAAAAGCATGTTCACGTCTACTACAGTGCATAGCTCAGCTCACACGGTAAAGAAGTGTTCCACTCTTCCTCTCCCCGTCAACAGCACTTCAGAGAAAACCTGCTCTAGTTTCTGTATTTTACCTACAGATTGGAGTTTCCTTCATCTTTGGACCCCCACCTCATTAATCATCAAAATGCAGTGGAAAGAGGACAGAACTGGTAATTGAAGTCCTCTTTCACAGGCACATGTGCAACAGCAAGCAGCACAGGATTCCTGGTAATTACCTAATAATATACCCAGGGGGAGTATGGGATTTCTTTCCTCATTAATATTAAACACAAGTAACGCATGAGCACATTCTTCTAGAAAAACAATTTCAACATCATGGAAAAAATTAAAGTCCTCCCGGCAACCATTTCTTTATCTCCCCCAAGTAATTATTTTGGCTTTATTAGCTTGGTATATCATTCTGTAACTAATAAAGACAAAGAGATTAAATTCTATGCCCTGCTTTTACATTTTATCCTACCACACTGGTGTGTTAGAATCCAATCTTCAAGCCACGAAATATAAAAACACTTTGTAAAAGCAAACTAGTTAGAAATTTACAAAAGTCAAAAGAGAATTACAGATGACATGTTATGGGGGCTCAAAAAAAGGAAGAGAATTTTTTTTGTAGGAGTAGGAAGATGACATGTGATGGGTAGTATTCAGGAGTATACAGGGTTGTCAGAATCAACCATTATTTACTAGCAAATCACTTACCCTACCCAAGCTTTCACAGTCTCATCCTCAAACTGAGGAAAGAATGATCATAGTCATAATTGCCTCTGAAACTGTTTAAAAGATGAGATCGCTTTGACTCCTTTGCTAGTCATTGCAAGGGAAAGGGTAACGTCCCTTACTAATATAAAAAGAATTAAATCACTATTTTCTATCTGAGGAATAGAATGACTTTTCAAGTCATCCTCTTTAGTTTCTTATTGCTTTTTAGATGGACAATGGTCTCAATTATATCTCCTGTCAAGTAATTAATGTAATCTGGAGTATAACATAGACTGTGTTGTATAAAATAAGCAAAGCAGCCGTCTAATAAAGGGTGATGTATTTGCCCGCTTTTGTTCTGTTTTGTTTTTGTTTTATTGTTTTATTCTACAAGGGAAAATCTGAGGCTGGAGAGTGCACAAAGACAACTTACCTATCTCATGGTTCTGGAGGTGTGAGAGCATGACACCAGTGTGGGCGTTGCCGCCGAGAGACTTCCTGGTAGATAGCATTGCAGTGGGGTTTATGCAAGAGGAAGAGATCCCAAGGATCGGTGGTCTTCCACTATATCCACCCTTGAGTGAGAGCCAAGCCTCCATCTGAATCACTTAGATCCATTGTCCAGGTGAGCTGATGGCTTTGCATCAGGCTCACTGTCTGCCACACCATCAAGCCAACCTCCCAGGGACACACACAAACCATATATCTAAAACATAGCAGGGAACTTTTACTCTTCTCTTCCTAAAATTATTAATTAATTAATTTAATGTATATAGGTGTTTTCTCTGCATGTATGCCTACATACCAGAAGAGGGCATCCTATCCCATAGGACCACAGTTCTAGACGGTTGTGAGCTGTAATGAGAATGCTGAGAATTGAACCCAGGACCTCTAGACAAACAACCACCTCACTGAACCATCTCTCCAGTCCCAAACTTTTACTTCTCATGTGACTATCTCTTATCCTTTCTAAAATATCAATAGTACGAGAGCTGGCCGGGGTCAGTCTTTCCCAATCCATACCCATCCTGCACATCTGGAACACAAGCATTCTGGTTCGTTCCTGGTTGGGCTTTTTTTTTTTTTTTTTTTTTTTACCAGCCTGAAAGATTTTTGACTATGCGTTTGTGAGCCTCTTTGTGACCCAGTCACTCTTACTTGAACCAGGTGGCTGCTCATGAACATTGGTTGACTGATTGATTATCTAGAAGAGTGGTTCTCAACCCTCCTAATGCTGTGACCCTTTAGTATCATTCCTTGTGTTGTAGTGACTTAAACTTCATGACTAGAATTTTGCTATGGTTATGAATCATAATGCAAGCATCTGTATTTTCTGATGGTCCTAGGTGACCTTTGTTAAAGGCTTATTTGACTCGTAAGGAGGTAGTGACCCACAGGTTTAGAAAAACTGACCTAGATGCATGAATAAGGAATTAGAAAGAAACTCCCCTTATAAGTCTGGTTTGAGACACAGAAACCCAATACCTGCAGACATATGATAAATAGAAAAGAATTATTACTCTTGCTTTATTTGTCTTGATATTAAACTCATATAGCATGATTCCATGACTGCTGATATGATTGACTAATGAGGAGATGATTACAAAAATTAAATTATTAAAGTAGGTTCATGATGCCTGTCCCTAGATAAAATGCCTCAGGAAAAAAAAAAGATCTCTATGTAAGACAGCTATGTCCTTTTCAGATAAGGAGAAAATATTAAAAACACTCTAATGTTCTCAAAGAAATCTGGAATTGACATATTTTATAGCATTACAGTTTGGGTTGTCATTTATAACCTTGACAATAACCACACACACATGCGCACTCGTACACACACACACACACACACACACACACACACACACACTGTAAGAAACCTGCTTCTCATTTGATTTTTCCCTAATTTTCCAACATCATTATGCATATATGTATACTTTAACATAATTTGCATGTAAGAAGTTAAAATTAGAATTTTCATGCTCATGAGCCACCAATGTATTTTTAGAATCTCCCGTTGTGAATACACAAGTTACAGATAAGATAGAAGAAGATTATATGTACAGTAACACTATAAAAAATCCAAAAATGCATTGATGAAGTTTATGTTAGTAAAACTGAGAATACAATTTATTTCTTCCTTTTCTCTCTCTCTTATTAATTGACTGAGAAGTCCTTGAAACCAGACACTAAGGCAGACTAGCTTCTGGCATGTCTCCAAAAGTTCAAAGGTTCTGAAGCCATCGAGCAGTTATAAATAGAGACAAGGGCAAATTCCCTGACTAGAGCCAAAGACAGCATGCTTCTACTTTCAAGCACAGCCCTTCGCTCCTAATGCACTCCCTGACAGATAAGTTCAAGCTGTAAGGACCTGCAGAGCATAAGACAGTGCTCAGGGTAATACACAACTTCAGCACAGCTCTGCACCCGACACTGCCTTTTTAGATATGGGAAGAACAGGCTTTGGCTAAGTCTCGTCCACTTTCTTTCTGACTGTGAACTCCCAGTAGTGCCTAGACTCCTGGGCCCTGACAAGGGGAGGAGGCAACAGCATGTCTGTCCTTGCCAGATGGCACACAGCACAGGCACTGGCCATCCAGAGAATACCTGGTATGCTCCTGATTCCAAACGCCTCTGGGTGTCCCTTATGCACACCCCTTGATAGCTTCAGTTCAGCTCATACAAAAAAGAAATGTGTACCACTGTCTTAGAATGTTATTTTTTTGTGTATGCCTTATTAGATAGTTCAATGTCTTCATTTTTCAAATTAGGCATACATAAATTATAAAATAAATAATAAATAATGAGTGGCTGTGGTTGAACTCTGAGGCCAAATGGTTGAAGTACTAAATTCCATAGGCAAACAATCCTGTCTCTCAGATGCAATCAACCCTAACTTTATAGACCTTTCTGAAGGAACTAGGCCCAATAACAATTTTATTTGGAAGCAGTCTTTGTAACTACTTAAGAATTAGGAAGGAAGAGAAAATGAGACACATTAAAGATATTTTAACTGATGACAGTGAACACTGAAGTTCCACCATAGCATTTGAAAGACCAGTAGAACAACAGCCATAAACATTCCTGAGACAAATGCATATAAAATATTGGGACTGATAAAAGTGGAATTCCCAAGGCAATGCAGAAGTGATGAATTATTCAGCAAGCAGTGCCAGGAAACATACGGAAGGAAAACATACTATAGTTGTCCCTCTGCATACGAGGGGGTACTGATACCTGGATCATCAATCCTTAAATAGTTGTTACTTCTGTAAAATGGAACAGTGTTTGCAGACATCCTATGCATATCCTTCCTGCGCATAACATCTCTAAATGGTTTAATACCCAATACAATGTAAATACTATGTGAATAGCTACCACATGGTTTAGTTTGGAAAATGATCATAATTAAAACTATTAATAATCAGCGGACATATTCTTTTCTTTTCTGAGTATTTTAAATTCGTGGTTGATTGATTCAAAGACAGTAGAATTTGTAGATACAGGAGGTAGCTGAAATTCTGTTATGGTTCGAATGCTAAATATTCCCTATAGTCTTTTTTGTTTGAACACTCGGATGTCAGATTATGTGGTGTTTGGGGAAGTTGTGTTGTACCTAAAGAAACAGGGTTACCCCAGTGGGCAGGATTTGTAGGCAATAGCTCAGCTAGTTCCAGCACATGGTGACTGCCTCCTGATTGCTAATGTAAAGTAGCTAGCCAAACATCTCCTGCTCCACTATCACAGACACACTCTACTCCACTACCACGCCATGCCCATAATACAGACTACGTCCTCTCAAACTGTGAGCCAAAATACTTCATTTCCACTTTAAGTTTCCCCTTTGAAGTTCTACCTCAGTCAGGGTGAGGACAACTTTCAGTTTGCTAATTATAAGATTAAAACCCAATGCCAGAGTAGGGATTCAGAGCTCTGACCACAGAATGAGAAAAAGTTCTTCATATGAAAAATAAGCAAATTTCAAAGACAAAAAAATCGTAAAAAATACATTAGTGCATGTATAAATAGGAAACACTGATATTCTTTGTAAACAGAATGTCTTTAAAATTATAATTACTTACTTGTGAATCTATCACCTATCATCTCTATCTAGTGTGTGAATATGTGTGCATGTGCATGCATACACAGACATGTACTTACATTGATGTATGCACAGAGCTCACAAGACAACTTTTAGGAGTTGGCTATCTCCTACCAACATGTATGTCCCAGGAATTGAACTAAATTGAAGGGAATTAATGTGTGGCAATACTTGGTAACAAGCACATTTACCTACTGAGCTATCTCTTTGAAGGCTTACAAAGAATATCTTAAAATTTAGCAAATGACAGGTAGAAATCCATAGAAAAATGTCAGTGATCATTGAACCATGTTGAACCAATCACAACAGAAAGTATATGATGAGAGTAAATACAAAATCCATTAACTGCACTACTTAACAAAATACACTGTAGAGTACTGTATAATTTTCTCACTTACCAATTGGCCAGAATTGTAGTAAATAATAAAATGCTGTATTTTCAAATGTATGAGAAATCTATGGTAAGACATCTAATTTCATGAAGTCCTATTTGTTGATTATTGATTTTATTTCCTGGGTGTTTGGAGTCCTATTCAGAAAGTCCTTATGTAAGACGTTATCTTGAAGTATATTTCCTACTATTCTTCTGGAAAATTTGAAATTTCAGGTCTAAGGTTGAGACCTGTGATTTATTTGGATTTTTTTTTTGCATTTTACTGTATAAATAATGCATGGGTTTCTGTTTATTGGAGATAGAAGTCAAATAAAAAGAATAGACAGAGCAAAATGCTGAAGTCTCCTTCACAGGGTCTCCTGAGTTGCCATGGGAGATAGCCACAGGCTGAGTGCCTGGAGAATAGAAACAGGGATAAAGGCCTTAGAAAAATCTCTAATACTTTTATTAATTTTTGAGAATTTCATACAATGTATTTTGACCATATTCATCTTCCATTCCTCCTATATCAGTGGTTTTCAACCTTCCTAGTGTTGTAACCCTTTAAAATAATTCCTCATGTTGTGGTAACTCCCAGCCATAAATGTCTTTTTGTTCCTACTTCATATCTCCAATTTTGCTACTGGTTATGACTTTTAATGTAAATATCTGTGCTTTCTGATGATCTTAGGCAACCCATGTGAAAGGGTCATTCAACCCGGAAAAGGGGCCATGACCCACAAGAGAATCAGTGTTGAGAATCAGTGTTCTAGATTGATCCCCACCTCATCCCCAACATCATGTCATTTATTTTTAATTAGTCCAATCTGTGCTGCTCATACACTAATGGCTGTGAGGCCATCTACTGGAGTATGGCCATATCCTTAAAGAATATTGATTCTCCATGCTTCAGAAATCATCAACTGTCAATAGTACCTCAGTCAGGGATAAGATTTCATGAGGTCCTTTCCCTTCAGGTTAGAGTGTTGACTGGCTTCGTTTTGTACAGACCATAGGCAGCGACACCTAATATGAGTTCATAAGTTTGGCAATCCTGTCATGTCCAGAAGACACTGCTGGCTCCAGTCCTCCCAGTCTCTGACTCTTGGAATCTTTCTATACCCTTTTTCCATAATGGTCCCTGAGCCATGAGGGTGGAAGATATAGATGCACCATTTGTGGCTGAGCCCCTCAATTAACACATTCTTTCCACTTAGGCCAGCTGGGTGTTGCTGCTTTAACCACTACACACACACACACACACACACACACACACACACACACACACACACACACATGCACACCTCTGATGAGGTCTTGGAGTTGAACTAATCTGTGAGTAGAAAAGTATGAATTAAAAAATTTATTTAAATCATTTTATAAGATTACATCTAAATTGTTATTTCCTCACTTGTAGCTTATCGTTCTCCCCCTCTCTCTTTCACACTATTCCCCTCTCCTAGGCCTGTGACAGAAGAGGATTTCCTCCCCCACCATATGATCACAGCCTATCAGGTCTCTTCCTGGTAGCCTGCTTCCCCTTCCTTTGTGTGCCACCAGGCCTCCCCACCAAGGAGAAGTGGTTAAATAAGGGGCAACATAGTTCATGTCTGAGTCAGTACCTGCTCTCCACACAACTGTGGAGAATGTGTTGTCTAGTGGCTAGGTCTGAATAGGGGGTCTAGGCTTACTGCATGCATTGTGCTTGGGTAGTACAGTAGTTTGAGCAGATACCCATGGTTCCAGATCCACCAGCCTTGATGGTCTTCCTGTAGGGTTCCAGGATCCTCTGGATCCTTCCATTTCCCCATTATCCCATACTTCTCTCAACTCAAGTCCCAATAGGAAGTCCCAGCATCTATCCCAATCCTCCGCTAAATGAAGACTCTCAGCGAACATCCCTGTTGGACTAGTATCCAATTATAAGTAAGTATATACTATGTATATCTTTCTGGGTCTGGGTTAACTCATTCAGGATGATCATTTCTAGTTCCATCCATTTGCCTGCATATTTCAAGATTTCCTTGTTTTTAATAGCTGAGTAGTATTCCATAGTGTAAATGTATTAGTTTCTTTATCGATTCTTCGACTGAGGGACATCTATTATGACCATAGTTAAGCAGATTTCCTTATTGTGTGGTTGAGCATCTTTTGGGTATGTTCCAAGGAGTGGAATAGCAGGTTTTCTGAAAAAGCACCAGATTGATTTCCAAAGTGGTTGTACAAGTTTGCACTCCCACCAGCAATGAAGGAGTGTTCCCCTTTCTCCACTTCCTCACTAGCATGTGCTGGCACTTGAGTTTTTGATCTTAGCCATTCTGATGAGTGTAAGATGGAATCTCAGAGTGATTTTGATTTGCATTTCTCTGATGACTAAGGACACTGAGCATTTCTTTAAGTGTTTCTTGGCCATTTGATATTCCTCTGTTGAGAATTCTGTTTAATTCTGAGCTCTATTTCTTAATTGGGTTATTTGGTTTGGTGGTGTTTAATTTCTTGAGTTCTTTATATATTTTGGATATTAGACCTTTGTCAGATGTAGGGTTGGTGAAGATCTTTTCCCAGTCTGTAGGCTATTGCTTAATTCTGTTGACAGTATCTTCTGCCTTACAGAAGATTCTCAGCCTCATGAGGTCCCATTTATTAAATGTTAACCTTAGAACCTGGGCTGTTGTTCTGTTCTGTGCCAATGAGTTCAAGGCTCTTCCCCACTTTTTCTTCTAACATATTTAGTGTCTCTGGTTTTATGTTGAGGTCTTAAATCTACTTGAACTTCAGTTTTGTGCATGGTGATAAATATGGATCTACTTGCATTTTTCTACATGTAGACATCTATGGACAATTTTCTTGATCAATTCTATTCCACTTGCCAAAGTTGAATCAAGATCAGATAAACAGATTAAATAGTCCTATTTCTTCTACAGAAATAGAAGCAGCCATTAAAAGTCTCACAACCAGAAAAAGCCCAGGGCCAGATGATTTCAGCACAGAATTCTACCAGACTTTTAATGAAGAGCTAATACTGATACTCTTCAAGCTACTCCACAAAATAGAAATGGATGGCACATTACCAAACTCATTCTTGAGGCCACAGTCACTTTGATACCTAAACTTCACAACAACCCAACAAAGAAAGAGAACTTCAGACCAATTTCTCCTATGAACATTGATGCAAAAATACTCAATAAAATACTTGCAAACTGAATTCAAGAACACATTAAAGATATCATTCACCATGACTAAGTAGGCTTCATTCCAGGCATGCAGGGTTGGTTCAATATATGAAAATCCATCAATGTAATCCACCATATAAACACACTGAAAGAAAAAAAACCACATGATCATCTCCTTAGATGCTGGAAAAGTATTTGTCAAAATCTAACACCCATTCAGCATTCATGTTTAAAATTTTGGAGAGATCAGGGATATGAGGCACATACCTAAACATAATAAAGGCTATATACAGCCAATAGCCAACATCAAATTAAATGGAGAGAAACTCAGGGAATTTCACTAAAATCATGGATTAGACAAGGCTGCCCACTCTCTCCATATCTCTTCAATATAGTTCTTGAAGATCTAGCTAGAGCAATAAGGCAACAAATGGAGATCAAAGGGACCCAAATGAGAAAGAAGGAAGTCAAATTATCCTTATTTGCAGATGATATGATAGTGTACATAAGTGACCCCCAAAATTGCACCAGAGAACTACTGCAGCTGATAAACACCTTCAGCAAAGTGGATGGATACAAAATTAACTCAAAAAAGTCAGTAGCCCTCCTGTATACAAATGACAATAATGCAGAGGAAGAAATTAAGGAAACTACACTCTTCATGGTAGCCGCAAGTAATATAAAGTCTCTTGGTGTAACTCTAACCAAGAAAGTGAAAGACTTGTATGAAAAAACTTCAATCTGTGAAGGAGGAAATTGAAGATGACATCAGAGGATAAGAACATCTCCTTTGTTCATGGATTGCGAGAATTACCACAGCAAAAATGGCCATCTTATCAAAAACAATTTACAGATTCAATACAATCCCGATCAAAATACCTACACACTTTTTAAAGACATTGAAAGATCAATTTCAACTTCATATGGAAAAATAAAAAACTCAGAATAGCTAAAACAATCTGGTATAATAAATATTCTTTGGAGGAATCTCCATACCGGATCTCAAGCTGTACTATAAAACAACGGTAATTAAAACAGCATGGTACTGGCACAGCAATAGTCTGGTTCATCAATGGAATCGAATTCAAGACCCAGAAATAAATCCACACATATATGGACACTTGATTTTTGACAAGGAAGCTAAATTTATTCAATGGAAAAAAGGATAACATCTTCAACAAATGGTGCTGGTCTAACTGGATGTCTACACATAGAAAAGTATGAATTTATAGGACAGTTTGATATTATATTCATTTAGCAGAGTATAATATTAAGCTTACCATTAGGGCCTGTGAGGTGCACAGACAGGAGTTCTTGATCATATTTACAGTACAATGCACGTGTGTTTCCTCCAGTGGCCTGGCCCTTAAATCCAACTAGAAAGTAGTTAGCTAGCCCAGTAATATTCATGCCACCATTGTACCCATGGGCATTCTTGCCATGCTGGTCATTATTGTAGCTAATAGGCTTCACATCTGAGTAAAAATATTGATGATTTTTCTCCCCTATCAGCCTCCATGGCACCTTTCAACTATGAAATCTACCAAGCAGAAAGGAAGATCCCTGGTAAACACAAAATTGGTTTCTCCATGTCTTGTGACTGAAGTATGTTATTTACATAGTAATACAGTCTTATCAAGTTCTTTTCAGTAACCAAGAGCAATGGCAATAACCTGTTGGGAGAATCTCAGGGACATCTCTAACCAGCAACTTGAGTTGTTATTAGAGCCAAACCATCTCACACCTGACATTGAGGTTTTTGCTTGGCAACTAGATCTTCTAAAAGGACCATGACACACCATATAACATAGCTCCAAGTAATAGCCATTTCCACATGGCTTTTCCACACATCCCTAGGGGTAGTTACGCCTCATCTGCCCGCTTCACCACCCTAAGCTCCCATTCCTCTCCCCGTGTATCCCTCCCTTCCTATTATTCCTCCTTCCCCTTCACATCACCTATGTGCTGCTCTTATCCCTTCCCCTAAGATCTTTCTCTCCTATCCCCCCGAATGGTTCATTTTTAGTTTCCTGGGTTTTAAGGTACTCCAGGTTAAAAACACAAACCTTAAGTCCACATGTGAATAAGTATATGTAACCTTTATCTTTTTGGGTCTGGGTTACCTCACTCAGGATTCTTTGTAGATCCATTCATTTGTCTATAAATTTAAGAATTTCGCCTTTCTTTACAGCTGAATAAAATTCTGTTGTATGTAAGTATCACATTTTCATTATCCATGATTAGGTGATGGACATCTAGGCTGTTTTCATCTCCTAGCTATTGTGAATACAGTAGCTATAAGCATTAGTGAACATATCTCTAATAGGATACAGAGTCCTTTGGGTCATATATAGATCTATTTCTAATCTTTTGAGGAACTCCCAAACTGACTTTCATAGTGGTTGCAGCAATTTGCACTCCCCACAGCCTCACCAGCATCTGTCGCCTTTTGTTTTCTTGATCTTAGCCATTCTGATTGGGGTCAGGTGAAACTCAAAGTAATTTTAGTTTATATTTTCCTGACTAAGAATGGTGAACATTAAAAAAAAAATCTTAGCCGTTTGTATTCCTGTTTCAGAGAACTCTCTGCTCAGTTCCATAGCACACTTTTAAATCAGTTTTACCCCCTTTGTGATTTGTTTTGACTCTTGTGCATTCCAGACACTAATCATCTGTTAGATGTGTAGCTGGCACAGATTCTCTCCCCCACTGTAGGCTGTTTCATCACTTGAATAGAACTCTAATTCATATAAACTTTCTGATGGATAATTTGGTAATAAGGATTAAAACCTTTAGATAGTCCCATACCCTTGTTCTACTTTTAGGAAATACTCTAAATGAAACTAGTACTTCTATTGTAGAGATGTAGCTATGGCTACGTAACTGCAGAATCACCAGCACAGGGAGAAATGCTCAGTGGTGTGGACATCAGATTCACGTAATGAAAGGATGTTCAGAGTGGTAACGCTCTGAGTCTGGATCTTATAACTGCAGTTCCAGCACCTTCTGGAAACTTATTAAAGAGAAAAATTTCTGGTCTTTCCAAGATGAAGAACCGGACTCTCTGGAGAACAATTCCCAGAAGTCTGTATTTTAACAAACCTTTCTAGGAGATTTCAGCCTTCACTGTATTTTTGTTGTTGTTGCTGCTGTTTTGTTTTTTGTTCTGTTTTGTTTTGTTTTTTGACAGGGTTTCTCTGTGTAGTCCTAGCTGTCCTGGAACTTGTTCTGTAGCTCAGGCTGGCCTGGAACTCACAGAGATCTGCCTCCAGAGTGCTGGGATTAAAGGTGTGCTCCACCACTGCCTAGCTGGTTCACTGTCTTTTTAAGAACATCTTGGTTAGTGTGACAGTCAGGGAGGACTAGATAAGCCACCTATATCAAGTATTTTGAGGAACTTTTAAAGGAACTGTTTGTTAGAGCAATTAAAGCTACAAGTGATGGTACATGATTTAGAAACTAATAATAGTGGGATTAGGTTAGAGTTTCTTGAGGACCAGGAGCTCAGTAGGGCACCCCACAAACCCAAGAGAGTTAACAGATCATAGAGTAAACTGCCTCAGTTTCTCTTCAGAGTTGCTGGTGCTGTCCCATAGATAAATCAAAACAAGGAAATTAACGCTGATAGCCCAGTGAGAGGCTTGGAATAGCTTCAGAGAGACAAGTGTAAGATATACAGCTAATATCACTATTGAAAAGAGTTATAACAAAGACTACCCATGTAGATAGTGTTTCTTAAATATAGTATTTTATGCTTCAGAGGAGACAAAGCGGGCCTCAACCTCACCCAGATGTCAATCTTGCAAGCTACAACAGGTGCAACAGTGGCACAAATGTTATGAGAGAAATCAATTTGTTTCTGATCAGATCAGAGGTCCATTCTATGAGACAGAACCCATACCTGTAGCTATACGTGGGCCTAAGAACCTTATGGCTAAGTCACAGGCCCTCAGGGAGAACCTAATACTATTATTAGAATAACTCCTAATGACTTTTTCCCTAGTTATAAGTCAGAATATCTCTCAGCTCTCAGCAGAGAAGCTTCTTTTTGCACTAGATGGCAATTTATACATAGACTTCCAACTGGTCAAAGGGCTCAGCTTCACACTGGACATTTCTACCACACTCCTTCCCTCAGGATCAGAGTCTTTGCAGAGGATGGGTTGGAAAGACTGTAAGAGCCGGAGATGGTGGGTAATTACAGGGAAACTGTTTTCCAGACACAACAGGGCATATGGACAGATGGACTCACAATGGTTGTGATAGCACGCACAAGACTTTTGCAAGCTCCAGCCATCCAAAAATCTCAGCAAGGAATGAGGAAAGTAGGCAAGTGACCCCAGAGCTAGCTGTGGAGTAGCTAGCATTTGATAGCCACCCAGGAGAGAGAGTCAGTTTTCTTTAATGATGTTACCCCTGGTAGGCTGCTCATATGCCAGAGCAGGCCCCAATCCCAAGACTATCTGGGCAACACACACTGAAGTCAATGGGGGAGAATACATCATCTCAAAGTTGGTGGGGAAGGGAAGGGAGGTTGAGAGAATGGCAAGGAAAAGAGCTGAGGGAAGTGACTAAGTTTAAAATATATCATATAAAATGCCGTAAGAGTTAATAAAAATATTTGGGAAGATGCATCTTACATGTTGCACGCATCACATGCATATATGAAAAATGCTTGCAAGGCATCGGGTATTAAAAGAAATTATATCTAGATCTTGATACAATGAGTTTGTTATTCAGATTTTTTGTGGCTAATACATACATACATGCATACATACATACATACATACATACATATTGTTGCTATATCTAAATGCAGAATAATCATAAGCATTTCAGAAAAAATGATGCATTTGCTTTAATGAAATTATGAATTTAAGAACTTCAAAGAATATTAGGAAGTCAGTGTATTTATTTCCTTGATAGATTAGCTGTGTATTACTCATGAATATTAATCATCTACATTATTCATCAGTTACTGCCGAAGTGGATTTGCTGTGTTAATCCTGCACAGTAGGAGGGCTCAGAAGGCATACCCTTTACTGAAACTTTAATACACAGACTGGTGAGAGGCACCAGCATATTTGAAGAGCTCTTCCATTGCTCTTCTTTGTATACTGGACCTTAGGGTGAGAGATGCAGCTGCTTGAGTAGGTGAATTAAATGCAACGTGTCTAATTAGATCCTAGAGTAGCAAGGGCCAAGTAGCAGCACAGATTCATCAAAGGCAGCATGAGCATACTTACCACAATAGACAGCACAGGCAAATGAATGCTCATCATGACCCAACTTCCATAGACAGCAGAGTCTGGCTAACTAATCACAGCACTTTCAAGAGTAAAATAGATAGGCAGCCTACTAAGTCCTAATTTTATCTGTACACACAGAAAAAATTTAGAGCAAATAAATAAAAGGTTATCTTGTTTAGAGAATTACATGCTCTCAACCAGCTTCCACTTGAGCTAGCTTACTGATCCAGAACCTTTTGTATGAAGGGGATGCCGAGTCCATGCAAGGAAAGACCTTGGTACTGTATATTAGGTAAATGATAAAAATCAGATCTTTCAGGACCAATAGGCAGCAATTATAAATTAACATTGATTCCAGGAGACCTCAGATGTGTTATGGGCCTCCAGTTAAAGTGGGAGCTTATGAAGGTTAGGTACTGAATGGAATTTTAGCCCAGTCCAACTTACAGTGGGCCTAGGGGGTCCTAGAACTCATCTTGTGATTATTTACCTAGTTCTAGAGCATATAATTTCCCCAGTTTCAGCATACATTCATTGTTTCTACTCCTGATTAAGAATGTAAAGTGACTAGCTACTTCAAGTTCCTCCTGTGTTAACTTCCTCATCATGATGGACTATACCCTTGAACTGTGAGTCACAAATAAACCTTTCTATCTTAAGTTACTTTTGTCAGGGCATTTTACCAAGGCAACTGGAAAAGAAACTAAGACACACCAAATGTTAATATGTTAAAAGAAATATTTTCTTCTTTATATGATGGCTTTTCATGTATTAGATTCTTATATGTTTCTTGTGTTTATTTTATTTAAGAAGCTTGATTCAAAAGGCCTTTACAATCATTGGTTCTTTCCATATGGGTGCAATTTGTTTCCCTCTAATTGAATGTTCTTAAGTACTTAACTGTAGTGATAATGTTGGTTTTTTTTTTAAACATGGGAATATTGTGTGAATAAGTTTTTGTTTTAATCCCAGCTGTGGAATATGGGGTTGCTTCAGATTGACCATAGCAGCTAACCATGATTTGCCTTGTGCTCTAGCAGGGGTGTGATTTCTGCCAGCTAAGGATGGCTCACATTTAGAATTCTGGGACTCTTGAGAGGGTATAAATGCTAGAGCCCTGAGATGGCCTAGAGAGGTTGTTGCTCCTCCTACTTCTGCTGCATGTTGGACTGATGGTTGCTGGTTGGAGATATCCTGATGGTGAAGATAAAAATCACTCCAAGGAACTCGGTGCCTCTAATGAGCAGGAAGTAGTCTAACAATACCAACACCCATGTTCTCCTCTAACCTGCTTTTTCTCCTATCTCATGTTGGGGTAGGGGTGGTATAGGGAGGTAGGAAAAAGAACCCAATAAAGTAGCCAAAAACTCTGGCTACACTTAATCACAGCTGTCAATCTTCTTCTATGTCTATCACAAGATTAACTTTGGATTTATTGATTTAAACACTTGAACAACAACAACAAAGACACATGTCAAATATAGTTATTTGCCAATATAACTGGCTTCATCCATAAATAAAATACCTTTCTAATTTTTTAAAATATATTTTATTAATTTATTCATATTACATCTAAATCATTATCCCATCCCTTGTATCCTCCCATTCCTCCCTCCCTCCCATTTTCCCCTTACTCCCCTCCCCTATGACTGTGACTGAGGGGGACCTCCTCCCCCTGAATATGCTCATAGGGTATCAAGTCTCTTCTTGGTAGCCTGCTATACTTCCTCTGATCTTTTTGAGTGCGTGTGTCTCACATGCATTCATAAGTTCACTAATTGCTACACTGGTGAGACTGTGCTGGTCGTAAAGCTTATCAGGAACTGAAAGCAGGCAGCCAAAGAATACAGGGATTCTGTCATGTCAGTTCTGTGAACTAGGTGTCCTCTGTGCCCCAACATCAATGTGGGTCAACTTTTATTATCTTGAAGGTAATTATTATAGAAAAAGAGATTTTCTATAATATTTATGATTTAATACTAATATAGAGATAAACACTTGATAAATCCACCATATTGTATTTTAAGTAAATCTCCATGTTTACTATCCTATTATTATTTAGTGATATTTATAATATTTTACTGAAGCTATATGTCAATCACTATAAATGCAACATTACCATTTTAATAAACTCACATTTCCTATATTTCAAGTTGCTTCTCACACAGTTCAGTTTCTTCTTTTTGTGTTATAATTCATCCCCATCAAAAATAAAATCTTTGATGAAATCTTGACTTTTTAAATTTCAAAAGTCCAAAATCTCCTTTTTTGGCCACTTCTAAATACTTTGGAGGCTAGCTCTCTTAATACAACCTCTTTGCTGTTTACTTCAAATAATTTTATTCCTCTGGAACGCTTTACATTTGATAGCTAACCATTATATCTTCATGATGACTTCTACATTTGATTGTGATTTCAGAATTTCTAAGAATATTCTGACACATCTCACTTGATAGAGCAAAACCTATGTACTATTTTTAAGGTTAAGCTATCAGTTTGCTGGCCAATCAAATGTGATGTTTACCACATGAATTTGCTACAGTGTCTGAAAACAAAGGCAGACTCCTAGGTCCTGAGATCCATGGTCCTTTTCTTGCCATTTTAGGAGGTCCTAAAAATATAACTGACAAATACAAGGAACCATCACATTCAGCAGAATGAATTATGTTCAATTTTGATGCTTTTCTTCTGTTTAGATGCTTCTCAGCTTAGATTGGAGTTATGCCCTGATCTCATCATAGCATAAGTAGTGTAAGTAAAAAGTGCATTAAAAAACCCAACCTACTACTGTGCTTGTATAAATGTATCCCTAAGGCCCACATGCTAAAATCTTGGTCTTAATAAGGGTAATCACCCATCATTTTCCAGCACAATAATTGACTGAAGTACTTTCAGATATGATGATGGATTGGAATAATATAACAGATTCAAAGGGAAATGGATCCTTTGAAGTGATCAAAAGGCAGCAATTATGGAATTGAAATTAAACATCCCTCTCCCCTCTATGGCTTGAATGTTTCTCAAAACTCATGATGAATTTAATTGTCAGTATGGCAGAATTAGGAGCAGGAACTCTAAGACCTCAGAGAGATGATTGGGTTGTGTCACTTTGGGGTAGATTAGGTATTGTGGACTGAGTCCACATATAAAAGTTAGTTCTTTCACGTACAAGCTGAATCACTCCTGCCCTTTCCCCAGTGCACTCTTTCTACATGATACCTAATAGGTCACGTTTTGGTGCAGCAAGAAATTCCTTAGCAGTACTTCTTTTTGGTCTTGGACTTCCCAACCTACAGACCTGTGACAATAAATATCTTATATTGCTATAAATTCTTCAGTCTGTGGTAGTCACTCCTGCAGCAGAAAATGGAATAAGACAGGCATGTGTTTAGAAGTAATTATGAACTGATGAAATATTAAGTATGAAACATTTGTATTCCAGTTATGTATGCTTCATATGAACTCATTCAGATTTTAACAAATGCACAAATGATGTTAATACTCTATTGATCTTGAAGGAGTAAGATCAGAAAAACTGAGTAAACTAAGAGCAGTTAGATGAAAACCTGTGCCCTGACTTGTTTTCTGTCAACTTGATACAAGCAAGAGTCACCTTGGAAGGGAGAATTTCAACTGAGAAACTGTCCCCGCCATCCTGGCCTGCGGTGTGTCTTACTGATGATCGATGTGGGAGGGCCTAGGTCCCTGTGGGCAGTGCAGTCCCTGGTTACTTCTGGTCATGCTGTCTTACTACAGCAATAGAATCCCCAAAGAAGACATTCTGTCTGTTCTCAAGGCCTCCTCAATGTCTTTTCACTCCTCTGTTACTTGATCCCCTTATCTGCATGACCCACACAAAGACATTTTCAAGACAGACACTCCAGAAATGATCCTGGAAAAACTGGATAGATGTATATGTGTGTGTGGCGGGGGGGAGGCTTAGGTGACGTCTACATTTATTAAATCTCTCAAAATAATGTAGACATTTGAAGGGATAAAAATGAAAATCATACTAAATGAAGTAAGCAAGACTAAGAACAGGAAATATTTGCAACTTGCTCATAGGCAGAATTTAGATTAAAAAATTGGTGAATGCAGAAGGGAGACTAGCAGGAAGGGGCCAAAGAGAACATGACATGTTGGAGATGATCAAAACACATTGTACACATGTGTGGACATGTGATAATGATGCCCATCATTCTGTACAGATAATATATGCTCTTAAAAGTCACAAGCATGTACAGACACTTGAATACAACTCCAGCCAAAATCTAAATGTGACTTTCATTATCAGTGGAGAGAGGAGGAAATTTTCCATGCAAATGTTGCCACAAAGTTCTTTGATAAGCCGAAGCAGAACATGTATTCTTATCTCTGCTTCTTTTCTTGATGAGAAGAAGGGAGCAGAGAACTTTGAAAACCTAAATTGATAACAACAGGAAAGCAAGATAGTATAATGGGCAAGAAGCAATCCATACATTTTAAAATGATGATCTTATTTTTTTAATAAAAAGCATAAATCAAAAAGGGAAGTTGTCACAGAAGAAGCCAATTATATAGTCACAGAAAGTTCCAGAACTGGAGAGAAGAAAAGCCAACATAGAAAAACTTGTACATTGGCATTTGTATCCTCTTCCTCACCCCTACAATAAATTGAAAGTCTATTCTTAGAGGGCTCAGGTATAGAGGAAGGGCAAGGTGCGCCACAAAGCCATGCCATGCTAATTACTGAACTTACCACTCTTAGAATTTTGTTAGTGACAACTCATGTCCATAGGACAAATCCTAGAAAATGTCCAGTTCAAGGAGGAACACCTAGGTGCTCTGATTAAGCAAGACTCACCAAATTATAGGCTAAATCTCACTCTTGTATATGACCAGACAGCCAGCAATCACCAGATAGTCAAAGAAGCATCCCACAGGGAATATAGAGACTAAGCTAATCAGGCTATTAGGAAGAAGTTAAGAGAAACAGAGACACTAAGGTCAGAATAAATCTAACAACAGCCACGTAATATAAACCTTCATAGGTGAGAGCTCATCCATGAAGCAAGAACAGTAGTCTTAGCATCTTAAGTGCGTTGAGACGTGTACAGGGATGGCTACTCTCCTCTATCACCTTTGACTGCACAGAGTTGTCTGGGTGTATCCATGGAGTGTTTCTTCATCTCCGAAGTGAGTGAAAGTCTGGCTCTGAGCATGGGCAGCACCATCTGATAGGTTAAGGGCACAAGTGGAGTGCATGGAGAAGGAGGCTCACATGTCTTCTCACAAGCTTGCCCCCCACGTGCGTGTGACCTTAGCTCCTGCCATGACTCAGACGCATTAACATCCAGATTCTTCTTCCTTTGAACACATATTTAAACAAATGATTCTCCAAGGGGTTTCTAGACTTCTCAACTTTTGCCTAGAATTCCATCATTTGTTCCTCTTCTTCCGAGGCTTCCAGCTTCCTATCCTTGGTCCTCTAGCCACGGTGATAGGACCATTCAGCCTTTGATTGTTAGGCCAGTATAATAAATTCTCTCTTACAATTATATGTGTGTGTATTATACATAATATACACATTTTATTGGTTATGTACCTCTGGAGAATCCCAACACAAGAATACTATAACAAAGAAAATAAGGTATAGCATAAAGTTCTCAAAAATTGGATGTGTTCTCCTATATGTGGTTTTTAACCAATTGGAACTTTAGTTTCAGATTGTTAGTATGATGCTAATTTATCCTCCTAATGTATGAATTTTTAAAAAGTATGCGTGTCTCTGAATCTCTGGCCTGTTCTTGCGACTCTTTTCTTCCTATTGGGTTGCCTTGTCCAGTCTTTATATGAGGGCTTTTGCCTTGTCTTATTGTATCTTGCTTTGTTGTATTTTGCTGTTGTCTCTTGGAGGTCTATTCCTTTCTGAAGAGAAGTGGAGGGGGATGGATCTGGGGAGAGAGTAGCTGTGGGGGAACTGGAAGGAGTATAGGGAGGGGAACTGTGGCCAGGTTGTATTGTATGAGAAAAGAATCTATTTTCAATAAAAAGTAATTTGAATTATCTGGATGACTATTATTTCAATGCTCTGTTTCATATCTGTGCCATCTTTCTTTTTATTACTTCTACATTGTCATGGACTTGAATATATTGTTATATTTTTGAAGACTTTTTTTCCAGAAATAATGGATTTATAGAATATTTCCTAAGTTTCAGAACGTCGCAAAGGGTAATTTTCTTGTTGCTGTACAAATGCTAGGCTATTTATTCAAAATAACTTGGGCTCACTACCTACTCAGTTTTTGTTTCTCATCAAGCATGCTCACTGACCTAGCCAATGATGCTATTGGTCATTTCTATATATCACTGTAATATAGAGATTTATAGAATCTTTCCCTGTACCTACAAAATTAAAACATTCTTAGAACATGAATATGTGCATGTGTTTCTTTTTTCTTTTAAATTTTAAATTTTATTATAATTTATTTAAATTACATTTAAATTGTTATCCCCTCACTTATATCTTCCCATTTCCACCCTCCCTGCCTCTTCTGCCCTATTCCCTCCCCTAGACCCCTGACAGAAGGCCCCCCCACCATATGACCCCAGCCTACCAGGTCTCATCCGGTTAGCTTGCTGTTTCCACTTCCTCAATTGTCCACTGATTACATCTGAACAGAGGGTCTAAGCCCACTGCATGCATTGTCCTTGGTTGGTGCAACAGCTTGTGCAGGTCCCCCTGGGTGTTTGAATATCTTGTATAGGCATGGGAAAATCTTCCCACTAGAAACCTCAAACAAAGATTCAGTCTAAATAAATGTTCTTTTATACATCATTAAAAATCACCCCATTTACATCTGTTCTGGAGTCTTAGTTAAGGTTTCCGTTCCTGTGATAAGACACTATGACCAAAAACAACTTTACAACCAGAACAGAAACCTGGAGGCAGGGAGTGACGCAGATGCCATGGGGGAGTTCTGCTTCCTCAGCTAAGCCAGGGGAGGCCCACAGTGAGCTGTGTCTCCACACATCAATTGTCAATTAGGGAAAGGTGCCACAGCCTTGCCCATAGACAATTCTGTGGGGACATTTTCCTCAACTGAGAGTCCCTCTTCCAAAGTAACTCTTGCTTGTGTCAAATTGATATCAAACGAGCCAGCATAGCCAGTTAGAGTGGATTTAGATGGGCGTATACTGCAAAGACTATTCTCCCAGTCACTTGTCTTTCATAATTCCTAATTGTTTACATTCTTGCTCTGCATTCTGTGCCTTAAGGTAGTTCCTATATCTCTAATTCACTAATCAACAGTATGTAATTCATAATGGGAGTGCTCATTCAGCAATTATAGTTTAAATTTTCTTTTTTGTAACACATTGTCTTTTTGACAAAATATCTTTCCCTCAACTACTCTTGATATTTCTAAGTGGAATATATTTCAGTGTTTATTTTAAAAATTAATTCTATCATATCCTTTCCAAGCAACCCACATTTTCCTTCATCTATTTAACCTGTTGCTTTTCTTCAAATATCTCTAATTAAGATTCCTTATTGTCTGTTCATGTTTATAACATATGACAGCATAGATCAATTGTTTTTAATAAGAACAAGCTTTCCTAAATACTTTCTGTAACCAGACGCAGTAATAAACAATATAAGCATTAAATACTATAAACATCAATTGAGACTTCCATGAGACAAATGTTCTTCTTCCTGCATGTAGCCATCCTGAGGTGAAAACATAACTAATTTCCAAGTCATGCTGTCCAGACCACTGAGCCTTTTCAGGCCTTTCAACCCACTAAGCCTTTGGGCTGTCTTTGAGGTTTAGGTATATACACAGAAGAAATCAGGAAAGTGTAAATTAACTGACTTTTGTTTTCCTTTTGCTCTCTCTACTCTCACAACCACTGTATCGTTGTGTTATCCCAGGTTTAGCTGGAGGCCTAGCCAGGTGAGGGTCCTCTGTGGCCCACCCTCCACTTTGCCTACAAAGCACTCTACACTAAGGAAAGCCTGTTGGCTGACTTAGCCACTGGTGTAGGGGTGCTGTGACCAATGCTGTAATCTGTTATGACCGTCAGAGATAGCTCACATCTCTTCTCATCCTTAATTGCTCTATGCAAGGAATCTTCTAGAGGTCACTTGACACTTTCATCTTCTCTGGAACCCTGCTTTGCTCGTTCGCATTGATTTGAAGATCATAAAGCACTGGCCAATCTCTTTGTCACTATGATCTAATCCTTAAAATGTTGACTCTACGATAATATCAGGGAGAGTGAATCAACTGCTATTATTATTAAGCTGCACTATAAATAGCATCATTGAAAGCTTAAGTAATGGTTCAAGTCTTGGCTCCACAAACAAATTACTATGTGAACTTAAGCAAGCTATTTTACATCTCTAAATATTTCTCCATCTATAAAGTGGTGGTAATAATAGGGTTATTGAGGAGAATTATGAGGTAGGGTATTTAAAGCATTCATCATAGTGCCAGATCTGCAGTAAACTCAATAGAAGTTGCTTATCATTCTGTTAACTGTAAAACCTTTAGATTCAGGAATGCCACAAGAATAGTTAAGATAACTACAGTTGTTCACAATTGTTTAATGAGCTTCAGATTTGAGGAAGATAAATGGTTTTATAGTAAAATCATTGAATGCAAAATCATTATTTGCAAATTGCATGCCACATACAACTTAAACAAATCATTTGTTTGAGCACATCTGTACTCAAAAAACAAAACAAAACAAAACAAAACAAAACAAAACAAAATGCAACTTTGGAACAAGTGGAAAAAAGCTTTGAAGAACATACCTATGAGCCCTTTTTACTTTAAAAAAAAAGTGGCAAATTAGAATAGAATGCCATGTAGCTCCATAAAATCTAATTTTATGCTGATTACTATGGTACATCAGTCAAAACTAGGTTCTGGTACTACACTGCATTCTAAAGACTGTTGCCACATTTTATTGATGGACATTTTTCTTCCAGGGTCATTTCATGGTGTTTGCTTTGCCTCCTTGCTCTCCTTTCAACTCTGGCAATTCCTCAGACTTTCCTTGTCTTCCATGACTAGACATTTCAAATGAAATTATTTAATGAACTGTTCCTCAGTTTGTGTTTGTCCAGTAAGACGATGTCACAGTCAGACTGAAGTGGGTTCTGAAGGAGAACCTGTCAAAGTGCTGTGCACTTCACGGTATATCAGGGGGAGCTGTGTAATGCCTGGTTACTGGTATAAACGGCTTCGATCAAGTCATTAAGGTGATATGTCTTCCAAACCTATTATCTGCCATTTTATAATAAACAATAGAGAGTGTTGATTGAGAGCAAGGAACTATTTCCTCTTTCTTCATACACTTCAAGCTTCCAATTTAAGCCTCACCTACCAATTTCACCTATAGTCATTACTACCAGTTGTTCTAATGGTAACTTCCCACTTCCTTAACTTTCTATGCAGACACATATATGTTAGCTGGAATTACTTTGCCGATAAAGAACTGGCATTTTTAGGACTCACTGTTTTTTAAGGCTGAAGTCATATGGGGCTTCAGATGGCAGTGGTGTAGACAACGCCTGAGAGCCAGTTGTAAATATGGAGTCCCAGGCGCTACTCCTAGACCTTTTGGTTCATGATCTTCATACCCAAGGGACTTTTCTATTTCAAAAGCCCCTTTAATTCCGTGCTCATTGTTAAGAGACTTGAACAATTAAGGTCATATTCAAAATCAACAGCAGAGTGGTAGGATGCCTCAGTCTCCAGACCCTCACTTCAGTCCTTCTCCTTACTTAATTTATATTCTGTAGAAATCTGAGGTAAACAGATTTAGATCTAAATTTAGATCGTTAACACTGTTTATCTGAAAAAAGTGATTTAAGCTCTTTAAATTCTGTGCATGAAGGAAATGCAAACTGGCTCAAATGGTTGTAATGAAAGGAAGAGTTGCCAGGCAGGAGGCACTGGGGGAGAAGTGGTGCACTGAACACTGGGCTGTGGGCAGATCTTCTTCTGGGGACCACTATAGACGGACAGATGGCAGTGCTGATCGCTTCTGCAGGATAAACCATGGCACAGAGATGCTGTCTTAAGTCTGTGCTCCTCCCAAGAGAACCATACTCAAAGACAAGAACTAGCAGCCCAGACTTCCAAGCCTAATGGAAGAACGTTGAGGACAGTTTCGTTCTGAGGTGCTGTGAGGTCTGTGGCCATCTTTCTGGCAGACTCCTGTGGGAGTTCCCCTTGTCCCACAGCTCAGTACCACTTCTTCCCCAACTCTATCCCATAGGTCATTTAAAAGAGAGCCGAGCATGCCGCACAGCACCAGAGTTCTCCATAAGTGGGGATAGGTGCTCTGAGTACAATAGCTATATTTTGTGGGGGAAAACTTTGCACTCTTACTGTATGCAAACTGTCCCAGACATGTATGAAGTACCCATCATGCACCTGGCTTGTGTTAGGCTTAGGAATATGGAATTTAGTGAAATTGTGCTTGCTGTCTAGCAGAGAAGACTGAAAAAAAAAAAACCCAATGTTGTAAAATTTAACAAAATTCAAGTTTGGGGTAAGATTTCCATGGCTGGTGGTTAGTTCTTTCTCAATATAAACTCTTTTGGCATATACATTTCATTTTATTTTATTTTTCCTGTCAGAACGTGGGGTAAACCCAAAGTCTTCCACACATGAGGAGAGTGCTGTACCATTAAACACTACTTCCGGTGCTCCGTGTCTTGACACTCTGTCACTAGGGTTACCATTTGAACAACAAAAACATGACATTAAGGCAAAGGAAGTCATTGTTTTCTTAAATACTTTTTGTGACCTTTATACAAAGATCCAAACAGGTATAAGCAAGTATGGACATCTGATTCTTCAGCTTGGAGGAATTTCGTAGCTCAGCATTGAAAAGTACTTCTTACAGGTTTCTAATTTTCTTCATTTCATCTGATAAGCCATAACAAAAGAAAAATCACCTCATAGCTCTTCTTCAAAGGACTATATACTGAAAGCAAAAGTGCCAGCTCACATTTGAAGAGTCTTGTCAATCAGGCTTTCTGGGTGTAGCTTATGACATTACTAGGAGACACATCTTACTGCGAGCTCCCCGATCCTCCGGCTCTTCCAATCTTTTCACCTCCTTTCTACAGTGTTCTGAGTCTTACATGTGGGAGTGTTTTTTAGATTATCCATTGGTACTGCAAATACCACCAGTTTTATTCACTAGGGAACATATAAAAATGTCTGGTGACATTTCAAACAGCTACATGTGGGTGTAGGAAATGTGGGGTGGTGGCATTAATGGACAGAAACTAGGGTTGTTGGCAAACACTCTACATGGCACAAGGAAGCCTCGAATGCCAGCAGAGAGAAAAAAAATGGCTGCTATAGTTTGGATCTGGAATATTGCCCAGAGACCCACAGAATAGAGGCATGGCGTCCAATGACACCACTGGGATGAGGTGGGAAGTTTTAGGTCGCGTGCACACACGCTTCCAGAGAACTGTGAGGTTTCCAGTTCTCTTTCACTTCCTACTTGCAATGAGTAAGTGTTCTTGCTCCTCCATGGATTCCCACCAGCTTGTTACAGGCCCCAAACAAATGGTCTGACAGACCATGAACTAAAATCTCCATATTTGTGAGTCAAAATAGCCTCTTCTTTCTTCTTTTAAATGATTCTCTCAGATGTTCATTAGAGTGACATGAAGAATACATGACAAAAAAATCTAAACCCAAATAATTAATGGAAAAAGAAATTAAAGTACAAATGGAAAATATAATGGTAAACTCATTCAGAGATGAACTCTGGGCTGAAAAATGAGCCACATCATTAGTTCTGAGTCTCATGTTAGCCAGCCCAAAGAGGGAGCCATCATGTGTCACAGCAGGGGCTCCCAACCTTCCTAATGCGGTGACCCTTGAACACCTCATGTTGTGGTGACCCCCAACCCGAAGCTTATTTTTTTTTGCAACTTCATAACTGTAATTTGTTAGTGCTATAAATCCTAATGTAAACATCTGATGTGCAGGATATCTGATATGCAACCCCTGTGACACCCAAAGGGGTCATGACACACAGGTCGAGAGGTACTGTGTTGCATACACTCTAAAAGGAACCTAAACACAATCACCTCAAGAAATTCCCTGCTAACTCAAAGTCTGAAGCAAACTCTTTGCAAGGGCAGCATGTGGTGGAAAGGACCACACAGTTCATCTATCACACTTTCCCAAAGGGAATTCGGGCACAGCTCCTGTATGGCTGCTCCCTATCGCACCACAGTATACAGAAGAATGAACACACAGCATAGTTCAGCAAGAACCATTCCACAAAGGACACAAACTGGTAAGTCCAAGTCAACTTTTGCTTTGTTTTCTTTTGTTCCATCATGGAATAACACAGAAAATTCAGAGTACTGAGCTGACTGGAGAACTTTCATATACTTGGCTCCTGGCAGCCATATTTTATTTATTTTTATTTTTTAAATTTATTTTATTTTTTTACATATGCATTTATATTGGTACACATATATGCAATAAACTACCTACAGCAAGAAGAACCATGAAACATCAGGAATTATATAAGTGTTACTTTCATAGTGGTTTGGTTATTTGTATTTGGCAGCCTTGAAAAAACATCTTTCCTATCTTGGTGCAGCTAAAATTCTAAATGTAAATCAATATCTATCATATCTTGCCATTACCAACAAAAATATGGAATGCTTCACTAATTTGCATATCATTCTTGAATCAGGGGCCATTCTAACCTTCTCTGTATCATTCCGGTTTTAGTATGTGTGCTGCCGAAGCGAGCACAGCAGCCATACTTTAGATAGCACTTGTGCTGCAAAGCTCTCTTTTGGCAATAAACTAGAGTAGACATAGTTTTCAAGTAAGTATATTATTTAGACATCTTTAGTAAAAAGTCACTCCTACTTTAAGAAACTGTTCGTTAAGATATAAAAAGGAAGGCAAGAAAAGAACAGCATCACTTTACTGGTGTTTCTATCAGCTGGATTAAAAAGCCAAGTAGAATTGAGTCCATACAGCCAAAAATCGAGTCAATCAGTATCTTAATACTAAGAGGCAAAGAAAAACTACATTAAATATTCAGGGCTGGAGAGATAGCTCTGCAGTTAAAAGCATATACTGTGCTTGTCTAGGACCCAAGTCCAATTATTGCCCCCACTTTGGGTGGGTCATAACCACCTGTGCCTTAAATCTAATGGGATCCCATGCCTCTGCCCTCCATGGGCACCTGTGCACAAGTTCATATACTGCACAGTCACACACACACACACACACACACACACACACAATTAAAAACAAACATGTTTTAAAGTATGAAATGGACTTTATTGAGAGAATTAGTAAATTATTTTGGGAAAAACATGTTTAATCCATCTAAGTGCAGATCACATATTCAATTTTTTAAAAAGAAATAATTAAAATGACACACGAGCAGACTATTATCTCTAAATTCATATAGCCATCCCATCATGTATCCTTAGAAATGAGAAGGTATTTTGAGAGCAGAAGAGAAAAAGTAAAAGGTTGAGAGCTATCCTTATATGAAGTCGAATGCATGAGATTTGAAACCACAAAATACCATTAATTCCAGGAGCCAAGTCTTAATGAGCTACCTTGAGAAGCCTAGATATATTGTAGCAAAAAGAAAGAAGTACCTATTAAAACATTAAAAAACAAATATACACCACGGGGATGCAAAGTATCAGAGAGACATGGGAGGGCTCAGCTGATTGAGCACCCATGGCTAAACAATTTGTAATAAAGCAAAGAGTTATAACTCAAAAACATACAATAAATACCCACGAGTCCATTCTTATAAAAACAAAGGATGACAAATTTATAAAAGAGAACTCCATGTTATGTATGTCTTCAAAGAAGCCGATATACTTGGCAAGCGTGTGTCTGGAGTAGGAAGTTCCCTCCAAAGAGTGCTGAACAGAAAAAGTGTCACAGGGGTGGGGGTGGGGGGGGTGGGGGGTGGGGGGAGAGATACCAGTCTAAAACTATATCAGCAACTATAAGTGACTAAGGCCAATCTCATTAGCAATAAGTCATACATATATAAAATTTTATATAATGAATGATGTAGATTTCTGAAATTCCTCATCAAAATATGCATTTACAGTATAAGTAGGAGAAAACATAAAATCCAATGTAGGAACCTTCCATTAGTACTTGACCAGTACTCTTCAAAACCATGAAGATTGTCAGAAACCGAGAAGGCCTGGGAAGCTGTTATAGCCTAGGAGGAAGCTGAGAAAATAATGAAAGCTGAGTAAAGTTGGCATTGTAGACGGGGTTCCGGAACCTGCCAGAGACAGCAATCGTATCACATATGAGACAGTGGTCAGAGGCCTCGGTGGGAAGTAATGACCATGGTCTTTGTGACTCAAAGCGATGCTTGTGAGCACAAAAGCAATAGCTACAAGCTCAGCACTTGGGGAGGCAGAGGTAAGTGGATCTCTGTGACTTTGAAGCCAGCCTGGTCTACAAAGCAAGTCTAGGACTACACAGAGAGACCCTGTCTTAAAGCAACAACAACAAACAAAAAAAGAAAAAAAAACCCAATAGCAACAAAACCTATCTGGATCAGTGCAGACATTGAGCTGTGAAAATTCATGGTCTCATTTCACTCCAAACTGATAATCAAATAAAGGTAAATAATTTAGCATTCCCAGTGAGGGTTTGGAATTTACATCCAGGAAGATTTTAGTTAAATTTTATAGATAATAAGGCAGCAGCTGCATAGGCGTGCTGGGTCTGGATTCTTACAGTAACAACTACAGCCTCTGCTTGGGTGAGAGCCATCACCCAAAAACAGTTTTCTATTCCCCAAAACGTAGCAGTGTGTTCTAGCCCTGGAGGAGCATCCATCAGCTGCATGGGCGTTAGGCTCCATCCCATGCACTGTGACCTACCCTTCTCATGCTTCACAGAGTAGGCAAGAGTGCAAGACGAGTCATGACTGCTGTGATTTCTGAGTATGCCTTTGCAGAAAACAAACAAGTAGATGGTAAAGACCCCATAGTTTAGCCTGGTAGAGTATCCAAAAACTGTTGTCAAAGTTCAGTGGCAAAAAAGCAAACAAACAAACAAACAAAAAACCAAACTAAAACAAACAAACACAAGCCTCAATAAATGACACTGGAAGTTCGAGAAAAGCAAACCAGGGAGGAGGTAATGTGAAAGAGTGGAGAGTCACCCTGGAGTCCGCTGGAGCCTGGACAAGGAATGTGAGCAGCTTTATGTGATGAGCACGCTGAACCAGAGCAAGGCAGAGTGGACTTCGGAGTAGCAGCTGCCAGCCTGGGGCAAGGTGGGCAAATGGGTAAGGTTGGCTCTTGGGCTAAGATTCAATGTCCTAGCTTCTGTGTATGAACAGGCTTCTGATAATTCTTAATTTAGGTGACAAAGCTAACGTGCAGAGTCATCCTAGAACCAGAGAATATAGAACGTAGGACACCATTCTGGAGTTTGGAGTCTGTGTATTAATCAGCACCCTCAAATGACTTGAGGGGCAAGGTCTCTAGACCAGATGTGAAGAAACAAAAGCAGGCATCTCACTTTTCAATCAGACCCCAACAGCATTTTTGCAGAGAATTTTTTTATCACTGTGGAAAATCTGGAATACAAGGAAATGAATAAACACAGAGCTAGTCTATCGTAATGCTCAGATTTTTCAGGAAGGATAAAATGCTGAGATCAATTGCATCCAAATTGAGAGAGACTGGGTACCAGAAGGAAGAATTTCATGTTACAGTGAGTCTGGATGCGGTCATGCTGGGTCTGGTGTCATCCAGATGCTGGGAACACTCCTGCTGCTATGATCCACCCCATTTGGTTTCCTTCAAATGGTAAAAAATCATTTTTCCACAATCCATATCTCTCGATAAATATGATACCAGAGTCCAAGTGAAACATCTCATTCTTGGCTTCATTTCAAGAAAGGTGGACAAAAGAGAAACCACCTGCTCTCAAGGTCGAACATAGCCCAAGGGCAGGTCCTCTCACTATGAGCCAAGGCACCGCTCACGCAGTACCTGCTAGACAGTTGACTTCTGTGAAATCCTAGGACCACAGTTTCCTAGTGACCACAGCCAGCAGATGCACGCTTTCAATCATTAGTAAGCATGAAAGGTGCCACCTCTCAGTGCAGTCACTGGTCTTTCTCCACCCCAAGACAGATGGTGAATTGGGGTGTTTGTGCTTCTTTAAAAGCCACAGGTCGAGAGTAACTAAAGGTGAATGAAGTGCTAAGGCTGATAGAATTAGTTTCCTGTGAAGACACTACTGGGGACCCTTAAACTGCTGGAATAGTGACATTACAAATAACCTTATTAGACACTTCTCATCCAGGTCCCAGGCTAGAATCTTTACATACATCTTTCTTGAGAGACTTACAACAGCTCATCGCCAGCTCCACCTTAAAGAACCAGAGGCTCAGAGGAAACCGGAGCAGCCTGCCTGAGACTAGGCAGAACAGGTAAAAACAATAGTCAAGCTTGTGACCTGCCCCCAAGTTTACTTAGGTACCATGCTATCTCCGTTTTCCACAGGCTAGGCTTCAAAATTCATCATGAAATAAAAGTAGTAAAATAAAATGCAGCACATTTGAACTAAGAAAGAAAATCAAAGAAATGGAAATACTGAAGGCAAAAGAAAATAAAGGACATTATAAAAGAGAAAATATTATGAGTAAAAATGATATAATAAACCAGAAGAAACAAAATGAAAACCACTTAAAACCCCAGATGATGCTATTAATTTTATATTTAAATAAATATATTTTATACATTATACTTTATTAAAGTAATTCTAAAATACTAAGTATTACCCAAAAAAGTGACACCAGTAAACTAGAAAATCAGGAGTCTCAATGCAGAAAAGACATTCCTACCCTGTGAACCCTCAGAGTTTCCCTCACTTGTGAAAGGGTCTCTGAGAACCTCTGAGCCAAGCTGGTAGCATTTTAGTGGCCAACCTCTGGCAAACTCCAACCACGCCACGATCGCAAGATTTCCAGCAGATTAGATAGAGGTTTAACACAGTCTTCCTCATTAGACAACACACTTCAAAGATGCTTTAAAGAAAAATAGCTTCATGCCAAAAGCTCCTGAAACGCTGCGGTAGCTGCTCTATGATCCCATTGTTACTGTCTAGGCCTTAATTAGGTTCATTTTCTCTGCAAGTTAAAGAATTAAAAGGCAAATTAGGAGCAACAGGTAGCAGTGCAGCTGCGGCAGGGAAACCTCAGACACAGCAGACATCAGCAGGCGGAATCAGTTGGTGAAGAACAGCTTATATTAGGGGTGAGAGAACACAGACAGACAGACAGATAGACAGACACAAGAGCACAAAGCACACAGAGAACCCTAAGGCCTCTGCTTGAAAACTGTTTTTTTTTAAGGGCCTTTAAGGTCCTCTCTTTCCCTAATTTAGGGGTGTTCAGTTTGAAACAGGACACGATGGTTGATTGGCCCATCTGTAATGTAATGTAAACATGTTCTGGTACTGACTTGAGCTTGTTGGGCCAGTAAATCAGTAGAGTCCACTACTGACAGGAAAAAGCACACAGGGCTCTGTTTTAAGCTTCCAGGATTTTGTCTCAGGTGAGGAGGGTAAAGAGAAGCCACCATGTTGAAAATTCACCATCTTTCTTACCAAGTTATGACCCGTCTCCCTGTGTTTCCCTATCAGGAAATCTGCCTGATTCCTAGGCCCTCACCATCACCACATCCATCTTGGAGGCAGTGTTCACATGAGACCTGCTTGCTGTGGGGACAGGGCAGACCCTCTGCGCAGCTGTATGTAGTGGCCTTACCCAGAGTGGATGGGTGCCATTGTGAAGTCCTGCAGAAAGGAAGCCCACCTCACATTGTTCAAATGACCTTACCCGGCTCTGGAAACCTTTCCTTCTTACTCTTACTATTACATTATTTTTCTCCCAAATAAGTCTATTTTCATTCTAATGCAATTTTATAAAAAAAAAAAAAGTTGCCCTAAAAATGTTGCCTAAGCTTCTGCATGTTTTTTTTCCCTATGAGACCAGACCACAACCCTCGTTGTTCAATGTAGCTAAAAACAAATGTTACAGATGTAGATTAGGAAGATGACAACTCATTCACAGTGATAAATACACCATGCAAGCAAGTACAGACACAGTTGGGAAATGTAGGATTTTGTAACGGTGCCACGAGGACAAGAAATATTGAAGACCATGATAAATGCACTTCCCCCAAAATAGCCCTCCACCGCTGCCTCCCAGAAGGAACCACCTGAGGGGCTTCATGGTTAATTTTCTCTGAGTGTGGGAACAGACACAAAGCTTGTGTTTAAGTAAAGAGATATTTAATCATCATCACTGGCTTGTGTCATTCAGCACCTTTAGCAAGAAGGAAATGATGCTTCCACCCTGCTTTCCAGTAGCCCCAGCCCCACCAGCCTAATGCCAACCTGGACAGCAACAGTCCTGGCTATACAAAAAGCAGCATATTTTTGCATTACCTCTCAAAGCTGGAAGCTCATTATTTTGACTCTTTAGCTAAAGAAAAACCAACTGTGCTTATTGCATACTCTTACAGGAATGATGTAAGTGTGGCATTTAAGAGCTGGTTAAAGGAAATCCCCCACCACAAAACCGGGGCCTTAAAGCAGGCCCAAGGCTTCAGGAAGCCTGCCACCCATGGAATTCTGGGAAACAGCCAGCCACCATTGCATGCCCCGGAGAAGCCCAGAGGTGGGGGCGCAGGTTGTAACCCCCAAGTTCAGTAACATTCTGACGTTAACTTTTAAACGTTGAGCAAAGAATGACATCCATGAGAACTGGAAGGTTGGAAAGTGCAATTCTGGAGCAAATTCATGGGTATTTATTATCCTCTGTGTGGAGGCTGCCAAACTCCAACATGTTTATTTGGACACAAGTTTTCAGAAATATAAGAATTAGTATGTAGTTACCAGGTAAAGTCATAAATTTGGTTTCAGACACAAATTTGAGATGATAAGAAAAATTTTAACATGAGACACCTTGTAATCTCAGTGGACTCAGTGCTAAATGAAGAAAATTCTGGGCAAGAGGACATCCCTTGATTGTAAGGGTCCACATCTTGCAAACCCATGAGCACCTTGTGGGAACATTGGATAGCAAACCTCTGGTGTGCTGAGTGGGTGACTTTTGGAGAATACTGAGGTGGAAGCTGCCGTCTGTGGCAGGCACCTGTTGGAGATGAGTGGCCAAGACAAGCCATTCCTTACCAGAAAGTGGTTGTCATGCCCACACAGCCTGCCCGTTCTCCCCAGCTCTCCTTCCTGTGGTCTTCTTACCATGCCTGGTGGGAGTTGCAATAGCCTCTTAATCCCAACTCCTTTTGGGAAGGAAGAAGTGCCAGGCAAGGATGCTCTCTGCTCTGAGACTAGACCCAACCTCCCTTCAGAATGGAGAATGGAAGGGTCCCACATGTCTGTCATTTGTCCCCTCATTACCACTTGCAAAAACTCCCGCCCCTGTGACCGTAGAGCCACATACAACCTTGTGAAGATTCCAATTTAAAACACGTCTTAATAGCTCTATTAGTGTCTTTTCTATTGCTGTGATAAAAACACCATGATGGAGGCAAGGCAACTACTAAAAGAAAGAGTTTAATTCGGCTAATGGTTCCAAAGAATTAGACTTCATGACTGCAGAATGAAGACGGGGAAGCAGGTGGCTGGGACAGCACCTGAGAGCTCACATCCCAGGCCACAAGCAGGAGGCAGAGAACACACTGGGAACCACAAGAGTCTTCTGAAACCTCTAAGCCCACTCTCAAGGACTCCTCCAACAAGGCCACACTTCTTAATCCTTACCAAACAGTTCCACTCACTGGGGACCACGTATTTAAACATATAACGTCCATGGGGCTCATTCTCATTCAAACCACTATGCTAGATGAATAGCAAAACTCTTCTGGTGCCCCATATTTGACCACCTCCCCTTGGTGGGGAGGCCTGGTGGCACTCAAAGAAAGAATACGCAGGCTACCAAGATGAGACTTGATAGCCTCTGACCATATAGTGGGGGAGGAGGCCCCCCTCAGTCTTAGACCTAGGGGAGGGGAACAGGGTGAAAGCGGGAGGGAGGGAGGAATGGGAGGATATAAGTGATAGGATATCAATTGAGATGTAATCTGAATAAATTAATTGAATAAAAACTTGAGTGGTTGCCTTTTGACAGCTCACCCCACCCTCTCACTAGTATCAGGGCTCTCTAGTTCTGGCAAGAAGTCTAGAAATATGTACCTCTGATCACCTTTTCAATATCAGCCTGGGTTTACTGTTCAAAGTAAAAGCTGAAAAAAGGAAGTGTCATCACTAACAGTCAAATAAGAGTACAAATAGGATTCAGAAAAAAATGCAGTTTGATAACTATGGCACCAACCAAGGATAATACGTGCAGTAAACTTCAAACCCCTACCCAGATCTAGCCAATGGACAGGACATTCTCCACAGTTGAGTGAAGAGTGGAGACTGACTTTCAAATGAACTCTGGTGCCCCATATTGGACCATGTCCCCTGGATAGGGAGGCCTGGTGACACTCAAAGGAAGGATAGCAGGCTACCAAGAAGAGACTTGATACCCTATGAGCATATACAGGGGGAGGAGGTCCCCCTCAGTCGCAGTCATAGGGGAGGGAAGTAAGGGGAAAATGGGAGGGAGGGAGGAATGGGAGGAAACAAGGGATGGGATAACAATTGAGATGTAATATGAATGAATTAATAAAAGAAAAAGAAAAAGAAAAAATGCAGTTTGAAATGTCTACCAGCAATTTTTTTAATCTTATAAATTATACTTATGTATCTTGAAAAAATATCATAAACACACAAGTGTTAAACCAGATTTTTAAAAAATGAAATAAAAATCAACTTAGAGGTATAGGAAAGATAAAAATCTGAGAACACAAAGGAAAAAAATGATGCATAAAAAAGCAACTACTAGATGGGTGTGGTGGCCACATTCCTGTACTCCCAGCACTCACAGAGGCAGAGGCAGGTGGATCTCTGTGAGTTCAAGGCCAGCCTGGTCTACAAAGTGAGTCTGGAACAGCCAAGGCTACACAGAGAAACCCTACTTCAAAAAACAAAACAACAAAACAAACAAACAACCCTAACAACAACAGCAACAACCAAAAAAAAAAAAAAGCAACTACTTTAAAACTTTACCTTTGTTTATATCTGAGAAGGTTTTTGAGGCACCAAGTAAAAGCCCAGTGTTTGCCTAGACAAGAGAGGTACTTATATTTCTTTCACCTTTAGAACAGATCAGAGTTGATAGGACAGACACATAATGCTATTAGAATGCAGACTATATTTTAGCCTTTGGTCCATCATCTTTAATGTTTGGCTCTCTTCCCTGGATTACAAAATGGCTCTTAGCATCCTATTTCCCACAATAAGATTCTATATCTAATATGGTGGAAGAGTAAAGAGGTTCTACAGCTTGCTAGATGAGTCAGCTCCCTCCAAGAGCATCTCAGAAGCACCACCTACTGATTCCCAAATATATCTCTTCAGAATTCAGTGTCTCATATGACTATATCTACTTAAAAGGAAGACTGGGCAACAATAGTTTTAAGATGAAAATATTTTTAAATTCAGGCAGAATTTTTATTCAGGGGAGGGTAGGAGAAGAAAGGAAAAATATACAATAAAATTCCTGAGATAAATATAACAAAGGTCTAGAGTTGACATGCTAAAACATGTTGGGAAAGTATTTTCCTGGGGTGAAAACATGAATTCGAAGGAGTTATTCATGTCCAGATAAGAGGAATAACGACAACAAGTAGTCTCGATACATCAGAATAATATTCAAAATCTTTTTAAAAAAATCTTAAAACTACTAAAGCAACAAATAATGTAAATTTAAGCTGTCCTTAGGCTTATAAAGGAGGACTAATAAATATGCAATCTTGAGGAGACAACTGTGCAACAAAATGACAATTGCAGTTGAAATATTATTTAGGAAAAAGAAAAATATCCCCCACCTGTTGAATAATCACTGAAGTTTGTACAAACCAACATTTCCTCTGGTCTTTGTGCATATGTATACTATTGGTCTAAAGATGCATGTATATATGTGTGTAATGATTCTTATTTTGATTTGTGACCCAGGACTCCCTTGGCCAAATTTATCTTTAGAAGCTTGAAACATCTATAACATCTATAATATGCATCGAGAAAGTAATCTGGGCATGGTGGCACACACCTGTAATCCCAGCACCCAGGGAGGGAGGCAGGGGCTGGCAGATCTCTGTTCAAGGCCAGCCTGGTCTACAAAGAGAGTATAGGACAGCCAAGGCTACACAGAGAAAACCTGTTTCAAAACAAAAACAAAAAAGAAAGTATAGGAACACACACACATACACGCACACGCACATGCACACACACACACACACACACACACACACACACTAATTTTTTCCCTCTCTCTTGGGAAGAAGATGAAAATAAATGTTTTGATTTCACTATTTTCCCTAAAGAGGTCACACCGTGGTTTAAAGATATGTTTTTTTAACAAAGGTACATTTTACTTCATTAAAACAAAATGACGAAAATGTTTGCTGTTTCTCTGAGAGATAGTCCCCTACTGCTGAAAATAACACTTATATCATTGACCACGGATTAGTTCAACTAGTGCCCAACTAGAAGCTTTACACAGTTCAATAGCGGCACGCATATTATGGGAGTGACCATCTGCTTTCTGATTACATTAAAGCCCATCCCATGAGAGACAACCCATACCTAACACTGCTAAGGGAGCCAAGAAGCTGGGACTAGACCGGTCATAGGCCTAGAGGAAAGTCTATTGCTATTACTCTGTTAAAGGAACATAGCAGCAAAATGACTCTTAATGACATACTGCTGTACCCGTTGATCGTGCCCTCGCTCAGCTCACATTAGAGAAGCTTCCTGACTATATCAGAATTAATACAGAGATCCACAACTGGGCAATGGGTGAAGACTGAGGGACTTTGGTGCCCCAAAGTATCAGTCCTACATGAGATGTTTTCCTCAAACCCCATCCTTCATGACTCAGGCATCTATGGGAAGAGGAAATGGAAGGACCATAATAGCCAGAGGTGATGCTTGACTCCAATGAAACTGTGTTCCAGACAAAATAGACCTAATAAAAATATGAAGTCGCTATACTGTTACAAAATACACAAGGCCTGCACAATTTCAAGCCAGATGGGATCTCAGCATTGAGAGAGGTAAGTAGACATGGTCTCCCACCCCCAAGCAGGAAGCTGACTGTAACTGACACCCACTGACAAGGGATAATCAGCTTTCTTCAATGGAGTCTAGCATTAGAAAGGGTATTTGCCCAGCCTGTTCAGTTGCCTTGAGGCTGTGCAGTTTGCCCCAGGTTTTGCAGCTTTTGTGAACTATCACCCATGTGCTGGTGGGCTTTGCTGATGCAACTTCCCCTATGTTCCTGTAAGTAACCCCAATAAAACACATTGGTTCACCATGTTGGATTTTGGTGTATCTGTACTGAGGTCTGTTATGGGCTCCTTTTCTGATCTGAGTACACATGCATGTTGAATCTCCCAGGAGCACTGTCAGCTCAAGTGTGATAACTTTATTTAAACTACATATGTATGCACATATGTATACACATATAAATTAATAATAATATGATTCCCTGTGGATTTTCAGACATCCTTTGTATTATATTTCCCTCCCACTGCCCCACATCTCTTCATCTACTGACCCCTGACCTAAGTAAAGTTCATTCTCTGTTTTCCCATTTTTCCCGTCAACTCCAAGGAAAGAATAGCTACATGGAAGGCTAAAGACCTTAGGTTTTGTTTTTTTGTTTTGTTTTGTTTTGTTTTTGTTTTTTTAAATAGGATTATGCTTTGGGCCTAGACCTTTCCAACCTCTTCAAACCACTGACATTCTATCAGTTAATAGGCCTTTGCAGCACAGCGCAAAACAGCTTTTGTAGACACAGCCTCCCACCCCAGCAGTACCAGTCACATTCTGTGCCTTGCAGGGGTGCACATATTGCTTTAACTAGTATAGTATAATGTCCCATGCAGCCGGGAGGGCTCATTCTTAGACTCTGATATGGACAAGGCTGAGTAGCTGGGAAGACAGCAGTCCTTAGGAACAGGGAATAGCTGGTAAAGCAATTAAGTAAAAACCTGGATTATATTAAAACTATTAGCATAATGATCCAGATCTGTCTTTTGTTTTTCCTCATGCTCTCTATCTGATATAACATTTACATGTGAAATATAATAGGATTATTATACTTAGAATAATCATGAACACTGTTTAGTTTAAAGGTAACAGATGAAAGAAATATACATTTTAAACAACCTAAATCTACACACTTTTAATAAAAAGCTAACTTAACTATACATTCTCCCTGTATTTATAGGTATTTGTACCATATGAATCACCTTGTTTATATTTAGAATATTTAATTAAATCTATTGTCTTTTAAATTTAGTTTTTCTAAATTTATTTGTAACTTAAGTTATAAACTCTTGTGGAGTGGCTAGCCATAAATCTAGGAAAGACTGATCTTCAATATTTAAATTATCATAGCTTCTCTTTGTGGATACTGGCTTGATCTGTTTTATTATATTATTACTATATTAATAATACATTATATCAATACTATGTTGTATATTATATAAAACAATTAATTAATAATAAATTAATATATCAAATCTGATACTATACCAGATTTATTTTATAACAGTAAGTGGAAAGTCTCATTATAGAAAAAATTAGATAATGATATACTATTTTTCTAAAACTTCTTTTAATAATATTTTCTTTTGAATGGACCAAATAGTAATAACAGTGTTAGAAACAAGAGATCAAACCTGTTAAAAATCATAATTTTATAACCTTGTAGTCATAACCAAATCTTATTTTTCATCTTAATGGTCAGAAATAGAAGTGTACCAGAAGGAGTCATTGTGGTACTATCTATATCCTTTTACTAGAATAAATGGTATAAGTCCCATCTAACTGTACGAAAGGACACCTTAGACACTAATTTAATCAAGAAACAACACTTTGGGTAGAAGACATCATAAATCGTGTTGCCAATAAGGACTGACATCTTTTGTATAATTTGGATAAAAAGATTCCACCAAATCCCTGGGCAATTCTAGGAAGGGTAAATGGAGTTAAAGTTATTTTGTTACACATAAGCATGCTATAGGGCCATTTAAAGTGCTGGATTTGTTTTATCTTCATAGTAATAAAAATGCCTAGACCAGGCTTATATGTGTGTATATATACACACACATATATAGTATATATGTTTTTAATAGGAAAAAGTTTGTTCTCTTTGGTTGTAAGAAATTGGATTAAAATATATGTCAATTTAAAAGCTAGATTTTCCAAACTGAAGTATCTAAAACAGGATAAAAAGTTTGACATTATTTTTAGTTTATTTCTTTTGAGCTACCTGTCCACCTTTGTTATAAGTATGTAACTCATTCAACAAAAATTGTACTTATTCTATTTTAAATTAAAAACACAGAGATAGCTAATTGTCCAGATTACATTATAATAACATAAGATTTTAAGATTATCTATAAATTTTAAAATGACCCTGTAAGCCTTGAAGCAGGTTTTAAAAGAGTGACCATGGGGCCGGGGCAGTTTAGAGATGTATCTTACATAGGCTTGACTAAAAAATGAACCTTGAAAAGTTCGCTCATGCATTTGTTTGTTTTCAAAGAGACAATGGTGCTCAAAATATCCTTAAAATCCTTGCAGTGTAAAATAATTTATATATGAATACATATACATATGTATATAGGTATAGATAGATGTGCCCATATATACAAAAGACATCTAAAAGCACAGAGATAAGCCAACCTTCAGTCTCTGGAACAAAGAGTTTAGCATCTCAAATTACCCAGTAGAAAAATTGCACTGTGGAGCAGAAACAATCCTCTTGTAAAATTCATTATATTCCCAAGTAATACAGAGCATGTTACAGAATCAGAACTAAGGCAAGGTTCGCAACTGTATCCAATAGTTGGAATACTGGGTGGATGGTCACCCTTAGGGTGCTGGGGCAGTAGAAGTTGGAACTTTTTCCCTTAAATTTTTATTTTACAATGAGCCAAGAGAAACTGAGCCAAATTGATAATTTAGCTTATATGAGCACTTACTTACAAGCCAATATAGCACTAAGTTAATAATATAAAACAAATATATGTAGATATTGTATACATATATAATCAATGATACATACAGAAAAATTTAAAACCCCAATATTTTAATATTAATTGGGAGGACTGTGAACCTCACATTTAACATTTTAATATTAAGAAAAGTTGGAAGGGGCTGGAGAGATGGTTCAGTGGTTAAGAGCATCCACTGCTCTTCCAGAGGACGCATGTTCAATTCCCTACACCCACATGGTAGCTCATAACTGCCTGCAACTCCAAGATCTGACACTCTCATAGGAAGTGTATGCAGGCAAAACATCAATGCACATAAAATTGAAAAATATAATAAACACTAAAAACAAGAAAAGTTGAAAAAGAAACAATGTAATTTTTTTATGTTACCCAAGACTATTATTCAATGGTGAAATAAAATTTTAATTGGCACATTCAGAACCTCTTTTGGAAGCAAAACCTTATCAAAATCTATGTATATCACTTTAAATTTTACAGCTTAATGAAATATTTATCTTCTGACTCTAATGATTATTGTTTTATATTAATAGTAAATGCTTTTGGGTTTTAAGAAATAATTGATAGACTCTAAGATATTGACTCTAAGATATTGTTTTATAAGGGTTTAAGAGGTTCTGAGTACTCAAGTTTATGACATAGTATACATTCCTCAGGCCTTTTAATATATTACCAAAATATTCATATTTGTAAATATATATGTGTGTGCATTTAAAGTCATGCAATAAATGTTTTTTTCCTTTCCATAAAGTAAAAACACACCTAGTTTTATCTATTTATCTATTTTGACCTTAAGAATTACAATAACCAGCCTTTTCTTCAGAACATTACAGGAAAAGGAAGAGCAGAGCTCCCTTGTCTGAGCGCCCATTTTTACAGAGGACATAGGCTGGAAAGCAACTAAAGACAAATTATCTGTGGATAAGCCTCCCATTTCCCCGAGGCACTTATGAGTTAAAAGTTTGTAATCGTCACACATAACGCTGCCTGAGGTACCAGATGATAGTTTATCGCTAAACACTTCCTCCTTTCTGGAAATCTTACCCCTGCCCACCTTTCCCCCTCCTTCCTGAAAATAAAACTTGAGGGCCTCTCAGCGGGAGCTGGGGTTTGTGTCCTGGATCAGAACTGGATTCTGTTGCTTTGACCAATGACTTCCTCCTCACTTTCACTCTCCATCCTCCTCCACTGTGTCTTGGGCTTGTCCTACACATTTATAAAAACGTCAGTGTGTTCAAAGACACCAGGTTATCAAGCCTTGTGTGTTTTCAGGCCAGTGATGACCCGGATGAAGTGGGTTGTTGGGTTTCCCCGAGGCCCTTGCACAGACAACTCTGATGGGTTGGAAGGAACAACGCCTCTTATCTTTTGTTTCTTTATGATCAGGAACTCATCAGTTTCCTAAACTGAAGTGTGACGTAAGCAGAGGAAGCCATAGGAGATGGGGCAAAATTAGGTATTTGAAGACTATCAAGAGACAACGGGAAAATATACTAAATCACTCCAAAGGAAAAGACTACCAAGACAACCCACACCAGAACAAACCAGAAGCCAACCTGTCTTCAAAAGTCTAAAATGAAACAGCAGTTGAAAACAAGCCAGTCGGAATCCAGAATGCCTTTGGAAGCCTGAAAGCAAGCAAGCAAAAAATACCGAATGTGTAAACCAAAATGCTTCCCAAGCAAGCAAACAAACGAGGCACCTTAAATGCTGAAAGGAAATCAAAACCAGGAAGGGCTCTATCACATAGGATCCTTAAGTAGCCAGCTCAGAATAAACAAATGGACCATCAGCCAATCCAAGGGAGGGCGGAGAGAGCCTCCTTCCCCCAAGAGCTCACCAACAAGCTACCCAAGGCAAGAACTGCACCAGGCTTGCACTGAACGGGTCCTGGGCGGTGCCATGCTTCGACCCAGGTGACTTCTGCTCTGAGAAGCGGGTAGGTACCTCTGAGCTGTATACTGGGTACAGCGGCTGTCCATTCCACACACAGCTCTCACCTTACAGGGGGCAAGACTTTAATTTAAAGCCAAATATGAGTGAGCATAGCCAAGGGACACAGATTTGGGTAACCCCCAATTCCTTTTCCAACATGGACATAGTTTCATGAAGTTTTTATACTGTCAGGACAAAGAAAGTCATAAATCAAGACTTTTTTCAAATACATTGGTGGAAACGTCACAGAGGCAGGGTACAGTCAAAGGGGAGAATCTCAGCTCTAGGCCTCAGATGCTGACAATGTTCTTAGGCCTCTGAATGATGAAAAATGGGGCTTTGTTAAGCTGGTGCATCCCAAGAGGTTTTCATCTGTCAGACAACTGCTTATTAATTCTGGATTTACATATTAGGCGCAGGATGGCAGGTACAACACAGAGGTAGGCTAGGGACAGCTTTTAAGGGGGGCCCAAAGAGTTCCCAAGGTAAATCTGAATTAGGCCCTGGGCCTGAAACATTTCAACCTCTCCATGGCACTGAAGTGCTGATCAGTCTTTGCAGGTACAACTTCTTTCCCGAAATTCCTGCTCACAAGGGTAGAAGGAAATCTGGATATAGCAGAGAATAACGCACCGGTCACAACCTGTGGCGTTTTCTTGTTTTGTTTCCCTTTTCCATTTTGAGACAGGTTCTCATGTACCCCAGGATGGCCTGGAACTCCCTATGCAACCACGACTGACTTTTGTTCCTCCAGTGTCTGTCTCCCACCTCCAAGCACTAAGGTTACATGCTTTTGTGCCACTGTGCCTAGTCTGTGCAGTGATGAGATGGGACCTAGGGCCTCATACATCCTAGGCAAGAACTATAAGTAAATTATAGCATCCCTCAGCATCCGCAGTCCCTTCAGCAGGCCTCAGGGGGAGGCAGACGATGAACTGCTGGCAGGTTTCATCCACTCAAAGCGTGGTCTTCTATGTCTCCATATTTTTTACTTCTTAACCTGAATCTCTGCCTTTTAATAGAGTGTTTCTCTGGCTTAAACCCCAAAGAAAAAGGAGACAATGTTCCTGCAACTTAAACAGGTATTGATTTGAGGACAAAGTCATTGAACTGTAATCCTTGGTCATAGAAGTAAATTTTGATCTCCCCCCCCCCCTTCACACACATGATACTTCCCTGACATCTGTGCAATACAAATATATCTAGAAAGTGTGAAATGTAAAATCTGTTCGACTAAATACATAAAAGAGACCCCGAGTGAAGTCTCCGCGATAGTGTTCCTCATCATGGGCGCAGATGGTGTGTCCTCCTCCAGCTCGCCCCTCCCTCCCCTCGACGCAGGCTTAAGTTTCATCCACTGTATTCATCCAAAAATATCCCATGCAAATAGATAACACCAGCAGAGCCCATCTGCACACTATATTTTATTTTTTTTCTGTCTTTTGTGCATTCAACTTCATGGCAATAACTCAAGAAAAGTATAATTTCTGGACACAGAGTGCTCATATTGCACATGTCTTGTTGCCATAGAAATTCAGTGACCCAGAAGTCTAGTAGTCATTACAGTATTTCATCAATAACTGTGGCGTTTTCACTATCTTACACTTGTCATTTTCTCCACCAGTGCCCAAACCATAGAACACAGTAGCCATGAACTAATAACTGTGTGGATGTGCATTATTGAACAGGCTATACAAAATCATCAGTATGCTCTTCTGTTTCCTAAAATATCTAAAAGAGACTTTAACGGCACAAATGTCTGGGACTTACATTTCAGGTGGAGTTAAAAGTCTGTAAAACCACAGAGATACTACAAAGTCCTTGAGGACTCCTGCTGTCTGCCCACCTCAGAGCAGACTACCTTCTGCAGCATTGCACGCCACCCCCCAAGACTCCAACTGTTTCTTCACTGTACACTTGCCTATTTGGGAAAAGGAATGTGTACAAGTAAACTTCAGAAAGCAGAAGTGGCGGCTAAGACAAGTGGAAGTCATGGGACTCTGACATCTCCCTTGGCGTCGCCCCCAGGATGGGTGGTAGTGTTACCCTAATGTGTGTTTTCAAAACTGGGGGAGGCGTTTGTTTCAGGAGATTAGTTTGGAGTAGAATATGAGGGGCACAGAGGAAAATCGAGAAAGGGAAAAAGGAAAGTCTTGGATGAATTTCAGGAACAAGTTTGACTATAGATCACTCAGAAAACACCCTCCATGGTGGTGAAAGCAAAGCTCTGACTATCAAATCCACAAATTCTAGATATCACTGAAATTGTACATCCTTTCAACGCTGTGCTCCAGGAACACGAAATGCCGAGGCCCTCCTTTCTTTAAGGGAATATGTTTAGTTTAAAAAACAAGGAAAGGTGTCCCGTGTCTTTAGAGAATAGAGTTAACAAAAGGCTCAACAAGATTATGAGAAAGCCTGCATGTGCTAATAAGTGGCCTTAACTTTCTCTACACACATCGTACAATGCACATAAATTTAAAATGTTAATTTGATTATCAAATAACTATTTTTCACCCTTTAATTTGCTCAACTGAATAAACAAACTCAAACAAACAGAATTGTGGTCACAAAGTGACCTGTAGCATTGTCTGGCTAAACTTCCTACTTTTAAAGAAGAAAGCAAATCACAGACAGCAAGTGACGTGGAAGAAGCTACTCAGAGCTGCAGTGCAGAAAAAGTATAGGGCACTGAGCTTCCTAAGGTGATTTGTCCTGAAGTCTCAATATCTGTAGGCCATACCTGTCTGTCCCAGAATCTGCCTGCATGAAGACTCCATCAAAGTAAGCTGGCTCACGAAATATGCTTGTCTCAAACTGCTGGGTCATTTCAGAAAGTGTATGGTGCTCAAATGTGACTTGCACAAATACGGGTCAGTCCATAGCATTTCCTAGACATGTCTGCCATCCTTGCCAGCTCCAGACAGTAGAACTTAGACTTTAAGAAGAGGAGGCAGCAATGCCTTGGTCTTCTGTTTAAGTACAAGTTAGAGGACAGAGTATTTGAGCCAAACAATTTTCCTTCAAAGCTAAGACAGAACAAACCAGTGGCTGACCAGATAAATTTTGTCAAAACAGACAAATACAGATTATTCAAGTAGACAAAATGGACCAAAAACAAAACAAAAAACAAAAACCCAATCCTAAATAACCCAACCCCTCAGCATTTTAATGCCCTTTCCACATGGTTTTGTTTGTTTTCTTGAGAGGAGTAAAGCCTCCTTCAGAAGCATCTGCTGAAAGGCCTGGATTTCAGTTCCTGCTTACCATTTCCATTAAGCATCTTATATAACCTCTCTGATTCTTCCAACTGACTCATGAAGCAGAAAATACCCACCTACCTCCTGCCTATACAATTACAGAACACTTCCCTGACCTGAAATCCATTCCATAAACATTTCCCATTGCACATCGTGCACCAGCCAAAGGGCTGGGTGCTGCAGAGATGTGAGGTGAGTCTGACAGCTCTTAGTGTGAGCTTTCAGACTGACATCTAAACAGGAGGATGTAGCACATTCCAAACTCACAAAACTGCAGTATAGTCAGGACCAACTTAGCCTTGTGGATGAAATGGCTGTAGGGAAACAGTGAACTATGCCTGGCAGGTTCTGTTATCCCAGGATGTTATTTTGGTTGTTAACTTTTAGGGAAATTAGTGCTCAAATGTGGTGTTCTGTGCAGCTGAGCTAGAGTTAGTGATTACATGGCTTGCTGTGTCTAATTTCTAATAATTACCAAAGTAAACAAAACACTTTGCCTGTTAGATCCTCTGTTGCCCCATTCATCCTAACAGCAGCACACATGTTATGAGCAATACCAAACCCTAACAGAGAAAGTCAACCTGATGCTATTGCTGGTTACTGCACAGGACAAAAATACCTGTCTACACTCTTTCAGTAGAGAGGAGCAAACAGAAATCAGCAGTTGGAAAAGTTAATTCTCAGTTATTAATCAAGAGGTTGTAATGACCGATTAAGTCTTAAAGTAAGAGAACCTGCTACACAGGGCACCCCACATTTATCACTGCTCCTCGGCCTCCCTCTCCTGTGAAGTCTCTTTCTCTAGAGGACTAAGATTGATCTGTTTTAAGTCATCAGTTAATTTCATTTATGGGAGAAGTGCAGACCCTGGAGCTAGAAATTTTAGGTAAAAATAATAAGGACTGTAATAAACCCATGGTTTGCTTCTGTTATTTGGGCTATAATTACTTGTCTTTCCTAAACTGGCTAACTTTTTTGATCAGAGAGTGCTGGAACTAGAGGGGACCGTAGAATTTACTGGGCCAACTCATTTTACACTTGAGGAATGAAGCTAAGCGTTTTCTTCTAATGATTTCAACCGTCCTTTAACTATTTCTTCATTAGTAGTCATATCTTCAGGGCGGAAGGCACACTTCGGTAGGCTCATCTTTAAAGCCAACGTGTGAAGGGATGAGTCGAATGATGCTGTATCTACAAATAACAGCAGCTGCAGTCTTCCTGCGTGATGCCTCTGCATGGTGAGCTGTTCCGGCTCGGGATGTGGCCTCCTGGACCACGTCAATAATGTCACCATCTGAATAGACTCAGGCAAGTGTCTTAATGAAAATTTATCCTCCATAAAAAGAGATGTCATTCTGCAAAGACTGGGGATCCTAGTGTGGATCTGTCAGAACATGTTTTATTAAAAGAAATACTCCAGACCCCAATTTGCCTGTTGGTCTAGGAATTAAAATAGTTCTTCATTTTGCCAGTGCCACATTCCAGAAGAGGAAGCAAAGGAATCAGGCAACAGACAACCTACGTCTCTACAAACACACAGACACATTCATATTAGGGTAGGCATGTGGGTTGTAATCCCTTCTTAGTGGAAAACACATTTTCAAAATGAATCCCCAAGCTAGAGTGAATTACCGTGATAGCCAGAGCCGGAGAGTCCCAGTGTTGAGAAACGCTGATCTGGCCACCTGCTTTCAGAAGCCTCGGAACACCACACCGCTGGGGTCTTTTAAGGGTGGCCTTTCAGGTAGGGCACCTACCCTCCTAAACCGCCTTTTAAATTCCAGGAAAAGAGCAGCCACCCCTTTTTTGGAACTATGCTGTTCTTCTTGTATCCACTTCTGCTGAAGGCAGCATAGTTATCTTTTCAAAGAAAGAAGGAAAACAAGGGAGACTCGCACCACTGCAGGTCCCAGAAGTAAGCCCGAAACTACAGCAACGTCAAAAAAAAAAAATATCTTCAGTAGCTAGGAAAATCCCGCATGCTATCTTCCGTCAGCTCAATGCAGACTGAGGCTAGCTGTGCCCGGAACCACAGCAAGCTGGGGCATCTCTGCAGCCTGTGTCCCTGCCAGCTCCCCCCAACCCCCATGCGCTGAATTTGGCAAAGAAGTTACCCTGCCCAGTCTCTGTGCACAAGATGAACAGACCACACATCCACTCCCAAAATTAGCCCAGTGACTGGGGAATCGAGACTGCAAGGGCTGTCAGGAAGCCCTGGCGTGGAAGATGGAGGGCCACTTTGAGCTCTAGGATTTTGCTGCATTGTCATGGCTTGGTAAAGTATGGAGAATGTGTCGGATTTCCAGCCAAAAATGGGCCGGATGCGGTTTTCCCGGCGACCCCTTGCCTACCCCCTACGCCCCCTCCCCCACCCGTCTTCCAGGCTATGTGCAGGTAGCAGTAGGGTGGGTGAAATGACCAGCTGCTCCCGCTGAAACTCAGGTGGCAGGCCCAGCGGAGAGGCACAGCCAGCCAGCGATAGGGAGTCGCCTGGGGAACACCCACACCGAACATCTTCCCAGCCAGTCACCACCCAGGGGACTGCACCTGGCCACCGGCTGCAGGAGCCCTTGAGTGAGCACATAGAGAGTCGAGCGGAGACCATGGGATACAATTGTCTGAAAGCCTTGGTTCACAAGGAGTGGGTGTGGGCTGGGAAGGGGGATTACGTAGGTCTCTCCGCCCCCTCCCCTGGCATCTCCTAGCCACTGGGAGGGCGCCCAGGGGCGGAGGAGGCGCTGCGAACCCATTTGGGGGCTTCTTTGTTTCTCTCCGGGGCCCTCAGGAGGGCCCGGTCAGCCTGCTGTACCCAAGCTTTGGGCTGCCAGCCGGCCTAGGCGGCGACCCGTTGCAAGCCAACAATTGAACCTCGCGGGAGAATAGAGAGGGTGGGTAGAAGGGTGGATCCCGGCTCTTGGGAGGGAGGGCGCTGCAGGGGCTTCACAGGGATGAGGAAGCCGCCCCAGAAAGGGAGGGGGTAGCCGGTGATCTGAGCGTGGCGTCTGCTTACCTTGGCAGTCTCCGACTGGGCACAGATCATGCTCTGGTCGGCATGCAGGTTAGAACCGGGGGTCGCACGTGGCTTGCATATGTGCCAGGCATTGAGGACCTGGTTTGCGAGCCCTGGGCGATCAGCGTCTTTTGCCTTGCTCTGGCCGCCCGGTATCTTGAGCCAGTTGCTGTCAGAGCCACCGCTACGGCTGGAGCAGCTCTCGGCTGGTGAACCTGTGCGAGCCAGGAGGGGGCCTTCTGGGTCAGAGGCGCGTGGTGTTGCGGCTCAAGCAAGAGCTCCCGGTGCGTGGCAACGCAGCACACTTTATTGCTTTATCCTCCTCCCGCATCCCCTCCCTCCTGCCTGCTCCTCTGTGGGAACTAGACTTGAGAACCAACCAGGAGCCAGGCTTGCTCCCTGTAGTTCTGCTCCGCCCTGCAGCCTCACGCACCCGCACCCTCCTCCTCGCCCCCATAGTAAATATATATATTGATTCTTGTTACCACTGGCCCCATCCTTCGAACACCCAGCGTGCATACCGGGCTAATCCTGCGCCACCCACAGCTCATCAGTCCCTTTGTGTATATGCAAATGGTGTGTTCAGAAAGGACAAATCGTCTAGGTAGGTACACTGTATCAGGTGTTCTTACCTCAATTTTAAGCACCTTTCTTACCCATCTCATAGACACATTTCCGAGCATCCTCCAGTATTTTCACAGCAAGTACCCAAAACAATATTGCTACCACACATACAACCCCACATACAAAGGTTGAAGATCGCCCCAGGTATCTATTGTGGTCCAGCTTAGCTTTCCAAACAGGTTTGGTATTAAACAGTGCACATTGTCAAAATAGTAAAACTGGAAGCAGAAAGAATTCAAACCTTTCTTTGACCAGCCAACCAAGATGCCAAAGAAAGTGGTCACTGGTTGCCACGAGTGCTTTGGTCCAATTTGGGCTTGCGAATGTTCACATGAAGTGCAAAGGTTCTGAGTACATTATTGCCATAATCAAGGATTCTGTGCTCTTCACATGCTTATTCATTTCTTCCCCCTTTTCCCGCCCAGCATCCCCTAGGAAAGCCGTCCTTCACATCCTTGTCCTTCACATCCTTAGAAGCAATCTGGTGTTTCTCCCCTTTCCCTGGCAATAGCTCTAGACCTAGAATCTTTTATTGAAGACCTGATTACACACATCTCCAACCTACTTATAAGGACAAGGTGGGCAGCTTCTCAGTGATACTCTTTTCATTGACCCACCTTTTGTCATCGATTACACGCTCGAGGTAGGAACTTTCCAGAAGAGGAAACCTGGCCCAAGTGAAGCTGCCCTTACCACCATCCTCCTCGTCCCTTGGGAGTGCCTCCCTCTCTCCTCCCTCATCACTCCAGTGGCACACCTTTCCTAATAGGCACCTCTCTTTGTCTGGCAGGAGTCTGGTCTTTCCACCAGACAAATTCAAGGCTGGCTGTTTTCAAGCCGTGTCTAAGAAGCCACACAGAACTCTGAGCACACATTTCACCAGATTTTACACACATGAATCAATATGAAACTTCTGCATGAAGAAAAAGAAACCCCCAAGAATAGGCTTTGTTGAGCTGCAACAAATAAAGACCAGAATCAACCAAACTATAACACCAACCAGAGATTTGAAAGAAATATAAGTAAACCAACAAAAGTCTGCTGTATAAAATAGTATTGAAGGTTTCTAAGTACACACAATCCCAACAAACTGCACAAAGACTACTTACTCACCTCAGCTAGTGGCTAAGTTCTTAACCTTATTTTCAGTGTTGCAGTGTCAATTTGGCTCAAAGAGATTTTCCTTCTGTTGTGTCATGAGGATGACTTGACAAGTCATATTTCTCAGGGTGTGATTGGCACAACAATCCTGAAGAATGCTTTATTTTTCTTTAGGCCCTTTCTTCTTTTCTTTTCCTTCTTCTACCAAAGGCAAATAGTACCATATTTTCACACCTTTTGTAACTTTTGGATTTTTGTAGTTAGTTAAAATATAATATTCAGTCCTCTTCCCTCCAACCCCTTTCATTCACACTCCCTCCATATCCTTTAAATTTCTTTATTACACACACACACACACACACACACACACACACACACACTCAGTGACTCACTAAGTCTGTTTAGTGTTGCTTGTGTGTGTACTTTTAGGGTTGACCACTTGAGACTGAATACTCATTTTGGGCTCATCCTTGGAGAGGACTAATTCTCCCTCTTTTCAGTAGTCTTTAATTGCCTGTAGCTCTTATCTAGGCCTGCACACTGTTCTCCACTTATGTTAGCTTGTCAACTGGTGCTGTCATTTTTCATGTCTTATTTAAGCAGCCACATTGTTGAGATTTCCTGTGTGTAGCATCCTGGTCATGTCTAGAAGGCACAACCTTGCCGCAGTCTTCTTGGTCCTCCTAGTGCATCTTTCTGCACCATCTTCCTTGAGGTTTCCTGAGCCTTAGATGCAGAGCTTGTGCTGCAGATACATCAGCTGAGGCTGGGCAACCCACAGTCAAGACGTTCTGTGTGTTTTGACTAGGTGTGGCTTCTATAATGGACTGTGGAAAAGAAGCTCTTTTGGTGGCTGGTGAGAGCTATACTTGTCTGTGCATTTAAGGACAGACATTTAGAATGTACATAAGAATTATATTGGTTTAGGAATGAGGTCTTCCTCTAAGATCTACGACCTCACTGGCCATGGGAGGTTGGCTATGATTTCCCTCCTGTTGACCAGGCCCTAAGGCCAATTAGACAGCAGCTAGTTACCACCAAGACGTAAATGCTAGTTTTGCACCTTTAGGGATAATTTTCCATATTGATCATTCTTGTGACTCATAGGCATGACAGCTTAACAGGTAGAATAAATAACCGAGTTTGTGTAAAGCACTTTCTGCGGGCCTCATCTTCCAGTGACCTAACTACAATGCGGAGAGAATCAGGACTGGTCAGAGGTCATCTTCGGAAGCAGCCTTCAGTATGATAGTATGATGTCAGAAGCACATGTCCTATAACTAAAGGAAGAAAAAGAAGGAGAAGAAGAAGGAGAAGAAGAAGAAAAAGAAGAAGAAGAAGAAGAAGAAGAAGAAGGAGGAGGAGGAGAAGAAGAAGGAGAAGAAGAAGAAGGAGAAGAAGAAGAAGGAGAAGAAGAAGGAGAAGAAGAAGATGAAGAAGAAGAAGAAGAAGAAGAAGAAGAAGAAGAAGAAGAACTGTTGAAGCAGCACTCATGGTGTAGCTTCTGACACTTCTGAGAGTGTACCTCTCTCTTTAGGATGAATCATATCTGGGAATCTGGCTTACAACAAGGAGACATGTTATGGGGGCAGGCTAGCATAAGAAGTGGCTTAGCAATTACTTGGCTTCACCTATGCCCACAAACCTCTCTTTGCAATGTGCCTAGCAACCTAAAAACCACAGCAGTACCCAGCTGCATACACACCTCACATCAAACAGTGGAATGGGCTTCTCCTCTCTTTAATGACCATAAAACACAGATATTTTTATTCAATCATACTTTGTTTATAACAAGGTAGGGGCTGATCCAATCTCTACTGGTTTGGAGTTGTATGCACAATAAGGCAACCTGTGTCCTTTAAGCGAACTTTTAGAGAGAATCTTCTGCTTACCATCTTATGCTTATGTATAACTCATGCATACGACTAAAATAAAACGTATTATAGGAAGGGCTGTTCATAGTGTTCAAGACTGTGAATCAAAGGAAAACTACCCAAAATATCCTTAGCAACAAAATTCCTCCTTCTCTTTAACTCCAGAAAAGGAAGACCCAAACAAAAAAAATGGCCCTGAGTATTCTCATTTAGGTGGCCAACTGTCACTCTTGACAGTATATTCCAATTTGTACTATCTCTTTACTTTGAATAAAAGTTTCCCTGCTACGTTGCAGTCTATGTGAGCCAAGATGCCAAGAAACAGAAAACATCTGACCTAGACTCTTAACTTAAGGGTTAGGACAATAGCTCAGAGGCAAGGCTGCCCAACCTCAGTCAACAGAACAAGTTGCATGCCTGTCCCTTTGCAATAATAGAATGGATATTTTTAATTTTGAAGGAGGGGGGAACCCACCCATGGATAGTGACGGACAGTGGGCTCCTTAGAAAGTCTTGGAGTGGTTTTAGGTCAAGGGCCAGTCTAGGCTGGCAAAGAACACGGGTGTCTCTCCTTGTGGAGTTGTTAATTCAGTGGGTTTTTAATTCAATGCTGATGATTTATCAGGAGAAAACTTGAGAAATACAGTCTCTTACTTGATAGATATTAGAGTTGAGAACATGAGAACTTCTAATTAAACAAGCAAGCAATGGCACACGGGACAGGGAAAATGTCAAGCTGACAATACACAAAGGCTGTATGTGATCAAGATCCGGGTTGGCATTGGGGAGAGGAAGGGTGGGGAGCTGGGAGGAGATTTTAGTGTTAGTTGAGTTAGTTGAGTTAGTTGAGTTAGATTAGTAGGAATGAAGAGCGAGGGAGTGGAGACAACGGAGAGGCCCTCAGATTTCAGTCCGATTCAAGTGTTGCCTGTGTCAGAGGTGTGCAGCACTCTCTTGCTGTTCCCAACGACTGTGATATGCTGTTTACTTTTGTGTCTATTTTCCAACTGTCATTTTCAGTGATGCTTCTTTTCAAGACATCTTCCCATTTCCAATGTGTTTGCTTTTATACACTTTATTTTGAGGAGTTATTTGTCCTATATATGAACTCTTTGTAAAACATGTAATTTCTGAATAGTTCCCCTAGTGTGTGCCTTATCTTTAAAATCTTTTAGTTGCTCCTTCCATGAGAATGTTACACTTGATGGAGTCCACTAACTTTCACAGACCATGTTTTTGCCATCGCATCTTAGAACTTTTTAAAACCAACCAAGGTTCTAAGAATTTAGCTTGGCATGGTTAATAGGTTTATATTTATAATTAGGTCTGTGGTTCTTTTTGATTTATTGTTACTTCCTAGTTTTGAGGTATAGGCCATGATTTGTTTTAATTTTGTTCGCTTGTTTGTTTATATGTGTCAAGTTATTCTAGCATCATTTTTTTATTAAAGACCATTAAAACATAGTATAATTCTGAGCATATTTGTCTTATTTATTTTGTAAGATGTTGAAGTTTGTGTATATTACATACATACTACACAGATTTTAAAAAATAATTTACCCAATAATTTCTCCTCTTTTGGTGATACTATAAAAGCTATTGATTCTGATTTTGAATTTTGTTTTATCTTTTAAAAATTGCACTTATTTATTTATTTATTTAATGTGGGTGTTCATATGCCATAGTATGCATGTGAAGATCAGAGGATGACTTAAGAGTGAGTTCTCTCCTTCTGTGTATGATATGCTGTTTACTTTTGTGTATATTTTCCAACTGTCATTTTCAGTGATGCTTCTTTTCAAGACATCTTCCCACTGTGTGTATTCCAGTGATCAAATTCAGATCACCAGGCTTGGTGGCAAGCACTTTAACACACAGACCTATTTCGCCAACCTTTCAATTTCACTTTCTATTAAAATGTACCTAGGATTTGTATTATTTTAGCATGGCTATATTGACATACAGATATAGAAGTAATTAAATCATTGCCATGAAGTAAGAAGTATATATTCTGCCCAGGTGGTGGCGGCACATGTCTTTAATCCCAGAACTTGGGAAGGAAAGGCAGGAGGATCTCTATGAACATGTTCTACAGATCAAGTTTTTGGACATCCGGGGCTACAGAGAGAAACCCTGTCTTGAAATCCAAAAAAAAAAGAAAAAAGAAAAAACAAAAAAGAAAAAAGAAAAGAAAGCAAGAATAGTAGAGAAAGAAAGAAAAGAAGAGAAAACAATAAAGAAAGCAAAAAATTTATACTCACCAGAATCAGATTCACTGGCTGAAGCAGAGTCACATGGGCAAGCAACAGAGCCAGTGAGATGCAGAAGGAGCAAAGAGAGCATGGCCTGGAGTCGGTATCCTTGGTGTGTGTGTGTGTGTGTGTGTGTGTGTGTGTGTGTGTGTGTGTGTGAAAAGAAAAGGGTGACGCAGGATAGGACATTTCTACAGCTCTAGGCCACACATTGATCATTAGCTGTTCGTTCTCCAGCCTTGGCATGATGCCTCAGGGGAATGATGCTTCCTTCTGTCCTTTGAGGTCACCATACACTGTAGTTGTTCACATGCACACATGCAGGCAATAGCCATAGACAAATAATAAAAACAGATAAACCTTATTAAAAACAACAAAAACAGAATTGATAGGCTTGTTCCTTGACAGCTTGGATTAAAAACAAATGTCTTTTATCTTGGGTTTGACTTAATACATTTTTTTTTAGTCTTAGGAAACTTTTGTGGTGATTTCCTGAATTATCAGTCTAAGCAATTATATTTGCTGTGACCTGAGGAACCTTTATTTATTCCTTTCAATTCTGTATGCTTGCCTCTCTGTATTACTGGCTGTCTTACTTCCTGTGTATGTGCCTATTTTATTATTAACAAAATAATTTATTATTTAGCTTCTAACTCATGATAGGCAGTGTAAACTTGTTAACTATTTGTGCTTATATTAAATTTAAGAACAATATGGTATGATTACTACCATATTGTTAAGGGTGTGTTGTCAGCGTGATAGGAACAACCACACTAACTGGGGAAGCTAGAAAGACCTCTGAAAATATGAGTTTGCAGAGAGAAGTTCATTAAAAATCCAAAAGACACTGGACAAAGAATATAATATGAAGGAGTGAAATGTAATTGTTGTGAAGAATTCATTCTAACTGGTGCAAAGACCAAAGAAGCTCGTGTATAAAACTTGAGGGAAAGTTTTAAGTTGCACGATGATGCAGAATAGTGGTCTGTTCCAGCTTTCAGGAGTATTGATTAAGGATATGAAGAGCCATAAAGAGTTTTAATGCTAATAAATGAAATAAGAATTTCTTTTACTTGTGGGAAGGACTGTAAGCTTTGTCACAGGTGAAAGCAATCTTGGTGGGCTTTACCCTTGGATACATCATGGATACTCCCTTAGATTAACCTTGAGATAGACTGGGTGGAGCCATCCTGGGCCTGGAATTCAGGAAGCACACCTGGGGACTCCACCTGGACTACTGTTTTTCTAATGGACCCTCAATGGGAGAAGGAGACCACCCTTTACACATGAGACAGGCAGGGGGAGAGGAGGGAGCAGAAGCAGGTTCAGATCAGGATTGGAAGGAGGATCAGCGAACAGGCCAGACCAGCACGCAGGCCAGAGATACCTAGGGACCCGTCCCATGGCACAGATACCAAAAGGATCACTCTTTTTTCTCTTTAACCTTTTTACCCTCTTGTGTGAGCTAGTTGGTTTGTATAATAAAGTTTAATTGTTAAGAAACAGAGCCTACATTTACTATATCACAAAAATAATATGTTTACCTTTGCAATATTTTAGAATACTAAGATATGCTAATAATGGTAATGTCAGATTAGAATATTATCTCAGTCAGGGTTTCTACTGCTCTTAATGAAACTCTATGACCAAAAGGCAAGTTGGAGAGGAAAGAGGGTTCATTTGTCTTATACTTCCAGATCATAATCCATTATTGAAGAAGTCAGAGCAGAACTCAAGCAGGGCTGAAACCTGGAGGCAGGAGCTGATGCAAAGGCCATGGAGGAGAGCTGCTTAATAACTTGCTCAGTCTGCTTTCTTACATAGCCTAGGACCACCAGCCCAGGCATGGCCCCACCACCAAGGGCTTGGCCCCACTGATCACTAGTTGAGAAAATGCCTAGTACTGGATGTTAGGGAGGCATTTCCCCAACTGAAGCTCCTTCTTCTCTGATGACTATAGCTTGTGTCAGCTTGACACACAAAACCAAGAATGTTCACCAACAATGTATCACCCACAAAAAAGAGTCCTCAAAAAACTGAAACATAGCTAAATAAAGGCTAAGGGTGTTTTTGAGAAAAGCTAGATATTAAAAACATATAAGGAAGGGTGTGCTATGTATATTCCATTTAGGGGTGAACATTCCATTCTCTTATTCTATGCAGTTGGCCAACTGTGGATCTCTGTATTAATCACCCTCTATTACAAATGTAAAACACTCTGATGATAGTTGAGAGACAATTTCATCTATGGGTATACTAATAAGTCATTAGGAGTCAGTTTAATGCTCTATTGAGCAACACAATAGTAGTAGGTTCTCCTTTAGGTCCTGAGACCTGCCTACCCATAGGTTCTGGACCCAATAATGATGTCAGGTCTGAGTTTCTTCCTGCCTGTCAGGACTTGAATCCAATCAGAATGTTTTCAGTTATTCCCATGATGCTCACGTTACTCTTATTTTGTGTTATGCTAGTCATTATTGCAGCTCTCAGAGTTCACAGCCAGCAAACTGATCATTAAAATGAAGGGGCTGAAAGGACGTCAGAGTCAGAAGTGGTAGCTGACCACAAGGAAACAGTATCTTTTGGACATCATAAGGCAGCTGCGTGTGTGAACTCACAGAGGTCAGATCCGCTTGTACAAGACTTGTGCAATGGTTAAGGAAGAGGGATAGGAAGAAAGAATGGGGGTGGGGAGAGATGAAAAAAAGAAGGGGTGTTTCTGAGGCCTGTTCTGAAATCTAGTACTCTGTCTATTCCATTCATTGGCTAAAGCCCACCAAAATCCAGCGAAGATTCAAGTGGGAAAAAAAACCTCACAATCTTGACTGGACTCTTGACTGGCAAGATCACAACCTGAAAGGTTTTGAAGGCAAAGATAGCTGGAGAGCTGGAGTGAAAGACCAAGGGTATTATTGGAAATACAAAGAGATGAGGTACTTGGGCAGTAGTCTAATGAGTGCAGCTTTTATGGAAAGGGCCAAGAAGTATATTCTTGGGCTGTCATACATGTACCAACCTCTGAAATCTAGCATCCGACCTCAAGTAAGGGAGAATAAACATTGAGTGACAAATTCTTAGCACACTTGAGCTCATCTCTTCACCTTGACACATCTGTGTCCTAGTTTACTTAAAGAAAGCCCCAGAACTCCTTCTCTCTCTCTTAATCTGGATATGGTGAGTTATCTTAGCTGTCGACTTGAGCACACTTGGAATCAGCTAAAACCCAAGCATCTAGGAATGGCTATGTGGGATTTTCTTGACTGAACCGTTTGAATTGGGAAGACCCACCTTAAATCTGAACCACACATTCTGGTGGTAGTCTACATGAAGGGACATAGAAGAAGGAAGCTTTTGCTTTTTGTCTGCTTGCCCTCACTCTTATTAGCAAGCTGAGGTAGTCCTTCACTAGTGTTAGAACTTACTCTTTTTTTTTTTTTTTTTAGGATTCCAATGTAGACTTAAGGCTGTCAGCTCTCCAGGAATTTCCTGAGACTAAAGCACCAGATAGTGTCTTCTGAGACATCTAATCTAATGAATTCAATAAATATGAGGTTATTGACCTTTCTATAGTGAGGCAGCTATTTTAGACTACCCAAATCACAACTTAAAAGCCTGTTCTGCTCCTTTAGAGAACTCTAATACAGATTGTGGTACTGGATGTGATCCTAGAAAAACAGAATTTCAAGCATGAACCTTTCAAGCACCTGGAACAAGGTTGGCAATGTTTAGATACCTACAGTTATTGAAGACTCCCTGATAGAATGGAGAACACTGAAAGCCCATGGTTAGAAATATCTGAAAGGAGGACAGATTGTAGGTCAAGGGTTTTGTGGCTGGGTTGGTATCTGTAGCTTGTAGAGTGCCTTTCCATGCCAAAGAGACTAGAATATAGGAATGAAGGTTCCATGCAGGCATCAGGCTGATTTCTCTACATTCAACGAGCTATTTCAATGTTCTCCTCTATGGTGGGGCTCCACTGTCAGCTTTCAGAGAGTGGCCTTCTGCCTTAGTGTCAGCCTCTGTTGTTTAGGGAGCCCCTAATTGGACCTCCTCAGCCAACAGCTCAACTGATGCAACCCAGTACTACCGCTGAAAGCCTTCCCTGGGTACAGGGAAGATGGTCAGTTCAGACTCCCTAACCTCCATTACTAGGAATCCTCACTAGGGTTGTCCTTATAGATTCCATGAAATTACCTTTGCATTAGGTTTCCACACTGCCACCCAAATGTCCCCCAATTTCAGTTCTTTCACCCCATACTCTTTCCCTCCATTTCTCCCTCTACCTGATTCCTCCCTCTCCAGTCCCTACCCACCCAAGATTACCCACAAAATCTATTCTATTTCTCCTTCCCAGGGAGAGGCATGTGTCTCCCCTACAGCCTTCCTTTTTACTTAACCTTGATTATCATCTACTTAATAGCTAATACCCACCTACAAATGAATACATACCATATTTATCTTTCTGGTCTAATTTACTTGGGATTTTTTTTCCTAGTTGCATTCATCTGCCTACAAATTTCATGATGTTATTTTTTTTTTAAGCTGAGTAATACTCCATTATATTATTGGAGCATTTTCTTTATCCAGTCTTCAGTTGAGAGACATCTAGGTTGTTTCCAGTTTCTGGCTATTATGAATAAAGGTACTAAACATAGTTCTGCAAGTGTCCTTGTGGTAGAATAGATTGTCTTTTGGGTACCACAGCCAAACATTATGTAGAGTGAGAGTCAAAATTGGAGGTCTCCGTTCGGTTTCTCCCCTCGGAGTTCAGGGAACCCCACAGAAGTGGGGGAGGGGGCAAAGATTGAAGGTGTCAAAGAGGACGGGGGGGGGGGCACCAGCCCAACTGAATCAACTAAGCACAGCTCACATGGGCTCACAGAGACTGAAAAGGCAAGCATAGGTGCTGCATGGGTTTGCACCAGGTCCTCTGTGTATATATATATAATGGCTGTTAGTTTGGTGTTTTTGTGGTACTCCTAACAGTGGGAGCAGGTGTGTCTCCAACTCTTTTGCCTGATTTTGGGACTCTTTTCCTCCTATTGGGTTACCTTGTTCAGCCTCAATCTGAGGGCTTTTGCCTGTCTTGTTATATCTTGTTTTTGTCATGTTTGGTTGTTGTCTCCTGGAGGACTGTTCTTTCTGAAGGGAAATGGAGGGGGACGTGGATCTGGGAGAAAGGAGAAGTAGGGGGAGCTGGGAGAAGTGGAGAGTAGGGAAAGTGTGGTCAGGATGTATTATATGAATCTGTTTTCAATTTAAAAAAATCTGAAGAGCCTACTGTGAGGAACAAGGGATTTAATGTGGAAAAATAAGGAAAACGGTGATGTTGAGCGGTTGTTTTAGATGCTCTGGATAAACTGACAAAGGGAAAGTACGCATTCAGTGAAAAACTTAACTGATTCCAGACTCACATAAACAGACTAAAGCTTTCTAAGTGTGCCCTGGAAGAAAATCTTCTCTCCAGCAGCCATAAAGCTCAAGTTACTGAAAATCAAACCCAAGCTCTCATAACAACGGTGACATACAAAATTCAAGTCCCAACCTTGGAGAGTGTCCATGGTTAAAGTAAAGGCACTGATTGGCAAGAAGTGGGATCCTGAAACTTGGGATGAAGATCTATGGAAGATCCTAAAGAGGTTGAAGACTTGGAAGCTTTGGATTCTAATGAATTTATCTTATCCGAAGAACAGCTTCCCCACCCTTTATAGAGAATGCATTGCCAGCCCCACCCACTGCAGTATTTCCCTGTTCACTTTTGCATGAGGGAATTAATTATTCATTGTCTATAGAACCAACAGTGACACCCTGAAGAAGATCCCAGGAAGAGCAATTCTGCTGTCCCTCAGTGCTCAACAACAGTTGTCTCTAGGCCTATTATCAGAATTAAGACTAAGCAGGCTTCTGGAGTTGGGGAATGAAAGTGTGGTCTATGAAAAGTGCTGTACTCATAATGAGTTTGCTGATTCATTCAAGCAGAAACCTGGGAAGTATGTGTTAGAATGGATTTAAATGATGCAGGATAATAATGGAAAAGATTGAGCCAGGCTGACTTGATTGATATAGGCCCACTGAGTAGAGATTCTAGATTTAATATGGATGCTTGCACAGTTTTTTTTTTTAAGTGTCAGAAGTCTGTTTGATTGATTTGCCATTTGTCATAAGATGGCCTACAAAAAGGAACTGGACATGCCTAATATACCTTGGGTTAGTGTTGAAGGGATTTTAAAGCTCAGGGAAATTGTAATCTGAGAGTGGTGTGCTGTGTAAAGCCTAATCCCACACAAAGGGAGGGCCCGGAAGACACATCCTTCACTGATGCTGTAAGTCACAAAATGGTGAGAGCGGCACCAGCACATTTGAAGAGCTTTGTCATTGCTCTTTTCCTTGTGCCAGACCTTAGGGTCAGAGACGTTGCTTCTCAGTTGGAAGAATTAAATGCAATGTGTTTAATTGGGCCAAGGAGTAGCAAGGGCCAGGTGGCAGCACTGAATTGCCAAAGGCAAGGTGAACATAGTTATCCTAAAGGGCAGTGCAGGCAAAGCAATGTCTACAATAGCCTGACCCATAATAGGCAGGATGAAAAAAAAAATGATTTTTAGGTTGGTACAGCTTATACAGCTTTGGTAATAGTTAATAAATCATGGTATTTCCAGGAGTGAGATAGATAAGAAGTCTGCTATATTTTTGTATGATCTGTATAAGCAGAAAAAAGAAAATAATCTCAAACAAATGAAAGAAAGGCTACATTGGACAGTAGCAAGAAGACCCAGCTATACCACTCCTGGCTATATATCCATAATATGCTCTGCCATGCAACAAGGACACTTGCTCAACTATGTTCATAGCAGCGTTATTGATAATAGCTAGAATCTGGGAACAATTTAAATGTCCCTCAACCAAAGAAAGGATAAAGAAACTGTGGCATGTTTACACAATGAAATACTGCTCAGCTATTAAAAAGGGAGAGATCATAAAATTTTCAGGCAAATGGATGGAACTAGAAATGATCATCCTGAGTGAACTAACCCAAACCCAGAAAGACAGACATGCTATACACTCACTTATAAGTATATTTAAGCCATATAGTACAGGACAAATGTATAGGATACTACAATACACAGACCCAAATCATATAAGTAACAAGGAGGATCCAAGGGAGGATGCTTCAATCTCACCCAGAAGTGGAAATAGAATAGACAGAGGTAGTGGTTGAAGAGAGGGAATAAGGCATGTGAAGGAACACAGAGAGATATGAGGGTGGAGATCAGACCTGGGGAAAGCGGGGTGAGGGCGGGGGAGGGGGGGGGAACAGGAGGACAGAGGGCCTGTAGAGAAAAGAGAAGCTGTGAGCTGGAGCAACTCTGTGACAAGCTGCGTATCTAAGTCGGGGTAGGTTCCTGGGAGGATATTAGGGGTCTCTGCTAGAGTCCCCTAGTAGCAGGGGCCATAGAGGCTGAAGAAGACTCCCTCTAACCAGACAAGTCTCCTAGTAGAGAAGGGAAGACCAACCCATCCACAAAAACTTTGACTCAAAACTCACCCTGTGTGAAGGGATAAAGACAGAGCAGATAGAGCAGTGATTGAGGGAATGTCCAACCAATGCCTGGCCCAACCCAGACCCATCCCATGGGAGAAAGGCAATCCCTGACCCTATCAATGATTCTCTGTTATGCTTGCAGACAGGAGCCTAGCAGAGTTGTTCTCTAGGGGGCTCCACCCAGCAGCCGTTTGAAACAGATGCTGAGATTCACAGTGATGTGTAGGGAGTCTTGTGAAAAAGTGGGGTGAAGGGCGAAAAAATGACTTGGAGGAGACAGAAGCTCCACAAGAAAACTAACAGAGCCAACTAACTAGGGCCCAGAGGGGCTTGCTAAGATTGAAGCATCACCCAAGCAAGAACCATGCATGGATTGGAACTAGGCCCCCTACAAAGATGTGGCAGATGGGCAGCTTCATGCGGGTCCTCTAGTAAGGGGAGTGTGGGCTTTCTCTGACATGGACTCTGTTGCCAGCTTTTTGATCACTTCTCCCATGCAGGACTGCTTTGCCAGGCCACAGGGGAAGAGAACGCACCCACTCCTGATGCAACTTGATGAGCTGGGGTAGATTGGACATGGGGCTCCCCTTTTCTGAGGGAGAGGGTGGGACTGGGAGGTGAGGAGAGATGGAGCTATGACAAGGATGTAAAGTGAATAAATAAATAATTTTTAAAAAGGAGTCTTGTGTGAACCAATTTCTAGACACAAGCCGGTTTGCAAACCCAGATTTCCACTTGAATGAAGGGAAGGCCAGATACTCCTGAGGAAGGATCTTGCTAAAAATACCCCACAATTTTACTGTTAGCTTTTCTCCTATCACTTAGCAGAGGGGCCTCTGGCCTTTTACAATGGTAACTATTGGATACTGGTTCTGACCACAAAAAGCATTGTGGCCCTCCAGCTAATAGGGCTAATGGAGGCCAGGTGATTAATGGAGTTTTTGCTGAATTCTGACATACAGTGGGACCAATGGGCCCAGGAACCTGTCTTGTCACTATTTCTCCAGTTCTAGAATATGTCATTGGACTCGAACTTAGAAGTTTTCAGACTTTCCATATTCATTCTTATTTGTGGTGTGAGGGATCTTATGGATGAAAAGCCAAATGACAGCCATTGGGGTTGTCTCTCAATGAAAAATGGTGACCCCTAAAACAATATTGCATCTGCAGAAGAATTACAAAAACCAGTGCCACCATCAAGAATTTGAGAGATGCAGGGGTGGTGGTTCCCAGCACATCTTTATTTTATTTAACTCTTCTGTTTGGCCCATGCAGAAGACGGATGCATCATAGAGAATGACAGTTGACTGTTGAAGTTTTAACCAAGTAGTGATTTTTATTTCAGCTACTGTATCAGATGTGGTATCATTAGTTGAGCAAATTGTCATTGATCTACCAAATCCCTTCCCCTCTTTTTATATCTGCCCATAAGGACCACCAGAAACAATTTTCTTTCAGCTGGCCTACCCAGTGGCCTACCTTTATAGTCTTACCTTAAGGACCTACTAACTCTCCAGCCCTGTATCATAATTTAATCTGAAGAAATTTTGATCATCTGTCTCTTCTACAAAATATCACACTGGTCTAGTGGGTTGATGGCATTATGCTGACCAGACCAAGTGAGCAAGGTAGTAATCACTTTGGGCTTGTTGGTCTCTCTCTCTCTCTCTCTCTCTCTCTCTCTCTCTCTCTCTCTCTCTCTCTCTCTCTCACACACACACACACACACACACACACACACATACACACATGCTCTCTCTCTCACACACACATATACACACATGTGTATATATATATATATATATATATATATATACATATATACATATATACACAAACACACATATATATGTATCAGAAGATGGGAAATAAACTGCAACCAAAATTCCAGGGCCACTTTCTTTGGTGAAATTGCTAGGATTCCAGTGGTGTAGAATATTGGACAATTTGTCACCAAGCTGTCGTGTGACCTGAGATGCTCATAATAAGCTATGTGTTATCTGACCCATCAAGCTGTAAAGATGGACTTGCACGGTAGCAATCCCCTCTAAAGTGGAAGAGGGATATGTGTGACTGAGGCTCCTCAGATTCAAATTGCTCACATGTCTATAGTTTCTAATGCTGCTAAAATACCTTCTGCTCCCCAGAATGACTAATGGGGTATGCTCTATGACCAGGTGACCGAGGAAGAGAAGACTAGGGCCTGGTTTACTAACAGTTCTGAATGCTATATAGACACCATGTAAGATGCCAGATGCAACATTAAAGTCCCTCTCTGGGAGAGCCTTGAAAGACACTGAGGAAGGGAAACCTCCACAGTGGGAAGATCTTTAAGAAATACACAGAAACCCAGCTATTCCACTCCTTGGAATATACCCAGAAGATGCTCCAGCACACAACAAGAAAATTTGCTCAACCATGTTCATAGCAGCCTTTTTCATAATAGCCAGAACATGGAAACAGCCTAAGTGTCCCTCAGTACATTTACACTATGGAATACTACTCAGCTATTAAAAACAAGGAATTCCCAAAATTTGTGGACAAATGGATTGACCTGGAAATGATCATAATGAGTGAGTTAACCCAGAAGCAGAAAGACTCAAATGGTATATACTCACGTCTACATACTAGCCCAAGGGGCATGTATGAAAGTCTCCACTAACCAGGAAACTGGGACAGAGAGGAGGACATCCTATTGGGACTCTAGATGAGAGAAGCATGGGAGAATGGCAAAGTTGAAGGTCCAGAGGATCCTAGAAACCTACAATTAGAAAATTATGATAGGCAGATTTGGGCCCAAGAGTCCTGCTCACACGTACTCTGGTGCCTCATATTTGACCACGTCCCCTGAGTGGGGAGACCTGGTGGCACTCAGAGGAAGGATAGCAGGCTACCAAAAAGAGACGTGATACCCTATGAGCACATACAGGGGGAGGAGGTCCCCCTCAGTCACAGTCATAGGGGAGGGGAGTAAGGGGAAAATGGGAGGGAGGAAGGAATGGGAGGATAGAAGGGAGGGGATAACCATTGAGATGTAATATGAATAAATTAATTTTAAAAAAGAAATACACAGAAATGTACATTTTGCTTTGGAAGGAGAAATAGCTAGAAGTGCAGTTGTTTACTGATTGATGAGCCAGTCAGTTGGGTGGATAGGCAGGAACTCAGAAAGAGCATGATTGGAAAACTGTTAAGAAAGTGAGAAAGTCATTTGAGGAAGTAGTACGGACAAAGGATGTGAAGATCCTTGTGTACCATTTAAATGTTCAACAAAAAGTGAGTTCAGAGAGGAGGAGTCCAACAATCAAGTGGGTAAGATACCCCATCAGACGCCTCTTTCCCCATGCATCCCTGTCATTTGCCCAAAGGGCCCATGAACAACGTGGTCATGGTACCGAAGATAAAAACTACGCACAGAATTGAGAGTATGGACTACCACTCACAAAAACTGACCTGGTTACAGCTGTAGCTGCATGCCAGATCTGCCAGCAGCCGAGACCAACACAGAGCCCTCCATATAGCACAATTCCTTGGTGTCAAAACTACTATACATGGATTCTTAGAACACCTTACCTACAACCGTGGTATTCCACACAGCACTATTTCTGACCAAGGGACTCACTTCATAGCCACAGAATTGTGACAGTGGCCCTTCGCTTATGGAATCCACTGGTCTTACCATGGTCCTCACCATCCTGAAACCACTGGGTTGATAAGATGGTAGGGTGGCCTTTTGAGGACACAGATACAGTGCCACTTAACTATATCTTACTGGTTGTTGAAGTCTTAAAATATGCTCCAAGTCAGTCTCTCTCTCTCTCTCTCTCTCTCTCTCTCTCTCTCTCTCTCTCTCTCTCTCTCTCTCTCTCTCTCTCTCGTGTGTGTGTGTGTGTGTGTGTGTGTGTTTAAAGGCACTAGCTCTGGTATTATTCAGGAGATGGGTTGGATCTTTTATGAGATGTTGAGACTCAGTGTAATTCTGATGCCCGGAGCATGACTTCGCAGGAAATGCTGAGACCACAGCTTACCATGCAGATGATTAGAGCTCAGGAATTCAGTGCTAAAGCAGCAGGCTGCAAGTAGCTAGAGCAGCAACAGAGTGCTCACATTTTGATCCATGAACAGAAAGGAGAAAACTAATTTGAAATGGCTCCAAGCTTTTGGAACTTCAACACCTGCCTCTAGTTACACATCTCCTATTAATCCTCCCCAAGCAGCTGTGAAGTAGGGACCAAGTATCCAAATGCCCAGGACTTAGGGTGGATGCCACAGGCATTAATGCCATACACCAATGATTACTATAACTTTAGTACTTTGAAAAGTGTAAGTGCTTACTTGATTACAATTTTTGATGGATTTTAGTAGAGTTTCAAACACAGTTCAACTACCTAAAAAGTAAAATATAAAACAAGATTTCTATGGCAACTGCAATTCAGACACAGAAGCAAATAAAGCAGAGGCCACGTTTTTGAAGCAGGAGCAACATAAAGCAAGCACAGACAGGGATAGGGAGTGCTTTGGGGGTTGAACAGAATTCTAAATTTGACTTTATCCCAGAGATCCAGTGATGGTAAAGCATACATAAGATAATAAATGTAATAAATCATATAAATGAACTTGAAGACAAAAATCACATGCTAATGTTAATAGATACTCAAAAAACTTTGACATAATCCAACATGCTTTTATGACAAAAGTCATAAAAAGAATAGCACTACAGGGAGCATAGATGGACATAATAGAGGCTCAACATGACAAACCCACAGATAACCTTATCATATATGGAGAAAAACTCAGAGCAATCCTATTAAAGTCAGGAAGCAGGCAGGGCTGTCCACTTCCCCATTCCTGTTCAATATAGTGCCCAACACACTAGTTGAGACCTTGGACCACACAGCTCTAAATGAGTTGCCTCCATCAAATCCTTCTCCTCAGAGCTCAGGGAGCCCTGAGAAAGAGAAGGTAGAAGGGGTAGGGGAAACAGAGGGGATCAAGGAAACCAGAAAAGCAAGTAGAAGAAGGGGAAACTGTATTCAAATTATAATGTATGAGAAAAAAATCTATATCCAACAAAAGGAAAAAAACCTGTAACAAAAAAGAAAAGAAGCTCATTTTTTCACCTGATGAATTAAAATCCACTTGTAGTATTATAAAAAAACTTAATTGAGCCCTTGCCAATTTACATATTTGATTTTAGATTGTAGTTATTTGTAATTACTTTCATTTTATAGAGATTGAATTCATGCATCTTGTGATTCACTTCTTGTCCACATTATCCAGTTTGGAAGTGGCAGAGATGCAGAGCAAACCCAGGGGGAGTGGCCTCAGCTCCCACAGGTGGAGCCTTCCCCCAGTACAGTAAGCAGGATGGCTGTGGTGGGCATGGGCCTAGATTCAAAAGGTGGGCTTTGTCTTCCCAGTTGAAAGGCATTAGATGGAGTGTTTGCCTTTAAAAAAAATTCTTCTGTGAAAAAAATCTTCATTTGCTTTCTCTTAGTCTTTCAGTGTAATATTAAACAGTAAATATTTGTTTTGTGCCTTTAAAATGTCAGTTACATTTCAAATGGTTTTTTATTTTAAAATATGGGTATTTTTAAAGAGAGAGAGAGGAAAATTAAAGGTTACCAAGAGGAAAAGAAGAAGTCAAATTATTGCTACTTGCAGATAATAGGACCTTATACATAAGACACCTAGACATAATCAACACTTCCAAACAAGTGGCAGGGTACAAAATCAACTTTAAAAAAATCAATAGTCAGGGCTGGAGAGATGGCTCACAGGTTAAAAGCACTGTCTGTTCTTCCAAAGGTCCAGCATTCAACTCCTAGCACCGACATGGTGGCTCATAACCATCTATAAAAAAATCTAGTATCCTCTTCCAGCATGGGGGCAGGATACTGTATAAATAATAAATAAATGAATCTTTTTTAAAAAGAAAAATCAACAGTATTTCTACACACCACCAACAGACATGCTGAGAAAGAAATCATGGACACACTCTTATACACAACAGCTTCAAAGACAATAAAATAGCTTTCAATAAATGTAACCAAGCAAGTGAAAGACCTCTACCAGGAAAACTTCAAGTCTCTGAAGAAAGAGATTGAAAAAGACACTAGAAAATGGAAAGAGATCCTGTCTTCAAAGACTGATAGAATTAATATTGTGGAAATGGCCGTTCTCTGACAGCAATTTACAGACATAATGCAGTTCCAATCAAATCCCATGATAAGTTTTAACAAAAGTAGAAAATTATAAAACTCATGTGAAATTGCATAAGATCCTGGATACACAAAGCACTCATGAACAAAAAACAAACAAAACAAAACAACAACAACAACAACAACAACAACAACATATGGAGGGATGACCATTTCAGGTTTCAATATGTATTATAGAACTGTAGTAATAAAAGCAATATGGTACTAGCACAAAAATGAAAATGTAATGTAATAGGATAACATAGAAGGCCCCAGCATAAGTAAAGGCAGCTACAGCCATCTGACATTTTTTAAAGATATGCATACAGTGGAGGAAGGAAGTGCCAATAACTGGATGACCAGAGGTGTGGGAAAGGACTTCCTAACAGGACTCCGTCTGCCCAGAAATGAATGTCAACAACTGACAAATACAACCTCATAAACTAAAAAGCTCCTGTTAGCTAAGGAGACAGTCTAGAGACGAGGAAGCCGGCAGAGCAGGAGAGAATCTTTGCACCTATACAGCTGTAAAATGTTCACTATCCAGAATATACAAATAACTCAAAAAAGATTAAGAAAACAAATGATCCCATTTAAAAAAAAACAGGGCGGGGCTTGTATTTTGGATTTCCATGATGTTGCACTTATTCATTTATCAACATGTTTTTCATTTTCCAAAGCGAACTTCACCAGGGAGGAGAAAGGCCCGTCTCATTTTTCTTATGGTTTATTAATTACTAAGTGTGGACACTGGCGATTATGACACAATCAGGATAGATCATAATTTTAAATTTCAGCCCCACCATATCCCTGCACAAACTGAGTGTGGTGGCTCTTGGCACTCAGGGGGCTGAAGTAGGAGGATCAGCCGTGCAAGGTCATCTGTGCCTACACAGCGAGTTTGAGACCAGTCTCGGTTATAGGAAACCCTGTCTCAAAATCAAGCAAAACAAAACAGACTTTCAGGACTTTATGTTTCACGGTTTACATTGGCCTTGGCTTGTTCAAAGTCATGTCTTTCCCCATTTACTTCCTACAATCACTTCTCCAGATCTTTCCTCTCTTTTTTAGGATTCACAGTAGAGAGTTTATATTGCTCTCTTCACACACCCTTTTAAATGGCCTGGTGAATACCCTGGCAGAAGGGGAAACTGATCCTCAGAAGACTCGAATAATGTCTGTTCACTATTAGAACAGTTGGAATAGTATTTCTTTGAGATGGGATCTGGCTATGTGGCCCAGGCTGGCCTCAGAATAGAGAGGCACTCTTTTGGCTCTGCCTCCAGTAAGGAGATGACAGGCAAGAGCTGCCACACCCAGATTTAGTGCGAACTTTGCAAGCACTTTATTTTAAATCATTTATTTTAGGGAAGTCAAACTCCCTGACAAATAAGACATGCCATTTGTGTTGAGGCAGGAAGGCTTAGTTCCCATTTGCTGGGGGCACTCTAGGCAGTGGGGTCTTCAAGATCAGACCCAAGTCCCCAAACCTAAAGGTCTGAAACATGGAAAGAGTTATCCTCTTGTAACTATCTTGAAGTTCCCTTGCCATAAGCAGATGGAAATAACTGTGTGGGTTAGCAGTCACACACACACACACACACACACACACACACACACACACACACACACACACACTCACACACACACACTGGAATCTGAGGTTGGGTGTCATAGTGTGGTGCAGGATCTTTTTGCTAGAATGCTAACTGGTACAACTGCTCTGGAAGTCAGCAGGGAGAGTCCCCCAAAGCTAGAAATAAGCCTGCCATATGACCCCGCTGTATTACTGCTTGGCAAATGCCTAAAGGAATCGACATCCTATATTGCAGACCCACAGATACTTACTCAGCAGCATTCATTGCTGCCTTATTTACAATAGATAGGAAACAGAAACAACCTAAATGGTCTTAAACAGATGAACAAATGATGAAAATGAGGTACATATACACTCAATGAAATACTATTAACCTTCTCAGAAACATGAAATCTGCAAGGACATTTATGGAACTAGATTGTGTGGAGGGAAGTAACATAGCCCTAGAAAGAAACATACCAAATGTTCTCTCTTATCTGCAGTTCTTAGCTTCAAACCTTCAAATGTGAGAATACAGCAGGAATAGCTGAGGAAATCAGGAAAGTACAAAGTGACCATGAGGTTGGGATGGACTTGAAAGAGGAACAGCAAGATACAGGTAATATGGAGGGGGGGATGAGAATGAGTCACCCACTGCGGAAGGAGGAGAGAGGTCGTATAGAGAATAAGGAAAGGGTGACAAATAACATGAAGGCTGTTTGACAATACCTCAAGGAATCATTTCATATTTACCTAAAAGTAAATACAACACCACACACATGCACACACACACACACACACACACACACACACACACACACACACGCACACACACATCTTAAACACGGTTATACTACTTGGAATGATAACACTCCATACAAGAACTATAGACAATCTAATAAAACCCCCAGGACCAAGCATGAGAAACCTCTGGGTTGTTGGTTAATGTAGTTCAAGGAACTCCCAAAGCAATGCAAGCTACTGCTATGTCCATTGGTTGATTCTTAGATATGAAGGAAATAAAGTACCTGTTGCTGAAGATACCACATATGCAGGACACAGGATTCAGATGATTTAGGGTGGAATTAACTTAAATCCCTTCTTCCTGCTGTTTGGCTTCCATTGTGCCAGAGAACACTATTCAAAATGCCAATGGAAAAAACAGTAATTCCATCCAGCTATGATGCTTATGAACAAAAATGGCAAGTTGTCCCTAAGGTGGAACAGGGGCATTCATATATTGGTGGTAACTCATTTGTCCAATAGCTGTCTAATTGGACAGAAGGCTCGCTCAACAGGAAAGAGTGGCATCTGGTAATAGAAACCTAGCCAACTACTCGGGGCTAGTGAGAGCATGGATTTTCAGAAGAGACTCTGCTGCTGCCATTTTACTTGACTATCACATGCTTCTGTCTGCAAGCATACCACAGTATCATCAATAATGACAAAGTTTGCCTCTCTAGTTACTAGTTTGCCATTCTCTCAATCTCTGCTCTTATCCCTACACTTCTTGTGGGCAAGACAATTTTAATTAAAATATATTTAAAAGAAAAAAATAAGTTAAAACAGTAAATGAAACTTGAATGAAAAGTTATTCCATTTTAAAAAATGAGTTAAGTTCTAACAAATTTTCCTCAGTCTTAAGAACAAATACAGCGCTGGACTCTGTGGCACACACCACTGATCCCAGCACTCAGGGAAGCAGAGGCAGGCTGATCTCTGTGAGTTCAAGGTCAGCCTGGTCTACAAATTGAGTCCAGGATAACCAAGGCTACACAGAGAAACTCTTTCTCAAGAAACAAAAGAAAATGAACAAACAAATGAATAAATACAACAAATTAAGCCACACACAAACAATTTATATAAGCATAAAAGTATATAATAAAAGACCAAAAGTAGCCAGCAGGGGTGGTGCACACCTGTAAGCCCAGCACTTCAGGAGGCAGAAGCAGATGGTCTCTGTGAGTTCAATGCTAGCCTGGTCAACACAGCAAATCTAGGACAGCCAAGGCTACACTAAGAAACCCTGTCTTGGGGTTGGGGGTTGGGGGTTGGGGTGGGTGGGTTGGGATGGGGAAGACCAAAAGTAACATGAAGCCATTAAAGTGAAAGGAGACAGAATATACAAAAGAATACATTAAAGGAATGTTTGCAACTGTACTTTCAGAATTCAAATCCTAAATACACCAACAGTATGAATCATTTATATGATGAATCATTTTATATTGCTATTATTTATAAGGAAAAATTTAAAGAGTCAAATGTTTAGAATTACTATATGTCAATATATTGCATGTTAATCACAGAGAGAGACATTTTCTGTTTTAGCCAACCTCAGTATATCTCAACCAAATATTGGCTTCCACAGAGAAATTTATGTAGCTAGAATGATATGATTGAAAAATGCAAGCAGTAATATCAAGTTTTAAAGTGAAACATGGATTTGCTGACTCAGCTATGAACATTTATAAAAATGAGTTTTATATATAGGGCTACAAGTCAAACCTCTGAAGCAGTGACAAGAAAACATTTTGTACTCCTCTGTGACACTATATTAATAGGCACAAATGTTTTCTATTCCTCACCTGTCCTGTATTATAGAATAAGCCTTTTGTTCTTTCTTCCTACATCTGAACTGCAAACCTCAGATCTCAATTGACATACGTGAGCAATGTCCCACAGCCCTTTAGTGTGGAACCTGTCTTCCTCTACACTGGAAAATAGACAGGAACTACTAGCGTTTGTCCTGATTCATCAAAATGGAGATGATAAAAAAAAGATAGGGACACATTTTACAGAAGATTGGTTCCGTCTTTAAGACACTTGTCTCACATGTGCCTTTCTGAACCCTCCAAGGAAGAATCCCCCCTTTTAGCAAGCGAAATTACTGTTTCTGTTGGCCTAAGCTTTGAGGGGAATCAAATATATGCCCCTTCCTTAGGCCACATGGTACCATACACTTCCTTTCAGTGACCTATGTGGCCTGTTGAGGCTTCAGTCTTGCAGTAAAATTCTGGGCTTGCATGTTTTTGTAGTCTACTGTGAAGATGTGATGTTTTATCCCCAGTTACCTTTGTTTTTCCTTTGTCCTGACTGAGAAACAGAGTAAAGCAGAGTAACTTACTATCTAGACTGACAGCATGCTTTTCTTTGCAGGCCTGAACCTAAGACGGCCTGTGGACAATGGAAAGTTGTTTGGGTCATCGTCAAAACACTGAAAAGCGAATTGTTCATCAGATTTCTCAACTCCTCATATGAGCGTCATCATCACTCGCAGCCTCCCCTTTATAGACATACCGTGATAGAATATCTCTACCAATGCCTGCTCAAAGTCACTTCAGGTCCTGGCTGTGTTTCCTTGATCTGCTGTTTGGACTGACTATCCCTGGAGTCACTGTTCCTTCCTTTGGAATCCCAGACAGCTCTGTCTTCGGACAGTCCCTTGGGGAACTCCCTTACCATTTTGTTTGGGGGCAATTCCAACTTCAGAGCTAGCTGGATAGAACAAATGCTGTTTTTCCCATGTACAAAAATAATTTTTAGAAATAAAAAAGTACTCACAAAGAAATGTCTAAATTTTAGGCAGGATGTTTCCAAGGCCAGGATATGGCATGGTGTGACATTGATGTCAGTCACGAACCTGACATTTGACTATTGACTGTTAAACATTTTTTGATTATCTTGTCCATAGAGAGTTTTTTCTTTGCTGGTTCTGTGCTTTTACTGTTTCTTATTTCTTTACATCAATACTGCTACAGAAGCCAAGGTTATTTTTCATACTTGCATATAGAGAGAGCAATTCAGCTTGCTAACACCTGCTCTGCTCCCAAATTTACCTATACAAATGCTTCAGTCTAGTGGATATGGATGCTTTTCAAGTACAAACTTTGTTATCGGCTATGCAGGTTATAAATTATAACAGTTGTCTTTGTAGTCACACTTTTCTAACCTCAAGACACACCACTGTCTTCTGGAAGTCCCAGAGAAGTGACTATGAAGTTGGTGCTACCAACTCTTTTACACAGCTGCAGGAATGCTTTTCCAGTTAAAGTGTTTATGCCATGAGAAGACTTTTCCCTGGGGGCATGCTCTGACATACTGCTTTACACAGCTCTGAGGCTGGTTTCCTTCCAGACTCTCCCAAATAGTGCTACCAGCCACAGGTAAAGTCTTCAGTACAAGAAACCCTAATGGAGACATTTCATTATAAACCTGAATCTCAAAAGGCTCATGCAAATTTATAACGTAAAATGCATTTAGCTCACCTTCAAGAGTTCCTTTAGTCTTTTTATTTGTATTTTTTATTTTTATTTAAGGCAGGGTTTTTCTGTGGAACAGCCCTGGCTGTCCTAGAGCTCTCTTTGGAGACCAGGCTGGTCTCATAGAGGCCACAGATATCCTCCTGCCTCTGCCTCCCGAGTGCTAGGATTAAAGGCCTGCACCTGGCTTCCCTTATTCTTAACAGAACCAGCATTGCTCAAAAGCTCATGTCCTAAATTTCCTCCAAAGTTCATGGACAACTTGGCTAAGTGCTTGTAAAGACAACATCATGTTTTGTGTTCCCAAGATACAGTGGGAAAAATGAACATTCCCACTCCAAAAGGGAGGACTTGGGACATAGGAAGAGCAGATAGAACCAGAACAAGACCAAAACCCCACCAGGCAGACATGAAGTTCTGAGGCTCCAGGTCTGCTGTCGGTTGAGAACCAGTGGCCTGACGAGCTCCAGTGTGGGTAGGCCTGCCCCTGCCGTCTTGCCTGTGGCTAAGACTTCACAAAACCTCTCCTGTGCGTGGGTTCTGCTCACTTCTTGCAGCTTTCCTTGGCCAGTGTTGCGTATCTGTTGTTGTTACTTTAATGGTAAGGTCTATTTAGTGTTTATTATTAGGGTTATGATGATTACGGTGGTGTTTTTAACCCGCTTTTGGTATCAATAAAGACACAGACACCTGATAGATTTAGAGTAGCCTTGTTTTACCTGGGGCATGGCAGCTATTACCTCCTAAGCTCCCTGACAGGATCTCCCAGCCTCTATCCCATGCCATCTGCCTTAATCATTTCCATCTGGGCTACTGTCCATCCATAATTCCATAAATACTTGTTTATTCTTGGCCACTTTTCTCCATCCACACTAATCCAGCCATGTCTCCTCTCCACACTAACCCATCAATGCTCCTTTTTTTCCTTCCTTCTTGGATACCTGTCCTTCTCTCCCAAAGCCCTCCAACCTTTACCATGTTTGCCTTGTTTACCCAGCAATATTTGGGGTCTATGAGAATGTGCTCATCAGGGCAGCAACCAGATCTTGCGAGCCAGTAATTAGCACCAGAATACATATCACTAGACTAACCTCCAACACATACTCCTGGCACCTCTCACTTCCTGGGGTCATTGGCTTCACCATGTAGAAATCTGACCATGTGACCTATTATCTGGCCTCCTGGGCCTTCATTGTTTTCTTCAAGGTTGTAAAATAAAAATATCCAAAACACTATGCATGCAACATTAGTATAATTCCTGATTGTTCTTCTTCTTGTGTTTATTTTATTTTATATATGTGTAATAAGTGTATATGTAAAAAATAATAAAATTTTTAAATTTTTAAAAAGAAAAAAAAAAGAAATTCAGATAGAAACTTGCATGTTCCACAAATCTTGCATTTTACATGATGTTAAGGTCTGTCTTTAGCATGAGCAGTATTTTAATTTTCTCAGAACACTTCTTTAATGACCTCTGAGCATTATATTGATTGACAGCAGGGAAACACTTATCTACATAGCTCTGTAGGGGCAAGGTGACCTGAATCTGTCTTTTAAAGGCAAAGTATTTTAAATAAATCAAAACATTTACACTCTTGAGCCTGTCATGATGGCTGAGTTTGAGGAATTTCTGAGAAGCCCTCAAGGTATTATTCTGTTGTTATTTATTGTAGCAGGATCTCATTTTGCAGCCTGGGCTGGCCTAGAACTTAGGGCAATTATACTGCCTTAGGAGCAGGGTAATGAGGATAGGTACCTCCATACCTGGCTAAAGCATCTTTCTTTTTGTCCTTCCTCTTCATCCTTCTCCCTCCTCCTCCTTGTCCTCCTCTTATTCTTATTCCTTTTTCTTCTTCTTCTTCTTCTTCTTCTTCTTCTTCTTCTTCTTCTTCTTCTTCTTCTTCTTCTTCTTCTTCTTCTTCTTCTTCTTCTTCTTCTTCTTCTTCTTCTTCTTCTTCAGTACTGGGATTGGACCTAGAGCCTTAATCATGACAGATAGTGCTCAGCCACGGAGCCACATTCCCAGCCAAATAATGTGATCTCTAGGGAGATTAGAGCCACGTACATATGCCAGACGTTGAGCTCAATTCCGGTACCATATAGACAGCATCAAAATTAACAAGCAAGAAAGTAGCCCTCACTTTCTCCAGACCTTTGAATGGGATCTTTTTTAGGTCAAATTACATGCCTTTTAAATTGTTTACCTCTGCTTTTACTCCTGATTCTTACTATATATCTAGTTTGAAGCAAATGGCACAAAAATAATGCTATAGCTTAAACACTATGCAGTTTTGAAATTTCCTTCGCCACATTATCTAGGCAGTCAGCTTAAAAACCAGCCACATATGAAGGCTAAAGACAAGGAAAAGTTACAGACATTCATTGCTAAGATATAACATAGCTGGCCTCTAGTCAAATTCCCTGTTGAGTTCTCATTCTCACCTAATACCTTGTGAGCGCAAAACTGTCCCCATTTCTATTAGCATTCTGAACCCCTAAGCACCAAAGCAGAATCAGGCATTTGATTAGGGCATTTTGGGTTTTCTCTGAGTCACTTGTCCAAACTCCTTCTGCAAACTAATTCCCAAAACTTGAGAACTGCATAGTCTTAATAATAGCAACTATTCCACTCCTACCATCAATTTTATTTCCTAGTTAGATACTTGGCAGAGCAATGTCAATGAGGAAAGATTTATTTTGTCTCAGAGGTCCGATCTGTAGCCTGTGCCTCCTTTCATTTTGGACCCACAGTCAGGCAGGACATCACGGGGGGGTCGGAGTATCTGCCAAAGGTCGCACAGTTCATAGCAGACAGGAAATGAGGGTGGTAGGATAGGGTATATCATCAAATGACATACCCTGAGACTTAGGTCTCAAATCAAGATGTGCTAAGTAGGGCTGAGCCTGGAAATTGGTGTAGCATGGGATGGATGAAATCACTGATCACAGGGGTCTGAGCTGGCAAACAGAAAGTGTACCCTCACCCAAGCCTGGAGTTTTGGGTCAGGTCTGCTTGATCCTATATTGCCTGCAAGCTCATCCATCTTCAGGTCTAGCATAGGTCCCACATCCAGTGCCTCAGCCCATATATGTAGTACCAAATCTCCAACCTTGGGCCAGGATGCACTCCCACCTCCCACCTTCCAAGAGGGGCTAGAGCTTCTGAAAAACTGTATTCTCCAATCATAAGCAAACTATGACTCTGTGGAGGAGATTACTCTACATTGTAAAAGTTAAGGTTTATATTTTGAATAAGATTTTAATAGAATTTGGTGTTGGTGTTGGTGTTATTTGAAGACAGGGCTTCTCTGTGTAGCCTTGGCTGTCCTGGACTTGGTTTATAGACCAGGCTGGTCTCAAACTCATAGAGATCTGCCTGCCTCTGACTCTCAGAGTACTGGGATTAAAGGAGTGTGCCACCAGGCCTGGCAGAATTTTTGATAATTTTAACATACTTAAATGTGCTGGCTTTATAGTATAAAACTTGAATATTTGAATAGTCTTATTCAAATGCTTTTATGAGATTTATAAGGAAAGATACCAGAATCTTCAACAAAGGTACTCTGAGTAAAGTTTCTGTCCTACTGAATTCTCTGAATTCCCTTTTTCCTATTTAAGTTTAAGTGTTTTATCTTAAAGAGAAATCCAGGCCAGTGAGGTGGCTCACCAGGTAAAGCTCCTGCTTTGCAACTATTATGATCTGGGTTTGATTCCTGGAACCCAAATAAAGTTGAAGGGTTAAAATCAACTCAGTTGTCTTCTGAGTCCCACATATATGTCATGGCATGCACACTCACACATATACAACATGCTTATACCAGTAAACACAGCACTTGAAAAGAACTCCTTCCCTAAACCTTCAAAGTGATTACTGCTCTTGAAGACAGATCAGCCAGTTCTTAGTTCTTATGTGTTTTTGCATCTTACTTCTTCCAAATGTTTTTCTCTTCATCATTTGGTTTTGAATATTTTTATAAATAGTCTCTTGGCATACATATATAAATTTTTTAGTTTTCCATGTTGATAAGAAAAGATCATGTATAAAATCACCTTTCACTTCTTACCTTCTTCCCCACCCCCTTTTTCACTCTCTTTCTCTCTGTTAATCTCCTTCTCCCTCTGTCTTCCTGAGAGGGTGAGTCACTGCTCTTCTTAGGCTAGTCATAGACTAGCCTTAAACAATCTTCCTGTGTCAGCCTGCTGAACAGTAGGGACTATGGGCAATGTCAGTGGCATGACACTCTCCTAGCCTTTGTAGTGAACATTTTCTATTAAAGCATGACACACAGTGAAAGTGTTCTTACACAATTAACATCCAATTCAATGAATCCCTCATGTGAAAACATTCATGAAGCACCATCCAGCTCAAAGAAGGGAGCCTTTTTCTCAGTCACGATGCTTCCTTCTCTCTGAAGGTGTCTGCTGTATGAAAATAGATTCACACAGTGTGCCTTTTGGGACATGTTCCTTCTTTCATCTAAAATTATGCTTGTGAGATTCATTGTTATTTTAACATATGGTTTTGTTACATAATGTTCAATCCTATGAACATACCACAATTTTATTTGTTTATTGTGCTACTAGTAGACAATTGTTTTGTCCCAACCCTCAAAAAACTTACACAAAAAAGGAAAAGAATACCCTAACAAAATGCTCGTGTATTAATAGTACTATCATGGTATTGATTAGTCCTGACTATCTGGCATGTTCACACATCCAGAAGTAGTTCACATGTCAAGAGGAATGCAATAACTACTTAAGTGCAGGTCATGTTTTCTTTCCTAGAAATGGAGAAATCGGTGATCCCTGGAAACACTGGAGACTGAGAAATTCTCTCCAGGGAATCTGAGCTGTTTTTACCAGCCAGGAATGTGAAGTACCCCTGAAGGGCATTAAGGATAATTGTGGATTAAGTTCAACTTATTCCTATTAGATATAAAAGAAAGTATCCATAATCTCACCAACAAGGAAATTTATGGCAGGATTTTAATGGAACTCGGACTACAGAGATCATATGGAATTCTAAGCATGTTAGAATAGAGTTTGAAGTAATAGATGAAGTAAAGGGCAGGTAATGGTTTCTTTTGGCAAGTTATTAGACAAGAAAGAATTTTCCAATTTTAAAAAACTGGGTAAGAGGATGTCTCCTGGCGTGGACCCAGCTTAGCTCTTTCCCACTGACCCTGTCTTCTTGTCTAGCCCACCTCCAGTACTTTGTGTTAGTTATCTGGTCTACAGAAACACTTTGTACATAGACCCCAGGATCCCCGATACCTTTACTCCTATCTCTCCCAACTTACTGTCAGTCATGTAGCAGCCTGCCTGCGGAGACCCCTCTTCCCAGGCTGGCGCCATTCCCTACGGCCTCTACCTCTTGCTGCAGACTCAGCTTGGCTCTTTCCTGCTGACAGTGCCAGCTTTCTGTTCTTGCCAATCTCCATTCGTGTGTGTTAGCTCCCACAGCTAACCTGCAGAAACGCTTTCTACCAGGGACCTGAGTGTCCCTAGTGGGCTGGCACTTAAGTAGTCAGTTTTCACTATCCTGTATGCCCTTGATTATACTCTTTCCAGACGTATTCTTGGTCCTGTAGCAACTTACTTACAGAAACCCCTTTTCTCATCCCACATCCATTCCCGTGAACTCTACCACTTGGCGCAAACTCAGAGCTCCCTTCGTCTTTCATGCCTGGCTCTCCAGCATTTTTTGTCCGACTTCAGCCTGCCTTCTGGAGCCCCGTTTCCCACCACACCTCCACTTCCTGTGGACTTTGCCTGTTGTGCACCCTGATTCTCCTAGCTATTTTCTGGGAAAAAGGGAGAGAAAGAGAGCAAGAAAAGAGATGGAGGATGACTTATCACTTAAAAGTAATGTGTAACTACATATAACTATATATAACTATAAATCTAGCCCATCTCTCTTCATTTCTGTCTGGCATGCTAGTGCCATCTAGCAAAGGCACTCTCTACTGTGGATGGACCTCGTAGCCATCACACTTGCTTAGGATCCAGGAAGGGGAATAATAACCAAAGAATGGAACATTCGCCCTACCAATAAAGGCAAGACAAGATATTGATGTCAAGCAATACCTCAAGCCTCATAATTCCAGGTACTTATAACCCCCCCCAAATATAAACAGATAAAGCAATATGCATCCACCAGAAGCCAATAACCCTACTACAACAGGCCCTGAAAAATGTAATGCAATTGAAGCATAAGACTTCAACTTCAATAATATTTCAAAACAGCAATTATGAATATGTTCAAGGACCTTAAAAGGCATATGAATAAATCTCTTAATTAGGTACATGAAAACACAAACAGTTGAATAAAATAATGAAAATACTTAAGGCATGAAAACAGAATTTACAGAAGTTCATTTAAAAGGCATTTTTAAAAAACCCTAAACTTAAATAAAACTGTACATTAAAAAAAATTAGGATGTTGTCAGATACAGTGGTGCATGCCTATTGTCCCAGCACTTGGGGAGGCAGAGGCAGGCAGATATCTGTGATTTTGAGACAGCTTGGTCTATAAAGCTAGTCTAAGACAGCCAAGGCTACACAGAGAAACCCTGTCTCAAAAAAACCAAATACTAACCAAACAACAACAACAAAAATTTAGGATGTCAAACAAAACTTTAGAGGTAAATCTCACCAATAGATTACAAGAAATGGAAGAGAGACTCTCAAGTGTTGAAGATAAGGTAGAAGAAATCGATACCCCAATCAAATAAAATGTTAAATCTTTAAAAATCTAGGCCAAAAATATTTACTGAATCTTGGAAATTATTAAAGTTAAATATAGAAATAAATAGAGGAGGGAGAAGAAACCAAGGTCAAAGGTAAAGAAAATATTTTTAACAAAACATAGGAGAAATGTTTCTCAATCTGAAGAAAGAGAAGCATATTAAGGGACAAAAGGCATATGAAAAACTAAAAAGACATGACCTGAAAAGGAGTTCCCATAAGATATGATAATCAAAACATTAAATGTACAGAACAAAGAAAGGCTTCAAAAGCTACAAGGAGGAAACTAATATATAAGGAACAAAAAAACAGATAAAATCAGCCCCATTAGAATAGCACCTGGCTTCTCAGTCAAGACCCTGAAAGCCAAAAGGACCTCACAAATGTTTTACAAACTAAAAGATCACAGATGTCAGCCCTGATTACTGTACCTAGCAAAACTATCAGTCACAATAGATGAACAGAGAAAAGCATTCCATGATAAAAGCAATTTCTACCTACCAAACGAATTCTATAGAAGGTGATAAAGAAAAAAATTCAGTCTAGAGAGTATAAACACATTTAAGAAAACCCATGGAATAATTTTGGAACAGTAAATCAAAGTGGGTGGACCCCACACCATAACAACAAAATAGCAGAAATTAAAAAAAACCAATCCAAACCAACCAACCAAAGTCCACTGCTCTTTGATAACTTTCAATATCAATGTTCTCAATTTCTTAGTAAAAAGACAAAGATTGGATTAGAAAACAGGAACCATCATTCTACTCCATTCAAGAAACATACCTTACTGTAATAGACATCACCTCATGGTAAAAGGATGCAAAAAGATATTCCAACCAAATGTACCCAAGAAGCAAGTAGGTGTAGCCATTTTATTATCTGAAAAAAAATAGACTTCAAACCAAAACTACTCAGAAAAAAAAAAACCACAAGGAAGGACATTACATACTCATTAATGTAAAAACAAAACAACAACAACAAAAGATATTGCAATTCTGAACATTTCCTAATGAAGTAGAAATATAATACATTTTTATAGAGAGATAAAGGTAAAACTAAAACAGGATTAACTAGAAAGGGTTTGGAAGAGAAGGGTAAGAACATTTTAAAAAGCCACATGGAAGCCAACTACCACTGAAGCTTTCTAAAGTATATATTAAAAGACTCTAATTGGAGTCACCAAATAATAGAGAAGACCATGCCCCAGTTAGACATCTCATGCCAAGTTTAAAACCTCCAGTGGCAGGAATGGTTACAGCTCATTAAGTTGTCAACCGTGAGAGGACCTAAAGAAAGCCCCAACATCACAGGCCATTGCCAAGGTTACTGTCTACAACCTCTTAGTAATGTCCTATTGTTGAAGACAATACTTACATATATAGTGAGAATTTTGGTTTCTTCAAAAACACAACAACATTATGTGAATTTATTTTTGTTTTAATATCAGGTGTGGGATAGGGACTGCTTCAGATTGTCCATAGCAGCTAACTATGATTTGTCTAGTGCTCTAGCAGGAGGGTGATTTTGTCAGCTGAGGATAGTTTATGTTTGGAGTTCTAGGGACTCTTCAGAGGGTGTATATATGCTAGAGCCCCAAGAGGCACAGCAGCTGCTGCTCCCCCTGCTGCTGCTGCTGCTCCCCATTGTGCTCCTGCTGCTAGTGTTGGTTGCTGGTTGCTGGTTGTTGCTGGTTGCCTGTTTCTGGTTGCTGGTTGCTGCATTTCTGGTTGTTGGTTGGAGATATCCTGACAACAAAGATCAAACTTGTCCTAAGGAACTCCATGCCCCTAATTAGCAGGAAGCACTCAAATGATATTGATGCCCCTTTCCCCTCTGATCTTCTTTCTTTCCTACCTAGTATTAAGGGGGTGTTGGAAGGGAAAGGGAAATATAGGGAAGTAGGAAAAAGAACCCAACAGAGTAGCCAAAAGTCTGGCTACATGCATGTAATCATCAAACAAGGAAAAGTCAAGCTGGTGTCTAACTAGAAGGTTTACCAGCACAGACTAGACGTCGTGGTACTAGAAGGCACTCTGCATGCTATAAGATGGGAAAGATAATCATCAATGTACCCTAGATACAAACTGTGCAACCTATAACAGCGAACTGTGTGCAAGATATACTCGTGTAATATTTATGCAATCAGACAAATTATCCCTACCCTATCCCTTCCAGGCCCCCAACACTAGGTAGAAGAAAAAGGTTAGACGGGGAAAGGAGCATCTGTATCATCTGACTACTTCCTGCTGGGTAGGGGTGTTGAGTTCCTTAGGGCATATTTGATCTTTGTTGTCAGGATTATCTCCAACCAACAACCAGAAATCCAGCAACCAGCAACAGCCTCAGGAGCAGCACAGGCAGCAACAACAGGAGGAGCAGAAGCTGCTGCACATCTCAAGGTCTCTGGCACTTATATACCCTCAGAAGAGTCCTCAGAATTTCAAACATAAACTACTGTCATCTGGCAAGAAGTGAAGTAACCAATGACATTCTAATGGATTTAAAGCCCACTTCATGAGAGGGAAACCATACCTAACACTGCTAAAGTAGCCCAAAACCTGAGACTAGGTAGTCCATGGGCTAAGGGGAGATTTTAATACTACTTTTCTAGTAAAGCTCAGCAATAAATTGACTCCTAGTGGCATATTTCTGTACCTATAGACCAGTGCCTTGCTCACCCCTTGTCAGGGAAGTTTCTTACAGTACATGGGAACTAACACAGAGATTCACAAATGGAGACTGTTGAGAGAGAGAGAGAGAGAGAGAGAGAGAGAGAGAGAGAGAGAGAGAGAGAGAGAGAGAGTTTGGAGCACCCAGTCTTAAATGGGATGTCTTCAAGAAAGCCCTCCCTCAAGACTCAGAGATTTATGCAGAAGAGGAGGTGAATAGATGATAAAATGCAGAGGTGATGTTCGATTCCAAGGAAACAGTGTCTTCCAGAAATATCAGAACTGATGAACACATGGATTCCCAGAGACTGTGGCAGCATGCGTAGGGTCTGTACATGTTGAAGCCAGATAGGGTCTCAGCGCTGAAAGGAAGAAGTAGACATGGTTCTAATACCTACCAAAAAACTATCTACAATTAAGAACCACTTGCAAAAACAACTAGTTTTCTCCAGTGGAATTTCACCGAATATATTAAGTACACTTCAGGACATACTGCACATGCAGGAGCTGTTGGCCAAGACAAATAAGCTAAATAGTATTTTTGTAGACTTTTTGTCTCATTTTACTTTGAGTACTTTTTTGTCTTATTGGTCTTTTTGTTTACTTTGATTTTCATTTTTGTGGGGAATAGTGTGTGTGTTTCTTGTTTTTTGGGGGGGTTGTTTTTAAAGAGAGGGACAAAAACATAAAATTGGATGGGTAGGAATATAGGGGAGGGTCTGTGAGTAATTGTGGGAGAAGAAACATAATCAAAACATGTGGCATGAAAAAATTCAATTAAAATGCATGAATTATTTAATGGGAGAGCCCAATCCTTTCCTGAGACTTATTTCCCAAGAGAGGTTGTAAACACTATTTTGGTCCTTGCTTTTTTGTAGATTTAAATATTTACTTCTTGTGAGGATAAAGTCCTGGATGATGAAAATGGCAAGTGCTCACTCTACTGAGTCTTAGTTTCGGACAAGCCATAAAGATGGCCACGTGAAGCAACATTTCCACTCATCCAAAGACCCTTCTATTTTTCTTATCTGAATATAGAGTCAAGCACAGAAGTCTTTCAAGCTGTAGTGACTATAGTTGAAAAACAGCAACACATAAGCTGTTTCTCTGAACTTTTTCATTGGTCATGGGAATATCCTCCCAAGCTTTCAGTTTTTTGTTTAATCCCTGAAAATTACAGATTAAATTGCATTTCAGGGAGACAAGGAAGTGCAATTTCAGAATATCAAAGAACAAGGCAGAGAGTGCACATGCAATGTAACTGTCTGGCATGTATGAAGATGCTCTAAAGAGACACTCTCTTTGACTATCAGACTCTGGAACAGTTACTTACCCAAAGGAACTGGAATTTCCTGTAGGAGTCTCACGCTGGGAGAAGGGAGCATGGGATTTTGGTGCCATCCAGAGGGCACCAAGTGTTTTTTTTTTTTCCTTCTGGAAAGAAGATTTCACACAGTCTGTTGGTCAGACTGGAGCCATGATGAGTGGGACCGCAGCCTGGGTGGTGGTCTGCTTAGCTATGCATAGCTTTGTCCCTCTACATGTACCTAAAGCTCAAGCAAATACCTGGGCAGTAAAGGTGGGTCTCACTGGATTTCTATATCCTTCTCAATGATCCACGTTGTGTCTTTTTTCTGCCTTTATTATCATTAGTTTAATTCAATCATGAATGGGTGGATGAGCCTGAATCACTAGGACTGTCAAGGACCAGGCTCTGGTCCTTTATTAAGTTACCTTGTTCCTCTAGGTCAAAAGAAACTGTGATAAAGGAGGGAGGAAAATCTCTTGATTAAAAATTCATTTGTGGAGGGCTGTGCATGGTGGCACATGCCTTTAATCCCAGCATTCGGGAGGCAGAGGCAGGCCGATCACTGTGAGTTCAAGGCCAGTCTGGTCTACAAAGCGAGTTGAGGGCAGCCAAGGCTACACAGAGAAACCCTGTCTCAAAAGAAGAAGAAGAAGAAGAAGAAGAAGAAGAAGAAGAAGAAGAAGAAGAAGAAGAAGAGGAAGAAGAAGAAGAATTATTCGTTTGTGGAATCACTACACTAAGAAAGCTAAGATGCAAGAGAACAGGTAAACATTACAGATGTGGGGACTGGTACGAAGGCTCAGCCTGTACGGTGGCTCCTGCCACCAAGACTGAGAACCAGAATCTGGTCCTGGAGACATACATGGTGGAAGCAGAGAAACCACTGAACAAGCGGTTCTCTGACCTCTACAAACATGCTTGGGGATACTTGTGTAAATAAACATAATTTTTAAATTACAGAGAAAAAATAAAAATGAATTATAAAAAAGAAGACACGCCTTACTAGGTTTGTCTTTGCTGTGTTTTGATATCCAATGTGAACAAATCCCTGCCAAAGCATCTTCCTGCCTTTTGTTTGATATACATCAGCTTGTCCTTTTCACATGAGCTCTAAATTCTAGGGACACATACTCACACTTTCTCCTTTTTTTCACTTATGATCATTTTTTCACTTGCAAAGCTAGTGTGTTTATAGCAACACAGGCAGTTGACCCTGAAGATGAATTTCAAAGAGACCAATGGAGCAAGGATCTGCCCTACAAGCCCTTGAACTTGTGGGGGAACAAATAACTTCTCAAATGATCAGAAATTAACTTCTCCAGGCCCAAGAAGCTTCCACCTACAAAAACTCCCCAGACAGTGTCCCCTTTTGAAAATGAGGAATGTCTTTTGAAGTGTATTATTATTATTATTATTATTATTATTATTATTATTATTATTATTATTATTATTATTATTATTATAGGTGGTGGTGATGGTGGTGTGTGTTTCATGTGATGTTAATGTGTGAGTGTAGATGTCCATGTACAAGTCATGGGAAAAATTTATCTCTTTCTACTGTGGGTTCTGGGGATTGAACTCAGGTCATCAGGCTGGTGTTTTGAGCACTTTTCCCCACTGCACCCTCTCACTGGCACTTTTATGAGTCTCTTTTATACAGTGGTTCTCAACCTGCCTAATGCTGTGACCCTTTAATACAGTTCCTCGTGTCCTGGTGACCTCCGACCATAAAATTATGTCATTGCTACTTCATAACTGTAACTTTGCTACTGTTATGTATTGTAATATAAATATCTTATATGTGGGATATCTGGTATGCAATCCACAGATTGAGCACCACTGTGCTTTTCAGCCTCTACTCCATTTTCCTAATACTAGAGTTAAATAAAATGGTTTTTACTAATTTTTGCCTCCCCGTTTAATTTAGTAGAGGTGGAGACAGTTTGGTCTTCCTAGGGACAAAGAATCAATACATTTGAATGATCAAATCATCAAATAGTAGCTGGGCATAGTTACACAAGCCTTTGGTCCCAGAAAGTCAGAGGCAGAGTTAGTGGATCTCTGATTTTGAGGCCAGGTTGGCCTACATACAGAGTTCCAGAACAGTCAGGGCTACATAAAGAGATTCTATCTCAAAGTAACAACAACAGCAAAAATGATAATAATAAAAACCACATTCTTTCACCTAATAATTTATTTCTAGTTGCTTTGTATTAATAACTCTTCCTCTATGCCAACTCATGGATGGACATTGGGGAACTAGGAAATGCCTCATTAATTACCACAAGCACACAAAAATTTTCAATTTCAATGTTCAGAATTGCATCCCCTCATATTTGCCTGGTGAAAAAAAATACATTTTTTGTTCTTTCATAACTATCATAGAAATTTCCCAAAGAATAAGGGCTCAGGCCACCCTGGAATGTGAGAAGACCACCGTACTGCTAGTCACTGAAAGCTGCTCCTCCCTGGCTACAGGGCCTCACAGTTCACTTTAAAGCCACTTTGTTCAGATCTTCATTTTCTCACACTTTTGCAAAACAATCAGCACAGTCAAATCAAAGTGCTAATGGCTCTTACGTTAGAACTTTCTATATGTCTTGATAACAGGGTTAGACAGAAACTGTTTTCTAAATTCCACCAGAAAAGGACGATCTAGATTGAAACCATTCTTCTAAAAAAATTATTTTTTAAAGTTGGTTCCAAGATGACAGATTATATATGTTTGAGTCGATTAAGTTCAAATGTGCCCAACAAGCAACCAAGAAATATCAACAACAGCAAAGTTGATGTAGCCGCTAGAGGGGTCCAGTTCTCGCCTGTGGAATACAGCAGCCACAGCCATGAACCTGCCCCCAGTTTATGCCAACCAGCACAACAGGATGACTTCACAACTTGCATATGTTGCCTTTTGCTAATTTATGCACAGTTTGGCAAATTTTGGTTTTCTGCTAAGGGCATGATAAGAGGCTCAGTTCCTCCCCTGGGCACTGTGCACAGCATATCCTGTTTGGAGATGAGGAAGTGGGGGTCACTGTTCCCTTCTGTATACATAGCTAAAATTCATTTCCATTTCTATTTAGTTATTAATAATATTGCCCATTTTCTTTTACAGTTAAAGCTGAACATACATATGTTGAAAAATTAGCTATATTATTGAATTTATTTTTCAATTGAAAATAGAGGCAAAAAAGTGAGGCACATGCTTGGCTAGGAGTATTAGAATAGTTTTTTAGTTTGGATTTTTTGTTGTTGTTGTTTTCTTTTGTTTTGTTTTATCTTGTCTTGTGCTTCTCAATAGATACTTGTTGGTCCAGTTCTGCCTACACTTTATGTCTGTGTGAGTGTTTACTTACAGCGAGCACTGGAATCTGCCTACCACTGTCTCCTCGTAGCTGGCACAGTCGAGTGGGTAAATCCCTTAACTCAGGAAACACTTCTAAGGATGATGACATGATGCACCTTTTCATGCCAGAATTCTCACTCCCTCTTGCAGCCAGTCAAGGCCAGCGCTTCCATGAGGATCTGCTGGGCCTGAGTACTTTTTCTTTTTTCTTCATTCTATCTTTCCATCCCTCAAATGCTGGCCAGAGCCTGAGAAGGCTTTCTCTAGCACTTGGGGCTTCACTTTTTCTCTAAAGCTCCTCCTTCTTGTGGCTACTTGTCTGCCTTGTGCCTCCATGCCAGGCTATCTCATCAGGGCTTTCTCTCCTGCTTCTGTCTGTCTGTCTGTCTGTCTGTCTGTCTGTCTGTCTGTCTGTCTGTGTGTGTGTGTCTTTCTCTCTCTCTCCTCTCATCTCTCTCTCTTTCTCATCTCTTTCTCTCTCTCTCTCTCTATCTATCTATCTATCATCTGTCTGTCTATCTATCTATCTACCTATCTATCTATCATCTATCTATCTATTTACCTGTCTTGGCAGTTGACAAGATTCACAGCTTGTCTGCTTTGTTGGTTTTTCTCTCAGTCTCTAATGGGATTGTGCTTGAGCTTCTGTTGGAGTCTAATCCTATTTTTTTAAATACTAGATTGACTCTGTGTTTCCACTGTACTGTAGTTATTTGTACTCTATGAACTCTCTTACTTATATTTACATAGTTAGAAATGGGATTTTTAATGGAGTCATTATGGTATTGTCATTTTCCTGGCCAAAAAAAAAGTTTACCTTTTAATTTTCAGCTTATTGTACTATAGAACATATAAGATATTAATTTAATAGGAAAACATCTGCTCTTAAGATATAAAATATCAAGCCGGGCGTGGTGGTGCACGCCTTTAATCCCAGCACTCGGGAGGTAGAGGCAGGCGGATTGCTGTGAGTTCGAGGCCAGCCTGGTCTACAAAGCGGGTCCAGGACAGCCAAGGCTACACAGAGAGACCCTGTCTTGAAAAACTAAAAAAAAAAAAAAAAAAAAAAGATATAAAATATCAGCTGGGATGGTGGTGCTGCACGCCTTTAATCCCAACACTCAGAAGGTAGAAACAGGTTGATCTCTGTAAGGTCGAGGCCAGTCTGGTCTACAAAGAGAGTTCCAGCCCGATCTATTACACAGAAAAACTGTGTCTCAAAAAACTGAAAAATAAAAATAAAAATTACACGTGCGCATGTGTGTGTGCACGCACACACACACACACATCATCATCATCATCATCATCATCATCATGAATATATGAATGTTGTTATTACTGAAGATTGACATCTTCTGTATAATTTGGATAAGAAGAGTTACCTCAAATATTTACACATACTTAGTTAGATTAAATGAAATTAAACTTTAAAAACCAGATTCTCTTTTGCTTTATCCAAATTATATAAATAATGAGAATGTGTGTGTGTGTGTGTGTGTGTGTGTGTGTATGAGACAGTGATAACACACATACTCACATATATATTTGATTCTTTTAAACATGAAAACTAATTTTGGATGCAGATCTGGAGATCCAAGATGGCAGCACCAATCACACACCACTTCTGATTAGCAGGACAACTGAGACTACACAGTGAACTAAAGACCAAAGTGAGAGACACAAAACCACCAGTGCTGCTGATTCCCAGGTGAGAGGGAATTGTGTGGAGTACAGGTGGGTCTGACCCCTGGCCACCCAGGTGTAGCCAGACCACCCCCGGGTAACCCACAGAAAAGTCCCAGGGGATAACCTCCATTAGCCACTGTCTTGAGAAAGACTATGAGACACAAGTGTAGCTTTGGGCTCTCTCTGCACATCTGCTGCGTACTTGAGCATACAGGCAGAGCTGAGTCCAGCCCTGGCCACAATCCACATTAGCTTCCATCCTGTGAGCAGCTGCTTATGAGCCTAGCCCACTTGGGTCACAGAGCAGATAGGCAGAGCCCTGCCATCTTGAAAAGGCCTGTGGAGCACATGAGCAGCTTTGGGCTCCAATCTCTCTCAGCCCCCAGCAGCTTACCAGCCTGGTCCACGTGTGACACAGAGCAGACAGGCAGAGCTGAGTTCAGGTGCCCTCCACACTCCACAGTAGCTGCCATCCTGTGAGCAGCTTTGGATTCTAATTTCTTTCTGCCCACCTACAGCTTGTTGGCCTGGCTTGTCTAGGTCAGAGAGCAGACAGGCAGAGCAAAGACCTGAGAGGGCCACACTACACATTAGTTGCTATTCCTTGAGCAGCTTGAGGCTTGAATCTCTCTCCGCTTGCCAGCTGTTAACTAGCATAGCACATCTGGGACAAGGAACAGATAAGCAGAGCCCTGCCATCATGAGAAGGTCTATGGAGCACCCCAGCAGCTTTGAGCTCAGATCCCCCTCATCCCCCCTAGCTGCCTACCATCTGGGACACAGAGCAGATAGACAGAGCTGAGTCTGGCGTGGGCCACAACTCACATTTGATGCCATCTCAAGAAGGTCTGGGGGGCACACATGCACTTCAGGCTTGGAACTCTTGCAACCCCCCCCCCCAACTGTTTACTGGCTTAGCCCATCTGGAACACGGAGCAGATAGACAGAGCCCTGCCATCTTGAAATATAGTACTTGAAGTCCTAGCTAAAGCAATAAGGCAACTAATGGAGATCAAGGGGATACAAATTGGAAAGGAAGAAGTCAAATTATCACTATTCATGGATGATATGATGGTATATGTGTCACCCCAAAAATTCTATCAAGGAATTCCTACAGCTGATAAACACCTCCAGCAAAGTGGCTAGATACAACATGAACTCAAAAAAAAAATCAGTAGCCCTCCTGAATACAAATGGCAAACAGGCAGAGAAAGAAGTTAGAGAAACTACACTCTTCACAATAGCCACTAATAATAAAAAGTATCTTTGTGTAACTCTAACCAAGAAAGTGAAAGACTTGTATGAAAAAAAAAAAACTTCAAATCTCTCAAAAAAGAATTTGAAGAAGATTTCAGAAGACAGACAGATCTCCCATGCTCTTGGATCCGGAGAAATAACATAGTAAAAGTAGCCATCTTACCAAAAGCAATCTACAGATTCAGTGTAATCCCTATCAAAATACCCACACAATTCTTTACTGACCTTGAAAGCTCAATTCTTTTTTTTCAAGACATGGTTTCTCTTGGCTGTCCTGGACTCACTTTGTAGACCAGGCTAACCTTGAACACATAGCACCTGCCTGACTCTGCCTCCCAAGGGCTAGGATTAAAGGCGTGCGGCACCAAGCCCAGCTCGAAAGATCAATTCTTAACTTCATATGGAAAAAAAAAACCAGAATAGCTAAAGCAATCCTGTACAATAAGAGATCTTTTGGAGGAATCTCCATCTTGGATCTCAAGCTGTACTATAGAGCAACAGTAATAAATGCAGCATGGTACTGGCATAGAAATAGGCCGGTTAGTCAAAGGAATCTAACTGAAGTCCAAATGGATTAAAGACCTCAACATAAAACCAGACACACTAAATTTGTTAGAAGAAAAAGTGGAGAAGAGCCTTGAACTCATTGGCATAGGAGACAACTTCCTGAACAAACCACCAACAGCTCAGCCTCTAAAGATCCACAATTAATACATGGAATCTTATGAAACTGAAAAGTTTCTGTATGGTAAAGGACACTGTCAACAGAACAAAACAGCAGCCTACAGACTGGGAAAAGATAATCACCAATCCTACATATGACAAAGGGCTAATATCCAAAATATATAAAGAACTCAAGAAATTAAACACCACCAAACCAAATAACCCAATTAAAAAATGGGGTACAAAACTAGAGAAACACTTAAAGAAATGCTTAACATCCCTAGTTATCAGAGAAATGCAATTCAAAATGACTCTGAGATTCCATCTTACACCTATCAGAACTGCTAAGATAAAAAACTCAAATGACAGCACATGCTGGCGAGGATGTGGAGAAAAGGTAACACTCCTCCATTGCTAGTGGGAGTCCAAACTTGTACAACCACTTTGGAAGCCAATCTGGTACTTTCTCAGGAAATTGGGAATAATTCTACCTCAAGGCCAATCCATTCCGCTCCTGGGAACATCCTGAGAGATGTTCCATCATTCAACAAGGACTTTTGCTCAACTACACTCATAGCAGCTTCATTTGCAATAGCCAGAATTTGGAAATAACCTAGATGTCCCTCAACTGAATAATGAATAAAGAAACTATGGTACATTTACACAACGGAACACTACTTAGCCTTTAAAAATGAGGAAATCTTTAATTCCAGCGCTCGGGAGGCAGAGGCAGGCAGATCATTGTGAGTTTGCGGGCAGCCTGGTCTACAAAGCAAGTCTAGGACAGCCAAGGCTACACAGGGAAACCTTGTCTCAAAAAAAAACCCAAAAATAAATTAAAAAATATGGAAATATTGAAATTTGCAGGCAAATGGATGGAACTAGAAAATATTGTCCTGAGTATGGTAACCCAGACCCAGAAAGACACTCATGGTATATACTCACTCATAAGTGGATATTAGCCACATAATACAGGTTATCCACACTACAACATAGAGACTGATGCACTAACCAAGGACCATATTTGATGTGGACCTAGACCTTCTGCTCAGATGTAGTAGATAAGCAACACTGTCTCCTTGTGGGTCCTACCTATGGGGAGTAGAGATTACTTCTGACATAGATTCTGGCCCCCCAACTTTGCTCACTTCCCCTTGGTAGGGTGGCCTTGCCACGCCACAAAGGAAGAGGATACAGGTAGTGAGTCTTGATAGAGAGAGGTCAGATGTTAGGGGAGGTGGGCTCTCCTTTCTGAAGACTAGGGCAGAGAAGGAAGGGGGATTGGGAGGGGATGAGAGAGGGAGATACAATCAGGATGTGAAGAATTCAAACTGCAGAACAAGCAGGTAACTTATATTGCTAATTCCGCTACATGGGAATAACTCAGACTGGCTGAGACATGAATGTCTATGCATAGACAATGCTTCTGGTTGGCTACAGAATCTCTGTGAGTTATTATTAGATGCCATTCTTTGTGTTGTATGAATGATGTCTTTTTCTGTGCATACAAAGAGCAGAGACCAAGCCTTAATTGTTCTGTGCATCACACACACCTTATACATTTATAATTTTAGAACTGTATAATGCTGGTAAGAAATTATGTTTTGCGAACAAAAGAACTAGACACTGATGCTGCATCAGACAGGGCAGGATTCACTCCCCTCAGCATGCTGGGCACTGACATCCTGCATCCTTCATGTTCCAGCTCCAAGTGCTTCAGTTGCTGTGCCTCATCAGAACAGCCAGGACAGCCTCAAAGAAAGCTTCTGATCCCAACTGGTCCAGCATTTTAGACTGTTCTACACAGGACTCTAATGAAGCCTGGAATTTCTCAACATTTAAGAACTGGAAGACAAATGCTATTCCTAGCTTGTTTAACCATTTGGGCCCCTACAAAGGTATTATTTGTCCCAAATCAGTCAGAAGAAACCTATTTCCCTTAAGGAGGGATTGGATAGGTTTTGGGTTGCTTTCTTGAGTGATAGATGTTTATTTTCGTTGGTAGTTATTATTGGTCTTATTCAGAGAGAAAAGAAAGCTAGACCCAGGGATGTCTCTCCTTTCCTTTATCTTCATTCTTAGGTTTGGAGATAGGGGTTGAAAAGAAAGAAGGGGAATATAGAAATATAAAGTTGATGATAGGACCAAAGGTAGATTAATGAATCTACTCTGCAACTTAATGCCTTAATTGTTACAAAGTTATTTTAAATTCACTGGTATATAATTTTGTATATAAATGCAAAATAAGTTTAATTTTAGATACATTGGTATAGAACTCAAATGTAAAATTATTCCTTACACACATTATATATATATTTCTACTTTAATATGAGGTATTGTATCCATATAACTCAATTATAATACAAGGTTTACTTCCAATTCTTTGAAAGTGCTATTTTAGGCTGTTTAGGATAAGTAAGTTATACAAGTTAATTGTTAGTTCATCAAATCATAGTCATATTAAGTGCTAGTCTATTTTTATCACAAGAATAGACAGATAGATATGATTCTATAGAAAGGTAAGCTAAAATAGTTAGATAAGGTCTTCAGAGACTTACAGGATATGGCATTTAAGGATTTTTAAAAATTATTTCAAAGATAGATTTACAACGAGACAGGTTAAGTTCTGGCAACACTCAGCCTTCCTCAGGGAAGATAATGAGCATCACAGAACCTCCTTATGGAGATGGCTTCAAATGTAGCAAAGAAGCCACTGGACAAAATGTCCTTGTTTCTACCACCGACAGGACTCTGCCTAAAAATGAGCAACCTTGGATGCAGGCAGAGTCGATGGCCAAACTCTGCCAAGACAGGGTAAGCAAGGCCTCAATAGTTTCTGCCTCAAAAATATGTCTGCCAGATATATTGGGCCAGAAGGCTGAAGATGATGCTTCAATGTTATGGAGAATTTTGGGTGACTATTCAGACAGCAAACTGTCTCTGTCATCTTCTCATTTGGGAAGCTGCTAACCTGCACTTCCTGTATACAGAAGTAATCAATTTTATTCCTTCTCAAGTCTCTGATGGGGTTAAAGTCAAGATAATTTAGTTTTGCAATTAAGCTTAGTTGTTTAGGAGTTAAGATATTTTTAAGTCTAGATAGATGTTTAAGTTGATAATGATGAGATATGATAGATATTGATTTACATTCAGAATTTTAGACTCACCAAGATAGGAAAGATGTTTTCTTTAAGCCTGCCAAACAAAAATACCAAAACACTATGAATGTAACATTTTATACACACACACACACACACACACACACACACACACACACACACACAAACACACACACAGATATATATATAATTCATGATTGTTTTGTGTTTCTTCTTGCTGTAGGTAGTTTATTGTATATATGTGTAATAATATAATGCATATGTAAAAGTATTTAACAAAATTTTTTTAAAAAGAAAACTAATTTTGAACAAGATAAGGATTTAACGTAAGCAAACAGTCATAACAAAAACATGATTAAGTGGAATGAGCATTTTATCTTAATTTATAACTTCACTAAAGCCATATTAATACTATTTTATCATTTATAAAGTATTAAGTAGAATGCTAAATATTAAAATACTATAAACAGTTTTTTAAAAATTAAATGAAAAAGTATCCAATCCACAAAAAAGTTGAGAGGAATGTTTATGCATGCAGGTACTCGGTTGTCAATAGAGCTGGAGATAAGTATCATAGAGCATTTGATAAATCCATATGAATGTGTTTGCAGATGAGAAAATTATCCACCTCAAGTTTCAAAGCCCTGGGTAAGTTAGAAGTACTTGAATACTTCTAGTTTTCAATTAGATGTTTTTCAATTAGAATGGAGTCTTTGATGTGACATCTTTTCTCTTTTAGCTGGTGAGATCATATGGTTTTCTTTATTTCTTAAGGAAGACTCTGAAACGAATTTATAATTTTAATTAACATACTTAAAAGTTCCTTACAAAATTATGTGCTGTTGCCATTATGGGAGCTCATGAAAAGATTCAAAATAGAACTTTCTGTGTTGTTCCAGGACGGGTCCATACAGCGTTGCTCTTCATACCCATGTAACTTAAAGAGAAGCTTACACAATGTGCGGAGCCCTTGATGTCCTGCAGATGCAGGAGGAGGATGTCCTCAAATTCCTTGTTGCAGGAAAACTCACTTGGGGGACCAACCTAGACTTCTGGATGGAGCAATATATCTACAAAAGGGAAACTGGTGTTACCTACATCATAATCGGAAGAGGGCCTGGGAGATGTTGCTTGCAGCTTGGCTATTGTTGCCATTGACAACGCTGCTGGCGTCAGCTTCGTCTCCTCTGGGAATCATTGACCAGCGAGCCATGCTGAAGTTTGCTGCTGCAACTGGAACCACTTCAACTGCTGCGACCTTCACTAGCCAGATCCAAGCAGCCTTCAGGGAGCCACGGTTTCTAGAGGTGGCTGATCCCAGGGCTGACCATCACAAAGGCATCTTGTGTCAACCTGCCCACCGCTATTGTGTAACAGACTCTTTTCTGTGCTGCTAGGATGTTACCATACCATGCAACAATACGGGAGCTCACTCAATGGCTCTGATGTGGTGGATGCTGGCCCAGAAAGTTCTCCACATGTATGGCACTATTTCCCACGAGCACCCATGAAAGGTTATGCCTAATCTTGACTTCTACAGAAATTTGGAGGAGATTGAGAAGGACAAGCAGGCTGCTGCTGAGAAGGCCGTGACCAAGGAGGAATTCCAGGATGCATGTACTGCACCGGCTCCTGAGTTCACTGCTGCTCAGCTAAAAATGGCTGAATGGTCTGAGGGTGTGCAGGTGTCCTCTATGACCATCACATGTTCCCTACTGAAGACTGGAGTGTCCAGTCAGCCACTGAGGACTGGTCAGCAGCTTCCACAGCATAAGCCACTGAAAGGGTCAGCGCCAACACCAAGTGCTGAGCTCCTTAAAGACATCTGAGCAAAGGGAGGTGGGGTGGGGGGTGGGGGTAGGGTGGAAGAAAAATAAAGTTCCTAAAAGCTGGGGATGGGAAGGTTAAAAATAGAAATTACATATGATCCAGCTATACAGCTTTAGGGCCTGCACCTAAAGGACTTTGTGTCCTACTGTGGATGTACCTGCACATCCGTATTTACTGTTTCTGATGGCAAGGTGCCCTACATGTCTGTCAACAGATGGGTGGGTAGATAATTCAAATATGGTGCATTCCATGTATACAATGAAATTTCATTCATTTCCTAAGATTTCAGAAAGAAATCTGGATGCACCTTTGAAGTATATTTCATGAGGCAACCCACACTCAGAAATAAAACTGCATGTTCTTGCTCATATGCAGATTCTAGCCTATAAAAGCCCTTTACAATGCTATATGTTATTGTATACATGTAATATGGTATACATAGAAGTGAGAGTAAAGGCCCCAAAACTGGAAAGGAGACTAAGAGAGTGAAAACAAGTAACGAGGAGGGACATACTATGAGACACAAACGAGGAAAAAAGACTAGGATAAGGAGGTCACAGGAGGGGGACCAAGAGTGTGCAGGGTGGAGGATCAGAGAGGAGAATTTATTAAAACGTTGCTTGAAATGTCACAATATTTAAACTATCATGTTAGTTAAATTTATTATCTACTTATTTTTATGTGTATCCTGATGAAATTTGTCTATATGAGGAAAAGTTCTAATGTTGTTGGCTGATTTATTGTCCCAGTTTGTCAGTTACTGGCTGCACCTGGCATGTATCTATCTAATTGCTGTTGCCACACATGGATTTGGCCTATGTCTTTGGTCACTATGTAGCAGATGTCATAAAAATGCATTGAGTGGGTACATTGCCACCTTGCACACGTGTTCGTTATGCCATACGTGGCTTTCTATTTCTTGAAGAATAATAACTAATCGGAACTTGAATCCACCACTTGGCCTGATACTGGGCTAGCCACATCCGGAACTCACAGAAGGGCACACATTCGGTTGTTGCCTAACACGGACAGTGTTAGCAGTTTGTTCGTCAGTACCAGTGTGGCAATAGTTTGTTGAATGTAACTAACACTTGAAAAGGACTGGGTAAGGGACCTCCCAGGACACAAAACGTTATCAATGTGGCTTGAAGTCAACATCAAAACACAATTCAGATTGTGGATTTTCTATATTTTCAAAGATAACCTGTGAATGTCATTTTTTTTTTACTTTGATGAGCCTTATATTCATTAGTAACTTTACATTTCTGGTTTGGATAATGATCACGGGAGGCAGAAGATTAAGAGAAGGGTGTGGTGAAGGCATGCAATTCTACTCAGGCAAAAAAGGAGGGCTCACGCTGTGGAGACATTTCACAGACAGCTTCAAAGCCACTCAGAAAATTCCTTCTAGGGACATGAGGGAGAAAGTGAAGGGTTTATAGAAGAGAATGCATTATTTAAGATATACTTCAAAAGATTAATCTGATTTTAGTCATCATTATTTTTGTAACCACTTGTTTGAGTCCTCATTGCAAGATCCAAGAAAATCATTTTAGTAGAGGGAAAAAGTGGGTAAAATTAAATTAAAAAACAAAGTTCTCTCAGTGAAGTCAACCATTGTAGTGCGGTGGCTATCACTCATTTTTAGACATTTGAGTCTAAAATAAATATGTCCGTCGCATAACTTGCGCTGAGAATAGGAAAGGAACTGTTTTAGGATTCCAGAGCTTCAGACTTTATTTAGTTTTGCAAGTCATTGTCCACAGCACAAACAAGTATACTAAAAATATAGAGAGATGGCGTTCCTAAAAAAAAAATGACTTCCGCTTTCATCCTTTTTGAAGTCAGAGTTGAACTAATCTGGGACACACTGAAGAGGCAGGTTCAATTAGCCCGGAATTCCCTCACTATCCCACAGCTTTCTGGCCAGCTCACTATGTTCACAAATCTGGCAAAAATCATACCCTGCACTGGACAGAAAACCCCTAGAGACCGCAGAACACCCTTTACCCTGGGGATTGGACCAGCTCCTCTAGTTTCCTAGGTATAAAGAAGGAGGTGATGGTGATTAGTCCTCAGCCTCAGGTAGTGAACTCTCCTGGCTGGGTAGCGCAGGCCCCCAGGGGAAAGTGGTGTGTAAATACCTGAGCCACGTTCCTGCCTCTTGAGCAGAATGGAAGAGTTCGGCAGTTTACATTCTGTGCCTGGTTCTCTAGCGCACGTTAGCATCAGATGGCCTGGCACCTGCACAAGGTGTTCTGTGACACATCCACATGGTGCCCTTATGACTATGCCCAGGTTACCAACTTCTGTTGTATATACTTCCTAACAACAGAAAAGATGGAGGTGGACCAGCAGATAGTGGCAAGGTTGCAGGGCAGTGAGTCTTTCTATTTATGTTGGCTGACTAGCTTTGTTTTATCTTAAGCAAGCTTTTTTTGGAGCCTATCCCATGATCAGGTAGGCACAACCTAATGGTCATATTCAATTCCAAGCTCTAAAACCCTCTTTGTTTTGAGCCACGTCTTTCCTAATGTCTTTAAAGGAATTAAAAAATCAGATTTTTTTTTTCTCCCAGATTTCACCTGAGGTACTGTCTCAAACCTGGGACAGATGTCTAACTAAGGTGCCTACTTAACATATTAAAGTGGACCAGGGCACTAGTTTCTCCCAGCATCCTTCAGTCTCTACCTGTTACAGGGTACGGCTGGCATACCCCATCTTCTCCTATAAACTTCTCCAGCCTAACGGCTGGACTGCCCTTCCCCCAGATGTCCTTCCCTATAGAACCCAGCCATTTTGGATATCCAGCCCTTCCACATTCTGGTCAGCCCTTTACCCTCCTTGTCTCCTGTGTCTCCCCTCCTCCCTTCCCCATCTCCTCATATGGCCCAGCTCAAGGTCGTGTTCACACTGGACTTGCCCAGATGTCCCTGTCTCTCTGGCTATGCTCTCCTCCACCATACCTAGGAGGAGCCATGTCTTCTCTTTTTGGTTTCTATTTTTTCATTCAGGGACCAGAAGAGTTTGAACAGAAGAAGTTTCATATAGTATTTTGAGTGTATAATAATAATAATAATAATAATAATAATAATAATAATAATAATAATAATAATAATAATAAAATCTTGCTAGTCATGCCTCTGGATCCAGCCTGCTGCAATATAGAAAGTTTGACGCTGAAGGCTCAAGTGGCAAATGCACTGAGGTTGGAGACACATTAATAATTCAGGAGCAAGTGCATTAGAAACATTCCAAGCAGCAGCCCTACCAGCTACAATTAAGAAGCTGTACAAGGGGCAGGAGCTTCATAATTCATGGGACAACTTCACTTTCTATTGTGGGAGAATTTTATCAATAGATATTTGTCCTTGTGAGTAAATTGCTACGAAGATCAATTACAGATTTAATGTATGGATGGTTTTAATTACTTTGTAAAAATGTGTAGCTGATTAAAAACTGATTTTGTCATCTTTTTACAGGATTGTTGTACAATAGCTCCAGTCCTGTGGAATGTGGTTTGACACAAATCAAAGGTTTTTAGGGATTTCTTCCTTCAGATATCTTTAGGGCAAGCCCTTCAGCTAGTTAACACCAATTTTAACCTTGATAAAAGGAAAATATGTATTTTTTATTCATTGTTTTATGTTCTATTAACAAAGAATAAAGAGAACTTTCCAGATAATGCTGTGGACAAAAAGAATTGGCTTCACTTATATCAGTTTTTATTATGAACAGAAGTTCTTAGAAAGAAGATGTACACACCTTCTATTGAATTTCCCACTAGAGTAATTAGCTAATCAGAACATTCCATGTAATATTCAGGATGTTACAGGTCCAGATCCAAGTCAGCTTGCACTATCTTTAGCCCTCTTAACAGCCGTCTATTGCCCTTCCCTATGTGTGAGCTTAGATCTTTGTGATCATCCTTGTTTCAAAAAAATTATTTAATTTTATTAACTGTGTGTGTGTGTGTGTGTGTGTGTGTGTGAATCCTGTGTGTGTGCAGATGCTCTCAAAGTCCAGAAGAGGGTGCAGGATCCCTTGGACCTGAATTTGCAGGTGCGTGTGAGTCACATGGCATGGATACTAGGAATTGAACTCAGATTCTCCTGAACAGCAGTAAAAGATTTTAATGAATCATCTCTCTAGCTCAGGTAAATCTTTTTGAATGAATAAACAGACACCTAGATTCCACCGGCCAAAGGGTAAGGATATTCCCAGCTAGCACTTGAGGTTTCTATACTTTGCTGCTACCCAACTACTCAGTATTTCTCCCATTGTGTTTTAATAGTGTGTTTTATAGCTTGCCAGGGACCACCCCAGCTGGGTGTGGGGGTCCCTGGGATGAGGGTCCTGGAGTAGGTGGGTAAAGATTAGGCAATGACAAACAGAAAGCAAACACAGAGGGAGTTTGACTTCTGAGTGTATCTTGCAGCTCTCAAACAAGGATTTTTATACAGAATGAAACAAGTATTACAACTCTTAGAAGATGTGTTTAGTGAGGTGATGCATGGAGAGAACACAGCAGATGTGTGCAGTGAAGCAATCATACGTAGAACAAGGAACATCATTATCACTTGGCACAGGAAAGTACAAAAGTATCCAAGGTGAATGGCATAATTCCAAGAGCAGATTAAAGATTCTTATGGTCAGTAATATCTAACCTATATTACTGTGAATCTTCAAAGTATGATTTTAAACTATTTTAAGTCTTTTTAGGGTTCCCTTAACCATATACCAAAGCCTACTTTCAATTACACACATATATCCATATGAAATTTTATTGTTTCAATCATAACTCTATTTTCTCAATGATTTGTAAAGTAAAGCGCTGGTTCTCCCAGAGATAAGGTCATGGCTAGTGACTCCATCTCAAGGGAAAGTTTCTTAACCAAGTTTCTCTCTAAAAATCTCAGCCTAGGCTATCAGGAACATCTTGTAAACAGGAAAAGGAACAGAATTAATGAATTGCCATGAGAATTACAGCTCAATATTTTCTCTCTGGCCAAGAGTTCCACAGCTGGTTCCAGGAGACCTCCTTCCTTTGAAGTTAATGCCTCAGTCTGTGGAACTTGTCACACAGAATCTACTGGAGGTGGTGTGGCAATCCCTTTCCTTGTTCTTTGTTTCTATGAAAGTGTTATCAAATTGTTACCACTTTGGTAGATGTAGATTAGAGTAACTTAAATCTTTTTCCCTAGGTCATCACCACTAATATTTGTCTCCAAAATAAACTATCTCATCCTGTTTGATGTGAGGGATGTGGTTTTGTGTTGACGTTAGTTATTTTTAAATGTCGAAAGGTATTGAGATTTGGGTTACTTATTCATAATTATATTTTAATGAGTCTGTTAAAACTACTCAGCTGCACTATGTCCTACTTACTACTAAAAATTACTGATACTGATGTTTATATTTCATGGAGTCTAACCCATAGCTTTCCACATCTATTCAGATACACAGTTCACAACTAAGTAAGAAAGGAAAATGAAAAATGGAAAGCAATGAAAACTATTTGATCTCTGAGATTAAAAAAACTCTAAATATTTGGTCTTTTTTTAATGACCAAATATTATATAAGTAGTCTAATTCTTTCTCTCAATATATGAATTATACTAGTAAATTAAAAATTACCCTAGAAAGAAATTCTGGGAAAAACAATTTGGTCCTCAACATATCTATATGGGAACATCAATCTGAGGAGTTGGCTTTTTGATTTGAAGGGCAGGTTATAGATTTTGGAATTCCAAAAATCAATAAATATAACAGAAAGGAACTGAGAAGTTGATAGTTTTAAGATTCATATGAGCTTAGAGCAAGACCAGGCTTGCAATTGTCAGGGGTGGTTTGGGTCATGACTTTCCCTTGGGCTACCACAACGGTGAGCTGGAAATGTCTCTAACTGGTGATCTGTACATTTATGAAATAATCCCCCCCAAATAAACTACACCTAGATTCTTTTACCAATGATGTCAAAGGAGCCAAGATTCTGGCATTCTGCAAAAAGGCAGATGTCAGCATCCAGATAAAAACAGAATGATCCTCATAGGTCACCAGCTGTAAATATTTAACTAGGCATGTCATACAAGTCCAAATGACAATTGAAAAGTTAATTCGAGTTCTAGAGTGCTCACATGAAGGGAATATTAACAACAACAACAAGAACAATAAAACCTTGACTCACTCAAATTATGGTAACTCAAATGTGGTTCCACAACAAAATTCCATTTGAGGTAAGACCTCTGTTTTGTTTCCTTTGCTTCAACACTACCCTTACATCCTATACAAAGGCCAATTATAGTTGGAGATTGGAGTTCCAGTGTACGTTTTAGTCTCCTATATCTACCAAGATAAATGAGTCTCTTTGAATAGAGTGTTGTATGCTCAGCAAGTGTTTCTCAGCATGTGGGAAACTAGAAGAGAGGGAATTGATAAGCAGCAATATAAACCACTGTCCAAAAACTAAATTTGAAGCCAGATACTAGTAGGAGTAAAGAAGTCAGATCAAAGTTGAAAACTGAACCCTGAGTCTGGCCAATGAGAGAATGTGAGTGGAAAGCTCAGTGGAGCACACTGAATGGCTTTATAGAACATTACTGTGCTTGCATCTCACTTTTATGGATTCAAAGATACACAGTTCGTGGTTGTAAGCTCTATAATAGACAATACCTAACAGATATAACCCTTTAACACCCCAGCCTTTCTGGCATTTGCTTACAGCCTCATCTAAACAATCAAGTTTGAGATAGATAGAGAACAGAGAGTCAAGATTTTATTTTGTTCTCCTTCTTGCTCCAAGACTTAGCACTGATTATGGTCCTAATAGACAGTTCTGTGTTTTATACAGACCTGATGAAGATTCACAGAGTAGTTGAACAAGGAGTAGAATCCTGTGGGGAGAAGCACGTGAAAATATAGACTTTACTGTTTGTATGACCTTAAATAGCTTTAAATACAAATATTTAATTTCCATAAGGAACCACATCCTTCTACTTTTTGCTCTGTGGTTCTTTAATATTCTTATAGACATGGGTGCTCTAATTGTCTTCACCTTATACACATGTACTATCAACACCGAATATATTGCACTTCTAGACTATGTAATAATGAGCATCAAAACTATGGGTTGAGTCAGATGAAAATCTGTTGCTGCTGGTAGAACTTTGATTCCTTGTAGTCTATATTCAATAAAAAGCACTAAACAAATTCTTTGTTTTCTTCCTCCTATTTACCCTTTTTGTTCTTTCTCTGCCTTCAATTCCTCCTCCTCCTCCTCTTCCCTTCCTTCTGCTTCTGCTTTTTCTTTTTGTTTCTTTTTAGACCTCAGATGTAATTAAGCAAATAAATCATTTTAATAATACATTATTATATGTAGTCCATATAAATCTCCTTTGACTCAGTTATTTGTTTTCATCCCACTCATCTTATATCTATACTCCTATTTATCTCCACATAATACAAATATGGCCTAATTTGCTTTAATTGTTGTGATAACACACTAGGACTGAAAGCAACTTGGGGAGGAAGGAGCACTTTGGCTTACACAGCCTGATCACAGTCTATCATTGAGGGAACTCAAGGCCAGAACCCAAGCAGAAACTAGAGACGGGAACAGAAGCAGCGACCATGGAGGAATGGATGTCTTTAGTGCTTTGCTCCCCATTGCTTGCCCTGATTGCTTTTCTATATAATCCAAGACCATCTACCCTGTGGTGGTGTCACCCACAGTAGGGATAGGGTCTCTCACATTAGATACTGACCAAGAAAACACTCCACAGGCTTGCGCACAAGCCAGTCCGTCTGCTAAGGGCATCTTGTCAACTGAAGTTTCTTCTTTCCAGATAACTCCTGATGGAGTAAAAGTTATTTTAATAACTAGCAACACACACACACACACACACACACACACACACACACACACACACACACTGTCTATAAAATACTATGTATCTTTCCTTTCTTTTCAATTCCTGGTAATCATAACTTAATTAAAACCTTGTTCATATATCAGGTAGTTTTAAAAAATCGACGTATCAATCTCCTTCATTACAGCCTAAACTTCCAAACTTGTCTCCATACTCCCAATACTGGATATATGATTATAATTCTCCAAAGTATCTCCTTTGGTCTTGTAAAGCATAGTCCAGATTCTTTCATACAAGATGAAACATTCTAATATCCTGCCCTTTATGTGCTCTCAGTGGTAACTTTCCATAGCCTTGCTTAACGTCTTTATCTGTCTTTCCTAAAATAGCTATTTCTCATAGTCACACCTTGAGGTCTGCCTGATACATTGGCAATTGTTTCCAAGCCTCTGATTAAGGTACCTCCTAGAAACGTCCCTTGTCTACTGTACGGAACTGCCTATACTAGCTTTTTCTTGCCATGGTCTATCCTTATTTCTAAACACAATTTCAGCATTTTTTTTTCATTTACAATTTATAGGTCTGTGATTTGGAGGTAGAGCCCACAGCTAACAGTTCACTTTCTAATGCTGTTCATAAGGTATTTGGCAGATGTAAGTCTTCATTAGATCTTTGGTTTTTAAAAAATATTTATTTATTTATTATATATACAGTGTACGCCTGCACACCAGAAAAGGATACCAGATCTCACCATAGATGGCTGTGAGCCACCATGTGGTTGCTGGGAATTGAACTCAGGACCTTTGGAAGAGCATCCAGTGCTCTTAACCTCTGAGCCATCTCTCCAGCCCCTAGATCTTTGTTAACTGAGATAAAGTTACAACCTGGCAAATCATTATGCTGGTATTTATGCCTTGCTTTTGTCATGACCTTGGAACAGTGTGTGAGGAGGATGGATTAAGGATCTCCGCCTTACTTAAAGTCATGAGATTCTGGTACTTTCTTTTGTCAAAAATTCTGATAGACTCTTTCAAGATATGGAAATTGTGTTAGTTTTTCATAGCCAAAGTACCTGAGAGAGTAACAAATGGAAGATACAATTATTTTAGCTGTCTTCCAGAAATTTCCATCCATAAACCTTGGCTCTCTTGATTCTGGGTTCATGGTAAGACAGAACAGACCATCATGTCTTGAAGCATGCTGTGAACAGGAGGCTGACAGCAAATAAGATGCTCAGGCATGTCACATAGGTCTCACTTTCTCCAGCCAGACCTTACTTCCCAAAGTTTCCACAATCCCTCCAAATAGTGACACCATCCAGGGAGCAAGACACTTCATATACAGTTATAAGAAATCATCTCTCTCTCTCTCTCTCTCTAGAGAGAGAGAGAGAGAGAGAGATAGAGAGAGAGAGAGACAGACAGACAGACAGACAGACAGACAGACAGACAGACAGAGACAGAGACAGAGACAGAGACAGAGACAGAGACAGAGACATCTATGAATGTCAGACCATCATGGTTCCAGGCAGCCAAAGCTGCACAGCAAAGCCCTGTTTCCTTTTGTTTTAATCTCCATTTTAATAGCCTTGTATATAACAAAGAGTAGTTTGCTTTAGGATTTCTTAGTGTGTGCTCATTTTACTTGGTCTGCAAGAAAGAGCCTATATATTATTTATTTGGAGATTTTATTTTCTTCCTGTATCTCAGTGAAGATAAAGAAAGAGAAGACAATTGGTGTCTATTTATAATAGGTGACACTGCCCTTACTAGACAGCACAGTAAAAAGAAATTGAAAGCCTGATGCCAAAAATGGGTTACCTCTTTTTCAGTCATTGGCCAGTGAGGTTTCATAGATCTCCACACATTGTAGGCTGCTGCAAACTCTTTCGCTTGTCCTCCAGAACTTGAGAGTAAGATCTGCTTTCTGAAGACACCATATATGTGATTCTTTAACTAAGCCAATGGTTTAAAAAGCAAAAGAAAGAAAGAGAACGCAAAGTTAAGTGAGCAGGGAAGGGCTTGTTGGAACTGGGAAGAATTGGAGAGGTGTAAATAATATAAAAATGCATTGTATTAAATTTGCGCAGAATTAATAAAAAACATTTTTATAAAAGAAAGAAAAATTGTATTTCCATGGAGCGCTGATTAAGCAATAGGCTCTGGTTGAACTGCATTTGTAAATTTGCCTCCATTTAATAGTTAAGACGTTTACTTATATGCTATGCTCACTTAACTAGTCAGAGAGAAGTCAGGAGATGGAGTCAGACTGTCCCTTCTGTTGCTATGGAGCTGTTGCTTGGCACTAACAAAGCCTGTAAATCACATGACATTTCTGCCAAGTCTGTTTGCTGTTGCTTCTTAAACAAAAGAAGTACACCTGAGTCCCAGCTGAAAGCTGAACCTTGGAAGCCTTTTTCCAGTTTGTCTGTTTTCCTGACTCTGCCTTTTTCCTTGGCCTTTTCTCAACTTGGGTTCAACCTACTTCCTCTTACGCATAACCTTTGCTTAGAGAAACAGGGGACATTTTGGGACCGCTACCACTCCTCATTGGAAAGTCTTGAGAGATTGTGTGACAGAGAGAATTTGTTTAGGCTAATTTTATAGAGAATTTTCTGACTTCATAGACATTTGGAATTTCTCTTATAAAAAGAGCCAAAAGATGATTTATACTATTTAATTGCTCCTATTTTTAATTAAAGACAAAAATGAGTATATGCAATATACTTTATTGGTCTCTAAGGTAAATACATACTGTTATGTATCATAGAATATGTGCTATAGTTATTTATGTCATTGTAATTTTAAAAAGGAAAAACAGATGTAGTGTTTAAAATGTCTTTCCTTTTAGCATAGAACCTCAGGAGGCATAAACAGATATCTTAACTCAAGACTAGTCCCTTCCAATGTTGGCTAAAAATTCATATTCCTCCATCAAATTTGCAAAAGCAAAGTAACTAGCGATATTGAATGCTCCCTCTAAGAGCCGAGAATAACCTTCAGACAGTTGTGTTTTGGGAACAGCCTCATGAAAACATTTGCTGTACTTTTTACAGCCTTTCATAAAAGACCCTACTATACAGGGTCAGAAAGAGATTTTCTGTGAGATTGTGTCTCCTAGAAATGTCAGAAGTTACATCATGAAGTCTCATCAATATGGCTGTCTAAACATGAGCTAAAAGAAGGATACCAATTGACATGCTAACATGGACATGGACAGGGAAAAGACCAGGGGGGTCTCATTTCTATACAAAGAGCTACAGAAAGCTGAGAGTAGACAAAAGCACTCCAATTGGTTATGTGCTACTAAATGATCAGTCTTGTATACAAGAAACATTACACAGACTGGGCAGGTTATATTTGTGTATTAAGGAATACACACACACACACACACACACACACACACACACACACACACACACACACATATATGTATGTATATATAACTGAAGAAAAAGATCATGAATTTGAACAAGAACAATGGGGGTGGTACATGGAGGGTTTGGAGGGAAGAAATAGAAGAAGGAAATGATGTAATTATAATCCCCCCCCAAATATAGAAAGATATATTTAAAACCCTAATATAAAAATATAGTAGGGCTACTCCTCATGGCCACTCCTAGGTTTCTATGCTATTTTCTGAGGTTACTATTTATTATCTATCTTCCTTTACAACTCCTAAGATATTTTGAGTTAGAGAACATAAACTGAAAAGTCTCTGGCAGAGAGATTTATTTTGATGCTGTTGTGTAAATATTTACTTTGGATTGAATATTCTCTCCTAGGTAGGCAGGAGAGATGCTTGTAACTCAAGAAGCTAAGGAAACTTAAGGAACTCAGAAAGCTTGGGAAACTTACAAGACTCAGAAAACACAGAAAGTTACAAGGTCACAAAGGCCCACCCAAGATAATAAGCAGTAAACAATTTCTGGGGGAGAAGAAGATGCTTGGATGGAGGTGCTGTTGAGTTAGGCAAGGAGACCCATGAATGCAGCTTTGATGAGTCATCCTTGCTGAGAAGGATTTTCCATGATGCAGCTGCCATTAATTCATCCATGAACCTATAAGTAACCCAAGAATCTCATTGGTTCACCAAGATAGATTTGGACTGAATCATTTCTTTGGTCTGTTATGTGCCCAATCTGCTCCGAAAATACTTCAGTTCATATTCCTCTAGGAGTCATTAGACACTGAACAGTTTCTTCCATTTTCCCTCCCCTCCTCCAGGGAGAAGATAAAGGCAATGCATTTATCTGCAAGCTTTGTTGGCAGATTCTGTGTAAGAGGGAAGGACAACTCTAGGAATTGTGGAGACAGAGCTAGTTAAATGATGTTTGTGACACTGAATGAGAAGCCAGAGGGGTGAGAAGGAATGGAGAGGTTTTTTTCATTCCTACCTACCAACAAAAATTAATTAGTACACTGCCATTCTCATAGAGCTGCCTCCATGGAAACACAGATCTGGGGTTGAATGTGGCCCCTGGACTTGAAATCCTCCTTTATTAGCTCTTTGATCAGAAGAAATGATTTCACTTCTCTGTGTTTGTTTCCATGCTTTGTAAGGTAGTAATGAATATTAAGTAGCTTTATACCCATGACATGATTACAAAAGTGCTGATCTTTGAACAGGCGCTTAGCACATCATCAGCACTGAGAATTTACTCATCTTTGGGTTGGAAAAAAAATGTATAGCCTAGCACTGTGTGCTCTTCCTGAGGTCCTGAGTTCAATTCCAGGCCACTACATGGTGGCTTATAGCCATCTACACTGGAATCTGATGCCCTCTTCTGGCATGCAGGTGTACATGCAAATAGAGCACCTATATACAATAAATAAATAAATCTTAAAAAAAAAAAAAGCAAAAAAATGTATAGCCTAAGAAACTGAGATGCTCTGCAAAAGAAACAAACAAACACTATGACTCTTAGCATAAATTTAGCTATGCCATGTCTCCTGTCAACTTCCAGAAGAAAAACAACTTTTCATACTCATCTTCCTAGGCCCTATACTGACTCATAAATTCAGACTCATGTTCCTTTTGTTTCTTTACCAAGATACTTCTTAATTGGTGTGATAGCCATGCAGTATAAATTATTCAAAACTTAAGGTATTAAAATAATAAATATTTATTACCCAATATTATTGGTAGGTCAGAAATCTGGGAGTGTTTACCTGTGAGACTGCAGCTTACAAGCTCTCCACAAGCATCAGCTGAGATGGTGGCCAGGGTGTGTGAAGCATTGGTTGGAACTGTTTGAGCTGCATCCAGAGATGTTCACTCTCACTTCTGTTGGAAGGGTTGCATGAGAGACAGTTCCTGAGAAGATGCAACACACATATGTCTTACTCATTGCAGAAAGGGATCCCACGGCAGACTGAAGTAATGGTTTGCCAACATCCAACTCGGCCAAGCAATAGCTTATCTTGTGGTTACTAACAGTATTGTGGATAAGGGGTGATTACAGAAGAAAGGATAATTCAAAGGAGCAGTTGTATCACACACACACACACTATAATAATAATTCCACCACACACACATGAGGACTGCAGAAGTTATCACCCCAGAGCTCTCTGCACAGCTTCCTACAGCTCGACATGTCAGCGAAGGCTCTCCTCTCTGTCGGTCAGCTGGACAGTCTCTGTTCTACCACGACCCAGTTCTGAACAAGTTGTAAATCCGGGAAGAGGGCTGGGGAATTCTCCCAAGTTTCTGATTTCACAGACATGTGACCTTTAGTTTACCTCTTAAGTACCTCAAGCCCTTTCTTCCTCATGGAGAGATGGTTTCAGTTCAGAGGAAACAACTATACAAGAGCCTAGAAGCCATTTCCTCCCCATCTTCCCCTAGGCCTCCTTGAGCCTCCCCATGGCATGGCACCCAGCTCTCTCTAGAATGAACTGTTAGGGAGAATGAGCAAAAAGTCACAGTGCGTCATGTGAAGAGACAGTCACAAAATACCTGTAAGGAGAAAGTCACAGTGCATCATGGGATTGGCCACATAATCACTTGCTGTTTACATTTGTCACATTCCACTTATTAGAAGTAAATGTCGAAGTCTTGTGCACACTGAATTGAAGCAGGATGTGCTGGCATCTGTCTATAAGCCAATCACTTGAGGCATTAAGCCAGGAGTGCTAATCCAACTTGGGGGCCACAACCTGTACCAGCCTCAATGAACCAAGTCAAGGAGCCAAATTGAAAGAGGTTCTCTAAAAAAGCAATTTACTTCCCCATTGTGTTGCTAACGGAATCCTGTCCTTCTCTCTTCTCTACTCCTGGTTAAAAAAAAAATCAAACAACAACAACAACAACAACAACAACAACAAAAAAACCCATTCAAACCCTGCACTACAGGCTTTCCTGGCTTCCCTGGCCATGGTGCCACCAGGTCTTGAGATGCCTCTCTAGTTATCAATTTTGGAGATCAAAGCTTATGCCAAGTGAAATTTAAAAAAAAAAAAAAAGAATGAATCAATATATAAAGCCATTGTTCTTTACTGACATCGTTAACAGGTCTCCAATTTATTCTTGGGGAAAAAAAAAACTTGATGTTTGCTTGCAATCAATTGCTCCTATTTTCTGCCCTTCTTGCTTCTGGCTCAGCTGTAGATATGGCAGGACTATTTAATGAGGCCATAGGACATAATATAATTGATAACAGACAAGGCCAGTTCACTGTCATTCTAAAAGCAGTAGCTGAACTTACAATCTTGTTAAAGACTTGATCTTATGAACAAGCCCTGAGGAAAACCTAGCTGGTGAAAAGCAACGGTGTTTGTAGGCCTTGTAAACATCAGAGAAAGATGGAAAATATTCCACATTAAAGAAAATATTTTTCTAATCTGTAAAACAACATATTCCAAAATGAGCCCATTAGTCATTTCAACTCTTTTTATAGTAGTATTTCTCAATACTTCCTATAAATTGTTATAACTATCAAAAATTCAGCAAAGACGATGCTGTTTTGACCCATTTCTTTTTTCTCTTACACCTGAAAATAACTACATTTTCTGGGTTCTTTCATGCTTTCTGGGTCACGCGACTTGTTCTAGACACTAGAATGCAGGTAGAAGTAACATGGCTACTTCTCAGGCCTCTAATGCTTTGTTTTCCTCCAATGTTTTTTTTCTCTGGCATCCATATGACCAGTATATACTAGTATCTGTAAGCACATGGCAGAGGATACAGGCGCCTTGATGTGTTTAAAAATAAACTGCAGGAACTAGGCCCGACTGGGCTGCCTGCCTGTCTTGCTGTTTCATGTCCTGTTTCTTCCATGTCTGTGTTTATCTTGGTTAGCTGGTCATGTTTACTGCTCTGAGCACACGCCCTTCCCTTCCTCGAGACTTTTTCCTCCTGTGTGCAATCACCTCTTGAAGGATTTCACCTGGGAGGAGGATTCCTGTTTGGCTGCCTATAAGAAGGCTCTTTGGAACTCTGAGGGGGAGAATAATAAACCGCTGCTGCGGCTGCTGCTGCAGCTGCTGCTCTCTTAACACGAAGGACTCGCTGTGTTAGTGTGTGTGTGTGTGTGTGTGTGTGTGTGTGTGTGTGTGTGTGTGCATGTGTGTGTGTTCATGAGTTAAATCCTCGGTCCCTCGCCCTTGACTCAGTATCTCGGTGGCACAGGTGCCACAATAAACCCTAGTAATTTGCCACAGGTACGTTTGAAGACACAAATACAATGACTAGAATTACTTTTCTCAATCAATATAGGGCATTTCCAGGAGGATCGTTTGCAACGAAAATAGTGACTGCTTATTATCTCTGCAATCAAAATGCCCGACACACAACAGCTGTAAAGTAAGAAGGACATATCCTGACTTGTGGTTTCATGCATGTTCACTTAGCCCCACGTGCCTGGTCAGAGAAGCTATTCACTTCATGATCAGCTGGAAAGCAAGCAAGAGAGTGAGGGCTTCTGCCTTCCTCCTTGTATTCTGTCTGAGCCTCCTGCCCATGGATGCCATCTTTCATATTCAGAGTGAGTCTGCTATACTCTGTTAACCCTCTCTAGAACCGTGCCTGCACGCGCGCGCACACACACACACACACACACACACACACACACACACACACACAGAGGGGGCGGGGTATGCCCATCTCCTAATGATTTTAAGCCAGTCAAGTTCACAATAGAGAAACCTATTATTCTTTTAATGTAGTTTTAACAGCTTTTAAGAAAAGAGGGCAGGAGGTTGGGTGGGTGGGGCAGGGCAGTTGTCCCTGAGAGAGTTGGGAGAGGAGGTGCATACGATCAAACACATTGTATGAAATTCCAAAGAATGAACAAAAAGGAGAAAGTTAACTATCCCAGATACTGTTTAAAACCAAAGTTTATATTAGGATAACTCAATCTGAAAATATTAAATGTCTATGGCCTAAGGTTGTACTTTGGGAGAATTATACAGACCCTGTCTAAACTTTGTACTTTGGCCCACTTTGAAGTCTCAGCTTATATCACATTTTTATAAAGAACTTTTCTTTTGTCACGGGTTTTCTATTCTTTTTCTTATTAAATGTAATTCATTTCCCTTCATACCGCTCATTACAAATTCTAACAATGGATATTTTTATATGTGAATTTTCAGTTTTGTGCTAGGCAACAGCCTGTGCGAAAATGTTCCTACACTAGTCATAGAACATGACTCATAATGGGAATTAACAGTTTTACAAAAGTTTGCAAATAAATAAAGAAGTGGATGAGTGAATGCATGCATGTTTTGGTGGCTAGCATTCCAGATTAATTGATGATTAATAGTAAGGCTTAGAAGGACATGTGACATGATATTTTCTCCAAAATAAAAGACAGTATGGAACACCTCCCAGTGCATAAAAATGTGAAAACATGATAATACAATAAAACATTAAAGCTATAAATAAATAGCTAAGAATCTATTCAGATATAAAAAGGTTGTAATAGACCAATAAATGAGAACGAAAGGCAATATTAGACCGAGCGATTCCAACTGCCTTTAGTAAACGCCTACCTAACCCTCAAGGAGGTGAGCCTGCCGCTGCCTTGGGTAGCTACTTGGCCTTCAAGGAAGTGGGACCTAACACCTTCCCTTGGCCTGTGCGTTGTTGGGGACCTTTTCCTGAATAGGCAGCGTAAGTAAGAATCTCAGGCTGTTCCGACTGAGCTAGCCATGTGGTCATGAGAATGTCAGTAAGAAAACAAGGTTACTGTGGATAAGCCAGGCAGAACTGTTTCAGAGAATTCGGAGAGGCAGTCGGCTAAGGTAGAGGACAACTCATTTACCACACACCCCTTGACATGGAAGGTCCCAAAACACATGGCTCCAATCAGAGCATGAGACACAGATTCAGGAGCATCAGAAATAAGGTTAGTCTGAGGAACTGTCACAGCCAACAGGAGCATGCATTAGGTTTCCCTATAAAACCTGTGTGTGTGTGTGTGTGTGTGTGTGTGTGTGTGTGTGTGTGTGTGCCCGTGCACATATATGTGTGCCTGTGTATGTTTGTGTGCTTTTGTGTGTATCATGTGCATGTATTGGTACATGTGCATGTTTGTATGTGCATATGAATGTATGTGTATGCATGTGTTGTATGTCTGTGCATGTGTATATGTGTGCATATGTTTATGTATATGAGTATTTGTGAGTGTGTGTATGTATGTGTGTATATGTGTATGTATGTATATATATCTGTGTTCACGTGGATTATGTGTGTGCATGTATATGCATGTACAAATTTACATGTAAACATCTATCTGTATGTGTATCTGTCAGTTTGTGTGCAAATGTCTCTGTGTGTATATATATATATATATATATATATATATGCATGTATGTGTGTTTGTGTGTATATTTATGTGTTCTTGTATATTTATATGTGTGAGTACATGTGTTTGTGTATGCTTGTGTATATAAACATGTGTGTGTGTCTATGTGTCTGGAGGATCTGTGTGTATGCTTGTGCATGTGTGTGTTTGTGCATGTATGCATGTGTGTATGTGTGTAATCGTGGGGATCAAACCCAGGACTTCATGTATGATAACCAAGTATTCTATCAATTGAGCTACTACCCTATCCAAAGGGTTTTCCTGGTTTTATTATGATTTGTTTTTATAGCTATAAATGCAGTCCATGGCCTTGCAGTGCTGTCGGGTTCTCCATCATTGCACTGCATTTCTAGTTCTCACTTCCTCATTCCTGGGACATATTTTCTATGACTAGAACTTCATCTACTGCCCACCTCAAAAGAAACCTCCAGGGCCTGTATCTCTAACCAGAGACAACCTCTGAAGTACTTCATGTGCATTTGCCAAGGCTTCCTAGGAGTCTTCAAGGAGTGTGAGAAAAAAAGAAGCAGGGCTCATCTAAGTTAGAAAATAAACTACACAGCAATAAATAATAAAAAACAGGAAGTACTACTTAAAATATAATATTTTGAGATTAAAAATTAACAAATACACAAAACTCCATTACCAAAATATAAAACTATTTATAGTCAATTTATTTATATTTGTAATGGAATTGATACAGAACAAATGCTAACAACCCAGAGTCCACTTTATAGCCACAACTTGTGTATCACTTCCCACATGATAGGGAAATCCTCTTTTAGGGCTTCTAACATGAAAGGTGGTGATGCTGCTGCTGCTGTAATGATGATGATGCAGTGATGATAATGGTGTGATGTTGATGCTGCCATGATGATGATGGCGTGGTGATGATCCTGTGCTACTGCTGCTGCTGCTGCTGTAATGATGATGGTGTGATGATGATGGTGGTGTGATGCTGCTGTTGCTGTGGTGACGGTGCTGTGATGATGCTTCTACTGTAATACTGATGCTGTGATGATGATGCTATAATGATGATAGCATGATGATGATGGAGTGATGATGCTGTGATTTAATGATGATGATGATGATGGTGGTAGTGGTGGTGGTGATGGTGGTGATACGGTCATGATGATGCCATGATGACACTACCTGGAGGCATCATCGGATCCTACTGGCTTAGTTCCACAAATCTATCCTTTAATTCACTTCAGAAGACAGCCAGGCACCGTAGGTTCTTACATATAATTCTACTGAGCTAAGTTCCTGGGGGTGGGGAGGAACTGCAGCTACATCAAACATTCTACAAGGCTAATTGACTGACTGAAAGGTCAATAGTTCTGGAGAGTTGGGATATTAAAGGTTGGAAAGCTGATTTTTCTTAGGCTATCTTTAGCTCCCTTAATAGCCATTGATTTTCTGCCTCTGTATTTGACCCAGAGCCCTCATAACCATTAGGTAAATCCTTTTGGAATGTAAAGACTCCTGCTTTCTACCAAGGCAAAGGCTAAGGAAGTCAAGATAGTATCTGAAACCCACAGCTGAGACTTCGCTCCTTTGATATAACTGGGCTACCTGACAGTTCCACCAATGTATTTGAAAAGTGTCCTGATTATGACTTTCTTTGTTCTATAACCATAAAAACTCTATGTCACCATATTGGGACCCAGTATTTGAGGCAACTGAATCTATGTTCCCAGGCCTGGATCACTCATAGTTGGCTTTAGAATTAACTGCTCTTACTTTCTTGGAGGAGAGAACACTGGTTTTGCCTTGGCACTCCAATTACCTATAGATCAGGGTCCCCATTTATAAGAACAATGCAAGTCGGTTAGGTAGAACTAACCTGGTATTCAAAAGCAGCAATCCTGAGAATGTCCTTACAGGAGGCCAGGAAAGCCAGAGAGAGTCATGGTACTTTGCTTCTTGTTATATGAAGACCCAACTGAAAGACAAGGAATGGACCTACACACCTTTTGGCTGGGCCAAATGGGCTGGCCATGCCATTCCCTCAACATGCCCCAGTCTCTGCCACACAGAAAGACCCCAGACTAGCACTTTGATGGTACCCTTCTCCAGGGACCCTCTTTCTTTCTCCATAGCTCTCTATAAAAAATATACTTCTTTTTAAAAATTTCCTTCTCCTCAGTGAATTTCTTCTCTGAATTTGGGAAACAAAAACTGGAAAGCCATTGGCTTGAGGAGGCTTTGGTGGCTGTTGAGTTTTCTGGGAACCTAGCACTCAAACCAACCTCACCAAGAGCTGAGAAATGGTCTAGTAAACTCAAAGATAGCCCAAATTTTTCTGTATCACTGCTATCTCATTCTCAGATTTATTAATTTGCTAGAGTGGCTTACACAACTAACAAATATACATTTTTCTATCTTAAAGTATATTAGAAAGAATACAACTAGAGCTGGGCTTGGGGACAAAGACCTGTAATTCTAACACATTGGAGGGAGAATCAAGAGGATTACAAAGAAAGGAATGCCCTTGTTACAGAGAGAGTGCAAGGCTAGCCTGGACAAATCAGTGGGACCCCGTCATAAAACAAACAGTAAAAACAGGCCTGTGGATATTGCTCACTGGTAGGGTATCTGTCTAGGATAAATGAGGGTCTGAGTTTGATCCCCCGAGCTGCCACCCACCACCCCAAATACAGGTGAATTGCTGGTTACCTCTGTACATCCAGCTATCCTGGAAGCCTTTCCTGCCCTACCCCTTTCATTTAAGGTTTTTTAACATAGGTAGAAATGATTGAGGGAGGAGGATAGCTCATTAAAGGAGCAATACAAAGGAGCATAAGGGTGTTCCAAACTTGGCTTGTGGCATGGCTTTAATAGAAAAGAGACAGGCTTTGCAAGATCTTTTGTAGGCCACTTCTGTAGTAATCCCCCTCTTCCAAATTTAACTTGGATTGTTGTTGTTGTTGTTGAGTTTCTTTGAGATAGTGTCTCTCTATGTAGTCCTGGATGTTCTGAAACTTGATATGTAGACTAGGCTGGCCTTGCACGTGCAGAGAGCCTCTGCCTCTCCCTTCGCAGTACCAGAGTTTAAAGGTTTATGTCTCCATGCCCTGGCTTTAACTTGGAATGTTTTGAGCATGCTCTTTTGGTAGACTGAAGCCCAGTCTTTCCTCTGCTGATTCCTTTCAGATATTAATCTATGTTCACCTTGTTCTCTCTTCCCCTCCTAGTCATCTAGGAGCTATTTTGAACTGTTTTCATCCTGAGTTTGGGTTCCATTGTACAGACTCTGCATAGAGCATAAAAAGAGAACCACTCTGCCCCCAAACAACTCACATTTTATTGGCAAAAGCAAAATTCATCAGGGCAGATATGCATATACTTTGTCTTCTTCCACGTTTCCTGGGCTACAATACTTTCCGAAGTGAAACCAGTTGTTCAGACAATGATGTGGCTCAGGATACCTAAGTCATTTTGGGATTGAAGCTGATCACCAGAAAGACTCTTTACCTCCAAAGCAAGGATAGGACCTATGTGCAAGATGTAGAATGTCTAGTTAGCCTAGGCCCAAATCTGAACCCACTGATGGTTCTACTTCTGCCCACAGGTCAACCTCCTACAGTGGCTTCATTTCTACTGGGAGCCTCGAATAATCCATCTGCAGCAGACAGAGAGAGTCAAGTAGCATTCACCCAGAATGGCTTTGCCGCCTTCTTCTTCTTCTTCTTCTTCTTCTTCTTCTTCTTCTTCTTCTTCTTCTTCTTCTTCTTCTTTCTCCTCCTCCTCCTTTTTTTTCTTCTTCTATCTTATTCTTTGGAGCATCTTCCTACAGGTCAGATACAGGCTTTGAGTAGAATCTAATAGACTAGAATAGAGAAGACTCTGGTCAAGAATTTCTGAGCTTGGTAGAGACCTAGCATTCAAGTTGGGCTGCTTCAGTCACTTGGATAATGGGCCACCTCTAGCCAGATGGGCTCATTTTAAACCATGCTAAAGAGACAGGTGGTTCTTTTGTGAGATATTATATTTTTCTCTCCCAGAAGCCCTGCTCAGATACAGAACTTAGTGTAGAGGCCACAAGCATGTAAATGTTGTAAGTCAGCTGGCCTTTCCGAATTAAGTAATTTTCTTTTCTGTCTTTCCTTAACGCTTTGGGAATTGCCCCCCCCCCCACACACACACCAATATTTCGGGCTTCCTTTCTCTTCCTCAAGTTTCTCTCCCACCATATGGCTGCTTGTCTGCCCTGCATTGTGTCTTAAATAACTTTCATCTCTGCTTCAATGTTATGACCTTTTGCCTTTTCCACTCTCCTCTGGGCAACAATTGAAGTTTACAGCTTGCCTGCTCTAGGGTTTTTCCTTTAAATATAAATGAAACTGATTTTGAGCTTCTGTTTGAGTCCATGCTTCAATTATTTTATTAGTGAAACTAACAGCACCACAAGGGAAGCCTAATCTCCCTCGTATCACTGGCATCCACTAAGAAGCTGCCATCTGCCTACTCTTGGCTTCTGTATATCAACCAAAAGGGGCACTAGCCCTATGTTAGTCAGCTTTCTCTTGCTGTGAGGAAACACCATGACCAAAGCAACTTGCAGAGGGGTTGACTTGGCTTAGAGGGATAATATTCTGTCATTGTGGGGAAGCATGGAAGCAGACAGCAAACATGGTGGCTAGAGAAGAAGTTGACACCCCCCATTTGGAATTGGAGACAGGATAGTGAATTGGAAATAGCCCAGGTCTTATAACTCTCAAAGTTCACTTCTAGTCACATATTTCCTCCAACCTCCTAAACCTCCCAAATAGTGCCACCAACTGGGGACCAAGTATTTAAATGCTCAAGATTATGGGGACATCTTATTCAAGCCAACACAAGCCTCTTCTAAGGACAAAGGATGACAGAAGTGGATGGTCAGCATGGAAACTTTCTTAGTCTACTTCTATTCATCTAACAGTGTCCCTCATAGGACAGCGTCTCCATCCTCTGGCCCAAAGGCCTCTTTTACCTATTCCTCGAAACAGAGAGAACCAGCTAGTGAGCAAATTTATGGTTAGTCCAGTTTTCCAAAACCTTCTTCTCCTAAGACAATTATTTGCCACTGTTGAAGTCCCATATCTTTTATAATGAATTTTAGTTGTTTTTCATTCCTCAGCCTCCTTTCTCATCCCCCTCCCTCTCCCCAGTTCCCCTATCCCCTGACTTTTAGGTGTCCTTGTATGTGGCATACTGAAGAGCGAAACTTTGAGGAAAAAATATTTCCCTGCTTTCCATTTCCTTAGAAAATAAAATGCTTTGACTTCGGAACCAAAGGAAAGACAGTAGATATGAGGAAATATCATAGGAAATGCCAAAATGTTATTTTATGCTGTACAAACTTCCCCATAGGTGTTATTTTAAGGATTATTTACAATATATGCAAAAAGCTTGACATATATTCAGGGAATAACATCTACATAATGAAGAAAATTGATTTGCCTCAGTGTAAGTAATATGTTTATTAATAATTGATTTAAGATATTACATAGTGACATATTAGTAAAAATAGTTTTAGATGAGAAAATGTACTAGAAATACTATTTTTTCAAAACTTTAGAAATTTCTCTTCTCTATCGATAATTTTTATCTCCTGTAAACCGTATTCTATTCTAAATTAAAATTCACCCTCGGGTGGTTATACCATATCAATAAAAGTAATAATTTAAGTCTTTGGTAGAACATATAACATTTGACACTGGCCATTAAGTCATCAATACAATTACAATACAATTCATCAATAGAATTACTTGCTTTATCTAAATATAAGAGCAGGGAAGCGGGGGAAGAAGAAGAAAAATTATACATGGGGCTGCAGTGAGGACAAATTCAGAGACCGGAGCTCTTAGACATGTTCCCGCAAAGGATGGGAGTGAGTCAGACTTCTCAGAAGAAAAAACATTCCTTCCAGCTTCTGGGCATTGGCCTAGACCTTCTCATCTGACCTTCAGGTCTTATGTCAGCAAAGCAAGCAAGTGTGGCCCCTTCACTGGGCTAGAAAGGATGGGGGACAGTTCCTCTGTCTTTCCACCTATCTCTGCCTCTGGCTCCCAATGATCATCACCGTATCTATGTTTCCTTTGTTTACAGGGAAACCCCCACCAGTCAGGATACAGGTTGAGCTCTGTGGACACACACAAGCTCTTCCTCTTGCTCACCATCACTATCTTTGTATCTATGCTTCGCTTTCAGAGGATAATTCCCATCAATAAATAAACACGTTAATATCTCTCTCCGCCCTCCACCCACCTCCCATCTCATTCTCTATTCTCCCTTTCCTCTAAATTGTATCTCATTTCTTCATTCTGTGGCAGAGAGAACTCTTTTAGAGAAGTTCTCTCTAGGAATCCTGCCTCTACCAACTGAGCAAGCATTTATTCTTCAGCCCACTCCAATCTGTCATCTGCCACCAACACTGAAATGAAATTGCTTTTGTCAATGTCACGAATTAATTCCATTTGCTACAATCACTAGGTTCTTTTTTAAAAATGCATATTTTTGATTATGTGTGGTGTGGGAGAGAAAGGGAGAGGATGCATGCACACGAGTGCCTGTGACCTTGGGGGACAGAGACTGGGTCCTCCTGGAACTGGAGTTACAAGCAACTGTGAGCTCTGACATGGGTTCAGCACCCAACTCAGGTCCCCTGGAAGAGCAATAAGTGCTCTTAACTGCTGCCTCTCCACTAGGTGCTTTTAAAATCCTGTTTAATGCACCTCCTAGCAGGACCTGAACACTGATTACTCCAGAAAAGCCCTTCTCTTTACACTGCAGCAGCACAGGCTGCTACCCTCTCACTGAGCTCCCTGCCCCAGGCTGCCTGCAGAATTTCCTCTTCCCTCAGCCTTAGCCCTAGATAGGCTTACTCATTGCCATGGTTTCATACTCCCTCCATCAGCTCCTCCCAGTGCAGAAGCTCAGCTTAGTTGTGTGGCTTGTTGAAAAATGTGAATCCTTCCTACCTCCCACCCCCTCCTACCTCCCACCCCCACGCCCCATAACCTGCGTTTGCCTTACTCAGGCTTCCTCATCATCTTCCCTAAACTAAAGAGCCAGAAATAAAGCCATGTTTTGAGACAGGGTAGAAAGATAGGGAAAATAAAGAAGGGAAAGCAAGGGGGGAAAGTGACAGAGCTCCTCACACTGGGACGTAGTTTGCTTTTCCTGCTCAGAGTCAGGAACCTTAAACACAACTGACAAAGCCAAGTTTGTCTACAGAAGTAACACGTTTCCCTAAGGAAATCTCAAACAAGGATCCTAAAACCAAGTGGGTTATATTTTATCAGAGCCAGAACGTTTATAGCCTTAAATTTTTACCAAATTAACACTCCATATCCCTAAATCTAAACAGAGTATGTCATACTGGGCAGTTTCATTTATGAAAAGAAGTTTTAAAAACAAATTTGCTTCATTCTTGATAATTTCATTATTTTTTATAACACACACACACACACACACACATACACACACACACACACACACACACACACACACACACACACACACACACACACACACCCTCCCATTCCTCTCTTCAAACTCCATTATCTGCTCTGTCCTTGTCCTAGTTTGCTTCTCTATTGTTGTGATAAACACCACCCAGAGACAGACCGTCCTGAGACAGCAGGCTGAATAAGCTACAGAGAACAAGCCAGGAAGCAGCTTTCCTGCATGGTCTTTGCTTTGGTTCCTGCCTTCAGGTTTCTGCGCTGAGTTCCTGCATTTGGTACCCTCAGCAATGGACTCGTGAGCTGAAATAAACCCTTTCTTCCTCACATTGCTGTTGGCCATAGCAATCAAGAAGCAAAACAGGGCAGAAATTGGTATCAGAATAATAGAATATTACTGTGGTAGGCTTGGATATGTTGATTTGTGGAGTGTTTGAAAGTTTGGGCTGTACTTTGAATGAAGGGTATATGGTTCTAGTCAGCTGTGTCTGAAGAATCAGCTGTGATTAAAAAAATACCAGAAACACCGAAGTGAAACTTTTGCTTTACTAGGACAGTCAATGTTGAATACCTGGGGCTGAAATTAGCTATGATTAAGAAGAGAACAGCATCAATAAGAAGGAATCTACTAGGAGTATTTCCTCAGGGTTAACACATAGGATCTATGGTTCAGAGAGAGCCAAGGGTCATCTCATGCTGGTAATGTATAAGAATCATCCATGCAGTGCAGATTTTGAAGGCATGAAGAAGTCAATTGTCCTAGGTTTTTTTTGTTTGTTTGTTTTTTCTTTTTCAACTCAGCACAGAGTTTTCAGGGAAGTAACCTCAGTATAGAAAATACCTCTATCAGATTTACTGTACGCAAATCTGTATGGTAGTTTCTTGATTAATAATTGATAGAGTATTGGTTAACATCTGACTCACAGCTGGGACAGTCAGTCCCTGAACTCATCCTGTGATCATTTACCCAATCCTCTAATGTATAATTGAAATAGCTATACTTAGAAGTTAGAAGAATTGACTGATTGGTTCCCTGACCTGTAGAGTAAAGGCTATTACGGTTGGAAACACCAAATGGAAGCCATTGAAGTTGTCTTTATCAGGGAAAATAGTGAACACAGAACAACACTGCAGTTTAGGATGCATTATAGAAATTAGTACCACCATTAAGAAAAAAAAAGGAACTCAAAAGATTGAGGGGTGGTGGTTTCCACAACATAGCCTTTAACTCAATTTGACCTGTGCAGAAGACAAATGGATCATGGCAGTGACTAGTGAAAATTAATCAAATAATGACTCCAATTATAGCTGCTGTGCTAAATGTGCTTCCATCGCTGGAGCAGATTAACACCTTACTTGAAACATAATATACAGGTTTTTTCTCTATACCAATCCATAAGGACCACCAGAAACAATTTTCTTTCAGCTGGCAAGGCCTGGAGTATGTCTTTATAGTTTTCCCTCAGGGGTGTATCAGCTCTCAAGCCCTGTCAAAATTTAGTTCAAAGGCTTACTGATTATTTGTCTCTTCCTCAAAGATATTATACTGCTCCACTGTATTGATGGCATTATGTTGATTGGACCAAATGAGCAGAGGGTAGCAACCACTTTAGCTTGTTGATAAAACATATGTGCATTATATGGTAAATAATACAACCAAAATGTAAGAGCTTTCTACCCCAGTGAAATTTCTAGGAATCCAATGGACATGTGGAGATAATTTTTCTAAGGAGTAAGGTAAATTGTTGCAACTGGCCCCTCTGAACACCAACAAAGAAGCACAGCACTTATTGGGCATTTTTGGATTTCAGAGACAACAGATTTCTCTTGGATCTGTTACTTGGGCCCATACACCAAGTGACTAGAAAAGCTACTAGTTTTGAGTGGGGCCTGGAACAAGATAAAGCTCTTCAACAGATCCAGGCTGCTCTGCCACTTGGTCTGTATGACCTAGCAGACTCTATGATACTTGAGGCATCTCTGGCAGAGGAGGATGTTGTTTGGAGCCGGTCTATGCTAGGGCCCTGTATGTGAATCTCAATGAAGGCCCTTGGAGCAAAGCGATAGTCTCATCTGCAGACACTATTCTTAAGATAGGCAGTTCTTGGTTTGTTATTGGTCCTTAATGGGTCCCCAGGTTGCTATGTCAACTGAAGCACCCATTATGAGTTGGGCATTATTGGATTTACCTACCCATGAAGTTAGATATTTACAGCACTAATCCATCAACAAATGGAAATGGTATATATGATTGGGACTGAACAGGTTCTCGGGGTGGAGCACAAACAAGTTATACAAAGATGTTGCCCAAATGTCTATGGTTTCTACTCTTGTTACAACTTTCTGGACCAAGCACTGGCCAATGCTCTATGATGAGGAAAAGAAAACTAGGGCCTTATTTATAGATGACTCTATACACTTACGCAGGGACCACCCAGAAGTGGACAGGTGCAGTATTACAGCCTCTTTCTTGAACAACTGTGAAGGACTTTAGTGGAGAAAAATCTTTGCAGTGGGGAATTTGTACCAATGACATGGTTGTACATTTTGCTCGGAAGGAGAAATGGCCAGATGTGCAGCTGTTTATTGATCCAGGAGCTGTAGCCAGTGATTTGGACAGGAACTTGGGAGGAGCCTGATTAGAAAATTAATGAGAAAGACATTTGGGGAAGGCCTACATGGATAGATCTTCCCACCAGTCAGTGACCTGGTGGCAATTTGGTTACACTGAACAACTTCCATAATGGAAGGGACATTTTGTCCTTACTGGAAATGCTTATTCTGGTCATGACTTTGCCTTTCTGCCTGTGATGCTTCACCCAAACTAATTTCAAACAGCATTACTTCTAATGACAGAATCCAATTTTTCAGCCAAGAAAGTTTGTCTGGAATGCAAGAGATCCCTCGGGGTGTTTCTTGGTGTTCCATGCCCTATGATTAAAGCCAGTGGGAAGCTACAACAAAACAAGCAGGGTGATAAATAGCCCAGACCTTTCTGGTAATCTCTCCAGGTAAACTGCCAAGATAGCTAAAGTGCTTCCTGAGAATGGAAGAAATAAAGGTGTTGGTCTGGAAATCCTAGGTTTAATTAAAACCCAACAGCATTATAAAAACACACATATTAATCCATTGAACCTTTGCATAAATGTCAAGTTTATTTATGATACAAATTACCTCATTTAAGAGTAACAACTAATTAAGTCCATTTTAAAATACACTGATGATATGAAAACAGGCACATCACAAAAATAAAGACTTTTGATGCAAGAGAATGCATTATGATGAAACTGCCCTTTTAACTTCTTTAGTTTCAATTCTGGGTGAACCAAGATGGCCTCTTTATGCTTCGTTCAATAATCCTCTTGCCTTGATCCTGTTCTGACAGTTTCTCTCCTGTGTATAGTACCACAGTCTCTACAGAAGGAGCTTTGAAAGGGCCCCCTTCTTCAGCTCCTATTTGTTGTCTGATTTTCTTTGTTTCCTGGCGTACTTTTTCATAGCAGTAGCCACAAAGGACATGTTTCTGCTTCAGGTGACCACATTCAGGGCAAACATCTATATTGTTCTTTAGAACAACAATAGAAAAACAAATAAACAACAAGCAATGTAATATGTAGCCAGCAGCAAGAGCCCTAAAATGATGGCACTGTAACTGTCTGAGAATGTTCATGCTATATGAGGTTATATATGATCTAGTTCAACTTTGTTTTAACAGGAAAAATTTAAAAAATAATAATAACATTGACTTCAAGTTAGCAAGAAAATTATGAATAAACTCAAATTTACCAATCTAGTATATTTTTATTTGTATAGCCTATGGATAAACTATTCTCAGATTCTGTTGTCTACCCTCTGGCTTGAGTAGAATATTTTTATTATGTGATCCTAGTGAGTTCCACATAAGGTATTAGAAACATAGGCAAGGAATAAGTTTGGAGATTTTTACAGAGCAATTGTTTATGAAGATCCCATGTGACTCTATCAGTTCTCTAAATTCAAGCAATAAATAACCAACAAGGAGTCCATCAATATAATGGGGTTATCCATCAAGGAAAAGTTAAATTACATATCAATACACGTTGAACCAAACAAAGCTGGTTTCTTGGGGCTGGAGAGATGGCTCAGAGGTTTAGAGCACTGCCTCCTCTCCCAGAGGTCCTGAGTTCAACTCCCAGCAACCACATGGTGGCTCAAAATCATCTATAATGTGATCTAATGCCCTCTTCTGGCCTGCAAGTATAGAACTGTATATGTATTAATAAACAAATCTTAAAAAAAAAAAAAGCTGGTTTTCTCTGGTATACATGCACATGTACATATATTACCTTAATTTTAATAAGCTTCCAAGAGTTTCTTCTCCTACACCGATTAACTTCAATGCTGCGTCTGTTTTTGGGTGCTGCCATCCAAAAGATACTATCTAAAAAGCTGGAATTCTCTTCATTTCCACTGGTATCATGTGCAAGTTCTGGGAGGGCAGATGGGCCCTGGACTGCTAATGCTGGTGCTATAAAACAAAAGAGACACAGAATCAACTTCTAGTTCCTAAATGATTATTTATAAATACTATTTTCTAAACAATGAACATGTGTGGTGTCACTAGACATACACACCTATAAATTACACGTGTTTGTGTGTATGTGTACACATGTGAAAGTCAGAGGACAGCTTCCAGAGTTAGTTTTCTCCTTACACCATGTAGTCTTGGGGCTTGGCAGCAAGGTCTTTTACTGAGCTATGTGGCAGCCTACCAAAACAACTGGTCTATTAAGCATTCTCACCTTACACAATATGGGGTATTGTGGTTCAGTAGTAAATAATACACAAGTAAGTCTAATGTTGAGAATCACTACACACACTCTGACCGGCACTGAAACGATTATACTGGCCGTTACCTGGCCCATAATATCCAGCTCTAGTTAGCTTTTATCTTTAAACCCGGTTGATTCTGTCCTTAACATTTAACTTTGTTCTGTATGCTAAGAAAAGGAGCTTATTACTTGTGAGACCATCAAGTGCTTCACTTCTGTTTTTTCTAAATTGCTTAGATAACTCCTTTACCCTTCCTTTTGTTCTTTATACTTTCAAAACTTCACACAATTCTTAGGACTTCTACCCACTACCTAAGCTGTTCAAGCATATGCTTGAAATCCCAGACATCAGGAGGCTTGAGGCAGAAGGATCAGGAGCTTCAGGGGTAACCTGGACATGGATAGAGGTGTTGTCTCACCCCACGTCCCCAGAGAGTGAAAAAATACCTAAAGCCTCACCGTTTATAACAGCTCTGCCATGCCTGAGTGACCTTGGGGCTTTCCTGGCCTATTAGATAAGGAATGGATTAAAATGACTATCTCAAGTAGCAGTAGGAGACAATGATTTATTACACAGCTTTTGAGATGTAATGGGATGTATATGTGTTCAGATTGTCTGTGCTCTATCACTTCTGGGATTTTAACATCCAAGATACCAGGAGCTCGAAGCTAGCCTGGGCTACACAGTGAGTTCCAGACCACCCCAGGCTGGAAACAGTCTCAAAACAAGAACAACCAACCAAACAAACAAAAAGCACACGTTGTGTCTTTCATACAACCCGGAAGCCCTCACCAACCCACTCCCACGAACTCTCTCCTTACGGACCCCACTGAGGACAAGCAAAGCCGTTCCAGCTCTGCTGCAGTTGCCGTTGCAGCAGCTCCCAGCACTGTCGGAGCGGTCCGGGTCGCGCTGGCCACCGGAGTGACAGCAGCAGCAGCACGGGAGCCATGTTCCTCCTCACACAGGACCGGGACGCGTGCTGGGAGCATGCGCAGGCCCGCCCCTCCCCCCGCCTCTCTGATCAGAGCATGCGCAAGGCGGCTCTCGCGCATGTGCTTGGGGCAAAGCCCGGCCGCCTCGGATCCTGAAACTTCAACTTCCAGCTGCCCCTGGGGCGCGTCTGACTCTCCTCCAATCAGAGACAAGAGAAGAAAAAGAAAACGGACGTACTGCGCATGGGCGTGGCTGTGTCCGACTTTCCGGGTAAAGATGGCAGAGCGCGGTTACAGCTTCTCGCTGACTACATTCAGGTACCCGGGGGGACCCCAGGTTCCATGCGTCGCATATGGCAGGATCGCCCCAGACCTGGTCACCGTGTCTAGCATCTGGCTGTGTTTCTGAAAGATCGCGTGGGCATGGAGCCGGACTCGTAGCTTTGCAGAGTCATGTTCGGTGCCAGGCCCGGGCCCGCCGCGTTGGGGGCTGAGGGGCTGGAGGCTCCGAGCCAGGCACTAGCTCTCCGTCTCTAGACTAAAAAAAAAAAAGGGCGCGTTGGGAGAACCTGTTTCCAGCTCCTCCCTTCAGGCTTAGGGTTCCCTTCCTGGCCCAGATGGCCTGAGCGCGAGTTTCGGAAACCCTGACTCCTGATCAGACACCTTTTTTTCTTTTGGGAAATCCTTTACTCTTAAGTCCGAATCTTGGTCTCCGTTTAGCAACCGTGAGCAAATGAGCTCACACTGCATTCGGTTTCTTCTGTGCACCTACAGAAGCCCAAGAACCACAAAACGAAAGAGCTGATTTCCTGTCAGGTTTCCGTGGCTCACTCAAGCTGATAAGTTAAGGTCGATGTTTTGCTTTATCCGTAAAAAAATGATTAAATAAAGATTTTAGACCTTTCTGTTATGGGACAGTTAGTTAAATAATTACATTTATTTTCTCAAAGTACATTTGAAGTAAACCATCGTTCTCTAAGAAAAATCACCACGGGAGAATTTACGTAAAGGACTGTGGTTAGACCATTTTCTTAAGGATCTGATAACTGAAGACAGGCAGGAGCTACTTGTTGAATATAACTGTAAAGCTTTACCACGACCACCTATGTATGATGAGTTACAGATTAGTTAAGCACAGCCTAGACAACTGAATTTTTTCAAGGTTGTCCACGAGTAGCTAAGTAGATATTCAGACTTTGTTGGTTTTGAAAACAAAAATTAGTATACTTTCGTTACCATATGTTGACCTTCTTTTGAAAATTGCCCTTTGCACTTTCAAATGAAAAGTGGGTGTGTGCAATTTTGTTGTTACTCTTTTGGAACCCTTGAATGAATTCCATTTAATTCCTTAGCAAATCATTTCTTTATATACTAAACAGAGTCTAAATTATGCCTGGTAGTCACAATTATATTTGTAAACAAAACAATTTGGGCCCTAAATGTCGTCTCACTGGAGCTGAGACAAATGGCCATAAATAATTTTTTTTTTAAAATTCAGTTTCATTTTGAGACAATCATTTGTAGCCCAGGCTGGTTTAAAATGGCCATTAACTAAGGATGACATTCAGTTGAGTCTCGTGCCTCCCTTTCCCTGTGGTGGGATTATAGCAGGGCACTAGCATACCTGGTTTATGCTGTGTCATGCACTCTAGGCAAGCACTCCAGCTTAGGAGCCACATCCTCCGCCCCTGAATCTTTTGTAACACACATCGGAATGTTTTCACAGATTTCTTTACTGTATATAACAAACTTTTTCTTAACTGTTTAGGGGAAAAACATTGTTTTTAGTCTTAAATTGTTAGTGGTACAAGCTGCCAGAGGGAGGAAGTGAGGCGCCTTTGGGAGAGGATAATGGAGGAGCAGAAGAAGTTGGTGCCTACCGGTGTGAATTCTGCAAGGTCTTTCCTGTTACTGGGAATTTTGAAGGAATATAACCTCAGACTGATGAGTCAGGAAAGGCCTAAGCCTGGTGATTCTTGAAACTAGAAGATAAGAAAGAGCTGCATGTTTGAGTGTTTAAGAATAAAAAGAATTGTTGACAGGATAAACTATAGCGAGGATGGAGATAAAAATGATGGGGCCAAACATGCAGGGCAAGCAAGAGAACGAGGGTACGCCAGAGTAAGTCATTCTTGTTCTAATTGAACCAGGAAGTTATTACAAGATTTATGTCAGGTACAAAGTTAGCTGCTTTGGAACTGGAGAAGAAAAGTAGTTAAAAATCTCAAAATTTTCCCAGATAGATGCTGCCATTTTCTAACGGGAGCCCTGGTACTGCTCACTACAGAAGCTGCCTGACTGCTGGACACGCTTGCCTAAAGTCTGGGTTGGCAGGTGGTCACCAGGCAGCAGGAGTAATGCCTTGCTAACTAGCCATGGGGAAAACAGCAACGACAAAACAGGACGGAGAGGGAGTGCCCCACTAGGAGGGTATCCAAATCTTGCAGGCTTAGTTTCCAAACAACTGCACGGCAGATTTAAAGGCCAGAAGGCCTGATTAGTGGGGTCTGACCTCTGTGTCTCCCTTCCTGTCACCAGTGCCTCTAGTTAATATCTGGAGATGTGTTAACATTAAAAATGCCTTCGTTTCTCTTTCAGCCCGTCTGGTAAACTTGTCCAGATTGAATATGCTTTGGCTGCTGTGGCTGGAGGGGCCCCTTCTGTGGGAATTAAAGGTAAGAAAGTGTCATTCACTTCAGATGCTTGTTAGTAGTTAGCTGAAGTGGATGTAAGTGCGTACTTCTCAGGAGTCTTTTTGTTAGCTTAGACAGTTTTGAACTTAAAAAAAAAAAACCAAAAACTGATTCTGAAATAGATATAAGTGCATAAGTCTTTTTGTTAGCTTAGAGAATTTTGAAGTTTCAAGAAAAATAGGTAGTATCTCGCCCCATAATTTAAATCCTACAGCAAATATAGTATTTCAATCTACTGTGATACTTTGCAAGAAGTCTTTTCACTGATTCTATTTTTCTCTGGAAATTTTATCTTTATTAAGGGATAATTGTAAAACATCTAAAGATAAAATTATTGTATGTTCTAGTATCCTTATAGAGACATTTCTTATTGTTTATATCAGAAGACTTAATGAATGTTATTGTTTCAAAACCAATAAAGCTGAAAATATTTAGCTTGGGTAATACCTATAGCTATGGGAATTTTTTGTTTGTGCAGTATAAATGACCAGTGTCAGATTTATTATTTGTTAGGTAATTTTTATATAAAAGTCCAGAAATTTTTAAAAATTAATTTATTCAGATTACAGCTCAATTGTTATCCCATTACTTGTGTCCTCCCATTCCTCCCTCTCTCCTGCTTTCACCCTATTTCCCTCCCCTAGGTCTATGACCAAGAGGGACCACCTCCCCCACTATGTAGTCATAGGTTATCAAGTCTCATCTTGGTAGCCTACTTATTCTTTCTTTGAGTGCCACCCGGGCTCCCCACCAAGGGGAGGTTGTCAAATATGGGGCACCAGAGTTCATGTCATGTCCCTGCTCTCTACCCAACTCTGGAGAATGTCCTGTCCATTGGCTAGATCCGAGTAGGGGTTCAATGTTTACTACTTGTAATGACCTTGGTTAGTGCAATAGTTTGAACAGACTTCCTTGGAACCTGATCCACCTGTTATGAGGTTCTTGTAGGTTTCTAAGATCCTCTGGAGCCTTCTATTTCCCCATCTCTTATATTTCTCTTGCCCAAGTCCCAGTGTGATGTCCTCCATCTATCCCAATATCCTGGTAAGTGAAGACTTTCATGGGACATGCCTTTTGGGCTAGTGCCCAATTATAAGTGAGTATAAACCATGTGATTCTTTCTGCGTCTGGGTTAACTCACTCAATATGATAATTTCTAATGTCATCCATTTGTCCACAAATCAGAAAAGGGTTTTATAATCTTGAGAAAGCAACAAGTTTGAGCTTAGTGTATCTATAAGTAGAAAGCTAATAAAGAACGCAGTTTAATAGTTGCCTTTTTTTCCTTTTAAGCTGCAAATGGTGTGGTATTAGCAACTGAGAAGAAACAGAAGTCCATCCTGTATGACGAAAGGAGTGTGCACAAAGTGGAGCCAATCACCAAGCATATCGGTTTGGTGTACAGTGGCATGGGCCCAGATTACAGGTATACACCCTAGTTACGACGTTTCTCCTCGTCTCGTCTTAATCCTTCCTTATGGTTGTTTGGTTTAGTCATGGCAGCCTGAAGACAGCTAGGTTTAGTGTGTCTGTAAGGGCTCCGTATGGAGGCTGCTCTTTTGATACACGAGTGTAAAGAGGGGATAAATTACCTCTTTCTCTTCCCATGTCCTCCATCCAAGGAATTGGTAGGAAGGACTTTCATGTTCTGATGCACCTTGAAAGTGGTCGGATGTATTCATGCTATAATATAATAGTAAGGTGATTCAGGCAACAACAGAAAGTGTAGACCATGTAGACCTAACATCATTCTGTTCTTGTCAAAGGGATACATGTCTCTATGGCCACTGAAGGCTTCCAAGTGGCCAGCAAGGTTTCAGAGGCTTGTGGAGTTGCTCCCTTTGTATTCCACTGGAAAAGAGAGAGTAACACTGCTTACCTTGGGGTATCAGTAAGTTGAGAGAGATTGACAGCTTTCTTTTTGTCATATACAATTAAAAAAAATCACTTTAAGTTTATAAAATAAGATAGAGTTTCACTTTGAATTATAAGCCAACAGGGTTATCAGAGCATGAGTTGCTTCCTGCCTTGGAAAAATTCTATAGCACTTTGTAGAATGGACACTGCAGTGGACTATTGCTGATAAACTAAGAACGGAAGGGCGTGAGCATCAGAGTGATAGTGCGCATGTTTCAGCTAAGTCGTATATGACGGGTGAAGATATCTAACTCCTTTCTGTCTTGATATATTTGATTGCTATATAGTTATATTAAGGCTCTAAAGGAACAGAACTGACAATATATGTATGCATGTGTGTGTTTGTGTGTATGATTTATTAGACTAACTTACAGGTTGTGGTCTGGACCATCCACCACTGGTTGTATGATGGCAGACAAACCAAGAATACAGTAGTTGTTCAGTGCACAAGGCTGGGTGTCTGAGCAGTCTAGTGCTGGAGTCCTGAAAGGTTCCCGGAGGCTGCGGTCTTCAGTCTGCACTGGAGTCCTGAAGAAGTTGTGTAAATACTGGCAGCAGCAACAGGATAGACACTAGAGTGAGGCAAGGAGGCTAGAAGTAGTTTCCCTTTTTGACCTTTTTTATCTGGGTTGCCACCAGAAAGTGTAGCCCAGATTTAGGATGGGTCTTTCTGCTTCAAATCTTGATTTTAAAACCCCCTATGGAACCAGACCTGGTGCCTTTAACCTCAGCACCTGGGAGGCAGAAGCAGGCAAATCACTGTGAGTTCAAGGACAGCCTAATCTACAAAGTGAGTCCAGGACAGCCACAGCTACACAGAGAAACCCTGTCTCGGAAAATAAACCAAAATAACAACCAAAAAATCCCCTATGGGATCTTAGATCCCTGTTAATTACATTTGTAGTCACGTTGGCAACCAAGATTAAACATCACAATAGTACAATTTCATGTCTTATGTAAAAAGTAGTTTCTTAATTTTTTTTTCAGTGTTGGAAGGCTATTCTGAATTGTAAGTGGAGTTGAAGGTAGACTATAGAAAAGACACGGGCTGACAGAAATGCCCCGAATTATGTGTGTATTCATATGCATCTGTGTTTGGGATGTCTGGAGTGAAGTATAAATAGAGTGCCCTCAAGATGAAGGGGACAGTTTGGAAGAAGTCACAGAGGGAGACATGAAGCTCTTGTTTTGTAAATTAAATCTGTTACCTTAATACGGGTGTGTGGATGTTTTGACTGCATATCTGTACCACATGCATGCAGTGGTACAGTGCCTCCAGTGACCAGAAGAGGGCATTGGATCCTCTGAATTTGGAGTCAGGAGGGTTGTGAGTCACCATGTGGTTACTGGGTGTTGAGCCTGGGTCCTCGGGAAGAGCAGCCAGTGCTCTTCAGCCACCTCTCCAGCTCCCTAAATCTGTTACTAACTGTACTTTAGTCCCTGCGTCTCTTTCTTTTGTCTCAGATTGTAATTCTCTGATATTTCTAAATACACTGGAATCGGGTGTGAAGAATGAGACTAACTGAGCTGATAGCTGCTAAAGAGAGATGCATGCTAAGCTTGTGTAGCGTGTTCTTTTAGAAGAAAATGGAGTGTCATAGCCTTAATTATCTGTCTTTATTGCCTTAGAGTGCTTGTGCACAGAGCTCGGAAACTTGCTCAGCAGTACTATCTTGTTTACCAAGAGCCCATCCCCACAGCGCAGCTGGTGCAGAGGGTGGCGTCCGTGATGCAGGAGTACACCCAGTCAGGGTGAGTACACCCAGTCAGAGTGAGTACACCCAGTCAGAGTGAGTACACCCAGTCAGGGTGAGTACACCCAGTCAGGGTGAGTACACCCAGTCAGGGTGAGTACACCCAGTCAGGGTGAGTACACCCAGTCAGGGTAAGTACACCCAGTCAGAGTGAGTATACCAAGTCAGGGTGAGTCGCTTTATTACTTTCAGAGATGTACCATAAATTTGAAGAAGAAGAAAAAATATTGTATAAGAAATCAGATATGTAGAAGTCCTATTTTTTCTGTGTTTTCTGAACAAATGAAGAAAATCACTGTGATAACCATTATTTCTGGTCTTGACTTGAAATAGTTTCTTAAGGTAAAATGTGGTTGTATGTGGTGATGCACAGCTGTAAACCGAGAACTTGGGACACTGAGGGAGGGAGATTACAAGTTCAAGGCAAATTTGGTTACATAGTTAGACACTGCCTCAAAAGGAAGAAAAGGAGAGGAACGGGAGAGGAGAATGTGCTCTTACCCAGCAGCAGAGCTCAGTGTCTTGATTTTTAAAAGGGTCTTTGCTGATGTTTTTGCCTTAGTGCCTTTGTACTTAGCTTTTCAACCCAAAGTGATTGTGAGTACCTAAAGACCACAATAACATTTTAATTTTTATTATTTATTTATTTATTTATTTGCATTTTTGAGACAGGGTTTCTCTATGTAGCCTTGGCTGTCCTGGACTTGCTTTGTACTTTGTAGACCAGGCTGGCCTTGAACTCAACAGCAGTCAGCCTGCCTCTGCCTGGGATTAAAGACATGCGCCACCATGCCTGGATTATTAGTTTTCTTTCTTTCTTTCTTTCTTTCTTTCTTTCTTTCTTTCTTTCTTTCTTTCTTACTTTCTTTCTTTTAAAGATTTATTTGTTCATGCATTTCATGCATACCATAAGAAGACATTGGATTTCATGACAATTATATGAGATTGCAGTTAGAGATGGTTGTGAGCCACCAGTGGGTGCTAGGACTTGAACTCAAGACCTCAGGAGAGCAGCCAGTGTTTTTTAACCCTCAAGCCATTTCCACTCCACCGCACACCACCCCCATATTCTTACATTACACTGTGAATGAGCTAGTATAAAGGTAATATGTAAGGCCGATAGGTAAGCCTAGTGGGAAAGAGGCATTTATTAAATTCGTTAGGACATACTCTTTATGCTTAGATAGTGACACCATTATTCATGGTCTGTGTCTTAGTCCACTTTGTGTCGCTCTAACAAATTATCTGAGCCAGGTTTAATTAGTTCAGAGCTCTGGGTCCAGAGTTGTGCAGGTTTTGATAAGTTTTTTTCTACCAGCCAGCCTTGCATGGCCAGAGGTCACACAGTAAGAAAAAGTGAGAGAGTGGGTGGTGGCCTGTTCCATAGAAACTAACACTTCTGTGAGACCAAACCCCTTTTGAGAAACAAGCATTAGCCCTTCCTCGGGACAGAGTCTATGGCTGATGTCTTCTGTCATGTTCCACCTCTTGAAGGTGCAATTTTGTGGTTAGGTTATACTAAGAGTTAATTTCTGCTGAACTTTTGGGAGCTGAGCATCATTTGGTTTGGATCTACTGCTGTTCCTAGTGGTGCTAAAGAGAATTCATTTTATATTGGTTCATTTAGAAGTTAAATGAAGTCTAACTCACTTTACTTGGGAATCTTACTTGTGAGTGAATATAAACTCTTACTTTATTCTAGATCCTTTTATTTTCTTTCTACAGCGGTGTTCGTCCATTTGGCGTTTCTCTACTTATTTGTGGATGGAATGAGGGGCGGCCATATTTATTTCAGTCAGATCCATCTGTAAGTATCATTACATATATTTTAAAAATTTATTAGAATTGCTTTTTATATATGTAATTAAAGGTAAAACCATGAAACTTTACATTTAGCAGCATTTTCTTTTTTTTCTACTTGTTTTTAAATTTCATTTGTTTTATTTTTTTTAACCTTTAATTATGTGTATATGTGTGTGTGGGGGGGGGGTGTGTATTCATTTGACTTCCGTGCCTGTGGAGCCCAGAGGAATCAGATCCCCTAAAGCTGGCAGTTGAGAGCCATCTGACTTAGTGCTGGGGCTGGAACTCAGGTCCTCTTAATCCTAAGCCATATCTCAAGCCCCTTCACTGTTTTGTTTTGCTTTGTTTTATTTTTCCTTTTTTCTTTTTAGAAAGTATAAAGAAGCACACATTTGATGCACATTCAGCATTTTTGTAGCGCCATCTTTGATAAGAAAGCTATAATCTACATTATTTTTTGCCCCTTTTTGGTCATGTTCATTAGCATGTGCTAGAATGAATTGCCAGTTTGGCAAGCACCTGAGTCAGGTGTGTGGCAGGAGGCATGTGTTCTCATCTTTGACATCAGTTTGGTGCTGGGACTGTCTAGAGTATGACAGAGCAAACACACTCATCTAATGTAAATTCAGTGTTGGACAAAATGTTTTTGTGACTGGTGTCTTGATTGAGATGTTTTTCTAAAGCACAAGGTTCATAGCTGGATCTGGATTTATTCCATATTGTTCCATTTGCCGTGAGGAGAAGCCTAAGAAAAAGCTCAATGTTAGAGAGTGAATTTTTGTTTATGAATTATTAGATAATTGCAATTTCCATGCAAGCCTTACAATCTTACCTTATAAATGAAAATGTTAAAATAAAAGTGATCAGATTGTGAGGCTATCTGTGAGCTTTTGAAGATAAATGGCCTGTGGCCTGCCTTCCCAGCCAGGAGACCGCGCCAGTCCCTGGCGTTATGCCCATTCTCCGTAAAGGCAATTTCTAGCCCACCTGCTAAGGCTTCCTCTTCGTGCGTGTGTTTGCATTCTCCTTGCCACCCCTTTTCACTGGGAAAGTTCATTGTAACCATGGAAATATAAAACAGGTATACAAGTCAAATACTACCTGACTGTAATCCCCAAGAAACCTATCTGAAAACAGTTCTTTGGTGCATGTATAATTTTACCTTTTTATTGAAAACAAGTAAATTTGCATTGTATTGAGATTGTTGGACTTGTTTGTTTTTTATAGAATGTTTGAATTTGCAGGACCTTGGAGTGTCAACATTTTCCAGAGTCAATATTTTGATTTATACTTGGCAATGCTAAGGATACCACTTCATAGGAGTACTTGCTACAGAAATGTCAGAAAATGCTTAGGGTCCTTTCAGAAATTGTTGGAAATTCTAACTCTAATCCAAAATGTATTTAATAATTCTTTTTATGAAACTCAAATCAGCAACCCAAAAAATTCTTAAATTAAAAAAAAGTGGCTGATAGTGACATCTAGGCTGAGGAATGGTAGTAAAACATTGTTTCTATAAAAGCCGAAAGCCTTTTAAGCACGTTACAAGCACCACTTCCTGACAGACAGTAGTCTCAAGTCTGTATTGGTAAGTGTTGTGTGGTGTGATGGCATAAGCCAGGCCGAATGATGTCACTGAGGTGGTGTGGGGGAGAGCTGCCCAAAGTGACTTAGGTTCTTTGCACATTGCTTTTGAACTAATTTTTGATGTTAAATATTAAGAAACTATCACTGTTCCCAAATTTTTTTATGGCCTCATTAAAACATTTAAAGATTCTGATACCTTCAATGAAAGCCATCTCTCTTCAGTAAAGATGATGAGTGAGCACTAGTTTTCAGGATAATGTAAGACAGTTTTAGATCCATTCAGCCCATTCATTTAAAATGATCTTTTTTAAAGTACGCCTTATTTTTTCAATAGTTGCACCCATTGTTATCTGTTGATGAGGTTTAATATGTGCATGTGTGTGTGCATACATATATAAATACCAGAGTAAACCATCACCACAGTTGAAATTAACCTCGAACTTTCCTCATGACTCTTGGTCATTCTTTCTTCAGCCTTTAAACAAACCTATTCTGTGGAATTGCCATTCAGCTTCCATAGCCGTGACTTCAGACGCTAAAGACGATTACAGTTAAACACAGATATCAGAGCAATATAGTGACAGTGTTTTAAAATGCGTTTGTCTCTCCTGATTAGGGAGCTTACTTTGCCTGGAAGGCCACAGCAATGGGAAAGAACTACGTGAACGGGAAAACTTTCCTTGAGAAGAGGTAGGCTTCTGAGGATTGCATTCCTGGGCAGACTGGTCTCATGGGTTTCAGACTTTGAATGAATAATCTCATGGATCTAACAAATTCATTGTGTCTTTCTGTATTTTAGTCTATTTAGAGATAAAAGAGAAGACATCCTAATCTCTTGTTTTCCTAGTCTCTGATGTATTTAATGGTAATAGTATTCATTCCCTGAGGATATTGTTCATCCTTGTTTTATTTTTAAAAAATATTTAGCTGGGTGTGGTGGTGCACACCTTGAATCCCAGCACTTGGGAGGCAGAGGCAGGCAGATCGCTGTAAGTTGGACACCAGCCTGGTCTACAAAGTGAGTCCAGAACAGCTAAGGCTGCACTGTGAAACCCTGTCTCAAAAAACAAATAAAACAGAACAAAACAAAATTTTATTTAAGGTCATGGAGGTGGTTGAGACAGAATTGTTCTATGTGGCCCTGGCTCTTCGTAAGCTTGTCATGTAGACCAGGTTGGCTTCTCACTCATGGGGATCCACCTGCGCCTGCTTCCTGAGGTGGCCAGCATGCCCACTCGTTGGTTGTTTCTTAAATGTTTATTTTTTTTAGTTTATTTCCACATTCATATTTTTTAAAAATTATATTTAGAGTAAAAGAATGTTTAACAATGACTTATAAGAATTAAAAATGGAGGTAGTTGAATGTAGAGGCCCATGCTGTAACCCTGGCAATTGGAAGGCTACAGCAGGAGAATTACTTTGAGTTAAGGCCAGCCTGGGTTACAGAGTGGGGTCTGGTCCAGGCTGTGCTGCAAAATAAGAACCTATTTCAAACAAAACAAAAATTGTGAGACCAGTCGTTGGTATTGAGCAGATCACATGATGTATTGTGTGCTAAAGAAAGAATGGAGTGCTGTGTAAAGTGTGGTGTTGCTGCTGAGCACAGCAAGCTGCTCTTGCGGATTCACAGTTAAACCCTGGGTTCACGGTGGCCACTGTCCTCCACAAGTCTCTGGTATTTTAGACAGGTGTGACAGGTGATGTTTCTCTGTACATTTTTTACATGATATTTATGTTGACGTTATTAAAGATCTTGGACTTTCGAGCAAATGAATCTTGATAATAAAGCACTTTAACTTTTGCCTATTAATGAAAGGCACATGCCGTGTTATAACTTAAAATAACATAATTTTAGCAATAGCCTGACATACAGTGGATTATTTTTTTTTTCATAGTGTTAGAAGTTCAGTGGCAAGTGTTACTTCATTATTTGGGGACAGCTGTCTCATTGAGATGATTAGGAAATTGCTTTTGTAAATTAGCATTTTTAAGAGGGTTAGATTTTTTTGAAAGATTTCATGTTTTTACTATTGTTTTATTTAAAATAGCTATAAAGAATCTACACAGTGCCATAGCACTATTGTTTTTATTTTTTTTTCCTTTAGATATAACGAAGACCTGGAGCTGGAAGATGCCATCCATACAGCCATCTTGACCCTAAAGGTTAGCCCAGCACCCGCCAACTAGAGCGACATGGTTTTTCTAATGGGCTACTTATGAAGTTGACCATTTTCCTTCTCTCCTTAAATAGGAAAGCTTTGAAGGGCAGATGACAGAAGATAACATAGAAGTTGGGATCTGCAACGAAGCTGGCTTCAGGAGGCTCACCCCAACCGAAGTGAGGGATTACCTGGCCGCCATAGCATAATAAAGATGCCCGAACGACTCAGAGCTCACGCAGTCCATCTGCTTATACGTGTTTAAAGTATGTTTTGTTTGTGCAGACTTATTTCTACATGGTTTAATGGATTCACATTTTTAAAATAATAATCATAATAAACTGTTAAAACCAATTTGTAGTTTTTAACACTAAAATTTGCACATACTTCTTTCTCACTTTATACATTGCAAACTGGAATGATACAATCACTTTTCACATATTTTTATTAGATCTTATTGACCCCTTTACTACCAACCATGCCTATGTTTATAAAAGAGAACTCTGGTTTTTAATATACGTCATGGCTTTTATAACTGGGAGAATTTATACACTTTAATAAATTCATGAGACAGGCTAGGAATGAGTTAGGACCTTTTGTGCCACGGACCACCCCAGTTGGGTATGGGAGTCCCTCGGATGAGGGTCCTCGAAGGCTTGGTGGGCAGGGATTCGGCAGTGACAAACAGAGACAAACACAGAGGCAGTCTGAATCGGAGTGTATTTTGCAGGCAAGCAGTCTAGGTTTTTATACACATTTTGAAACAGTGCGTTGTGGTTACATTTTCCATGGAATAGATTCAAGGAGGTCAGAGAAGCAGTCAGGTGTATAGAATACACAGTACAAAGTGCATAGTAGTAACATCATTGTTTCTAAGACATTAACTTCCCAAAAGCAGATTGCATTCTCAGGTTGAGCCAGGGGCCAGAGACAGTTCTCTGTAAAATTAACTTTTTGCTGTCAGTCAATGTCTGACACCTTTTTCCCACTGATGACTACCCATCCATTCCCTCCCTCACACACTCCTGTATAGGGGAGAGGTGGATGACGTGTAGCAGCCAATCTATAGGGTCCTCTAGGAGGACACCAGAGACTGCCCTTCAATACATATGCCATGCCATAAGGAGTTTTGCATTGTAGGAATTAAAATTCCGCTTTTATTTTCACTCTTGTATGAGTTACCTTTTCTTCGAATGGGCTCTGCCTTTGGTCTTTACCAAGTGATTGGTAATTGAAGTGATTTTTCAACCACCTCCTTTTGCTGTAATTCATTGAAAAATTCTACATTGTTTTATTATCCTTAAGAACTTTAAGGATGACTAATAATAAATTAGGTGCATTTGGAGGAGGCGTCTCATTCTGCAGTTTCTAGGCTGGTGCTTTGTCCAATTCCCCTCCTGGCACCGTATCCCTGGTCACCTTGTTGCCTTGGTTATGCGTGAGAAGAATAATAGAACAAATAAGGAATACCAGGAAGCAGGTCACTACCAATACTCCAAGGGAAAGAACACCATGGCCTTTTCCAGGAGACTCTCCCTTTTGGGGTCGTCGCCTCAGGCCCGTGGAACAGCATTGTCACACGCACTCTACTGGAGGCGTGGCACTCTTGGGTATGGATCAGCAAGGTCTTGGAGTAGTCTGTAGCTGTACAATAGCAGTGGGGGGTAAACACAGTTGGCTTCCTCCAGTAAATAAACCATGGTGTACTACATCCTGTGGTTTCTCCATCTCATGTACATAATAATAACAAATAATAATTAATTTTAATTTAAAAAATTATTTAAAAGGATTTCCCAGATTATGGCAGAACTTTTCTTAAGGGTTAATATAGATACTGGTAATAAAATACTAAGGTCAGAGCTGTACATCCCTCGTTAGAGAAGAATCTTCACTGTAAGTAGGTCCTTAGAAGCAACAAGCAATTGGGGCATTTAAACCCATATCCTTTGTAAAAGCATGGCGCATGGTTTTAATTGGATTTCCCCCTCAGGCATCCTAAGAAAAGACACAGAACAGACTGTTGATAAATGTCATTGTCAATACAAAGAAGTAGGCAGTTCATTGGTTTAAATGTAACCAAAAAGATTTTGACCAACATTAGATAGTTTAAAAGTAGCTTTATTTTAGAGTATTTTTGACAGGTTTTGCTGTCTACAATCACAACACATCTGCATCTTGTCAATGGGAGGCAGCAACATTTTAAGAGGTGGGAAGGTAGCACCTTAACCTGGAGTTATTCATGAATTTATTGCATGTCTATGGTGTGTGGTCACGTGTGTTTATTTGGGAGCCAGTGAGGAGAGACTCTAGATTGATGTTGGGTGCCTTCATAGTTATCTGTACATTATACATTGAGACAGGGACTGTCACTTGAACCCAGGGCTTGCTTGATGACTAACCAGTCTATCTAGTTAGCTCTGGAGATCCTGTCTCCATCTTCTGAGTGCTGGAACTAAGGCTTGCCCCACCTTTCTGTGGGTACTATTTATTTATCCATAGTCCAGTTCTCACACTTAGCAGGCACTCTAGCTAGTGAGCCTCACCCTCTGCACTGCCCATCTACTTTAAGATGTGTCTGGAGTGGCTGGGAAGATGGATCATCAGTTAAGAACATTCATTATTCTTACAGAGAATTTATATTCAGGTCCCAACACGCACATGGTGGCTCACAACCATTCATACCTCCAATTCCAGAGGAGCTCAAATCCTCTTTTGACCTTCATGGGTATACACACACACACACACACACACACACACACACACACACACACACACACACACACGCACACATGTGCACAGACAGACAGACATGCAAACAAAACACAAGATTTAAAATCATAAAAGATGTGCCTTGAGGGCTTCATCTAAAATCTCTAGATGGGCCTTGGCGTGTTTGAATCCAGCACAACAGCATAATATTAAAGGATCTTTTAATACCTTATTAGCTGGCTGATTGTGCAGCGAAATTACAGCAGTGCTTCTCAATACATGGGCTGCGATCCCTTTGGATGTTGAACTGCCCTTTCATAGGGCTCACCCAAGACTTTCGTAAAACATTTACATTATGATTCATAGCAGCAAAATTACAGTTAAATAACAGCAAAGGTAATTAGGTTGAGAACCACTGAATTAGAGGGCTTTCCCCCATTTTGAGTAGGAGCAAATTTGATATTGTAGGTTAAGACTGGGGTTTCTGTTAGCTACTATTCAATTTGGTTAGATCGCTAATGTTCAATATTAAGAAAAAAAAAAAAGATACCTGGTGGTGGTAGTCTATACTTTGAATATCAGCATTCAGAAGCTTTGACAGGTGGATCTGAGTTTGAGGCCTGCCTGGTCGACAGAGTTCCAGAACAGCCAGAGTTACACAGGCAATTCTGGCCCCCAAAACAAAAAGCACAAGAATGCCAACATTTATAAATTAAAGAGGAAGCAAAGGATATAGACTTAAGACGGAAAAGTGCAAATAGGTGCAGCAGAGGTCATCCCACAGAAGAAAGTAACGGGAGCAGATTAGACTCAGGGTCAGCTTCCTTCTGCCTCTGTTAAATGCACAGCTGCCTACAGCCCCATTCCCTTTGTTCACAAGATGGAACAAAATAACTCTCATTGGCCTTGAAAATAAACTGTTTCCCTTTTGTCCTAGATATTTCAGAAAGTCAATCTTTGATGTAGGAACCCACTGTAGCTCTAAATATTCTAAACTCCCAAACCATATTAGGCTTGTGGATTTAGTTTCTTTCAATCTTGTGTTTTATAATGTTCCCAGTGTTCATAGCTTCTCCCAGCATTTGGTTCTATTTGTATCTGAAAGACTTTGGTCTCTAATTCCTTGCCATAAATTTTGCTTTGTAACGTTACTAGCAGAGAAACATGGATGCTATTAAAATTTGCAAATATGGGGCTGGGTAAAGGGACTTGGAAGGAATAGTGGGGGGACTCGGCTCTATCATGAAGCACCCCACACTTGAAGGGAACTTGTATTTTCAGTTAATTACCATAGGTAGAAGTTACTCTTGGTACTTGGCCTCACTCAGTTTCCTGTGTTTGCAAACTTCCAGCTCTCTCACCCTACTCTCTGCCTCACAGCACAGGGGAGTAACAGTACTCACTAGGAGGGGTTGCTACTTTTCTTCTATTCGAATTTTAATTTCCTGGCAGCCAATCCTGCGGCCTTTTTTATTAGTTATAGTTCTTGCCTGTGACAAAATACTTTCCTCTCTGCAGCCTTTGGAAATTTTCTCTTATCTTCAGTGTTCTGAAATTTCACAATGATTTCATTTGCCTTTTGGTGAGTTTTTTATTGTTTGTTTAAATATGGAATGCTTTCCACATTTGTGTGTTGTCCTCTTGTGGCCACACTAATGTTCTCTAGATCACTCTGGTTTGGTAAGTTTCTTAATAATCACTGCACTGAGCACCCAAATAGGTCCTTTTCTATAAAAATTAAATTTTTCTTTACTTTTTTAGTATATTTAGATTTTTCCTTTCACTTTTCATAATTATGGACCTAAAATTTCTCTTTACTAAGTATCCAACTCTTGCTTTTTGCTGTTTTTTCAACCTCTTACTATGCTTTCTAGTCAAAATTTGAGACACTGCCTTTACTTTTGAAGAGCTGTTTCCTGTGCTGCGCCCTCAACCTTTAAATGAAGGAGCTTCTTATTTGAGGGCCAAGTAACAGTAACGGGTTGTCTGAAGGTTCAAGTTACAAGGTACTTCTTAAAGTCATTTCTCTCCTCCAAATTCCAAACAGAAGCATGTTTAGAAGTGTTGAATTTGTGATTGAGTCTGGTAGCTACCTTTTTGTAGATTTTGAATGTCAGATTTCTTTGGAGTTTTTTATTTACTGTTTGGAAGGGGAAGGTGGAGCGATGGGTAATGGAAGCTGGGAGGACAACTGAGGAGGAGGGGGGCTAGTGGCAACATTTTAGTCAGAAAAACTTAATACTTCATATTGGTGCCTATCTTTTGTTGGGCTTTAATATGGCACCCCTGTTTGCCTACATCACCATAAACTTCCTGCAGGGAAAGGAAGAGTATTGGGCCAGCGGTACCGGATGGAAGAGAGGACTGTGTGCTGTGTTAATGACGTTTGTTAAGGAGTCTGTTTCTAATTCGCCCCTACCCCCACCCCGGCTCCGTTCAGCTGCCCAATCTAGACACCTGAAATTCCAAAGCCCTTCAGAGATTTGTGCTTGGTAAACCTGGCAGGAGTTTGAGGCGTTGCTGGAGGCATTCATCAGGGGTTTAACTAACTTGTCTGTGCCTTGGCAGCAAAACACATCTATCTACCTTTCAGTTTAGGACAGAATAAAATTAGTGTGTAGTATATTTGGAATAGCGCTGGCCCCAGTAAGCACTGAACGAGATATTGTTCCTGTTCAAAGTTGATTTTGGTAGCATGTCGGATTAGCAGTTACTTCTATCCTTCAAGGAGTGCTTGGGACAAGGGAAAAACAAAAACAAAACAAAACAAAAACGACAACTGAAGCCTAATATTTAACATTAGTTTTGCTTTCTTAAACTTTTTTTCCCTGGGTAAAATAATCTTGCCTAAACACGCCCAGCCTCTGGAGTTACGCTGTTTCCTGCCCTATTCAATCGGACTTCTAAAGTCTCCTACGGAAAGGCCAGGATGGTGCAACTAAAAGTGCTTCCGCGTGGCGTTTGGAGCCTAATGGCTCTCCGGTTGTTATTTTGTTTAGAATATTCAAACCTGAAGCCCAAATAAATTTCAGCATTCAGGACTCTGTGAGACCCAGCCCTTGGCCCGCCTCAGCTGGCTGGGATCCCGGCTTTCTGTCCCACTGGCGGCAGAAGCCCGGTGCCCTCAACAAATATGGCCGCCGAGCCGACGCCTGGGACTCTCGAGAGCAAATTCAGCCGGCCGGAACCACGTAATGCCGGAGGCGGGACCCAGCAGCGTAGTGCCTCTCAGCAGAGCAAGGTGAGGGCTGGCTGGTGAGCTGTCCCTGAATGCTGCCTCTGGGTGCCCTCGCCATGTGCGCGCGGGGTCTGGCGCTGCTGGTGAGGAGCGGGGGACTGAGGGAGTGAGTGGGGAATAGAGGGAGGTGGAAAGGGAGGGAGGGGCTGGGCCGGCTATCGGGGCAGGAGGGGTCAGTTCTGCGTCTTTCCTACTCTGGCCTCTGAGCACTGGGCCAGCAGGAGCCTGTTTGAACCGGACCTGTTGGGCCAGGCTAGCTGTGCAGCTGGACGTACCGTGATGGCAACCATACCCACCCAGAAGCACCTCACCCTTGGCCCCGTCACTTTGCTATAGTCCAACAGCCAACCTGGCCACCCGGTGTGCTCTTCTGAGTCTCTCTCCCAGCATTTCCCTCAGAATGGGAGCAGGAGGCAAGTTGGGTGTCCCCTTTGTTCTTTTAAAACACGCTCAGTTGACATCACATGCCGAGAGCAGGCAGTCTTTACTCGTTGGCACATGGAAACCCTGTGATGGAATCAGGAGACAACTTAAAAGACTGTATCCGGTGTGGTGGTGCACACCTTTAATTCCAGTATTTGGGAAGCAGAGGCAGGTGGATTTCAGGACAACCAGGGCTATGCAGGGAAACAGTGCCTTAAAAAAAAGAGAAACAAACAAAACTCACCCACTGAAGGAGTAAAAGGAAGTGAGGGACCCGAGTATGGCCAGTTTAGGAGAGACTCTTGTTTGGACAATTTGCGGACTTTTATATGTTAAACAATTGTTTTTACATTTAAGAAGTCAGTTCTTTGAGAATTTCATGTTTTGCGTTTTGTTCGTTTTCACCCTAGCTAGCCTCAGATCTGCCCCCTCTTTCCTGCCCAACACCATCCCCTCCTTCTTGGATGTGTGGTCTTCCACTGGAGAGTGTGTGACACAGTAGAGGCTATACTCTTAGAGAAGACTTGTCTTTCTCTCTCCCAGCAGCTAAAACTTGCCAGTAGTTGGCTGGCTAAGGGAGGGATTCGGGGCCAACCCCTCTTTCCATGATGGGTGTGGGTCTGGCTTGGGCTTGCACACATGTTTTGTGCATGCTGTCACAACCACTGTGAGTTCATATACACAGCTCCCTAGCTGTATCCAGAAGAGTGTAGTCATCCACCACCTCTGGCTCCTCCCCTCTTTCCATAATGATCTTTGAGCCTTCTGAGGGAAACGTGATATTTATATAATCTCTATCCCTTTTAGGACTAAGAGTTATATGCAGCCTTTTATTCTCTGCACTTTGGCCAGTTGTTGGTATTAATTACTGTGTTAATAATCATCTGCTATAAGTAGAAGTTTCTCAGATGAGTTTGAGAGATACATGGATATAATAATGCCAGTTTTATACAGTCAACTTAGCAGCATAAATTACTGCTTTCTTTCTTTTTTTTAATTTGTTTATTTATTATGCATACAGTATTCTGCCTGCATGTACACCTGCAGGCCAGAAGGAAGGCATCAGATCCCGGTATAGATGATTGTGAGCCAACATGTGGTTGCTGGGAATTGAACTCAGGACCTCTGGAAGAGCAGTCAGTGCTCTTAACCACTGAGTCATCTCCCCAGCCCCAGTACTAAGTTTTCTTATAAGTACTATGACCTGCCTAGCATAGGTTCTTAGCCTGTTAGTGATCCAGGTATGGGTTTCATCCTGTGGAGTGGGACTGAAATCCAACCATAAAATGGCTGGTTACTCCCATGACGTTTGTGCTACTGTTGTACTGGTGGGCATGTCTTGCCAGACTAGTCCTAATTGTAAATCCAGGGGCTAATAGCTGGATACTATTGAAGACTACTTTTCTCCTCCGTTAGCCTTGCAGAGCTATGAAAACTAGGCAGCAAGGATGAAGCCTCCAGGTTTGTACCAGCTCTATTTCTCCATGTTCTATGACTCAAACTGTTGGTGTTTTCAGTAATAGGATCTTAACCAAGTTCTGGATGGATTGGCAATGCCCTGTAATGTTTGGGGGTCTATGGAGCCTCACTGGCCAGCAACTCCAAAAGATAACTCATTCCTGACATAAGGATAGTGTGTGTGTGTGTGTGTGTGTGTGTGTGTGTGTGTGTGTGTGTGTAAACTTCAACTTTGTAGGTTTCCATGTGTCTTTTTTGAAAGGTCTTTAAGTGTTATTTTTCCCTTCCCATACTTTCTCCTCTACCTTACATTTCGCTCTCACCCCAGTTCACTCTCCACCCCAGGGGAGCCCTTCCTGTTCCACTTTTCCATTTAACCCTTTCCAGCAGCGTATTTTTCTCTCCTCCCTTAACAGCTCCTCCCCGTAGCCCCTTAGTGATGCTCCAGCTCCTCCCCGTAGCCCCTTAGTGATGCTCCAGCTCCTCCCCGTAGCCCCTTAGTGATGCTCCAGCTCCTCCCCGTAGCCCCTTAGTGATGCTCCAGCTCCTCCCCGTAGCCCCTTAGTGATGCTCCAGCTCCTCCCCGTAGCCCCTTAGTGATGCTCTGATATCGATTTTCAGTTCTTTCTGTATTCTAGACATTAACCCTCTGTCAAGTGTATAGATGGTCTATCTGTGGTCTATCTCTTTATTCAATTAATGCCATCTTTTGCTGTATAGAAACTTTTTAACTTTCATTTATTAATAGTTCTTAATGTCTGTGCTGTAAAGGCCCTGTTCAGAAAGACTTTCCTATGCTAATGAGATCTGTTATGTTCTATATTTTCTTCTCTATCAGAGTTAGGATATCAGATCTTAGCTTGAGGTCCTTGATCCATTTGGATTTGGTTTTATGTGATTTTATGTTTAGAGAGAAGGATCAGGTTTCATTCTTCCACATTAGCTATCCAGTTTGACCAGCACCATGTGTTGAAGATGCTTTGTTTTTTCCAGCTTGTATTGTTGACTTCTTTGTAAACAATCAAGTGGCTTGAAGAGTGAGAGTTCACACATGGGCCCTCGGTTACTTCCCGTTGAGCTGTGAGCTTCTTTTAATGCTACCACTAAGCTGTTGTCATTACTGTAGCCCTGGTACAACCTGAAATCTGAGATTATACCTCCAGCCTTTCTTTTGTTGTTCAGGATTGTTTTTGCTGTCCTGGGTTTTTTGCAGCTCCATATGAAATTTAAGATTTTTTTCTCCCCACAAATTCTGTAAATAATTATTTTGGAAATCCAATGGGGATTTTGTTGAATATAAGTAGTTTGCTTCTGGTAGGATAATAATTTTAATACTATTAATCCTATCAACCCTTTATTGTCTTTCCAACTTCTGGTATCTTCAATATCTTTTTTCAGCATTGAAAAATTTTTTTGTTTATTTAATTAAAACTTTTTTCATACAATATATTTTTATCATTTTCTTTCCCCTCCCTGATACGCCCTCCCTCCCCTCCCACCTAACTTCATGTTCTCTCAAAACAACAAAAACAAAGCACGCAAGGCCATGGAGTGTGTTTTGCATTGGTCAGCTATTCCTGAGCGTAAGGCTTGCCCTGGAGTTTGCATGATATACACAGCATGACTCCAGTGAAGAAAACTGATGTTCCCTCTCCAGCAGAAATGAATGGCAAGTAGCTGCGTGGTAAGAGGTGGAACTGTGTACCCATTTCCCCTTCTTCTGGGATTTTTTTCCTGGCTTGATTTTATGTAGGTCCTGTGCATGCTGTCACAGTCTCTGTAGAGAAAGAGGATTCTCGCAGCCAATCTTCAGGAGTTTGTGGGAGGAGCTCAGTACTTTTCCACAGGCAATGAGTGCTGGTGGAATTGGCCGTGTGAGCCTTGGATCCCTGCCAGGAGTGAGGTCCAGAAGGCAGAGGTTCATGTTCCTTAGGTGAGTCTCAGGGGTAAGTGGCATTGCTGGTTTGAGCCTAATGCCTGTCCTAGAGAGAGGTGGTCCTGTTGTGGGGGTGGGAGTAGTTGGAAGCAAGTCCGGTGTCTGCCTAGAGAAGAAACTAGGCATCTATATCAGAGAGCTGTAGAGCTGGCTGGGCTGGACATAGTTGAGTTAGTAAAGAAAATCTAGGATATCGAGGGAGGGATGGAGGTAAGAGCTTACAGGGCATGGAGGTCAGGGTTTACAGGGGATGGAGGTGAGGGCTTACAGGGGATGGAGGTGAGGGCTTACAGGGGATGGGGTGAGGGCTTACAGAGGATGGAGGTGAGGGCTTACAGAGGATGGAGGTGAGGGCTTACAGGGGATGGAGGTCAGGGCTTACAGGGGATGGAGGTGAGGGCTTACAGAGGATGGAGGTGAGGGCTTACAGGGGATGGAGGTGAGGGCTTACAGGGGATGGAGGTGAGGGCTTACAGGGGATGGAGGTGAGGGCTTACAGAGGATGGAGGTGAGGGCTTACAGGGGATGGAGGTGAGGGCTTACAGGGGATGGAGGTGAGGGCTTACAGGGGATGGAGGTGAGGGCTTACAGGGGATGGAGGTGAGGGCTTACAGGGGATGGAGGTGAGGGCTTACAGGGGATGGAGGTGAGGGCTTACAGGGCATGGAGGTGAGGGCTTACAGGGGATGGAGGTGAGGGCTTACAGGGGGAGTGGATGGGTTAGTAGGAGGAGTTGTTGGCTCCCTACCTGAAAGAAGTACATGGGAAAAGGTGTAGGAAGGCTCGCAGGACACTTGCTCCTTAAGCAAGTAGCAGGAATGTGTGTTGGTGTTCGTCCTTGAATTGTGGGGAGGTTGTAGTGGAGGCGAGATTTGATGTGTGTCTGGAGAAGAGACCAGACATAGCAATAGGGATGGGTGGAGTTGAGTTGGGGGTGGGAAGATTCTAGGCTCCTGGGGGTAAGGATGGATGTTAGCGTTCCCTAATTTAAGGGTGTATTGGTGGTTATTTTAACCCTTTACTCTTGATGTTTGGAACTTTAAATGTTTCAGTAGGTGAATAGTAAGACTAATTATTGATAGAGATACAAAACACATTACCAAACTCCTGCTTTTTTTTTTTTTAATCCTGATATAGGACATGCTGTGGATCCCATAGTCTGAAGAAATGAAAGTCTAAGCAAGTGTCGGAACCCAGCACACTTCAGGAAGAGTTCAGCTGTATAGTTTTATTTGACTGTTAAAGGAAAGAGGCTCTTCCCAAAGCCCATGCCCTGAAGCCCAGGGTCATATTCTCAACCTTCATAGAATCGTTGGTAGATTGGACTTGTTAATCATCCTGACAGTAGCTTTGTATTGCATTTGCTCTGTTTGTTGTCTTCTCTGCAAGGAATAATGCTGCCAGCATGTCTGCACACTCCATGCTTTCTGAAAGGATTTCCATAGCCAAAGAACTGATCAAGAGAGCAGAGTCACTTTCTAGGTCAAGAAAAGGTGGCATAGAAGGGGGTGCAAAGCTGTGTAGCAAGCTGAAGGCAGAACTAAAATTCTTACAGAAAATAGAGGCTGGGAAGGTAGCTATTAAAGAATCCCACTTACAAAGCACGAATCTAACACACTTAAAAGCTATCGTGGAATCGGCAGAGAACCTGGAAGAAGTAGTTAGTGTTCTTCGTGTTTTTGGCTACACAGATACCTTGGGAGAAAAGCAGACTCTTGTGGTGGATGTCGTAGCAAATGGAGGTCACACGTGGGTCAAAGCCATTGGCCGGAAGGCTGAAGCACTACATAACATCTGGCTGGGCAGGGGCCAGTATGGCGACAAAAGTATCATTGAGCAGGCTGAGGACTTCCTCCAGGCCAGTCACCAGCAACCAGTGCAGTATAGCAACCCTCACATTGTATTCGCATTTTACAACAGTGTCTCCAGCCCCATGGCCGAAAAGCTGAAAGATATGGGCATATCTGTAAGAGGAGACATCGTAGCCGTCAACTCTCTGTTAAATCACCCTGAAGAGTTACAGCTGAGCGAGAGTGAGTCAGATGAAGAGGGCCAAGAACTTCTGCAAGTGACAAGAGTAGACCGAGAAAATGTCCTGGCACATGTTGCATTTCCAACAGAGATCAAGGTTGATGTGTGCAAAAGAGTAAATCTGGACATCACTACTTTAATCACATATGTATCTGCCATGAGTTATGGAGGCTGCCACTTTATCTTCAAAGAAAAAGTGCTCACAGAACAAGCAGAGCAAGAGAGGAAAGAGCAGGTTTTACCTCAGCTGGAAGCGTTTATGAAGGACAAGGAGTTGTTTGCCTGTGAATCTGCTGTCAAGGATTTTCAGTCTATTCTAGACACCTTAGGGGGACCAGGAGAGAGAGAGAGGGCCACTATGCTAATTAAACGGATCAGTGTGGTACCAGACCAGCCTTCTGAGCGTGCCTTGAGACTCGTCGCGAGTTCAAAAATTAATAGCCGTTCACTAACAATTTTTGGGACCGGAGATACCCTGAAAGCCATCACAATGACTGCTAATAGTGGTTTTGTCAGAGCTGCCAACAACCAGGGTGTTAAATTCAGCGTGTTCATCCATCAGCCGAGAGCACTCACTGAGAGCAAAGAGGCTTTAGCTGTGCCCTTACCAAAAGACTTCACCAAGGATAGCGCACACTAATGGTGTCCTTTATGTGTTGTCCTCGAAATCCATTATTTATACCAAAGGCTGGCCTTCTGGTTTAAGTTGGGAGAAGAAAAGTTTATAGTAAAAATAATATTTAGAACTCTTACATATTTAAATAGATGGTTTTTGTGTTTTGTCTATTTAAGATCTATAAATTAGAAAAAGCCCAAGAGATAATCTTATCTCTGCATTGTAGCAGGTAAGAACAGAAATACATCTGTATAAGGCTTCTAGCTGTCTCGTGATGCCTTGGTTTGCCTCAGTAGGGTTGCAGCCTCCGCCACGGGTATGCTGTGGAATGTGCCTGCATGATTCTCAAATTCATTAAATAGCTGGAGAAAACTCTGAGGCCTGTTTTCCATTGTATTTATTTGTCAGTTATTACGTCGATTGAAAATGAGAGATAATAGTTATTTCAGATTCTAAAGTCACGGTTTATTATTAGTGAGAAAAAAATCCTAAAAAAATTAAAACTAAAACTAATGCTATTAAAAAAAAAGGTATGGTGGCACACTCCTTTAATCTCAGAACTCCAGGAGTGAGTCCGGAACAGCCAAGGCTACACAGAGAAACCCTGTCTCGAAAAACCAAAAATAAAAATAAACTAAAGCTAAAATTCTTACAGAAAATAGAGAATATTTTTAAATTTTTACTTTTTAAAACAATTTCCTTGTGTCAGACATGGTCTGGTGGGTATGTTTATAGAGTTTATAATTCATATGGAATGAAAGTGAACTTTGACCTCTTGAGTCCTATCTGTTTATTGGTATACCCCTTCTCTTACCTGGGATTACTACTACAGTGAGTTGGAGAGGAAAAGAGCATTTCTTTCTTTCTTTCTTTCTTTCTTTTTTTTTTTTTTTTTGTTATTTGAGACAGAGTTTCTCTGTGTAGCCTTGGCCATCCTGGACTCACTTTGTAGACCAGGCTGGCCTCAAACTCACAGCGATCCACCTGCCTCTGCCTCCCGAGTGCTGGGATTAAAGGCGTGCACCACGACGCCCAGCAGAGAGCGTTTCTTTTTTTTTTTTTCTTTTCTTTTTTTCTTTTTCTTTTCTTTCTTTCTTTCTTTTTTTTTTTTTTTGAGACAAGATTTCTCTGTGTAGCCTTGGCTGTCCTGTACTCACTTTGTAGACTAGGCTGGCCTCTCACTCACAGTGATCCACCTGCCTCTGCCTCCTGAGTGCTGGGATTAAAGGGATGCGCCACCACACCCAGCGAAAAGAGCATTTCTTTGGCAGAAGCTACATATTCGCTTGCTCCTCCTGGCTTGCTCAGCCTCCTTTCTCAGAGAATCCAGGACCACCAGCACAGGGATGGCCCCACTCACAGTGGGCTGGGCCCTCCCCCATGAACCACTAATGAAATGCTCCACAGGCTAGCCTATAGCCCTGTCTTGTGGAGGCATTTTCTCCATTGACGTTCCCTCCTCAGATGGCGTTAGCTTGTGTCAAGTTGGCATAAAACTAGCCAGCACACTAAAAAAGGTGGCCAACAGTCTTCCTAAGCTAAACCTAGAGCATTGGAGGTATAATGTTAATATGGACACGTTGAAAATGTGCTTTTTAAAACTCAGACTTTACTTTCAAGTCCATACAACCCCACACTGCATGTATTTGAATTACTGAAAGGCTATCTTTTTTATTCTGTTACTCTACAGCAAGTGATAACTGCAGTGTGTCCCTCACACAGTGTGAAACTCACGCAGTGTGTCACTCATGGGGCTAGTGCATGATAGCTGCATGCAATGAAAACTAAGTTCTGTGACTAGAGTGTACTCAGTACATTATTCACAGTAAAACAAGTTCACAAAGTGAGAATATATTTCCTAAAAGCAGAGCTTGAGAGTAGCATTGCCTTACTGCTGGCGGCCAGGAAAGAGGGAGTGCTGGGACTCTATTCTGGGTACTGGCAGCCTGTTGGCAGCTCTGTGCCAGCTTTGCTGAATCAGTTTCAAGCAACAACTTTGAGCTGAGGTTTGCTGCTCGGGATCTAGGAACACTGATACGAATACAAAATTAAATGTGGGGTGGCGCTTCTCTGGGAGGGGATCACTAAGCCTAGTCCCCTCAGGAGGGCTATGTGCGCATTAGGTGTCGAGTTTAGTGCAGGGAAGCTATGGTCTAGTTTCAGAAATGAAATTTTCTATTCTGAACAGCTATTTTAAGGCAACGGTTCTCAACCTGTGGGGTGTGACCCCCTTTGGGTCCGGGGATGAACCACCCGTTTACAGGAGTCACCTAAGACCATTGGAAACACAGATATTTACATTGTGATGGATAACAGTAGCGCGATTACACTTATGAAGCATCAATGAAAATAATTTTATGGTTGGGGGTCACCACAGCATGAACTGTATTAAGGGGTTGCAGCATTAGGAAGGTTGAGAATTATTGGCCTAAGGTGTTAATTACTTAGTGCTAGTTAGTACCAAATATGATTGGAATAGGTTGGTCTGAAACAGCAGGAAATTATGAGGAATACTTAGTTTGAGTAGAGGCAAAAGATCAAAACATTAAATGATGCTCAAAATATTATGAGTAAATAGGAAGCGGGTAATTCTTGATCTGAGGTCAGAATTAAAAGGGAACTATGCTTGATTTCAAGGGAGAAACTTTACAAAGTGTGTTAGTGAAAACAAGTGTGACCAAAGAATGTGAATATGAGGGTCTGGCAGAAAACCAGGCTAGAGAAATGGAAGGGTTTTTAAAGGTAGTCAAGATTAGCTCAAGGCTATACCAGATGTCTTTTAAGAAAACAAACAAAACCTGTAATTTGAAGCAATTTTTTTTTTTTTTTTGGTTTTTAGAGACAAGGTCTCTCTGTGTAGCCTTGACTGTCCTGGACTCGCTTTGTAGACCAGGCTGGCCTCGAACTCACAGGAATCCACCTGCCTCTGCCTCCCGAGTGCTGGGATTAAAGGGTGTGTGCCACCACCGCCTGGCGAGGCAATATATTTTAAGGAAGATATGAGAATAAATGTAGCCAGAGCAAGAATGATGGAATATGTACATTCTGTATTTCAAGTGGCACTGGCATAATATTAACACCATTAGGTATTTATCGAGGGTCTGCCATCTGCTGCTAGCCACAGAGGAGGGCTGGAATATAAAAAAGACTTGTTTTCAAGAAAGGAGATTGTTGTTGCTGTTTGCAGGGCAATCAGTTCCTAAGAACTTGGAATCCTTGCCAACTGGAAGGTTAACAGCCACAGCATTCTGAAGAAACTGCTTTCTGAAGGGGCCACATCTGTGTGACCCTGCCAAACACCACTGTCCCCAGGCAGCCAGAGATTAGAGTTTTAACAATAGAATTGATGCAAGAAATCCATGTGGTTCCTTAGTGAGACCCTGGGTCCTGGGACGTAACAAACTGCTCTCTTTGGAACCACTCCCTATACCAAAGGCTTGCTCAAGTTGACTAGATCAATCCACAGGCAAGCGATAATGGAAATTACAGCAATTAAATGCCAGTTAAAAACTGTCAAATCCTGATAGAAGGTAAAGCAAATGTGTAAAACATTGTGAAGGGTGAAGATAAAGCAACAGGACAACCCACAGTTGTACCAGGAGAAGCGAGAGTGTCGAGGGGTCCTTCCGGACTCAGCATTCAGACGCCAGTGAGTGGCAGAGGGAACATCCTGAAAGGCCTCGGTGTGGGATCCTGTTCGTATTCCCATTTTGGACTCTAAAGCAGTGGTCCTCAACCTTTCTAATGCTCGACCCTTTAATACACTTCCTTGTGTTGGGGTGACCCACAGCCATAAACTTAATTTCATTGCTACTTCATAGTTGTAATTTATGTAAATTATGACATTTACCAGTTATAAATTGTAAATATCTGATATGCAGGATATTAGATACACAACTCCTGAGAAAGGATTGCTCGACTTGCAAAGGAGTTGTGACCTACAAGTTGAGAACTGCTGCTGTAAAGCCCCAAGGCAGGGTGGCTAGCTGCAGGTTGTGAAGGGCAGCGACCCGTTGTGTCAGTTTCTCTGGATCATTCTGTCCCAGGTGGCAAGTGAAGTCTTACTTAGCAAATAGGCAGTATTAGCAATGCTTTGGGTAAATCACTAAATAAAATAAGTCAGTATCTAATAAATGGTATTTTCAACCTTATTCTTCAGTAGGCAAAAATAAAAGTATGTTCAAAACACTTTATCTAAAAGGTAGCCTTAGTGAACTAGAAGTGCAATTAGGAGCTTCCAAAATGGTGGGAGGGGAGGATGACAGTTGCTGCCTGAACAGTCACCCAAAACTCATTTCAGCCTTCGGGCCCAATATATCTGACAGACATATTTGTGAGGCAGGAACTATTGAGGACATGCACTCAGGTAATTAAGTTTTATTCCTTCTCAAGTCTCTGATGGAGTTGATGACCAGATAGTTTAGTCTTAGAATTAAGCTTAGTTGTGTAGGGGTGAAGATGTTTTTAGGTCTAGATAGAGGTTTTAAGTTGACAGAAATGAGATATGGATATTGACTCCCATTCACAATTTTAGAATCTCCAAGATAGAAAAGATGTTTTCTTCAGGGTTCCCAAGTACAAACAACCAAAACACCATGAGTGTAACATTCATATAATCCCTGATTGTTTCATGGTTCTTCTTGCTGTAATTTTTATTTATGTGTAATAATATAAACGTATATGCCAAAAAAATAAAATAAAATCTTTAGGAAAAAAAGAAGTAAAAAACAAAAACAAAAACTTTAAAATCTGTATTAGGTAATATAATTTAATATAATTTGTGGCCAGGGAGGGGAGGTGGATCAGCAGGTGAAAGTGCTAGCTATGCATACCTAAAGACCTGAGTTTGATCTAAGAACCTGCGTATGCCAGATGCTGCTGTACACACCTGTAATCCCGCAGAGACAGGAAAACCACACCGGAAGCCCACAGGCTAGCTATCCTGGACTACAGGGCAGTAGCAAAAGCAACAAGAGATGTCCTGACTCAACGAGGTCGGAGGTGATGACTCATTGCTTGAAGTTGCCCTATGACCTCTATATTTGCACAGTGACAGGTTCACACTCACACACGCATGCACACACACACAGTTTTTAAAAAAGATGAATTCATAAGGTAAATCAAGATGAATCCATTTCAAATGAGGTATGAGGAAAGAGAATAATGTCCCAATAGGAAAAGCTAAGTCAGAAGAAGTCCTGAAGATGCCTACAAACCAAAGAGCAGGAAGAAAGCACCGTAATGTGAGAACTTTGGAGGAGATCAATTGTAAGTGAATACGCTATTTTGGTAAGTTTAGAAATGTCACTGTGTAGTACAGGACTATCCTCCAAGGCAAGCCACTCCCAAAGGGTTCTCCTCACAGCTGGACTTGGTGACTGCTGATGTTTTCTCATAGGAAGAAGGAGCGATGTGAGTCATGGGAACCTCACCTGAGCGTGCAGCCACCCCTCCCAACCAGTTCTGTGCAGTTCATTACACCCGAATTGCATCTAGCCTTGGGGTCTTTGGGAGAGACTAAGGGAGGAGACTTTACACAGCCCTGAGGAAGCCTCCATCCTTGCTGGGTGCAGACCTTCCAAGGTGGCTGCTTTAAGGTCATCTACTCCTCACTCACTGCTCTGTAAGTAAGCCTAATGAGCTCATTGTTTTCCCAGGGTGAGCTGTGGTAGAATGTAAGTTAGGTTTGTCATTGGAACCTTGGGGGAGGGGAGGATATTTTTTAAGTCTTCCTCAAGGTGAAAATTCTTAAAACACATTGAAACGTGATTTTCTTAGGAAATATGAATTAGAGTCAAGGAAGAAGTATAAAACCAGAAGAAGCAGTATTTGAAATTATTTTTAAAGTAAGTAAGCAATTTTCTCTAAAACTGTCCTGGTCTAGTTAGCGTCATCAGGTAAGCTTTTAGTTTTAAATATCAAGTGACTCCTGCTTTAGAAGTAATATGGTGCACCAGGTGTGGTGGCACACGCCTGTAATCCCAGCACTCTGGGAGATGAGGCAGGCAGGTCTCTATGAGTTTGAGACCAGCCTGGTCTACAAAGTGAGTCCAGGACAGCCAAGGCTACACAGAGAAATCCTGTCTTGAAAACAAAGAAGCAAAGGTAATATGGTCCACACCTTACATAGGCTGCAATATCTAACATGGGAAGGACAGCATCTTGAGAGGTAACCCTTACCCTCTATGTGTTGGCTGTCTGAGCATCACTGTATTGTGAGTGTTTTCAAATTTATATCCTAGAATAGGAACATAAGTCTGATCCCGAAACCTGGCAACTTAGTATAAAACAAAATGTAACACACTGTCTTTTGGGAATACATATCTCAGATAAAACCAAAGACTTCACCAGTGGGAATCTTGTTCCTAGGAGAAAGAGGGCAGAGTGTCCATCCTTAGCAAGTGGCTAATCTTACCAGTCAGGACTTGGCCTTCACAATGAGATAAGGGAAGGCTTGTTTATGCCTGAGAGCTCATGTACAGAGCAGAGCAAGTTCTGCTCTGTGTATGGAGTCCTGAGGGAATGTCTGTTATTGACACACTTGGCCACATCAGGACCTTGGTTTCTGCTCTCCTTGATCAGGGTTAAGGCTCAGAGAAAGGGCAAAGCCTTCCTCAAGGGCACAATTGTGGATGCTGATAGTGTGGGCAGAAAATGCCCAACATACTCCCCTCCCCCAGTGTTTACAACCTTAAGACTGGACAGAGACTGTTCCCATAGAGATTAGCTAAACCTGCTCCACTTTTCCAGCTGTACACCATGAGCCTTGCCTCCTTGATCTGAGTGTGACAACCCTTCTTACTCAGCTGATGCAGTAATTCTGCCTGCCTCTTCAGCTCTGTGTAATAAACACACTGAGCTTCTGAGCTGTGGCTTTACAATCTCAGAGCTCAGTGTGTGTGTGTGTGTGTGTGTGTGTGTGTGTGTGTGTGTGTGTGTGTGTGTGTATTTTCTTCATTCCCTCAACACCCAAGTCAGGTCCCAGTCCCCAAGGCTCTGCAAAAATGTGATGCTAGTTCTTGAAACCAGAACCACAGGAAGCCTGTAGCCTCTGAAAGAGGCTGTTGTAGACTTCGTCCCGTGGCACAGCATGGACATTTGGCCATAGTAGTTTTCAGTGGTAGAAAAAGAAACCTGAGAGAACCCCAAGTTTCATCTGTGTTAAAAACAGAGTTCTAGTCTCAATAACATTATGGGTAAATAAAACTTGCATAAAAATTGGACTCAGGCAACAGTTACATGACACAGACATGAATAGCCTGAGGACACTTGTTTCCAAAACCTCACAGATTCTGATACAATGTTTTGGTTGGATGAATTTACAGTGAGAAATTGTAGAAGCATATGGAAGGAAACGTGCCACCACATACGTAGCATACGTAGTGTGTATGTGTGCATGTGTGTGGGAGATGGCAGAAGACTAGGCACATATGCATAGAATTTATAAATATGTCTATACATAAAATATATAATAATAAAATATAAGATGGATTTGGAGTGTTCAAACACTCTTTACAGTGTTTCCCCATCCAGAATTTGAAAAAAACAAAACAAAACAAAACAAACCCCAGAAATATTCAATGTGGCTAGCATACTACTTACAACCAAACATGGCACGTATCAAGTAGGAACCTGTGGTTATATCTGCAGCTAATGTTTCCTGATTCTGAACTCCAGAATGCGGCAGACATGCAGGGGTTGAGTTGGGGCATGAGATGGAAAGAGCCTTTCTTAAGGAGATGTAGAGAGAATGGTGGAAAAAACACAGGGATGAGCAAAGCAAGATCCACGTTCCTCTCAAATTTTCAGTCCAACCATTTTCTCTGATGTGTGAGAATGGGAGAAGGGCTGGTAATATGCTGCTTTGTTGGCTCTTGCCCTTAACAATTAGGTTTTATTATGCATTTATTAATCAAAGGTATCTTCCTTACAACCCGACTACTTTAAGCAAGAGGGAAGGGAGGTTAAAGAGAACAAGAATAAAGCGTCCAGGATGGCTCCTCTCAGTTCATCACAATGTCCACCTCAGTGGGGTATCTGCGGTGTTTTGAAGGGGCAAAGCCCACCAAGACTGTCTTCACCCGAGGCAAAACCCGCCACCCTGCTACAAATGAAAACCGTGTCCCTTCCTTTTGTGGAAGTCATTGTACGAAAAGCACTTCCTTGTGTTAGGATTCTGCTTCAGTTAGCCTACCTATGATGTCATTGCTTACCTGCCACAGGGGCGTGGCCCTGCGCAGGGCCATATAAAAGGACAAACCATACACATGGCCCCCTCTCTATTTCCTCTCTACTCTCACTCTCTCTCACTACACCCCTCTACTCTACTCCATCTCTCTCTACTCTGTATCTTCTTCTTCCTCTTCCTGTCTCTGTCTCTGTCTGGGTACCACTCCCCCTTTCCTTCTCCCCCTGTAAGACCTGGAGGCTAGGTCCTATTTCCCGGAGCCCAATGAGACACGAGAGTCCAGTCAGATGCAAACAGCAAGGGATGCTTTATTGATCTATTGTGATGGGGTCTACCAAGCTCTATTGAACTGGAGACCCTGAATAAGCAAAGTGTGGGTCTTTTGTGCCCTTACAGAAGCAGAATTGGCAGTTAAGCAGAGTTGTGCCCTTACAGAAGCACTTAACTTAATTGGCAGTTAAGTAGAGTTGCTGGACCATGATTGGTTCTTAAGAATGCCCTTTAAACTGATTGGTTACTAGTGATTTTATCCCTGAGGGGGCAAGAGCTCAGCTTGGGACATCATGTGCTGTCAGGAGCTCGGGACAGGTATGAGGGTGTGGTTTTTCTCAGAAAGTATAGAACAGCCCTGAGGCCATCTCGGAAGGTACCAGGTGGCCAGGGTTGAAAAACAACTTTCCTATCTTTTCACCGCTATGCTCATTTAATAAACTCTGTATAACATAATATCTGGCATCTGATACCTTATTAGTACCTTATACCTTATCTTACCTTATAGCTAACTATTAATCATAACATTGGTGCCATTCTTTAAAACCCGAGAGGAGCCTTCCTGACTGGCTCAGTTATAGTAAACTATACTCCAGGTCTTAGCCACTACCTTTGAGGAAAAAATAGAGGTCTGCAATAACCCTTCCGGCCAGGATCCAGCCTGAGCCAGCTCTGCCAGGGACCTGTTTCAGATGCAGCCAATAGGAGACATCGGTCTCACAGCTGCTACAGCCAAAATGGGACACTGGTCCCACAGCCTAGCCTGTTGGCAAATTTGGCCTATGGATGTCTCTGCTCAAACACAGGCTTGTTCTCTGTGCCAAGCCACTGGAGGATCAAGCAGCACAAGAGTTTTAGACATTTCCAGCCTTGAAGCTCCTTGACCTGGTGGAGTACAGATGGCTCTTAGATTCAGCAGCCTCGCCAAACAGCATAATGCTACAGGTCGGTTTTAAACTCATACTCAGGCTAAGTAGTCACATGGCCACCTTCTATCATGGAGACTTCAGGTACCTTCCCAGCCCTCTTCATATGTAGGAGACTAAATTTTAACTGTCAGGTCTAGATACAGTCCACCTTGTTACCATTCTTTTAGCTAAAGGACAGTGACTCCTTACAGCAATCTCCCCTATGTTTCAAAGCTTCCAGAAAGACATTTTATGAATGTCAGAAGGTCTACGGATGTGTTTTAAGTTGGTAAATGTGCATTATAGAGGTCAACATGTCTAAAAGAATGCTTTATTTCTCCCTGTTGCTATGCTATTGTTGTATTAACTGTTCAGAGGGTTGACACTGATCAATGGAACTCTAATTTATTAATCTAATTATGGAAAAACATTCCACTATATGATCCTATCATAGTTCCAAGCCCAAGATTTTAAATTTCCTTTGGTTTGTCTTTTTCTTAAAATGTCTCTCATTGTACTATTCATGCTTTAACACAAAGCTCTTTTCCCAAGTCTCTGCTGTGCTACACTGTGTACATGTCTAACAATGTGCATTTCACTGCAGATTACAGTGATGATGCTAACATGTCTGAAATTTATCTCCCTTTATGAACTTAAGAGGATTTTTGTAAGCTACAGGAAACCCGTCTCTCAGGTCAAAGGGAATCCAGATAAGTACTGTCAATCCAAAGCCTAAGTTTCTCACCTATCACCTATCTCTGAGGGTGGGATTTCTCCCCCTTTTCACTGGTTTTGGGAGTCCCTTCTCCCTAACTACCCAATTGCCACCTTTCTGTACCCAACACCAGCTGATGACCCTGGTCCACATGACTAGCTGTTTCTTCTCTCTAAACTCCAACTAGGACTTTTTTCACTGGGTGAAACCACTGATTCCATTACCTCTGCTGCTTCTGCTTCCGCTTCCGCTTCTGTGTCTGAGGCCACCGCCACGTGTTGGCTCAGTTTATTAACAATTAAACTTTATTATACAACCCAACTAGCATATACAAGAAGGAAAAAAAGTTAAAGGGACAGAAGATTAAAACCTCTTGGAATCCGTTCGGCAGGACGGGTCCTTAGGTGTCTCAGTCCCACGAGCTGGTCCGGTCCTTTCCTCCCTCTCCGCGCCTTCTCCTTCTCTCCTTCTACCTCTTGTTTTTCTCTCCCCCACCTTCCCAGTCATATGCAAAGGGCGGTCCCTTCTCCCTTCGAGGGTCAATTAGGAAAACAATAGCCACGGTGGAGTTCCTAGGTAGGCTTCCTGAATTCCAAGCCCAGGAAGGCTCCAAACAGTCTCTCACAAGGTATTCATGGTGTGCCCCAAGGGTAAAGCCCGCCAAGACTGCTTCCACCTGAGACAAAGCTTAATCTTTCCTACACCTCACCCTTCTCTCTAAAAAATTAAGAACTATATACACATATATACATATATACATACTCATCAGGAATTAAGAACATAACAAAGTCCTTTTATACTTGTTAACCTAAGGGAAAGTATACCACTACCCTACCAAAGAGAGTCCTTTTCTTTCATGAGAAATTGTAATTATTAATCTACTAAAGCTTCTAGTAACACTGTGGCTATCTAGTCTTCAATCCCATCAGAGACCCAAGAAGGAAAATCTATCTAATAAAGGAAGTGCTGGCAGGCAACTTCCAAGTTGCAGAGTACAGAGAGAGCAGACTGCCTGGATAGTCACCGAATTTTCTCCTTCATTGGGGCAATCAGTCTTCAGCCTTTTGGCCCAAAACATCCAACGAACTGCTTTTTGAAGCAGGAAATCCGATGGTCTGGTCCATCTATTCTCTTTAAAGCTGGACAGTCATCTTTCCAGCATCATTGTTGATCGTTGCAGACAGTCAGCCTGTCATCAGCCGTAGAGATAAGAGCAGTAGCAGAGCAGTTTTTCCGTCTAGTGACCATTCTGTCACCAGTGTCTCTTGAAGCCCCCATCTTCAATGATGCAAATGGAGAGGCGGCCAGGAGCGGATGTCTCTCTCTGTCAGGAAAGCCCTCATCATTAAATGCCATATTCTGTGGATCTCTGAAGAGTTTGAAGAGCAAATCTATCTATTCTTACAGTTATCAATCTATTCCTTTGAAGACATAGACAAGCTATTAAACAAACCTGCTCTATAACAAAGTGAGTATCTAATAGGATTTCTACGTAACTAAATACCAACTTTTATCCCCGATGATTCCAAACAGTTTTTTATAAGACATTAGTGGTACAAATAATACATCAAATAAACATTGAACAAAAAGAACGTAAATTTCTGACATACAATATACAATATTTTGTCAACATATAACATACAATACATAAGGCAAAAATGAATGGAATATACAATTTAAGTTCATATCAATGTGAAGCAAAAGTTGAAGTCTTAAATTCCCATCAATCAAAAGTCTTAAATTTCCATCAATCTACAATACCAATGTAGAATTTTTTAAGTTAGTAGATTCAATAATCTACCTTTTATTCTACAATCCTGTATCCTCCCTTCCTTCCCCCCTTTTTCTTAATATTAAAAGGGATAGAAAGTAAGAGAGAAAGAAAGATAGAAGAAAGAAATCCCCAAATGAACTTTTATTAATTGTAAATAACCCCGTTAGGCAAAGATGAGCATTGGTAACCCACCAAAAACACACATCCCACCTACTGGGAATGGGGGCGTCGTGTTCTCAAAATTACTTGATGCTGTTTAAGAGAAAAATATTTTTCGGGTACCCAAGAAAAATAATATATTGGCCAAGCGCTGGAAAAGCTAGCTGTTTTTTGTCCAGTCCTTTTGGGATCGATCCTTTCGGCTAGCCGATTTATTGTTAATATGTATTAATTTTTGGAAGAAGTAGTAGTGCCAGAGGCAGAAGTTTGATCTTCATAATTGTCCTGTTTTTTGCTCTGAAAGTAAGCAGACTTTATAAATCATTAGTACAGGTATGTTAGTACATATATAATTTTCAAGGGAACATCATTTGAGGCATCTTGTTCGAGGTGCCAGAGGCATGTTTTTGGGGTTAAATCACCCATGCTGTCTGTTGTCTTTAGCATTGTTTTGTTTTTTGTAAATACAGGGCTCTACCTGCATATACACCAATAGGACAGAAGAGGGCATTAGTTCTCCAAGCTGTAAGGAACAATGTCAAGCTGTTAAGAACCAGGTAGCTCTTAAGATTTACTTGTTATATGGTCAGATCTAATCTTTATATGTTTAGTTGGTAGCCATATATTTTCACTCCCTGTGGAAACATACGCATACCCACGACCCCATCTTAAAACTACTGTAGGTTTCTATTTCATACTTTTCAAGTCCTTGAAGAATATTGGTTGTCCCAATTTTTCAGTTTTTTTTTATTATCCAATGTCTCTCCGCAGCTGATGTCCCTTCATTATTCACATTAAGAAAATTTAGAGTCAACAAAGCATTATTTAATCGATCCCTGGGTGTCTTCACCCTTCCCTTTTGTTTAATAAGCATTTTTTTAAAGGTACGATTAGCTCTTTTTACAACTGTTTGTCCTGTGGGATTGTGAGGTATACCAGTAACATGTTTTATATTATAATACATAAAGAAGTTTTTCATCTTAAGGGACACATATGCAGGAGCATTGTCAGTCTTAATTCGTGTAGGTATTCCCATAAATGCCATTATTTCTAGTAAATGAGTAATCACACAGTCAGCCCTTTTAGAACTTAAGGCAGTTGCCCATTGAAAACCTGAATAGGTATCAATGGTATGATGCACATATCTCATTTTTTCAAATTTTGTAAAATGAAACACATCTATCTGCCAAATTTTATTTTTTTTGTTACCTTTAGGGTTAATTTTAGCAGGTAATGGTAGTTGACTATATAAGGAACATGTAGGACATTTATTAATTATTTTTGTAGTTTGTTGTCAAGTGATAGAAAATCTTTTTTTCAACCCCTTACCATTGACATGATGTTTTTTGTGAAATTTGGAGGTTTCGAATACATTACCTATCAATAATTTGTCGATCTCTTTATTTCCTTGTGCCAATGGACCTGGTAAACCTGTATGGGATCGAATATGAGTAATATACAAGGGATAATTTTTGTTTTTGATGACCTGTTGTAGCTCTATAAATAAAGTAGTCAATTTTGTGTTATCAGGAGTAAATTCAGTAGTTTTTATATGCAAAACAACCTTTTTAGCATATTGAGAGTCAGTAATTATATTAAGAGGTTCAGGAAAATCTAACAAAACCATAAGGATAGCATATAATTTTGATTTTTGAACTGATGTAAATGGGCTTTTAATCACCTTGGTCATTTTCTCAGACTTATAACCAGCCATACCTGATTTATTTGTATCAGTGAAAAAGGTGGGTGCCCCTGAGATTGGTGACCTCTTTACAATACTTGGAAGGATCCAATTAGTTCTTTTTATAAACTGTATACGTTTGCTTTTTGGGTATCTATTGTTAATGTCTCCCAAATAATTACTACAAGCTTTTTGTCAATCTTTATTAATTACCCATAGTGACATAATCTCAGAATCAGTAAGAGGCACTACAATTTTTGCCGGGTCCATCCCTGACAGTTGACGCAACCTTATTTTTCCCTTTGTAATCAATTTAGAAATTTTTTCTATATATGTTTTCAATTTTTTGTTTTGTTTATTTGGCAGGAATATCCATTCTATAATCCGGTCTTCCCTTTGCATGAGAAGCCCAGTAGGAGAATGTTTTGAAGGCAAAATAACCAAAATGTAACCAAGTTCAGGATCAATTTTATCCACATATGCCTTTTGAAGTTTTTGTTCCACCAGAATTAACTCCTTTTTTGTTTTAGCAGTTAAACACCTAGGACCGTTTAAATCCGAATCCCCTTGTAAAATCTGAAACAAGTTACTTAACTCATAGGTAGCTAACCTGATTGTAGGCCTTAACCAGGTAATATCGCCCAATAATCTCTGAAAGTCATTAAAAGTTTGTAATTGATCTCTACGGATCTGTACCTTTTGTGGTCGAATTTTTTGTTCAGTTATTTTATAGCCTAAATAGGTAATTGAATCTCCTCTTTGTATTTTTTTCACCGCAATCTGTAATCCCCAGCATGGCAGAATTCTTTGTGCTTCCTGAAACATTTTTTCTACAATACTAGGATCAGAATCAGCTAGCAGAATATCATCCATGTAATGGTATATGATAGATTGAGGAAACAGCTTACGAAGTATTTTTAAAGGTTGTTGTACAAAATACTGGCATAAAGTTGGGCTATTTAACATTCCCTGTGGAAGTACCTTCCAATGATATCTCTTCATTGGAGAATTACTGTTCAGGGTAGGTACTGAGAAAGCAAACCTTTCCCTGTCCTTCTCGTGTAGAGGTATGGTAAAAAAAACAATCTTTTAAATCAATTGTAATTATATGCCAAGACCGAGGTAATAAGGAAGGCAAAGGAATTCCAGGTTGAAGCGAACCCATGGGTTGAATCACCTTGTTTATGGCCCTTAAATCTGTTATCATTTTTCAACCACCTGATTTTTTTCTTACCACAAACACAGGGGAATTCCAGGGGCTGGAAGATTCTTTGATGTGTTGAGCCTCCAGCTGCTCTTGTACTAAACCGTGAAGCGCCTGTAACTTTTTTTTTGTTAAGGGCCACTGCTCCTGCCATACAGGTCTGTTTGAAATCCATTTTAGGGGCAAGGCGGTTGGTATCTCAGCAGTGGCCCCTCTTATAAATTTTGACACTCTAAATCTGAAGAATTCTGAGGTTGGACAATGGGCATAGCTGGTGGTCGCCTCTGATCACTTACATTAATCTCTTCCCTAGAAGCGCATACCAATTCACCCATTGTTTCAACCTTCTTTATCTCAGTATTTGTAGGAATAGTAATCTGAGTACCCCATTGTTGTAAAAGGTCTCTTCCCCATAGATTTATAGGAATGTCAGCCACATAGGGTTTCAGCCTCCCTATCTGCCCATTTGGTCCCACACACTCAAGTCACTGTACACTTTGTTTTATTTGAGATAACTTGTCAATTCCTACAATTTTTGTATAAACCTTCTTAAGTGGCCAAGTTTGGTTCCAAGACTTTTGGCAAATGATGGAGACATCAGCTCCACTGTCTACCAAGCCTTCTATTTTAATACCATTCAATTGTATAATTAACTTAGGTCTCTGATCATTAATTACTGTTTGTCAGAACACACGGGTCCCTGTGCTCCCGAACACACCAGTCCTTTTTACTGGAGCGGCTTTGCCCTTAATGTAAGGAAACAGTAGGAGTTGAGCAATCTTATCCCCGGCATCAATTTTTATCTCTTTTTTCACACATACCAAGATTTTTATTTCCCCTTTAGAATCTCCATCTATAATACCAGGATGCACAATAAAACCTTGAGAAGTCAGCCCGCTTCTTCCCAGAACCAATCCTACTGTGCCTGAAGGCAAAGGTCCAAAAACACCAGTATTTAATTTGTAACATTTAACTTGAGGAGTTAGGGTAAGAGACATATTTGAAGCCAGATCCAAGGCTGCACTGCCTTTAGTAGCATGTATTAGATCGCTAACACTTAGTTTCCGTTTTTCTGTGGGTTTGTCACTTTCTGACTGGCCAAAGGAATTTGGCTGGCATTGTTTACGGGGGCCCGAGCCGATGGCCCCCTCCTGTCGTTTTTCGTTGGCAAGATATTGTCTTGTACATCTCGTTTAGATTGACAATTTTGAGTCCAGTGTTTCCCTTTTTCACAGCGACTACAGTACCCTGGGAGTCTTGGTACCTCATTACCATCATAACCAGAACCCCCCTGTTTTTTTTTATGAGTTACGTTTTTTTCTGGGTTAGTGTGTCTTTTATTTTTATAGTTTTTTTGCACATGACCGATTTGACCGCAATTAAAGCACCGAGTATTATGATATCTGGGCTTTCTGACTAAAGCTTGTCCCACAATATTATTTTGATATTCCTGAGAGTTGATATTAACTGTCTCCTTTACCCAGTCATCTAATGGAGCGCCTCTTTCCTTTAACGGTCTAAGCACCTTCTTACATTCAGCATTTGTATTTTCATAAGCCATGATAAGTTTTAATGCCTTTTTGTTATCAGAATCTGGCATTGCCTTATCCATAGCAGATCCTAATCTCTGTAAAAATTCTGTAAAGGGCTCCAGAGGTCCTTGGAACACCTTAGTAAAAGAAATAGTTGTTTTCCCAGGTTCTTCTACCAGCTCCCAAGCTCTCAAGGCTGCCTTACGACATTGTTCAATCACTCTATCGTCAGCTTGAATTTGTTCTCTCATGTTAGTATATGGTCCATCACCAAGTAACTGATCTCTATTAATATTTATTCCCTGTGCGATATTTTCTTGTTCTATTTTTATAGCCTCTGTTCGCCACCATGATAACCACTGTAACTGTTGTGCTGCTTCCAATACCGCTGAAACTAAATTTTTTCAATCTTGGGGAACAAGTCTATTCTGATAGGCCCAGCTGTTTAACATTTGTTTAACGAAGTTAGAATGCATACCATATCTGATGACGGATTCCTTAAAATGTTTTAAATCCATCATGTCTACAGGACACCAGGCTATTTCGTCATGACCCTCAGCACCATTTGGCTCGATTACATGTCTTACAGTGACTGGAAAAGCTGAAGGTGCCTGGGTGACTGTGGAAGTATCTTCCACTGGTACATTTACTTCCAAAGACCTTTTGGTCGGTCTGGCTTCCTTTGCCTCTGGTTTCTGACCTTCTCCACCCTTTTTAACCAAAGGTGCCTTCTGCTTTTCCAGCCCTTCCACTTTTCTCTGTATTTTGCCTATTTGTTCAGTCAAGTCAGTAATTCTTTCCAAAAGGATAGAGCTTATTGACTCTTTCTGATTTTTCTGGCTTTCCGGTCTCTCTATTTTCTGTCCTTTATCACTACCAAATGCCAAAAATTCTATCCGTTTTCCCATCCCTTCATTTTTATACCTCAGCTTTTCTATCTGTCCAGTCAAATCTGCAATCTTTTCCAAAAGGATAGAACTTACTGACCCTTCCGGCTTTTCTATACCATTAGCCTGTCTTCTAATCCTTCTAAGCATGAAATATTGTAATAAAAGGACAATGAGAAAACAAAGAATTCCCTCTAAGTATAATGCAGGAAAGAGTTTTGCAACAGCAGTTGCAATTTTGCCAATACCCTGAAACAACATTTTTATCCCGTGGAATACTGAATCTTCCCTCATATCATTAGGGATTGTGGAACCCATCGGGCCCCACGTTGGGCGCCAGATGTTGGCTCAGTTTATTAACAATTAAACTTTATTATACAACCCAACTAGCATATACAAGAAGGAAAAAAAAGTTAAAGGGACAGAAGATTAAAACCTCTTGGAATCCGTTCGGCAGGACGGGTCCTTAGGTGTCTCAGTCCCACGAGCTGGTCCGGTCCTTTCCTCCCTCTCCGCGCCTTCTCCTTCTCTCCTTCTACCTCTTGTTTTTCTCTCCCCCACCTTCCCAGTCATATGCAAAGGGCGGTCCCTTCTCCCTTCGAGGGTCAATTAGGAAAACAATAGCCACGGTGGAGTTCCTAGGTAGGCTTCCTAAATTCCAAGCCCAGGAAGGCTCCAAACAGTCTCTCACAAGGTATTCATGGTGTGCCCCAAGGGTAAAGCCCGCCAAGACTGCTTCCACCTGAGACAAAGCTTAATCTTTCCTACAGCCACGCTGCTGCCGCCTCTGCTGCCCATGAAAAAACAGTCCGTTCACTGTTTCTCCAGGCTCCGCGGGGATGCCTTCTGAGAATTTCAAGTCCCTACACCCACATTAAGGACTTCTAAGCTTACCACACCCCTGTAACCAAACTTGGACAGATCCTAAACTAAACAGTTTTAGTTATTACCAGCAATCGGATAAAATGGAAGTTCCCCATATCCAGACCTTTTCCTTGCTCTCCCAAAATGTTCACGCATTGTCAACATTATCTCAAGCCTTTTCTCTTTGCTCTCCCAAGAGTTTCAAATGTACTAAAGGGAATTTTCCCCCTAACCTACTAACTTTGTCTTCTGCACACATATATGGTCCAGTACCCTGCCAGACATCCTACATCATCAAAGCAGCTACCCACAAGTGTTCCTGTCCAACCTCAGAAATCATGCCAACTGGACCTGCATTGTTCCTCCTAGCTGGGCCTGCATTGCCCTTCTCAGCTGCAGATGTTCTCAGACCCTGGACAGCAAATCAACAGCCTGTTCTTCTGGAACCTGGCCAACATTTCAGCCTTTTAAACCCCCCATCATTACCCTGCTGACAGCAGGAAGTAGTTAAGATGATTACTTCGCCCCTTATCCACTTGCAAAAGGCTGAAATGGTGTGCTCCAAGCCCGAGACAAACAGCTCCAGGTTGCCCCAGCACTCCTCTGTAGAAATTTTCCTTCCCCTTCACTATATAATCTGAAAAATTTGTTACTATTGCTCCAGGTTCCCACAGCGTTCCTCGGTCTCTATCTGCTGCAGGACTCAGCTGACATAGCCTGCCCTCCACCTTAAACTTTCAGGGTGGAACTTTTCCTTTCTCTTCACCATATAATTTGGACATTTGTTGCTATTGCTTTTTTTCTATCTCTTTTCTCCCTTACCTACATGTGTATACTTTAACTTACCTTATATAAAAAACAATCCAATGTTCCTCATCTTTTAATTATAGGAAAAAGTAGGAATGTTAGGATTCTGTTTCAGTCTGCCTACCTATGATGTCATTGCTTACCTGCCGTGGGGGTGTGACCCTGCCCAGGGCCATATAAAAGGACAAATCATCCATGTGGCCCTCTTTCCCTCTTCCTACCCCCTCTCTACACCCTCTCTCTCTACTTTCTCTTCTTACTTTTATTCTCTGTCTCTCTCTCTTTCTGGGGTACCCTCCCCCTTTCCTTCTCTCGCCATGCTCATTTAATAAACTCCTCTACAACATAATATCTGGCATCTGGTACCTTATTATTACCTTATATCTTATCTTACCTTATATCTAATTATTAATCATAACACCTTGTGCATACAAACAAGAACTATTATAAGAGAGAAGACTTAGAAACAGTGATGGGGAATACCATCTGTTAGGATCTCTGGAAATATAATAGTCCTCCCTAAATGGAAGGCACTGAAATAAACCTTTAAGAAGTAGGGTACTAGCTTCTTGTCACTGTGACAAAATGCCTGAAAAAATTGTAGAGGACTTGTTTTCACTCTTTGTTTCCCAAGCTTTAGTGTATGACTGCTGTAACTTCATTGCTTAGGTCATGTGATAGGGCTAGAACATGTGGTAGGGTAGAACATGAAGGCTGCAGGCATGCACGGCATCGCAGCTGGGTAAGACTTGTTTACCACCTTATGAAACTTCCATAGCACCTTCTGGTACCATGGGCGCTAATCCTCAGGGAGTCAGTTCTACTCAGGGGCCTCTGGGTCCTGTGTCTGAAGTGCATGGTGTCTTCAGCGATAGGGACTTGACTTTTTCCAGGAGGCAACCAAAGGCAATGGCAGTAATCTGTCAGGCCTTGGAAGTTTCTCAGGCAACCATGACCAACAAATAAAAAACAGGCTTCTCATGCCTGGAATTGGGGTTTTGGTCAGGTGGTCTTGGGCTCTTGGAGGGAGCATTGTCAGCCTAGATGAGAAAATTTCATTTAAATTATATGTACATTTATACATGTATATGTACACAAATCACAGGATTTATTTCTAGGTAGATAGTTAACAGTATGGTTCCTTATGGCCTTTTCAGACATCCTTACTGTTATTTTACACTCCTCTCTCCTGTACTTACCTCCCTCTGCCTAGTTAGACCTCCATTTTCCCATTTCCTTATTAGATCAGTTTATACCCTGTCATTATCATCTCTGTGCTCCCTCACCCGCTACCCAGGCAATGGTCCCATTTTACTTTCCTGGATTCTGTGGTTACTGTAGGATAGGCACTCACATCTGAAGATTTGGAGCTAGGAGCCTCTGATGAGAAGGACCAGGTGATGTTTGTCTTACTGGGTCTGGGTTTACTGCATTCAATCGTAATGTTCAGTTCTGTCCATTTACCAGCAAAGTTCATGATTTATTTTTTTTCTTACAGCTGACTAGTATTATATAGTGTATATTTACCCATTTTTTATCAGTTGAAGGGCATTTACGTTGTTTCCGTTTCTGAGCTATTGTGAACAGGGCAGAAAGGAACATGGCTGAGCAAATGTCTGTGGAGCAGAATGTCCAGGGTTTTGGGGTGCACGCCATGGAGTGGCATACCTGGATCTTATGGCTCGTTTTTAGCTTTTTGAGAATTCTCTACTCCGATTTCCATAATGGCTGTACCAGTTTGGCATCTGACCAAAGTGAAGGAGTGTTCTCTTTTTCTCTACACCTTTGCCAGTATTCTTTGGTGACTGTTTCATTGATCTTTGCCATTCTGACTGGGGTAAGATCAAATCTCAAAGTTGTTTCGATTTGAAGTTGCCTAAATGCAATGATGACCGTTTTTGTTTTTGTTTTTGTTTTTTTGAATTATTTCTCAGCCATTTTTCATCATTTGAGGATTCTCTGTTCGTGTCCCAGGCTCGTTTTCTGAAGCAGTCATCTGTTTTATTAGTTGTCTTTTGAGTTCTTCATATATTCTTGATATAATTCCCTGACAGATGCATAGCTGAAAAAGATTTCAACCCAGTCTGTGAGCATTCTCTTCGCGCTGTTGATTGTTTCTTTAGCTGTGCAGAAGCTTTTTAGTTTTATCAAGTCCACTTGTGATCAATTCTTAATTCTTAAACACATGGAGTCCCGTTCTGAAAGGCTTTTCCCACACGTTCATTAATTAGGATACTGCTTGTATTTTCTTCTAGAAGCTTCAGGTTTCAGGTTTAGGCATTCTGAAGACGTCAATTGGAATTAGTTTTGTGCAAGGTGATTGATACGGGTCCAGTTTCAATCTTCTGCATGTGGATGAACATGCAGCTTTCCCACAGTTTGTTGATGATATTTTCTTTTTTCCAGCATATGCTTTTAGCATCTTTTAAAATATTAGCTGGCTGTATCCATCTTTGGGTCTTCAAGTTTCTTTATTGGTCTCCTGTCTCTTTGTGTTAGTACCATATTGGTTTTATTGCCAAGGCTAACATGTCTTTTTTATAGTTTTTACTGTTGTGATAAACACCATAACAAAACAAACAAACAAACAACAACAAAGCCTGACAACAATAACAAAAAATAAATCCAACAACTTGGGGAGTAAAGGGTTTATTTTATTTGCATTTTCATATCATAATCTTTTATCAGAAGGAATTGGGGTAAGAACCCAAGGGAACCTTAACCCTAACCCTAACCTGGAGGCTGGAATTGAAGTAGAGGCTAAGGGTGAATTGTTGCACTGGCTGCCCCCATGCCTTTCGCAGACTGCTTTCTTGTGCCACCCAGGACCACCTGTCCAAGGGTGGTACCACCCAAAGTGAGCTGAGCCCACTCACATCAATCATTAATTAGGAAAATTCACTACAGATTTACTTACCTGCAAGCAAATCTTATGGAAGCATTTTCTCAACCGAGGGTCCATCTTCCCAAATTATTCTTTCTTGTGTGGAATTGACATAAAGCTGCTCAGCACAAGTATGTGACTACACTTTATAGAGGAGAAAAGAGAGAATGTAGAATTAGTGTTGGGCCCAGGAGTCAGGCCTGCTTACCTATGGACCAGGCCTCTGGACTCACAAGCCAGCATTTCTCTATTGAATTGGCCAGAGTAGAGGGCAGTGGGTTATTTTTCGACTCACTTTGAAAAAAGAACTTTCTGCCAAGGGACATCTTTCAGATCTGGGAATAATGTTGGAAAAGCTCTACTACACAGCTTCTCCCAGAAACTTATTAGCAAAAGAAAATCTGAAGCACCTTTTCCATAGGTTGTTAGCCAAACAAAGGGAGTCAACACAGTATCAGGTAACTTCCAAATGGAGCTCCCCGGGTGGGGGTGGGGATCAGTGGCAGACTGCTTGCTTAGTGTGCCAAAGGCCCTGAGTGCTATTCCCAGGATTGCAAGACCGAAACCAAATCAAAATATACTCACTTAAGAAGCATGTTTCTGATGATTAGGAGGCATCCGACTCCTCAAAAGGAGTCTGAAGAATCCAACTCCAGTCACGTAATAAAGAACAGCCAGCCAACCAGCATGTAGGAAATAACACTCTTTATCCTTTCGCAAGACCACGTCTACACTTTCTGCAATTCAAAATTTTGCAACCTGGTGTATTTTGAATATAAGATCATTTTGGGTTTAGGAACAGGCATAGAATATATCCTGAAAGTATCTGGGGACCACATTCATATATCAGCAATGAAACATATTTGCCATAACTATAATGAGTTAGTCAGGATAATTAGTCCCGTTTAATTCTTCATATTCATGACTTCATTTCATGTGTCTTTCGGTACTTTGTGATTCTGAGAATTTCAGATAAAGGACTGAGGGGAAGTATAGTTAAAAAAAAATTTTTTTTTTGAAACAGTACTGTGTAGCTTTGACTGGCCTCGCACTGTCTATGAAGACGAGGCTGCCTTCAAATTCACAGAGATTTGCCTTCTAAGTGCTGGGATTAAAGGTGTGGCAGTATGGCCAGCTAAAACCAAATTTACATAATGTTTTTTGTTTGTTTGGCTTATTTTGGTTTTGGTTTCTCAAGGCAAGGATTCTCTGTGTAGCCCTGGCTCTCCTGGTCTTGCTTTGTAGACCAGGCTGGCCTCGAACTCACAGAGATCCGCCTGCCTCTGCCTCGCTGAGTGCTGAGATCACAGGCGTGCGCCACTATACCCAGGTTGTAATCTGGACACATTTCTTAGAGTTAGCTGAAAATTGTTATATTAAAACCACACGATACTGTGCAATTCCAGCTTTTCCCGTTCTCGCCTTACAACATTGCTTCTCAAAGTGTATTGTAAAGTGTGAATAAAGCTGCCCAGAAGAAAACGGTGAAACTGCAGGGGAGGTGCTGCCATCCACACACACCGAACCTGCAGGAGCAGAGGACATAAGGGAGTCCAGGGTTCACAGAGGACTACCGGGAAAGCTCTCACAGCCCCTTTCCTAGCACCCCAAGCTTCAGAATCCCAAGGACATTGAGGCTGCCGAGATCAGTGGCTTTCCCACCGGGTACCATGTGGGACCTACTAAAGCTGAGGGATCTGGGCGCCTTTGCACGCACGACAGCTGCGCTTGCAGTTCACGCCGCAGTGTCTTCCTTACTTCTTAGCTTGTGTTATTTGATCTCCATTCCTGTATCATTTGTCTTGTGATGGTTTTGCTGTTGTTTCCATGTTGCCCAGTTACACTTTAGGGCTGTTGCTTCTTTCTATACCCTTCAGCCACATCTTCGTTCTTTTATCCTTATTCTTGCCTCTTTTTACTGTGTAAGTAAAAGCCTTCCATAGCTTAAGCAGCCTCTAAAATTTGTGGACCACAACAGGATATTCTCCTCCTAGCAACGTTATACCCATCAGGATCCTGTATTGTTCCTGGCGCTTCTCAGATGCAATTACAGCAGCAGCCGGTGGCACCCGCCCTTCTTCCCCGAGGAAGGTCTTTTCCTGCACGGAAGTGGGTCTGGTTTCCTCCGTTTGCTTCTTGCCTTGTCCCTTCTGCCTTCGGTACTGAGATTTGATTTAAACACATACATGAATTCATTCATGTTGCTGTTTGTTTGTTTGTTTTGTTGACTCTTGTTTCATTATAGTTAATTTAAAATGCTTCTACCTTTTCTTTTAAGCCTACTCGTATTTCCCCTTTCACTCACTGTGGTGACTGCGTTTTGCGTCACTGAGTCTGTGTTTCCTCCCATGAACTCTGCTAACTGCAATGTAATGTATAAAATCATAAACACAGATTATTCAGTCATTTTAGAAACGCAGTTATTGAAGATTACTTGGTTGTTTTCTTTGTTATTCTTCTAAAAAATATTGTCATGAAAAATTTATCTTTTATTACCACGGAGGAGGTAGATTTTAATTAACTTATAAGAGTGTGAGTTTCAGCATGAATGGTCTTGAAAACACCTTTGGATATAGCTGCTATTTGGAACAATGAGGGAAGCAAGGAAGCTTTGGCCCTTTTGTGAACTGAGAAACCTTGGCCTTGTCTTAACGCTGACTGACCACATGGGGGTGCTCTAAGCCTTTTCTGTATTAGAGTAGTCGCTGCTCCGTAGCGTGCTATGCCTCTCATAACACCAGTGTCATTGTTCCCTTTTGGGCAACGGCTCCATTTTGACAGCATCACCAAAACTGGTTGTCTGAGTTAGACCTTGCCACTAAAATTTCTGCTAATTTAGAGTAGGGAAAAATCTCAAGATAATCTTTAGAGCGAAGAAAGGATTAAATTTGCAAAAATAAAAAAGCCATTTAATAAACACCAGTTATTAAATATATATTTCCATATATAAAGTATATATGGAAACTTCTATAGTAATATTTCTGACTATAGAGTTTTCCAAAGGTCTTTATTGTTAGTTATACAGTGCTCACCCTCCTCCACTCCACCCTCCCGTTCCCCTGCTCGCCCTCCTCCACTCCACCCTCCCGTTCCCCTGCTCGCCCTCCCCCACTCCACCCTCCCGTTCCCCTGCTCGCCCTCCTCCACTCCACCCTCCCGTTCCCCTGCTCGCCCTCCTCCACTCCACCCTACCGTTCCCCTGCTCGCCCTCCTCCACTCCACCCTCCCGTTCTCCTGCTCGCCCTCCTCCACTCCACCCTCCCGTTCTCCTGCTCGCCCTCCTCCACTCCACCCTCCCGTTCTCCTGCTCGCCCTCCTCCACTCCACCCTCCCGTTCCCCTGCTCGCCCTCCTCCACTCCACCCTCCCGTTCCCCTGCTCGCCCTCCTCCACTCCACCCTCCCATTGCCCACACCCTTTAATCTTTCTTGGTCATTTCCATCTACATAGCACTGTATTCTCTTTCCCTTTACTCGAAAGACTGTCTCCTTCAACTATGACTTCTTACTATGTACCTAACTTCTGGGTATCCAAATACCCAGCAAACACATTGAAAACTTAAAAGCTAACATATACAAATCACAGAAAAACCTGCTGTTTGTGAGTTCGAGTTAACTCAAGCAGAATACTTGTTTTCAATCCCACCCATTTACCTGCAAGTTTCCAATTTTCATTTTCTTAACAGCTGAAGAAAAGTGCACTGTATAAATGTCCCACTTTTTTGTTTTTAATTCATCAGTTGGTTGAAATCTATGCTGCTTTTATTTCCTAGCTGTTGTGAATAGAGCAGCAATGAGTATGAAAAAACAGGTATCTATATAGTAAAATACATAGGCCTTTGGGCATATGCCCCAGAGTGCTGTAGCGAGATGTTGTGGTAGACCTCGTTTCAACGGTTTGAGGAACTTTCACACTGATTTTGCTAGTTCCTGTCCCAATCTTCACTCTGTATCAGTTGCTTTTCAATTGCTGTGGCAAAATGCCATGTCTAAAGCAACTTATTAAAGAAAGCATTTCATTGGGCTTACGGTTTCAGAGGGTCAGAGTGCATGATGGCAGAGCGAAGGCACAGTGGCAGAATCAGCTGATGCCTCACATCTTAGGAGGCAGAGAGCAACACACTGGGAAGTGGTGCATATCATTTGAAACCTCAAAACCCTTGCCCAGTGACACACCTCCTCCAGTGAGGCCACGGCTTCCCAAGCTGTGCCACTCACCTGGAACTGAGTACACAGACATGAGCACCCAGAGCCTATGCTCACGTTAGCCATAACATGCGGCATGTTAGCCCTTGTATTTCATATTTTGAGAATTCTCTGTTTAGTCTCACACCCCACTTTTCAATTTGTCTATTTGTTCTCTTGGTGCACAGCTTTTTTTCTTTTGAGTTCCTTGTATAGTCTATATACCAACTCTTACTCAGCTGTAAATATTTGTCCTTTATAGTGGCTGCCTATTCACTCAAAAGTTCGGTTTTTGTTTTGGTTTTTTGCTTGTTTGTTTGTTTGTTTGTTTGCTTTTTGAGACAGGGTTTCTCTGTGCAGCCCTGGTTGTCCTGGACTCACTTTGTAGATCAGGCTGGCCTTGAACTCACAGAAATCTGCCTGCCTCTGCCTCCCCGAGGGCTGGGATAAAGGTGTGCTCCAGTGCAGCTGGCTTCTATGGCAGCATTTTAATTTTACATGGTCCACGCTATTCCCTGTTCAGAAAGCCCTTTGTGGCTTATAAGTTCAAGTGTATTCCATTATGTATCCTCCATCAGATTCAGCATCCATTGCGGCTCTTGACTCATTTAGAATTGTTTTGTTCAGGATGATGGATATGGATCCAGTTTCATTCTTCTTTATGTACATATCAAGTTGTACCAGTACCACTTGCTACATTCTGTATTTTCTCAAATGGGTGCTTTTGACCTCTTTGTAAACCAATCCTGGGTGTGCAAGCAGGTATGGGATTATGTCTGAATCTTCAATTCTACATCATTGTTCAATGATTCTGTTTTGCGGAGCTACTATGCTGTTGATATTATTCTGTGTTATAACTAACATCAGGAATTAAGATCTCTCCATCAACTCCAATCACTCAGCTATCCTGATGATTTTGTGTTTCCTTATAAAATTTAAGATGATTTTTTCAACTTCTGTGAAGAATTGTACTGGAATTTTGATAGGGATTGCTTTGCATGATGGCTTTCTGTAGGATGGACATTTTCCCAGGGAAATTTATGTTCAGGGACTGATGTTGATGCATCCCTTGAGGCTAAACAAGTCTCTAAAAAATACAAATACAATCACTCTTTTGTTTGTGTGTATGGAAAGGTTTACACATGTACTTTATTTATCTTCTACCCATGAGAAAAACTGGAACAGTATTCAAAACCATCAAGTTGCTGCTAGTATTGCCTTATGGCTTTTGTTGAATCCCCATAGGGATAATTTAGTGGTTTGGAGCCACAGACTATACGGTCACAGACGGAGAAAAGTTACTAAGAGACATTGTACTTTGAGGACATAGGCAAGGAGTATGGTCTGAGTGCACATTGTTTGTGTATATTTGGGTATGGGTGGCATGCTGGGGATTATATATCACTGTACCTACCCCTGGTCTCTAAACAGCCTTTGTGAAAAGCAAACCAGCAAAGAGTGTAATGAGTCACATTATGAAAGGACCATAGAGTTTCTTTAAATGGCATCTTCCTAGGAACTTGTTTGCAGACCATTAAACATTTAATTGAGGGAGAATGTGAAATAATTTGTGTTTCAGCTCACTGGCCTTCAATTGACAATCATTATATAAACACAGCACACCAGAAGTTATGCTGACATATGTCTGGTATTGAAAATTTACATTTGATGTGGCAGAGAGCTAAAAGCATGAAAGTAGGCAGTCTCCAGGCATTCACAAACTTAAAATTCCACCCCCCCAGAGTACATACACCTGCTATGGTATGTTTTTAGTGCATTTCAGTGTACAAATCAGTCTCCCAGTTTGTTGGTATTCTGAACAGTATGGGTTCTCAAAGCACTTAGGGGGCAGGACTAGAACACAGGTTGGGATTCAAACAGTTCCAGGAAACCTAGAGTGACCTGAAGCTGGGTGGGTGAGTGGACTGGCTCTAAGAGTACCTAGCTAGGTAAGTAAGCAGGGACATATTCTGTTTTTTCCTTAGAGACAAAAAAGAAGACTTCTCAACAATGCTGCCTGCAGTTGATAAAGCCATCATGTAACAGTCAACCTACTTTCAACACAATATATGTGAGAATATCAATATGCTGCTATAGAAATTTCTCTATGGTTCCCATATCCAGGACACATTCTTCCTGATCTTTCTCAGTGAGCTCCCTCTGTTTCTCATGTTCATCTTCATTTATATTGAGTTTATCACCATCAATTCCATTTCAATGGAGGGGAAGAAACTAAAGATAACCTCATTTGTTTCAAGTGCATGTCTCTTCTGGGACAGGCCTATGGAGGGCTTGCTAGTGAAAAAGGGATGAGTAGGTCTGAGCCTCAAGTATGTATAGGAGATGAACCATAAATCAAAAGAGATTTTGTGATTTGAACTTGCTTGGCATTTATGGAGGCCCTTCCATGGTCATTATGTGAATTCTAGCCTGTAGATTGCCCAGCCTACTAAAGTACTTCTAGGTTAGTACACTGTCTTTATCAGGTCAGAAAGTACATGATATTCACCAACAGTTAGCTCACTCCCATCTGTAGTAATGTGGACAGGAAGCAAGAAGTAGACACAACTTAAGAGACAGTTGGATCTCTGAGTTTTCCCAAAGTAACTGACTTACTCAATTTCTGTGATCTTGACCTTTATTACTGTTCTACTTTTTGGCTCTTTAAAAATATCCTATGTTCAAGCTGGAGCAGCCATTCTAATATCTAATAAAGTAGACTTTCAACCAAAATTAATAAAAAGAGATGAAGAAAGACACTTCATGCTCATCAAAAGAAAATTCAACCAAGATGACATCACAGTTCTGAACATCTATGCCCCAAATACAAGGACACTACCATTTGTAAAAGAAACAATAAAGCTTAAACCACACAGTGATCCCTCACATTAATAGTGAGACTTCAACACCCACCTCTCACTAAAGGACAGGTCAACAAAATAGAAGCTAAATCCAGGAATAATAACACTAACAGATGTCATGAATCAAATGGACCTAACAGATATCTACAGAACTTTTCACCCAAACACAATAATTATACCTTCTTCTCAGCACCTCATGGAACCTTCTCCAAAAATTGATGATAAATAGGCCACAAAACAAGCTCAACAGATACAAAAAGATTGAACTAATACTCTGTATCCTATCAGACCGCCATAGGCTAAAGCTGGATCTGAACAACAACAGAAATAACAAAAAGTCTATACACACATGGGAACTGAACAACTCTCTACTCAGTGACAACTGGGTCAGGCAAGAAATAAAGAATTCAGAGACTTCCTAAATTCAATGAAAATGAAGGTACAACATACCCAAACTTATGAGACACAATGAAAGCAGTTCTAAAAGGAAAGTTCATAGTACTAATTGCCTTCATAAAGAGATTGGAAACATCTCACACAAGCAACTTAATGGCACACCTGGAAGACACAGCCAAGAAGAGTGGGTGGCTGGAAATAATCTCAGTGATGAAATCAATTAGAAACAAAGAGAACCATTCAAAGAATCAACAAAACCAAGAGCTGGTTCTTTGAGAAAATCAGTAAGATAGACAAACCTTTAGCCAAACTAAAAGGTAGAGAAACACTATCCAAATTAACAAAATGAGAAGGGAATGAGAAGGGAAACGTAATGACAGACACTAAGGAAATCAAAATAATAATTAGATCTAATTTCAAAAGCCTGTATATCACAAAATTTGAAAATATAGATGAAATGGACTTTTTTTTGTTTTTTTGAGACAGGGTTTCTCTGTGTAGCCTTGGCTGCCCCGGACTCACTTTGTAGACCAGACTGGCCTTGAACTCAAAGAGATCTGCCTGCCTCTACCTCCCGAGTGCTGGGATTAAAGGCGTGCGCCACCACGTCCAGCTATGGACTATTTTTTGATAGATTCGACTTACCAAAATTGAATCAAGATCAGGTAAACAAATTAAATAGTCTTATATCTCCTAAGGAAATAAACAGTCATTAAAAGTCTTCTAAACAACAACAAGAACAACAATAACAACAACAACAACAACAACAAGCTCAGGGCCAGATGGTTTCAGCATAGAATTCTACCAGACTTCAAAGAAGAGCTAATACTAATATTCTTCAAACTATTCCACAAAATAGAAATGGAAGGAACATTATCAAACTTATTCTATGAGGCCATAGTCACCTTGATACCTAAAACACACAAATATACAACAAAGAAAGAGAATTTCAGACCAATCTCTCTTATTAACATTGATGCAAACATATTCAATGAAATACTTGCAAACCAAATTCAAGAGCACATTAAAAATATCATTTACCATGACCAAGTAGGCTTCATCCTAGGATGCAGGGATGGTTCAATATACAGAAATCCATCAATGTAACCCATCATCTAAACAAACTGTAAGAAAAAAAACTCACATTGATCAGGTCTTTAGGTGCTGAAAAAGCATTTGACAAAATCCAATATCTCTTCATATTGGAGAAATCAGGGATTCAGGGATAGAAGGCTATATACAACAAACCAATAGACAGCATCAAATTAAATGGAGAGAAACTCAAAGCAATTCCATTTAAATCAGGGACTAGACAAGGCTCCCAACTCTGTCCTTATCTCTTCAATATAGTACTTGAAATTCTAGCTAGAGCAATAATATAACTAAAGGAGTTCAAGGGGATCCACATTTGAAAGAAAGAAGTCAAATTATCTCTATTCATAGATGATATGATAATATACATAAATGAGCCCAAAAATTCCACCAGAGAACTCCTACAGATGACAAACACCGTCAGCAAAGTGGCAAGACACAAGATTATAAAAAAAAAATCAGTAGCCCTCTTGTATACAAATGACAGATGGGCTACAAAAGAAATTAGGGGAGGGAGATCCAAGATGGTAGTGAGCAGTGTGGTCCATGTTTGGAAGCTCCAGTGAACAATTCAAGGAATTACACAGATTTCTGAGCCAGGAACACAGAGGTCCCCACACCACGGCAGCAGGAGTGCGCCACAGTTCGGAGGGACCAGGGTGCAGAGGACCTGCATACGGGAGGAGCATGGATTTTCTCAGATCGGAGCAGCAATGGCAGAGGCAGCAGCAGCAGCACCAGCAGCACCAGTGGCACCAGCGGCGGTGGCTGAGGTTTGCAGCTCAGAGCCTTCCGGTGGAGGCAATTGGTGTGGTGGCCAGTGGGAGTTGCTGTGGGAGAGGGGACACTGGGCAGGATTTGGGTCGCGCGGTGCCTTGAGACCCAAACTGGACTCAGTGGACAGTTCAGCCCCAGAGTCCCTGGTTCAGCTCAGTGCACAGTGTCGTGGAGATGCTGGCTCAGCTCAGCAAGCAATTTGGCCTGAGGCACTAGCTCAGCTCAGCCACAGCTCCCCTGCTGTGACGCAGGCTGGGCGGAGAACTCAGTTTCACTGGAGGCGCTAGATCAGCGCAGCTGCAGTTCTCCTGCTGTGACGCAGGCTGGACTGAGCGCTCAGTTCCACCCTAGGTGCTAGCTCAGCTCAGCGGGCAGTTCTGCCCAAGACACTAGCTCAGCTCAGCGTGCAGTTCTGGGGAGCTGACGCAGGCTGAGGTCAGCACGAAGATTCCTCCCAGAGTCCCTAGCTGGACTTGCCGGGCAGTTTGGTCCCAGAGACTCTAGCTGAGCTTTGAGCACAGGCTCGGCGGCCCTAAGACTCTGGCTGGACTCTCCACGCAGTTTAGGGCTGGAATCTCAGGCTGAATTCAGCATGCAGTGTGGGTCCAGAGTCCCTGGCTGAGCTCGGTGCTCAATTCTGCCCCAAGACTCGGGTGGAGCTTGGCGTGCAGTTTGGGGCCAGAATCCCTAACTGTTTGGCAGACAGATTGGGTCCAGAAACTCTAGCTGAACTTTTGGCACAGTCCCAGCTCTAAGACTCTGGTTGGACATAGTGCGCAGTTTGAATCCAGAATTCCTGGCTGAGCTTGGCGGACGGTTCGGGCCCTGAGTCTATAACTGACCAAAGCACGCACTTTGGGCCAAAAGCCCAGAGCTGAGCTTGGTGTGCAGTCCCAGCCCAAAAATTCTGGCTGGACTCTGCATGCATTTTGGGGCCAGAGTCCCTAGGGGAGCTCAATGTGCAGACTGGGCCCAGAGTCCCTAGCTGAGCTCGGCAGATGGTTCGGGCCCTGAGAATCTAGCTGAGCTTGGCGCGTGGTTTGGGCCCAGTGTCCCTGGCTGGACTTGGCAGGGGACCCAGAAGGCTGTGGATATCTTGACCTCACCCAACGCTCATTCACAGACCCAGAACGATTGCAGGACCCACAGTACAGGGGAGTTGAGGATCACTGGCTGTGAGAGTCCAAAACGACAGGGCTAGCCTCCTGCCATCCACACCAGTGAAGCATCACAACTTCCAGCATAGGGAAATCATGAGAAAACAAGTGAATCTATCATCAGACTCCCTCCACCCAACTTTGGAAGCTATCCAACAAAAACAAAGATGGCAAGATGTCTAAAGGACAGCGTAAAAGCATACACAAAAAACTCCAAAACAACATGGCGTCTCCAGTTTCCAGCTATCCCAAAGAAAATGACTGAGAGAATTCAAACATAACGGAAATGCAAGAAATGACCTAAAATCCTTAGTAATGAGGATGATAATGGAGGAAACAAATAAAATTCATAATCAAATGCAGGAAGACGCAGCCAAAGAGGTGAGAGACATAAAAGAAGCACATAGAGGGGAACTGGAAAAATTTCAGGAAAATGCAAATAACCAGATGAAAGAAATCAAGAAAACGGTTCAAGTTCTGCCAACCTATAAAGAGGCAATGGAAGAAACTCAAGAATATACAAACAATCAGATGAAAGAAATCAAAAAATCAGTTCAAGATCTGAAGATGAAAATGGATTCAATGATAAACACACAGACAGAAGAAAAATGAGAAGGTGAGACCTCAGAGAAGAAGGCGAGCAACACAGAGGTGAGCTTTTCTAACAGAATCCAAGAGATGGAAGAACGAATCTCAGGACTAGAAGATACAGTCACAGATCTTGAAGCAACCATTAAAGAAAATGCCAAATCTGAAAACCTCCTGACACAAAGAAATCCTGACATCCAAGAAATCAAGGACACCATGAAAAGAAGAAATCTGAGGATACTAGGCATTGAAGAAAGAGAAGATATCAAACTCCAAGGCCCAGAAACTATTCTCAACAAAATCATAGAAGAAAATTTCCCCAATCTAAAGAAAGAGATGCCTATAAACATACAAGAGGCCTACAGAACACCAAATAGAATTGACCAGAAAAGAAAAACTGCCCGTCACATAATAATCAAAACACAAAACATACAGAACAAAGAAAAATTATAAAAAGCTGCAAGGGAAAAGGGCCAAATAACATTTAATGGCAAACCTATCAGAATTACACCCGACTTCTCAGCAGAGACCATCAAAGCCAGAGGGCCTGGACAGAGATCCTGTAAACCCTAAGAGACCACAGATGCCAGCCCAGACTACTTTACCCAGCAAAACTATCAATAACCATTGATGGAGAAAACAAAATATTCCATGACAAAAACAAATTCAAACAGTACCTATCCACAAATCCAGCTTTACCGAAGGTACTAGAAGGAAAACTCCATCCCAAAGGGTCAAGCTACAACCAAAACTACTCAGGAAATAGATAACTATACCATGGCAAAAACACAGCTACAAAAACGCTCGACTGGAACAACATCAAAATTAAGACCCTTAACAGTCACTGGTTATTAATATCTCTCAACATCAATGGTCTCAATTCTCCAATAAAAAGACACAGACTAACTGAATGGGTACATAAACAAGATCCAACATTCTTCTGTATTCAAGAAACACATCTCACCCATAACGATAGGCATTACCTCAGGTTAAAGGTTGGAAAAAAATATTCCAAGCAAATGGTCACAAGAAGCAAGCAGGCGTAGCCATTTTAATATCGAACAAATTTCGATAGATTTTCAACCAAAATTAATCAAAAGGGATGAGGAAGGACACTTCATACTCATCAAAGGTAAAGTCAACCAAGATGACATCACAATTCTGAACATCTATGCTCCCAATACAAGGGTACCCAAATTTGTAAAAGATCTGCTAAAAAAGCTTAAACCACACATCAATCCCCACACAATAATAGTGGGAGACCTCAACACCCCACTCTCCCTGAAGGATAAGTCATTGAAACAGAAACTAAGCCGAGAAATAACATCATTAACCAATGCCATGGGTCAAATGGACATAACAGATATCTATAGAACCTTTCACCCAAACAAGAAAAAATATACCTTCTTCTCTGCACCCCATGGAACCTTCTCCAAAATTGATCACATCGTAGTTCACAAAGAAAGCCTCAACAGATACAAGAGGATTGAAATAATACTTTGTATCCTATCAGATCACCATGGGCTTAGGCTGCAATTCAACAACAACAGAAATAACAAAAAGCCTACACGTACGTGGAAACTAAACAACTCTCTGCTAAATGACACCTGGGTCAGGGAAGAAATAAAGAAAGAAATCAAGGAGTTTCTGAAATTCAATGAAAATGAAGGAACAACATACCCAAATTTGTGGGATACATTGAAAGCAGTGCTAAGAGGAAAATTCATAGCACTAAGTGCCTTTAAAAAGAAATTGGAAACATCACACATAAGCATCTTAACGACACAACTGAAAGCCCTAGAGTAGATGTCTGGAAATAATCAAACTCAGGGCTGAAATTAACAAATTAGAAACTAAGAAAACAGTCCAAAGAATCAACAAAACCAAGAACTGGTTCATTGAGAAAATCAACAAGATAGACAAACCATTAGCCAAACTAACTAAAAGGCAGAGAGACAGTATTGAAATCAACAAAATCAGAAATGAAAAGGGAGACATAACAACAGACACTGAAGAAATACAAAGAATCATAAGATCCTACTTTGAAGGCATATATACCACAAAATTTGAAAATCTAAGGAAAAAGGATGATTTTCTTGATCAATTTCACTTACCAAAGTTGAGTGAAGAACAGATAAACAAGCTAAATAGTTCCATTTCCCCTACAGAAATAGAAGCAATCATTGATAGTCTCCCAACCAAAAAAAGCCCAGGGCCAGATGGTTTCAGTGCAGAATTCTACCAGACCTTCTATGGGGTACTAATACTGATACTCTTCAAGCTACTCCAAAAGATAGAAATGGATAGAACATTACCAAATTCATTTTATGAAGCCATAGTCACACTGATACCTAAACCTCACAAAGACTCAACAAAAAAAGAGAATTTCAAACCAATTTCTCTTATGAACATTGATGCAAAAATACTAAATAAAATACTTGCAAAACGAATACAAGAACACATCAAAGATATCATTCATCATGACCAAGTAGGCTTCATTCCAGGCATGCAGGGATGGTTTAATATATAGAAATCCATCAATGTAATCCACCATATAAACAAACTGAAAATAAAAAACCACATGATCATCTCTTCAGATGCAGAGAAAGCACTTGATAAAATCCAACACCCATTCATGTTTAAAGTTTTAGAGAGATCGGCAATACAAGGCACTTTCCTCAACATAATAAAGGCTATATACAGCAAGCCAATAGCCAAAATCAAAGTAAATGGTGAGATACTCAAGGAAATTCCTCTAAATTCGGGAACAAGGCAAGGCTGCCCACTCTCTCCATATCTCTTCAATATAGTACTCGAAGTTCTAGCCAGAGCAATAAGACAACAAAAGGAGATCAAGGGTATCCAAATGGGAAAGGAGGAAGTCAAATTATCCCTATTTGTAGATGATATGATAGTGTACATAAGTGACCCTCAAAATTCCACCAGAGAACCCCTACAGCTGATAAACACCTTCAGCAAATTGGGTGGATACAAAGTTAACTCAAAAAAGTCTGTAACCTTCCTCTTCACAAATGACCAGGTTGCAGAGGAAGAAATTAGGAAAGTCACACTCTTCACATTAGCCACAAGCAATATAAAATATTTAGGAGTTACTCTAACTAAGCAAGTGAAGGACTTGTTTGTAAAAAATTTCAAAAGTCTTAAGAAAGAGATTGAAGATGACATGAGAAGATGGAATGATCTTCCTTGCTCATCGATCGGGAGAATTAACATAGTAAAAATGACTATCCTGCCAAAAGCAATCTACAGATTCAATGCAATCCCTGTCAAAATACCTACACAATGTTTTAAAGACATTGAAAGTTCAATTCTCAACTTCATATGGAAAAACAAAAAACCCAGAATAGCTAAAACAATCTTGTACAATAAAAGATGCTCCAGAGGAATCTCCATACCTGATCTCAAACTGTACTATAAAGCAATAGTAATTAAAACAGCATGGTACTGGCACAGCAACAGGCTGGTTGATCAGTGGAATTGAATCGAAGACCCAGATATGAATCCACACACATATGGTCACTTGATTTTTGACAAAGAAGCCAAATTCATTCAATAGAAAAAGGATAGCATCTTCAACAAATGGTGCTGGTCTAACTGGAGGTCTATGTGTAAAAAATGCAACTGGACCCATATTTGTCACCTTGCACAAAACTCAAATCCAAGTGGATTAAAGACCTCAACATAAAACCAGAGACACTAAGTCACTTAGAAGAAAAAGTGGGGAAGAGCCTGAAACATATTGGCACAGGAGACAACTTCCTGAACAGAACACCAACGGCTCAGGCCTTAATGTCAACAATTAATAAATGGGACCTCATGAGGCTGAGAAGCTTCTGTAAGGCAGGAGACACTGTCAAGAGAACAAAGCGACAGCCTACAGACTGGGAAAAGATCTTCACCAACCCTATATCTGACAAAGGTCTAATATCCAAAATATATAAAGAACTCAAGAAATTAAGCACCACCAAACCAAATAACCCAGTTGAGGCTTGGAACTAAACAGAGAATTCTCAACAGAGGAATATCAAATGGCCGAGAAACACTTAAAGAAACGCTCAACCTCCTTAGTCATCAAGGAAATGCAAATCAAAACAACTCTGAGATTCCATCTTACACCCATCAGAATGGCTAAGATCAAAAATTCAAGTGACACCACATGCTGGCGAGGATGTAGAGAGAGAGGAACACTCCTTCATTGCTGGTGGAATTGCAAACTAGTACAACCACTTTGGAAATCTATCTGGTGCTATCTCAGAAAACTGGGAATAGGCCTTCCTCAAGATCCAGCTATTCCACTCCTTGGAATATACCCAGAAGATGCTCCAGCACACAACAAGAAAATTTGCTCAACCATGTTCATAGCAGCCTTATTCATAATAGCCAGAACATGGAAACAGCTTAAGTGTCCTTCAGTAGAAAAATGGATAAAGAATCTGTGGTACATTTACACTATGGGATACTACTCAGCTATTAAAAACAAGGAATTCCTGAAATTTGTGGACAAATGGATTGAACTAGAAATGATCATAATGAGTGAGTTAACCCAGAGGCATAAAGACTCAAATGGTATATACTCACTTATATCTGGACACTAGCCCAAGGGGCATGTCCCATGAAAGCCGTCACTTACCAGGAAACTGGGACAGAGGGGAGGACATCCTATTGGGACTCTAGATGAGAGAACCATGGGAGAATTGCAAAGTAGAAGGATCCGGAGGTCCTAGAAACCTACAAGTAGAACATTATGATAGGCAGATTTGGGCCCAGGGTTCCCGCTCAAACTAAGGCACCAGCCAAGGACAATACAGGCAGTAAACTTTAAACCCCTACCCAGATCTAGACAATGGGTAGAACATTCTCCACAGTTGAGTGGAGAGTGGGATATGACTTTCTCACATACTCTGGTGCCTCATTTTTGACCATGTACCCTGGAGCGGGAGACCTAGTGGCACTCAGAGGAAAGATAGCAGGTTACCAAGAAGAGACTTGATACCCTATGAGCATATACAGGGGGAGGAAATCCCCCTCAGGAACAGTCATAGGAGAGGGGAATAAGGGGAAAATGGGAGGGAGGGAAGAGTGGGAGGATACAAGGGATGGGATAACTATTGAGATGTAACAAGAATAAATTAATAAAAAATTAAAAAAAAGAAATTAGGGAAACTACACCTTCACAATAGCCACAAATAATATAAAGTATCTTAGCGTAACTCTAATCAAGCAAGTGAAAGACTTATATGAAAAAACTTCAAGTTTCTGAAGAAAGACATTGAAGAAGATATCAGAAGATGGAAAGATCTCCCATGCTTGTGCATCAGGAAGGTCAACATAGTAAAAATGGCCATATTACCAACAGCAATTTACAGATTCAATGCAATCCATATCAAAATACCAACATAATTATTTACAGACCTTGAAAGATCAATTCTCAATTACACATGGAAAACCAAAAATCTCAGAATAGCTAAAACAAGCCTGCACAATAAAAGATCTTCTGGAGGAATCTCCATACTTGATCTTAAGTTGTACTATAGAGCAACAGTAATAAAAATGACATAGTACTGGCATAGAAATAGGCCACTTGATCAATGGAATTGAGTCAAAATCCCAGAAATAAACCCACATGCCTATAGACATTTGATTTTTTTTTTTGACAAAGAAGCCAAAACCATACAATGGAAAAAAGATAGCACCTTCAACAAATGATGCTGGTCTATATGTAAAAGAACGTGAATAGATCCATATTTATCATCATGCACAAAACTAATGTCCAAGTGGATTAAATACTTCAACATAAACCCAGACATATTAAATCTGTTAGAAGAAAAAGTGGAGAAGAGCTTTGAACTCATTGGCACAGGAGAAAACTTCCTGACCAGAATACCAACAGCCCAGGCTCTAAGATCATCAATTAATAAATGGGACCTCATGAAACTGAAAAGCTTCTGTAAGGCAAAGGACACTGTCAACAGAACAAAACAACAGCCTACAGAATGGGTAAAAGATCTTCAACAACTTTACATCCAACAACAGGCTAATATCCAAAGCATATAAAGAACTCAAGAAATTAAACACCACCAAACCAAATTGTATTACCAAATTATACAATTAAAAATGGAGTGCAAAGCTAAACAGAATTCTCAGTAGAGGAATATCAAATGGCTGAGAAACACTTAAAGAAACGCTCAATGTCCTTGGTTATCATGGAAATGCAAACCAAAATTACTCTGAGATTCCATTTTACACCTATCAGAATGGCTAAGATCAAAACCTTAAGTGAGAGACATACTGTCAAGGATGTGGAGAAAGGGGAACACTCTTCCATTGCTGGTGGGAGTGCAAACTTGTACTTCCACTTTGGAAATCAATCTAGTGCCTTCTCAGAAAATTGGCAATAGTTCTACCTAAAGACTCCGCTATACAATTCCTGGCCATATAACCGAAAAATGCTCTACCATAAATAAGGACATTTCCTCAACTATGTTCATATCAGCTTACTTATAACATCAAGAATCTGGAAACAACCTATATGTCTCTCACCCGAAGAATGGATAAAGAAACTGTGGCACATTTACACAATGGAATACTTTACTATTCCGCTATTAAAAACAAGGATGTCTTGAAATTTGCAGGCAAATGGATGGAACTAGAAATGATCATCCTGAGTGAGGTAAACCAGACCCAGAAAGACATGGATATTAGCCCAACATAGATGTCCTCTGAGAGGCTGTACCCAGTGGGGGGTCTGGGCAGATTCTGTACTCACAGCTAGACTCTGGGCAGAGTGCTGAGAATTGTATGGAAGAGTGGGGAGGGGGGCAGAAAAGACCTGGAGGTGTCAGGATTCCCACAGCGAGACCATCAAGGCTGGTGGACATGGAGCCAGAGAGCCTTGCGCAAACTGATGCACCAACCAAAGGCAAAGTATGCAGAGAATCTAGATCCCCTGCTTAGATCTAGCCAGCGAACAGCTCATTCTCCAAGGCTGGCTGCAGGGACTGCCTCTGACATGAACTCTAGTGTTTGGGATTTGATCACTTCCCTTTGGTGGGGAGGCCCTGCGGGCACACAGAAGAAGGGGAAGCAGGTTATATGGATGAGACCTGACAGGCTGTGGTCAGAAGGAGGGGGAGGAGGGCTCCGCCAACCACAGTCAGGTGTAAGGGAGGGGAATAGGGTGGAATAGGGAAGACAGGAGCCAGGGGATAACCATAAGGATATAATGTGAACAAATTATAATACATTAAAAATGAAAATAATCCTGCATCATTTGGAATTTGCTTATCAAACAGGGTCACACATGTAACCCCCAGTGACCTGGATCCCACTGTGTTATCCAGGCTTCTCTTTAACCATAAGTCACTTACCTTAGCTTTCCAAGTGTTAGAATTACAGACTTGTGTTACTGTGCCTGGCTAAAATCTCCCCATTCTTCCATTTTCTACTCTTTGTATTAACTCTTCTGATTACATATTAAAACATCCTGGCGGTGTCTCCCTGAACTTTTCTTTCTTTCTTTTTTTTTTAAATAGAGTATTTACTGACAATTTGATACATGTAAACAACATTTCTTCATCACATGCAGTCAGACTTCTCTCTCCTATTCTCTCAGGAACTCCAACAGGTTTTCTTTCCTCTTCATATTCTCTCTTATATTTTAAAAATTGATTGATTGATTGATTGATTTGTAATCTACCAAGTTCAGTGAATGCTGCCTGTTGGCGTGTTAACTGATCTTTTGGCTTGTCCTTGTGCTTGTTTTGGGCAGGTAACCATGGCTGTAGCGAGTTCATGAGTGCAGTGGCCGTGCCATGGTCAGAAGACAGCACTTCGCAGCACTTCTCCTCATTCTCCTCACGTCTTCTCCCTTCTCTTCTATATTTTTTGAGCTATGATGGGTGTATGTGAGAAAGATGCCCTATTTAGGGCTGAGCATAGAATATTAAGTGTAACCAGGAGTTTATTTTTAGTAATGTTGAGAATTGAACCCAGGGCCTTCCACATACTAGGCAAGCTCTCTATCTCTGATCTATAGCCTCTTACTTCTAATTTTTTATTTAAGCATGCTACATTTATCTTTAGAAAATAAAAAAGCTGATTTTGGCTTTTGTGTGTATAGTGTGCTCATGAGTGTGCAAGTATGTTGTGATGATGTGTACATACATGGTAACTGTGACTGTGTAAAATGTGTGAAAAGTTAGTATGAGAGGAGAGCATAAGAAGTATGAATGAGTTTGTGTGTGTATATGGCACATGTATGTGATGTATCTATGCATGGTATATGTGTGACTACATGTAAGTATATAACAGAGTCATAGATATTATATGTGTACATGTGTGTTGCTGTATGTATTAACACTATATTAATATATAATATATTATATATGGATAAGAGACTTATGCCTGTCTGTCTGTGGTATAGGTGTAGTTATATGATTGTATATGTGGATATACATATATATGTGATACATGTGTCATACCCATAATGTATACGTATGTGATTTGTACATGTGCTTTCACTTCTGATGAAAATTCCATTCAAATGATAGAAGCCTTCTATACAGCCACATAACACCCCACTTCCATTCATTTGGACATTGTTACAGTTCTCAGCTAGGGTCATTCTTTCCACGTGGGAAGGGAATTCATTCCAATTAAACAATGTCTGTAAGACTGAGTAGACGCTCAGTCTGAGTTCCCACTCACTCTGATTTGAAGATATCTGTTGTAGTATTTGCTGAAGATGATTTGATTATAAAATACTCGGTTAAAAGATGGAGGAGACTCAGATTGTGAGACTGACATGCTGCCTACTGTGCTAAGAGGGTGGGACCCAGAGGCGAGGAGGAAGGGTGCAGCAATCGGGATGTAAAGCGAGTAAATAAATAAATACACTTTAAAAGGAAGGATGAGGAACTTTGAGTTAACTCTGCCGATATCATATGCCCCTTTTCCGGACCTATTTTTGAGGAAGTACCTTAAACTCTACCACGAGGGCTTTCTTCTCTGGCCCAAGGCCACTTGCTCCTTTGTCCTTTGCTTTTGAAACCATCACTATCATCCCAGGAGTTGCTAACCAAGCACATGCATGCCCTGATCCCAGCTCTTAGCCTGGTGCCTGCGTTGGAGTGGACTTGGTGAACATTAATATTAGGACATGCTGCAGCCAGCAGAGGGCGCATTCTGTCTGGATTGGAACTGCCTTCAAATTCACTGTAAATTCGTGTTCTCACTCCTTTAAAAGTTTTAAAAGAACATTTTAGACAGCCTGATCTATGCATCTGATTACATTGCCTGTAACCCTGCATGTGAGGACCTTCCATACCTTCCTATGCCTCTGACGGGGGAAAGTCCACACCTTTCTTGCTCAGTGTTCTCAAATGAACCTTGCAAACCCTGCTTCCCATTCCTGCTGTCACCATAAATTCATAGTATGAGGTTGGACTTTCAACAAAGTTTCCTCTTTGTTTCTTCATTTATAAAATGAGATAACCGACAATGTTGAAGAACAAACAGAGTCTCAGCGATATACATCAACTCAGTGCTAGAACTAAATCCACGAGCAGAGACCAGCATCTAAACCCTGGGAAGGACCACGGATAGGAGAATGCTTGGTATGGGCCTCCATCCAAGGAGGCAGGAGCATCTTTGAGGTGGGTGGGCCATTGCACATGGTTAACATCCAAACTTTAGGACAGCTGCCCATTGTTGTCCAATATGTTGGGCTCTGCTGCCTTGTGTGTGTGAGTCTGAGGAACCTCATTTTTTAAGTCCAGGGAAATAAATTATTGGTAGTTTTCTGTGGCTTTGCACAAACTTAATATTTTTCCAGGAAAAAAGTACCACTTTCATTAGAGCAATAGTTAAGCTTTCTATGTTTCTGTTCCTTTTTGATAATTCAATGTTCTTGTGCTCCTTTATTCCACCACTGCTTTTGTGAGTTTGTCTTGTGTCACAGACACTGAGCTACCTTGTATAGACTTAGCCACAAAACAAACACTTTTTCCACAGCTTATAAGTAGTAATACTGTAAGTACAATTTGTTTGGCCCTTTTATCTTATATTGCCTTATTTTTATGTGTGCACATGCTTTATGTATGATGTGTGTATGTGTGCACAGGTATGTGGGCACACATGCTCATGCACTTGCAGTGAAGAGGCCGGAAGCAGATGTAATGTCTTGCTGTAGTATCACTCACGGCCTTATTTCCTTGAGAAAGGGTGACTTGGTGGACTCGGACTTTCCAGTTTTTGGGGCTGTGTGGGCTGAGCAGGGAGCTTTGGAGATCCTCCTGTCTCTGTCCTTTCTCTGAGTGTGGAAGTTGCAGGAGTCTGCAGTTGTGTCCAGCTTTTATGTGGATGCAGGGGTCTGAACTTAGGTCCTCATGCTTGCTAGCAAGTTGTCTTACTCGCTAAGCCTCCCTATCCCAGCTTGACTTTCTTACATGTTCATCTCTTCGTAATTCCATAGGCCTGGAAATCTCACATTTCACCCTATCATGCCTTCATGCTTATTCCTTTATTTATTTCAGTAAAGCCATATGCCTAATTCAAAGAATATCTCCAGATCTCTTCCTTGCTTGCTTATAGGAAGTCTGTACTTCCAGGCCATTTGTGATAGAATAGAGCTGGGTGACTAGTTCTGGTCAATGACATAGGGATGTCTGTTATTTCATCTCTAGGCCAGAGTAGTAACACCAGCAACAGCAAGGTCCAGAGAGGAGTTCCTGCCTTAGTGTAGACAGGGAGAGGTTTTAGATACCTGGGATGTGGTTATCCTAAATGCTAAACTCTGGGTTGCATTCATAACTCAAATTTATTATTACATGTAACAGAGCTTATTAGTTGGTAGTTCAGCTAGCTATGTAGTGCAAGTCTTTAGACCTATTTATAGAGCACTGATTGACCCAGATATGTAGCATTGGGTGTTATGAACTTGTAGATACTCACACCATTGCATTTTTCTGATAACTTCACTCAAAAGTTCAAAGAGTTTATAAATAAGTCTGTTCAGGAGATGCCTGTTCAGATCCCTGAACAAACATCCACTTAGTGAGGTTTCAAGGTGGTTTTGTACATCGAAACAATGCTTAACAGTTGTTGTTTCTTATTGGGAGGAGTTCACTAAGAAATGAGGAAAACTTGGGCACATTTCTAGGGATTCAGCTTCTAGACAGTGGTCTCCTGCCTTGTGTGCCGAGAGCCATGTGTGGACGTACACCTGCTGTTGTACATGAGGAATACTGAGAGATCCTAAATCAAGTCAGTGCTTCTTGCCATCATTCCAATGCAGTGCTAGCCATTAATATTATATGTCCTGAAAATAACTCAATGAAAAATGAAAAATTCTCCAACCAGAGCCAGTCAATTCTTCATATAAAAATGTAGGTCCTTTTTTTTCTTTAAATTAGGCAATGAAAGTATTTCAAGCAGAGGAAAATGACGTGTGTACCAGAAGAGACTATGAGTGTTTTCAAACTGCAAAACTTCAGTGGTTTACATATTTAGATCTAGAGCAAAGAATAGTTAAGTTCTCCTTCTTCATTGTGCCTTTAAGAGGGACTAAAATGCATGCCTTTTGAAAGTTAATGTCTTTGTGTTCAACAAATGATATACTAATATAGCTGTAAATATTTTGAATAAAATCATTCCAAATCTAGGCTAAAACTCAAAATAGTCAACTCATGACAATTAAATTCTAAATAATTAGTAAAGAAGATAATATTTTTATTCATAGAGACTATATTTATTTTAATAGTTTTCAAATGTATATACCTCTTTTTTCCAAAAGTTGCATGAGCAAGGCCCTATGAATGGATTTATTGTTCATAAATGCTAGTGTAATCCAATGTCTAAACATCCTCCTTTCTTATGTCAAGATCTGTGTAAAGCAAAAAATGAATAAAAATATAACCAAGCAGACTATGATCAAATAAAACAATTACATCTTACCAATGCATACTTAAAGTCTACACTTCCATGTGCATTACCATGTTCAAATTATATTGTTTAAAACTTTTATTTTTAAAAGTGAAAAAGTAGTGTTCAATAAAAAGTATTTTGAAGAACATATCTTTAATTTCCTTGTGAATTCTGGATTCTTCATTCTTAAGATACTGCGACAGGTACTGTGTAGCCAAGATATGAGAAACTAAATGGCAGAGCAGACCTGGCCAAAATATGGCAGAATGGTCCCTTCTTCCTTGTATTTGGTAGACTTCACATCACTCTTTTTTTTTCACATTAGTCTTAATAAAAGCTAAAAGAGGTGCCAAAGAATAGATTTATGTAATGCTTGATAAAATTGATGTTTTGTTGTGACCATTAAAGCACCAACTCTGATTACAAGGAACACTACATCCAGTGGGAAGCAGGATCTATAGTGACATTTGGTGGGTTGTTTCAAATGCACAGATGTGGTCTTATAATGATGGAAAGCAAAATGAGCTAAAGTTGGACCAAACCAGATGCAGATCTTCCGAGCTCTATCAAATGAGTTGTATGGCAATTAGTCTGCTCATCCAAAAGTTATACATTCAGTGCTGACTTAAATAGACTGGCCCCACCCACATAATACATCATCTTGAGGTTAATTCTTTCTACAAGATGAGTTTCAAAGAAGAGTTTTAATGGGATGCAAAGATGAGGGTGATCTATCACAGCCTGAGAAATGTAGTATGTGAATTGGTACAAATTTTGGAGGATTTTCAAACACTCCACTTATAATTTTATCCAAGTGCAGTGCAAATGGAAGGGAAATGACTCATGCAATCCACCAACTTTTAAAGCTGAAAAATAACAATTTGATAATGGAATGCATATCCCAATCTTTGTGTGCACACATCAAGGAGCCAACTTCATTTTCAAAGAATTGTTCAGTAAGTCTTAGATTGTGTAAAAACATATCAGACACTGTCTTACAAAGAATATTATGAATTGGTCAGTGATTTGTCATTGCGTATAGCTTTCTAGAAAAATTTCAGAAGCCTCAGAGGACACCATTTCTCACTTGACTTGAACTGTGATAGCATTGACATAACTTTACCTGTTCATAATGTGAGTGAATACAGCTTTATAATCCTATTTGTTCTCTCTTAGCCTTAGACTACTCCCCTTAATTAATAGCTTTAGACTGCCCACAAAGACTATCTAAATTCTCATCCCTTTGTGCATGACAAATATGGTGAGGTTCTGGGTTGTGACATAATTAGTGCCTCCCTCCCCATCAGGGGAAGCACAGCCCACTTGATTACAGCTTTTCTGCATGTGTGGTGTCTGTTTCTGTCCTTTATTCATTCCCTCTTCAAGTTTCCAGGACCAACCCAGGCTGGACAACTGATGATATTCAGGCCACCTTATATCTGTGGACAAGTGTAGGCATACTTTTTAATCAACTGTTTCTTACACCTCTTCCTCCTTTCTCCTTCTCCTTACCCCTCCTAATACCTTCCAACACTCTAACACTAGTTAGGAGAGAAAGAATGTTAGAAGGGACAGCGCACATAGACCTCTATATACTTAGTTCCTGCTGAGTAGGGTTATCGGATTCTTTGGGGCAACACCAATCTCAATCATCAGGATATCTAGCAGACTAGCTAACCAGCAAACCAGCAAACCAGCAAAAAGCAAACACAGCAGCAGGACAAACCAGCATTGGCCTTCCTCCTCCCAAGAACGTCTCCTTGAAGCATTTTCTTGAAGCATTCACTCTCTCTGGGCTCTGATATTTATCATCTTGTATTGACAGTCTTCAGAGTTCAACTATCTCAGTTGTCAAAGACCATGTCCATCTTGGAGCCAAACGAAGTTGTTGTCTGCTGGCAAAGACCCGGCCATTCTCTGAGTCTGAGCCTGCACAAGACACTTATAGCTGTGGACAAACTAAAAGAATCTCCATATCTCATACTTAGGATTAAAACAAAAACATAACTGGGTTTTTAAAGAAACCAAAACTTCCATTACAGACATGTCTTATCAGGAAAGCCTGGTAAGGACAGCTATTGTAGTTTGCAGTATTCATAGATGGATAATACTGATGATCACTTTTTTCCCTCCAGTGGCCTGCATGGCACCTTCCAGCATTATGAAAGCCAACCAACTTACTTCCGTGTAAGTAGCATGTGCATTCTCCATGTTATATGATTCAGATATATGGTGTCTTCAGCAATAGGGTCTGCGGTAAACCTTTTCTCCAGTTCTATGGTCTACTTCTTCATTTAAACTATCATATTCTTTGTTGCATAGAAATATTTTAACTTCCTGAAATCTTGTTTATTAATCATCAGTCTGAATGCCTGAACAATAGGTCTTAATCAGAAAGCTCTTTCTATGCCAACGAGTTCTAGCATATTTCCTACTTCTCCCCTATTTGATTTAGGGTATCAGGCCTTATGTTTAGAATCCATTAATTCATTTGGAGTTGAGTTTGTGCAGGGTGAGAAATGAGGATCTAAACGTAACTCAGTATGATCAGCACTATTTCTTGAAGATGCTGGGGATTTTTTTGTTTTGTTTTGTTTTTGCATATTCAAAGAAAAAATTAAGCACAAGAAATTATGAACAGGCCAATAAATTTATATCCATTTTTTCTATCCATGTCTTCAATTCCATGCAATTGATCAATTAGCATGTTTTTGTTCCAGTACTATGCTGTTTTTAGTACTATAACACTACAATATCACTTGAACTTTGGGATGGTGATAAATCTAACAATTTTTTTTGTTCAGGATTATTTCAGATATTTTTGGTTTGGGGGTATGTTTTTATATGAAATTTAAGATTATTTTCTCATTTTTTTGTGAAATACATTGAAATTTTGATAGGGATTGCACTGTATTTCTAGATTGCTTTTAGTCAGATCACCATTTTCACAATGTTAATCCTACAAACCTATGAGCAAGTGAGGTCTTTTCATTTTCTGGTAGCATCCTTAGTGTCTTCTCTTTCTCTCTCTCTTTAGTGATTTAAAGTTTTCATCATACCAGTCTTTAAGTTCCTTGATTAGACTTATGCCAAGATATTTCATTCTTTTGAAGCTCTTGTGAATGGTATTTTTTCTTGATTTCTTTATTTGTGTGTTTGTTGTTTGTATATGGAGAGGAGAGTAATTTTGTGTTTGTATCTTGCTAGTTTTCTCAAAGTATTTCTCAGGTGTAGGACATTTCTAGTGGAGGCTTTAGTATCTTTTATGCATAAGGATATCACCATCAAAGAAGACTATCTTGACTCCTTCCCCTCCTATTTGTATCGCCTTGATCTTCTTCAGTTTTTATTTCTATAGCTAAGATTTCAGATTCTATATTGGATGGGTGTAGAGGGAGTGGACAAGCTTGTTTTGTTCCTGATGTTATTGGAAACTCTGAGTTTTTCTCAGTTTATAAAGCTGCTGGCTGTGATCTGACTGTATGTTGTTCTGACTGTATATTGAGATATGTTCCCTGTATCTCTATTCTTTCCAGGACTTTTATCATGAAGAGATTCGGATTTTGTCAAAGGCATTTTATTTATCTAATGAAAAGATCATGCCTTTTCTTTTAATGTATGGCTTATGGAATATATTATGTCCATTGATTTACATATATTGATCTATATCTACCTTTCTGAGATGAAACTAACTTGATTATTGTGGATAATCTTTTTGAAGTATTTTTGAATTGGGTTTACCAGTATTATATTGAATTTTTAACACCCATGTTCATCAGAGAGACTGACCTACAATTTCTGTTTTTCTTTATATCTTTGTCTGGTTGTGGTATCAGAGTAATGCTGACTTTGTAAAAGGAAATTGGAAATTTTCTCTTATTTATATTTTATGGTATCTATGTTGAATAGTGTTACAGCAGCTTGACACAAGTTAAAGTCATCTGAGAGGAAGGAACCTCAATTAAGAAAATGCCTCCATAAAATTGGGCTGTAGGCAAGTGTATAGGGTATTTTCTATATTAGTGATTATAGGGAGGTCCCAGCCCATTATGGGTGATGCCATTGCTGGGATGGCGGATCTCGGTTCTAAAAAGAGAGCAGACTGAGCAAGCCATTGAGAGCAGGCCAGTAAGCAGCACCCCTCCATGGACACTGCATCAACTCCTGCTTCAGAGTTCTTGCCTTGTTTGAGAGCCTGTCATGAGTTCCCACAGTGATAATATATGGTAGTGTAAGAACCTCGCCTCCAACCAAGTTTCTTTGGTCATGGTGTCTCTTCACAGAAACAGTAACTCAAATTAAGACATTTTAGAAATATAAGTTTTATTTCTTGAAATTCTGGTAGAATTTTGCACTGAAACCAATTGACTCTGGGCTTTTTAAGTTGAGAGATTATTTTTTAAAATGTCCTTTTATTAAAAATGGATTTTTACATCATATATATTAATTATAGTTTTCCCTCCTCCTACTCCTTCTACTACCTCACCTCCTCCCATGTCACCCAAATTTTTTCTCTTTCTGTCTCTCATTAGTAAACAATCAGGCTTCTAAGGGATAATAACAAAATAAAGTAAAATATAATAATATAAAACAAAACCAACACAATGTAATTGGAAAAACAAACAGAAGGAAAAGAGCCCAAAGGAAGGTACAAGAAACAGAGACCCATTTGTCTGCACACTCAGGAATCTCATAAAAGAAACTAAACTGGAAGTCAAAATATATACCCAAGGACATTTTGCAGACCTGTTCAGGCCTGTGACTGCTGCTTCAGTGTCTGTGAGTTCATATGTGCTTAGGCCATGTTGATTAAGAGGGCCTTGTTTTATTGGTATCCTTCAACCCCTCTGACTGTTTCTTATACTTATTTCTGCCTCCTCTGCCACAAGGTTCCCTTGAGCCCCAAAGGGAAGGATTTGATGGAGACCACATTTTTAGGTCTGAGTGTTCTAAGATGTCTCACTCTGAGTAATATCTGGCTGTAGGTCTCTGTATTCGTTCCCATTTGCTGCAGGAGAAAGTCTCTTTGTTGTTCACTAAGCAAGGCAATGAGTATAGCAGAATTTCATTAGAAATAATTTTTTGCTACCTTTCTTATTCCCTCAAAACTGTAGAATTTGGTTTTTCCTAGGTCACTGGACTGCCCAGTCTCAGGGTTTTGGTCACCCAAGAAGTGTTGGGTACGGATTCAAACTTACAGCGTGGGCCTTAAGTCAAATCAGATACCTGTTGGCTACGCCCACAGGCTTCATGCCACCAATGCACTAGCATATCTTGCATGAAGGACACCACTGTAGCTCAAAAGTTTTGTGGCCTCTCAAGTGTTTAGTTTTCTCTTTTGATGGCATGCAAAGTATCTTCCTATACCAAAGATGCTGGAATATAGGGGGGGGATGCTTTTAATATAGGCACCAGCTCAATTTCTCCATGTTCAATGACTTATGCAGGTGATGTCTTTGGCAATGGGAACTTGGATCAGTTTGTGGAGAGCAACCTGTCATCTTGGCAGCAGCCTAGGTTGTTTGAAGATTCCCATTGGCCATCTTTGGCCATTACCTCAATTAGATATAACTCAATCCTGATACTGAAAGCTCCATTTAGTGACAAGAGAAGGTCAGTTAAGGGCTCTATCTCTCTTGTTATTTTTTTATTTCATTTGGAAGGTCTTCATATATGTATGTATTTTAGGAAATTTCTGTGGTATCAGGATTTCATACTATCCACAATTACCCCTACTTTGCAGAGGATGGAAACAGGTTTTTTTTTTTTTATCCCAAGTGTAAGATATGAAATTGACTTGTGATAGGGCATGAGATGTTTGCCCGCAAGAAAGGGAACTGCTTCTTTCAGAGGTATGGTCTTTGCCAGTTGATAAATATCCTGGTATGAGCTCTGAGAAGATGTAGAGCCACCCCCAAACCAGAAGCTTGGCTTTTGTATCACTTCACATTTCTTGGTGATTCATCCCTCCATTTGAGATGCTCCTAGAGAGAAATGCTCCAGAGAATGCTTCAAGGTTCTGGCTGCTGTGGTTATGGTTGCTTTTGTTGAGTTTCTGGTTTCTGTTTAGTGGGTCTTATGGAATCCTGATGATGAAGAGTGGACTCTTCCCAAGGAATAGAGTCCAAAAAGGTCTACTTCTCCTATCCCTAGTAACCTTCTTTCTCTGCTATCTAGGGTAGGTGGGTTGGAAGGGAAGTAAGGCCTTAAAGAACCTCAAATAAATTAGGTTTTAAAACATCAAAGGCTACATTAATTTTAGCTGCCTCTACCTATATTCCATTCCTCTTACTTCTTCCTCTACCCATCCCTACTTGATCTTCCCATTCCAGCCCCAACTACCCAACCATAACTATTTTATTTGCTTTCCTATTGAAATATATATGTCCCTGATAGTCCCTTACTCCATACATAACCTCTGGGGCTCTACGCATTATAGCTTGATTATCATCGCATTATAGCTTGGTTATCATTGACTTAATAGTCAATATCCACATAAAGCCAAATCCATACCATATTTATCTTTCTGGGTCTGGATTACCTCACTTGGGATAATGTTTTCTGGTTCCATCTATTTACCTGTGAATTTCATGATGTCACTTTGTAAAACAGCTAAGTAATAGTCAGTTGTGTAAATGTGCCATATTTTCCATATCCCTTCTTCTGTTGAAGTTCATCTACGTTGTTTTCAGTTTCTGGCTATTATGAGTAGAGCAACACTAGGGACTTTACAAGTTTGCACTCTGAGCAGCAATGGATGAATGTTCCTCTTACTCCATATCCTTGATAGTATGAGCTGCCACTTTTACTGACCTTAGGTACTATGATAGGTCTGAGATGAAATTGCAAAGTAGTTTTGATATGCATTTCCCTCATGGCTAAAGATGTTGAACATTTCAAGTATTTCTTAGACATTTGAGTTTCCTCTTTTGAGAATTCTGTTTAGATCTGTACCCCATTTTAAATTGTCATTTGTTTTTGTATTTATGTTTTGTTTATTAATAATATTATGTTTATTTATTGTCAAATTTATTTTTTTTTGTTAATTTATAAATGTTGAAGTATCTGCATATCTCTTGGATGAAGCCTACTTGATCATGGTAAATGATCTTTTTGATGTGTTCTTGGATTCAGCTTGCAAATATTTTATTGTTACTGAAACCACATAAACTTTTTGTTCATAAGGAAAATTGATCTATAATTCTCTTTCTTTGTTGGGTCTTTATGTGGTTTCAGTAACAGGGTAACTGTGGCCTTGTAAAACAAACTGGGAAATGTTCCTTCTGTGTCTATTTTGTGGAGTAATTCACTTTTCTTTGAAAATGTGGTAGAATTCTGCACTAAAATCATCTGGCCCTGAACTTTTTTGCTTGAAACTTTTAAGGAATGCTCTAATTAATTAGTGAATATATGTCTATTTAAATTATTTTTCTGATCTTGATTTAACTTTTGGTAAGTGGTTTATATCAAGAAAATAATTCGTTTCTTTTGGTAGGGTGTAGGCTTTTAAAGTTGCTCCATGACTCTCTCTCTGTATTTTCTCAGTGTCAGTTATTATCTTTCCTTTTCATTTTTGATTTTGTTAATTTGGATATTATTTCTCTGGCTTTTAGTTAATTTGGGTAAGTGTTTATCAATCATATTGATTTTCTCAAGGAGCCATCTCTTTGTTTCACTCTTAGTTTCATTTTTATTTTATTGATTTTATTTCTGAGTTTGATTATCATATCATCTACTCCTTTAGAGAATGGTTTCCTCTTTTTGTTCTAGAGCTTTCAGGTGTGTTGCTAAGTTATTAGCATGAGATCTCTCCATTTAAAAAAATGTAGGCACCTAGTGCTATGGATTTGCTTCTTAGAGTTTCATTGTTTCCCATAAGTTTGGGAATTTGTATAATCATTTTAATTCAATTCTAGAAAGTCTTTAGTTTCATTCATTATTTTTGCCTTGACTGATTTTTTTTTCATTCAGTAGAGAGTTGCTGAGTTTCCACAAGTTTGTAAGCTTTCTGTGTTTCTTTTGTTATTGATATCCAGCTTTAATCTGCAGTGGTCAAATATGATGGTAAGGTGGTATTTCAATTTTCTTGTACTGATTGAGACTTGCATGTCTCTAAATATGTGGTCAGTTTTGGAGAAAATTCCATGATATGCAGAGAAGATTTATTTTTTAGGTATAAGGTTATTGGGTAATTCAAATGCTGATTTCTATCCCCCCCCCCCCCACATCTGGTTGCAAGCCTTGTTCTGAGACTATCCCATTTCAATGTTGTGTAAAGACTATGCCAATAAATCAGCTTATAACCAATAGCTGAGCAGGGGAGAGAACAGGGATGGATTTCCTGCTAGCCAATTAAGAAGGAATTATAAGAGGAAGTAGGCAATTCAGCCATGGGAGAGGTCCAAGAGACATCAGAAGAGGAGCTGAAACAAAGAAAGCTACAAAATGCCAATATGTCTGGGATGTACCCTGGAAGGAAACAGAATTAACTTAGAGGGTTAAGAAGAGATTAATAACTGCTCAGTTCTTGCGCTGTGAAGCTTGTTTAAATAATATAATAGAGTCTCAAGTATTTGTGTGATAGCTGGGTTAAGAGAAACTGAGAAACAAACACAGTTTTATAAAAATAACCTTACCATTTTGGTGCTCCATGTTGTGTGCCACCTTTAGTCTTTGATCTTATTAAACCTACTTTATTTGGTGTTCTTTGATGCCTTCACCCCACTTCCAACCTATTTCCCTATATAGGAGAGAAAGAAGGGTGATAGGGAGAGGACAGGTAGACCTTTCTAGACTCGTTCATTGAGGCAATTCCACTCTTCATCACCAGGATTCCAGAAGACCGTTAAATAGCAAACCAGCAATTGAGCAAAAGCAACCACAACCACAGCAGCAGGAACATTAACTCGTTCTCTGGGTCATTTCTCTCCAGGAGAATCTCAAAGTGGGGGCAATGAGCAGCCAAGCGATGTGAAGTGATGCAAAAGTGATTGATCTTTGTTATTTGGGTTATTCATACTCTCCTATAGTCCATAGAGGTTGTTTATCAACTGGGAAAGACCATGCCCTGCCTGAGGCAGTTTTCTTTCTAATGGACAAACATCATGCACCCTCACACAAGGTGGTTTCACATCCCATACTTGGGATCAAAACAAAAACATCTACATATATTCTTTTGTATTTGGGTGAAATGTTCGATAAATGTTTGTTAAGGCCATTTTATTATTTATAATGTCAGATAGCTCCAGAATTTCTCTCTTTAGATTTTGTCTGGATGACTGTTCATTGGTGAGAGTGGCATATTGTAGTCTCCCACTACAAGTATATGCAGCTCAAATTTTAATTCCACCTGTAGTAGTGTTTCTCTTAAGAACTTGGGTGCCCTTGTGTTTGGAGCATAGATGTTAAGAATTACACTTCCTCTTGGTAGACTTTTTCTTTGATGAGTATTCAGTGTCCTCTACTATCTCTTCTTACTAGTTTTGGTTTGGAGTCTATTTTTTCAGATATTAAAATGACTACACTGGCTTGTTTCTTAGGTTCATTTGCTTGGAATACTTTTTCTATACTTCTACCCTAAAGAGATGTCTATCTTTGATATTAAGATATATTTCTTGGGTGTATCAGAAAGATGGAGTTATCCTGTTTTCACATTTATTCTGTTAGCCTGGGTCTTTTTATTGGGGAAGTGAGTCCATTGGTGTTGAGAGATAGCTTTGGTTCTTTTTTTCATCACTGCGGTTGTTGGTAGTGTGTGTGTATTTCCTTTCTTTCAGTTTTCTGTTCTGGGATTGCTTATTCCCTGTATTTTCTTGTGTGTGATTATTCTCCTTAGATTGGAGTTTTCCTCTCGGGGCTCTCTGTGGGGCTGGATTTGTAGATAGATATTGCTTAAATTTGATTTTTATCTGGCAATATCTTATTTTCTCCATCTATGATGATTGAAAGTTTTGCTGGGTATAGCAGTCTGGGCTGGCTTTTGTAGTCTCTTAGGATTTGTAGAAGGTCTGTCCTGTTCCTGAATTTCATAGTCTCCATTGAGAAGTCAAGTGTTATTGGAATAGCTCTGCTTTCGTATGTTACCTGCTCTTTTCCCCTGAAGTTTTTAATATTCTTTATATATTCTACATGTTTTGTGTTTTGATTATCATATGCTGAAGGGACTTTCATTTCTGTTCTAGTCCATTCATGTTCTGTGTGTTTTTTGTACCTTGATAGGCATCTCCTTCTTTAAGTTAGGGAACTTTTCTTCTATGATTTTTGTTGAAAATATTTTCTGTGCCTTCGTCTGGTTTTCTTCTTCCTCTATCCCCTTTAATTTTAGCTTTGGTCTTAGTGTCCTCGATTTTCTGGATTATTTTAATTTAATATTTTCTTTGACCAAGGTATTTATTTCTTCTATCTTCAATGCCTGAGATTTTCTTTCCTGTCTCTTATTCTTGTATTCTGTTGGTGAGCCTTGTGTCTGAGGTTCCTTTTCTAATTCCTGAATTTTTTTCATTTCCAGATTTTTCTCAGTTGGGGTTTTCTTTAGAGATTACACTTACACTTTTATTTATTTATTTATTTTTTAATTAATTTATTCTTGTTACATCTCAATGGTTATCCCATCCCTTGTATCCTCCCATTCTTCCCTCCCTCCCATTTTCCCCTTATTCCCCTCCCCTATGACTGTTCCTGAGGGGGATTACCTCCCCCTGTATATGTTCATAGGGTATCAAGTCTCTTCTTGGTAACCTGCTGTCCTTCCTCTGAGTGCCACCAGGTCCCCCCCTCCAGGGGACATGGTCAAAGTTGAGGCACCAGAGTATGTGAGAAAGTAATATTCCACTCTCCACTCTACTGTGGAGAGTGTTCTGACCATTGTCTAGATCTGGGTAGGGGTTTAAGGTTTACCGCCTGTATTGTCCTTGGCTGGTGCCTTAGTTTGAGCGGGACACCTGGGCCCAAATCTGCCTATCATAATGTTCTACTTGTAGGCTTCTGGGACCCTCTGGATCCTTCTACTTTGCCATTCTCCCATGCTTCTCTCATCTAGAGTCCCACTAGAATGTCCTCCCCTCTGTCTCAGTTATATCTTGAGAGGCTGTATTCATTTTTTCACTGTTTTTATAGATTTCCTTAAGGGATTTATTAATTTCCCTTTTAAGGACATTTATCATATCCATCAAGGCTATTTTAAGGTCTTTTTTGATACTTCAGTTATGTTGCAATACTCAGGGCCCACTGGCCTCTAGTGGAGACATCTTCTCCTGGCTATTATTGTATTTTTACATTGGTATCTGGGCATATGAGTTTGGAGAGGTTATGATTCTAGGTGCTGATATTTGCTTTTATATTTGTTTGGTTGTGTGTGTTTTTTCTTGGTTAATGCTGCCCTCTGTGGTTCTTATGGGAGTTTGATGGCTGTTTGTTTTCTGGTAGGAAATTCTTCTGGGATCCTGGTAGATGTGGCCACTGGGGGAGTCTAGGTATTGAGAACTGACACTTAGGGATGGTGATGGACTAGAAGATGAGGCTGAGGAGGTCCACAGAAGGGAGGAAAGCAGGGCACTTCACCAGGATCTGCTTAGTTCCCTGGAAATGGTGGCAAAGTGTGAGAGAGGCTTCATCAGGCAGTCTGATACAGAGCTGGGAATCAGACTGGGCAATTGGATTTGGAAGAATGCAAGGAGAGGTGAAGGTCTGCAGTTAGCCTACCTGTTTACCTTGTCAGAGTGGCCTGTGGGTACCTAGGACTTGCCTGCTGGGGTCTGGGATGGAGCAACAAGTTGGGGGAAGGAGTCTGGAGGGGAAGATCTGGTGATCCACTGGAGATAAGAGTTCATAGAAGAAGGGCTTCAGAGGGTGTTCTGCTGCCAACCTGGGGATAAGATTGGGGAAGTGGTTTTGGAAGAGCAAATATCTGCAGTTAGCATGCCAACTTCCCTGGCTGGTGTGGCCTACGTGTTCTCAGGGAGTTATGGCTGGATTTGGAGTCTGAAATAAAGCAATGTGTGTGGGGATGGAAATTTGGATGGGAAGATACGTGTAAACCATTGAAGATGGGGCAGGATGTGGGAAGGTAGGTTGCAGCAGGTAGTCTGCTGCAGAGATGGGGATGAGACTTGGAAAATGAGTTTGTAGGAGCTGAAAGAGAGGTGGAGATCTACAGTTAGCCTGCTTGCTTGCTTCCCTGGCTAGAATCAGGCCCTATTCATTTTTACACATTATTGGGATTACTTTTAGTCTAGTATTCAAAGTAATTGTTAAGTTGTCTTCATTTCCTTAATCATATGGATGTACTCTGACTATAGCTTTTCTGTATTCATAGACATTTTAAAACATAACATTTTCATTAAGAAAGTATTATTCTGAGGACATGACCACATCTCAAGGTTTCTCCTTTTTTGTATGGTAGTATCTGTGACTTCTCTGTCTGTACGCCAGGGCGTACAGTCTTTAGGCATTGTATTTGATAGTGTGTTTCTAAACTCATGAACTTGATTTTGAGTTAAATCTGTTTTTCTTTCTGCCAGCTGGCCGAGAGCTAGCAGAAGCAGCTGTTTGCAAAGTAAGGGTAAGCTTCCGTCTGCACCTGTTTGCAGCCTTCTGACTGAGCCTTTGGGATCTGATACTTTGATTGTGTTTTGCCATCATCTTAAGAAGAAAGCCATTAAAAATGATCTCAGGTCCACTGCCCTGTTGTGAATGCTGTATCTGATCTTTGGGCCTTGGAAAATTTTGAGGTGGCATCTTTCTATTTTTGAATCGTTGCATAGACAGATGTTTTCATTTTTCTTCTGTGAACACGCAGCAATAGAAAGGCTGGATAATATTTGAAAGTGACAGTTTTACATTTCAACCACCAATGCCTGAGCATTTTCAGTTCATCTTTACACCATAACCACTTGTTATGATATCTTTTTAGTCTGAACTATTCGAACAGGTTTTACTCTTTCATTTTCTCAATGACAAATGACATGGATTTGTTGTTGTTGTTAAAGCTACACTGTGAAAGGTTAAGGGTTGAGAAGTCCTGTGTGCCCTGATTGACAGAGGGATCACAGAAGTGCACATAGATCTGTGAACAAGAAATGCTGGAACCAGGGAGCAGAAGAAGGGAACTGTAGTCCTAAAGGTCATGGTAGCAGCTGCAGACACCATCAAAGGCCAGAATATGTCATGGATGTCACTTAAGAAGACTGGAGTTCTGGAGGTTTGGAGAGGCCCAGTGAGTACTCAAGGAATATCATAACACTAGGCTCTATCCTTCTGTTGTTTTATGTTGTTTGGAAGGAGAAGGTAGCATGTAGCACCAATGGAAGAAAATAATTTCTGATATGAGTATAATCTTTGACTTGACTGAATATTTACCTAAAACAGACAACGTTGAGGCCAAAGGGATGTACACCACGGGGATATGGGGGTAGCTCAACCTTTGCACTGCTGGAGCACATGGAGAGGCTGGGCCTGCAGAACCACAGCTGCAGGATCTCTGACTCAAGGCCACATCTGGATATCTGAAAGGAGTCCCACCAAGAATCCAGTATTGATGGTATAGCAGAAGCCAGAGGCCCTGAACCAGACCAATGCAATGAACATTCGCAAGTAAAGCTATTTGGGCAAAAGGGTACACTGTGTGACACACTGTGACATACTGCAGCTTCTGTGGTGATATGGTTTGTGTGTTTATTTTATTTTATTATGAGTATGAGGTAGCAAAAGTGGAAGAGAAATATGGAAGAACTGGGAGATGATTAGGACTGATGTACATGATGTGAAAATCAAAAGGAATCAGTAAAATATGTTAAAAATTAAAATTTAAAAGTAGTAACAGCAAAACAGCATTAAAACAAGAAAAGTATGGGGACTTCCAAATTTTGAACTTCCTAAGATGCCGGAGTTGAACATTCCATGGCATTGAAGCAGAAGCTCCCGAAGATGCTGTTAAAACATTGGTTGCTGAGACCTGCCCGAGTGTGCCTGATTTAGATGGAAGTAGGCGAGTAGTTAGAATTTGATTTATTGGTTCCTTGAATGCTGCTGCTGGTGGTTTGAGAACAGGGTTTTGAGAACAATTAACCCAAAGCCAGAGCTCTGCTCTTTGCATGGCATGCATTGTTTCTATGGTCTGACCCCTACACATATGACATGATAGATTTTTTTTAAAAACTTAGCCCATGTAGAACTCCATTTTGAGTTCCTTTTTTTAAATCTACATGCAAGAATTTCATTACTGTGTCTGCCTTTGTCATTGCCTCTCCGTTTACTTCCAAGCCTCGACACTACTATTCTATGCTCCATGCTGCCCAACCACTTGTTTATACCTCAGTGCACTCTGCAGTATGATTATTCAGAAATTCTGTTGTGATAACAAATTATTTATTCTATATAAAAACACGATTGTTCTTAATAATTAGCATGGCATGATAGAATTTAAGGATCAGTGGGGGACCTCTGACATGGACTCTTTCGCCCACTCATTGATCACTTCCCTGTGGCAGGTTGGTCTTGCCAGGACACAGAGGAAGAGGATGCAGGTAGTCCAGACTTCATAGGCTGGGGTCAGATGATAGGGAAAGAAGACTTCCTATTTCTGAGGACTAAGGGAGGGGGGAAGGGGAACGAGGGAGGGAGGGTGGGACTGGGAGGAGACAAAGGAGGGGGCTACAGTTGGGATGTAAAGTGAACAAATAAAAAAGAAGAATGAGTGAGTGAATTTGGTTTTCATTAAGTTGAGTGAAAGACACTTCTTTCCAAATCAAATCTCCAGGACCATGCCCTCACCCCCCAGCTTGGAGAGCATTAAGGAAGGTAGTTCAGCCTCTGGCCTCTGCATACACACACACACACACACACACACATACACACACACACACACATACACACCCACACAAACATACACACACACATACATACATACACACACACATACACACACACACACACACACACACACACACACACACACACACACACACACATACTCTCCAGCACATATAGCATATTCAGATCCAAAGCTATTGCCATTACATATGTTATGGAATGAATTAATCTTTTAAAAATGTTTTTACCCAGTAAATCTGACAGACATATTTGTGAGGCAGGAACTATTGAGGACTTGCTTACCCTGTCTTGGCAGAGTTTGGCCATTGACTTTGCCTGTATCTAAGCCTGGCCTTTTTTTTTTAAGGCAGAATTCTGTCTGTGGTAGAAATGCAGTCCTTTTGCCCAGTGGCTAGTTTGCCACATTTGAAGCCATCTCTATAAGGAAGTTGTTTGATGCTCATCATCCTCCTTAAGGTAGGCTGGGTATTGCCAGGAGTTAAGTTGTCTCATTGTCAATGAATCTTTAAAGTAATAAAAACATTTTAAATGCCATCTTCTGCATGTCTCTGGGGGTTTTGAAGACCTTATCTTTCTATAGAGTCATATCTATCTGTTGCACCTAAGATGTATATTCTTGTGATAAGAGTAGACTAGCAATCCACATGGCCATGATTTAAGAAGATGCTCCAACATTATACAGAATTTTGAATGATTTTTGAGGTAGAAAACTGTCTCTGTCATCTTTTCATTTGGAAAGATACAAACCTGAACTCCTGGCATACTCAGATAATCAAGTTTATTCCTTCACAAGTCTCTGAGGGAGTTGAAGACCAGGTAGCTTAGTTTTACAATGAAGCTTAATTTTTTATGGGTTAAGATGTTTTTTGATAATGACAATATGTGATAAAGATTGATTTACATTCAGAAATTTAGATGCACCAAGATAGGAAAGATGTCTTCTTCAAGGCTGTCAAATACAAATAGCCAAAACACTAAGAATGTAATATTTATATAATTCCTGGTGGTGTCATGGTTCTTCTTGCTATGGGTAATCTATTGTATATATGTGCAATAATATAAATATATATGTAAAAAAATAAAATAATTAAAAAAGAAACAGTCCATCTGCGAATCATGGTAGGAACTCATGCCATTTTTGTCCTTGCTATTGGTTCTTCCCTCTGCCTAATGTCATATATAAACTCCTAAAAATAAAATATAGTTTTTACTTATCTTACGTGTATAAGTGCTTTGCCTTCATGTATGTCTGTGTACCATATGTGTATCTACAGAAACAGCCATTAGATCCCTTGGGACTGTAGTTACAGATGGGTCTGGGAAACTGAACCAAGGTCCTCAGGAAGAACAGTGGAATGCAGCTGAGTCATTTTTCTAGTCCTGAATGAGACAAACTTTTGCAAAGTACAATGGTGTCATGGAAAAAGTCCATCAACATTTTGCAGTTTCCATTTTTAACTTTACTGAATATGACTATGTATTAGGTTGAAAGATGATGTGAATGAGAATATATGTGTGGTGATAAAAAATTAATGAGCAGCAAAAAAATCTAGAGATTGGGTCAATATTTGGCCGATTTGGAGTGTGTGTCTATTTAATACTATCCAGAGTGCTCTCTCCTCTCTCTCCTCTCTCCTCTCTCTCCTCTCTCCTCCCCCTCTCCCTCCCTCCCTCCCTCCCCTCTGTGTAGGTATGTATTATATGTGGACTGTGGTGTATATGCAAGATGTGGGGTAGGGTAGAGATGGCAAGGAAAAGAGGTTGTTTGAGGTTTCTCCCTCCAGGGATCATGCACACCCACATAAAATCCAAATATAATGAATTTTGGAATGCAAGCACAGATTATCCATCAAGTTGCAGAGGTGGAAGGCTGCCTTCAGACATGGAAAATGACAGATAATTATCCAGTCTTTTGACAGCGTGTCTGCTACCCAATAATTCAAACTACTGGTATGAAGGAAAAAGCTAAAAATCTTGATGAAGTTGGAAAAGAAGCTTAAGAATTTGTCTCCACCTCATGTCCTGGAGTCTATTCTCTAATTTTTAGCTGAGAAAGAGTGAAAGGCAGCCAAGCCTGGAGGAGATACATGCTTAGGAGAACCTCAGCTTTTTCTCTCAATTTATTGTAACACTTTCTTTTTCTATAAATGTTATGCTAAAGTAAAACTCCAAAAATTTAGATAATTAAATTTGTCGTATTTGCAGAGTGTTTCAGCTGTTAGAAACGATTTCATATTCCATAGGGAAATAACATGAGCATCATTGTTTTTTGCCTTTTTAATTTTTAATTTTAATTTCATGTATATGGGTGATTTGTTTGCATGTGTATCAGTGTACCATGTGTCTGCAGTGTCTGTGGAGGCCAAAAGAGGATTTCAGGTCCTCTTGTACTAAAGTTATAGATGGTTGTGCAGAACCATGTGGGTGCTAGGAATTAAACCCAGGTCCTCTGAAAGAACAGCCAGCATTCTTAACCAATGAACCATCTCTTTAGTCTGGTTCTTGTGTGTGTGTGTGTGTGTGTGTGTGTGTGTGTGTGTGTGTGTGTGTGTGTGTGTGTTTGTATATATACAGTTATACACAATGGGACTGACATTGTAGCCTGGTGGTAGAATTCTTGCCTAGCATGTACAGGGCTCTGGGTTTACTCCTAGTACCACAAAGAGCCACATAAAGGAGTTAACACTGTAGCTACCAATAACTCACTAGTTTGATTCTTTGTCAGGATATTTTATTTTAAAATTAAAATATGGTATTACCTTTATATGAATGAGGTTGTGCCTTTAAGTTGGGGCACTTTGAAGTGTCTGAAAATTTTATTTGAAGGAATGTGATAAATGTAGATGATTTCACAAACTCCTCTTTCATTACAAAAGAGTTTTAAGGAATGTAATTACACAGGCATAGAGAAACCCCTTTCCCAAGCCCTTCTTTATTCCCTAGAGACTCCATCTCTTGGTTCAGAACCAGGGCAACTGTAGCTCTTTACTGATGATCTTTCTAGCCTTCCTTCTACCCAGCTCCATTCCTTTGCAGCACACAACCTATGTAGAACCACTCTGTACCAGGATGTCCCAGTGGACACACTAGCAGAGATTTTGGTAGGTGACCTTTATTATCCTGTCTATCTTGTATTCTTAGCTCTTCAGACTCACTCCTAGTCTTGCTGCAGCCTATTGTCAGAAGCCCTTCTACCATGCTCACCTTTTGGACTCTACTTCTTGGTCCAAAGCCAGGATCCACATAATTCTTCCTGAAGCCCCTTCAGCCTTTCCTTCTAGCCCATCTCCATTCCTTTGTAACACCCAGATACACAGAAATGCTCTCTATCAGGGAACCTACAGCCACCACATTTGCTTAGGCACCAGACTTAGCAACAGCAGCAAACAACAGAGACCAGATATCTACACAGAAATCACAACAAATATCTTAACTCCACATATCTATAACCCAGAGCAAAACCATAAATATGAACAACCAAGACAATATGCCTCCTAGAGAAACCAATTCTAAACATTTATGCACCAAACACAAGGGCACTTAAGGACATAAATATATCATTACTACAGGTACAATCACATATTGACCTTACCATAGTGTTAGTGGGTAACTGAAATACTCCTCTCTTGCTAATAGATGGGTCATTCAGACAAAAAGTAAACAGAGAAATTATGGAGTTTAAGTGAAATGGGGTCCTAACAGACATCAACAGAACACCCCACCAGAATGAGATAGCTCATGGAAATTTCCCCATAAGCTCATGGAATTTTATTCAAAGCTGATAACATATTAGGACACAAAGCTAGCCTCAACATATATAAAATGATTGAAATAACACCCTGCATCTTATATGACCAAGATGGATTAAAGCTGGCTAGCAACAAGAGAAGAAGATAAAGTGTACTACCTCATGGAAACTGGAAAACTCATTCCTCAATGAAAATTGAGTCAAGACATAAATCAAGTAAGAAATTAAAAACTTAATAATTGAAATAAAATAAAAACACAACATACCCAAACTTATGGGACACAATGAAAGAAGTTCTAAGAGGCAAGTTCACAGTACCAAATGCCTACATAAATAAATTGCAGAGGTCTCATATTAACAACTTAGTGACACATTTGAAAACTGGAAAAAACACAGAAGTAGTACTCCAAAGGAGGAGAGAGGGAAAAATAAGCAAATTCTGAGCTGAAATCAATAAAATAGTAACAACAAAAACAATACAAAGAATCAATGAAACAAAGAGTTTTTTCCTTCTATTTTTTTTGTTTGTTTTTGGTCAATCAACAAGACTGACAAAATTTTAGCTAAATTAAAGAAAAGATACAAAGAGAAGAATACAAATTAATAAAACTAAAAAAGAAAGTGAAGAGCTGGGCACAGTGGTGCACATCTGTAATCCCAATAGTTGGGGAGGCAGAGGCAGACAGATCTCTGTGAGTTTGAGGCTAGCCTAGTCTACAAAGTGAGTCCAAGACAGCCAAGACTACACAGAGAAGCCCTGTCTTCAAAAAGGAAGGAAAGGCATTATAACAGACACTGAGGAAATCTAGAGAATCATAAAGACAGGCTTTAAAAATCTGTATTCCACCAAAATAAATGCATTTATTACTTGGTATATATGAACTAAAAAAGTTGAACTAAGATGATATGAACTATTTGAGTATAGCTATAACCTCTACTGAAATAGAAGCTGTAATTTAAAATCTCCTGAGCAGCAGCAGGAGCAGCAGCAGCAAGAAAACCCAGGGCCAGAGGGATTCAGGGAAGAATTCGACCAGACCTACAAATTATCCCACAAAATAGAAGCTGACGAAACATTTCCAGTTTTATTTAATGAATCCACTATTACCATGATATAAAAACGATACAAAGATCTAACAAATAAAAGAAAATTATAACTCAACATTCCTTTTTAACATAGATGCAATAATTCTCAGCAGACTATTTGCAAACTGAGTAAAAAGATACATAATAAAGATTAACACCTTGATCAAGTTGGCTTTGGCCCAGAGATACAGTTATGGTTCAGTATACATAAGTCAATGAGCAAGACACATCACATAAACAGAGTGCAACACAAAAATCACATCATCATCTTATTAGATGCAGAAAAGAACGTTGTCAAAAGTCCAACATTCCTTCATAATAAAAGTCCTGGAGTGACAAGGGTTACAATGGATATACCTCAACATAATAAAGGCAATTTACAGCAAGGCCACAGCCAGAATCAACCTAGATGGAGAGAAAATAAAATAACCGTTAAAATCAGGAACAAGACAAGGATGTACATTCTCTCCATACCTGTTCAATGTAGTACTTGAACTATTAGCCAGAGCAGCAAGACAGCTGAAACAGGCCACCAAAATACAACTCGAAAAGGAAGAAGTCAAAGAATCTTTACTTAGGTATGATTTTATACATGAAAGACCTAAATGCTTCACCAGGATTCTTTTCATCAGATAAACAATTTCAGAAAAGTAGCAGGATACAAAATTAACAGAAAAATAAGTAACTTTCCTATACACAAATAATAAAAATACTGAGAAAGAAATGAGGGGAACAGTACCTTTAACAATAGCCTCAAATGTATATTGTGATAATGCTGACCAGTAAATGATAGAGTTTTATAATATAAAATTTAAGAGATTAATGAATGCTCTTTAATACTCCTGAATCAGGAAAATTAATATTCTGAAATAGATCATTCTACCAAAAACAATCCACAGATCCAGTGCAATCCCCACCAAAATTCTAACACAGAATTTATAAAAATTCTTCACCGAAATTGTAAAAACAATCTTTATCTTTATATGAAAACACATTATACCCAGGATTGCTAAAAAATCCTAAATAATAGGAGAACTTATTGCAATATCACCAGTGCAGATTTCAAGTTGTATTACAGTGCAGCAATAGCATAAAATACTGATAGCATAAAAACAGACACACACATACAGTTTTAATAAAAATTTTCCATTTTGTCTGATAATCTACATCCACGAGCCAAAGGCCATGTAACAAAAGTCCTAGTACCAGGCACAAGGAAACCCTCTTTTGAGTTGTTGGTCAGGGTTATCCAAGACATTCCCAAAATATCCCATATTATTGCTATTGGTCTTGTGTTGTCCCCCGGAGGTGGAAAGTAAGTGCCTATTGTTGAAGAGACCATTCACTTTAGAGCACACCAATGGTCAGTCCTGAAAACAAACATACAAATAACATTATATAGAATAAGTGGGATTGTATTTAGGAATATATATATATATATATATATATGTATATGTGCATGTGTATATATACACATATGCGTACAACAATGTTAATAAAAATGCCATGAATTTGAATGAAAACAAGAATTATTTAGGAGAGTTTGGAAGGAAGAAAAAGAAGAGGAAATGATACAGTTATAATCTCCTCCAAAAATGATTTTAAAAACCAAACAAACCACTTTCCAAATATCAGAGTGTGAGTCTGATGCAGAACTGTTTAAAAGTTGTTTTTAACCCCTTAAGAATTAAGAATTTTCTTTCCTTAGTGTCTATAGGAGCCACAGGGCCACTGAAAACACTTGAGTGAAGAAACATTGAATCACCACTCTAAATATTTCAGAAAGAACATGTCTACTGTAGAAAATAAATATTTTTCAGAAAATGAACTTAATATGTAAATGATAGCAACAAAAGAAGAAGAAGAAGAAGAAGAAGAAGAAGAAGAAGAAGAAGAAGAAGAAGAAGAAGAAGAAGAAGAAGAAGAAGAAGAAGAAGTAGAGACCAGCAACACCGAGTAGAGATCTTCTAAGAAGTGTATCCTTAGGCTCAGCACACAGCTTTGGTCCAGAGGGTGCTGAAGCTGCAGCTCATGTTGGCAGTAAAATGTGGTAATGTGCAAGATTTTCCCAGGTAGTACTGGATTTGAAGGCATGATGGAGTCATGGAGAACAGCAGTTGAGGCTTAGCACCATGAGAGACCAGGAGAATGTGCAGTCGCTGTTAAAGTAGATGCTCAAGGATTGAAGGGGTCATGAAGAGAAATTGAGGCTTGGTACCATGTGGCAGTGTCATGTCCCTGAAGAAAGTCCAGGAGGCTGTTGTTTAAGGTGCAGCCCAGTTTCAGTGGAGAACCCAACACTTTGGAGATGCCAGTTCCATAGGATGCCTGCAAAGGACAGCAGCAGCTGTGTAGTTGAGACAGTTGGAGCCTAAGAGGCAAGCTGTGTGTGCTGTGGATGGCAGGGCCAGAGACGTGCCACTGCCAAGGTGCTTTGGAGTCTAAGATTGTGAATGGGTCGTAGACATCATTTACACTGTTGAAATTTCGTTTTGATTTGATTTGATCTGATTGTGATTCTGCCAATATTTAACTTGTTTTTTTCATTTTTTATTTTTCAGGAGCCATAGTTATGTGATCTTTGATATTTTGGAGGGATTTTGACATTTTACAGAGCCATCAAAGCATTAGAAATATCATATATTTTTGAGAGAATAAATCTTTTTTTTTTTTTTTTTTTTTTTTTTTTAGATTTTTCGAGACAGGGTTTTCCTGTGTAACAATCTTGGCTGTCCTGGACTCGCTTTTGTAGACCAGGCTGGCCTCAAACTCACAGCGATCCACCTGCCTCTGTCTCTCGAGTGCTGGGATTATAGGCGTGCGCCACCACGCCCGGCTTGAGAGACTAAACTTTTAAAGAGATTGAATTTTTAAAGTGCTTGAACTTTTAAAAGCTGTGGGACTTTTGTAAGTTTGAGTGTTTTATATTGTGATATTAATACTAATATGAGATATTGGGGATGGACTAGGAACTAAAGGTTATGGTTTAATAGTTGAGTGTTTATATGTCAAGTTGATAAGAGGTCAGTTGTGCTGGATAGTTTTATCCCAATTTGACATAAAGTAGAGTCATTTTGAAAGGTAGACCTTGAGTTGAGGACATGGTTGACCAGGTTGGCCTGTAGGTGAGCCTGTGTTACATTTTCTTGATTGATAGTTGATATAAGAAGGCCTAGATCACTATAGGTAATGCCACCTTGGGCTGGTGGACCTGATTGTATAAGGAAGCAAGCTGTGCAAGCCCTGCAGAACATGCCAGTAAGCAACACTCCTCCATGGCCTCTGCATCAGCTGCGGTCTCTAAGTTCCTGCCTTCCTTTAGCAATGGGTCATGATGTGGAAGTGTAGTCCAAATAATCCCTTCCCTTCACAGGTTGCTGTCGGTCATGGTGTTTTATCAGCAACAGAAACCCTAAACAAGTCACTGTGTAATCACCTCTTCCATTCCATCATGCAGTGAACATAGCTTTCAAAGTCTGTAATACTGCCCCCCTAATGAGTGATGTAATGGAAGCAGGGCATGTAGACTTTTCTTTTGGCTGGGTAAATCCATCTTTTTCTTCCACTTACTGCAGGTGTTTCAACTCATGCAAGTAAAATCAGATTTTCCAAGCTTGGACCAACCTTCTCAAATTTCTTACTGGCAGGGCATAAAGTCCTAATTACTTCATGTGTGCAAGCTAATTACTTAAGAAATTATTTTATGCAGCCTTTAACCTGGGTTCAGCCAGACACTATTTGGGCTAGAAGCTTCATTTTCATGTCTCTGCTCTGATGACAAAATGACAGGATGATAATTTGGCCGAGAAACATGAAGCAAATGGGTCGATCATGTTCTCTGTGATTCAAACTGACCTCAGGAAAAAGTTGCAGAGATCCCAAATCTGCTCTGGGCCACTCTGGTTTGTGTTTTGTACTCGTCCTGTAAGGTTTCTTTCTTTCTTTCTTTTTTTTTCAGCTTTAAATTTTTTAAATTCTTTTTTTAAAAAAATTATTTTATTAATGTATCCATATTACATCTCAATGGTTATCCTCTCACTTGTATCCTCCCATTTCTCCCTCCCTCCCATTTTCCCCTTACTCCCCTCCCCTATGACTGTGACTGAGGGGGATTACCTCCTCCTGTATGTCCCCTGAATGGGGAGACCTGGTGGCACTCAGAGGAAGGATGGCAGGCTACCAAGAAGTTTTCTTTTTTATTCAAGTACTAGTTCCCTTTCTTTTTTTCAAAGCTTCTCTTTGAAATGACCAGATAAAACTAGTGATTCTAAGAGAACTAAATGCGAATTTCCTATAGTGATATATTTATTTTAAAATGCATTAAAAAATAAGCAGATAGCCAAGGATACATGGAGAAACCCTGCCTCAAAAAACAAAAACAAAACAAACAAACAACAACAAAACCAGCACTCTTTCATGGGCACTGCAGTAGCTCCTGCCTCCAAGTTCCTGTTTTTGCCTTGGCTTTCCTCAAACATTTAGGAAGATACCTTCAGACTTGAAAGCTGCATTTACAAAACAAGATTAATTTCTAGATAATTCTTCATAAACTTTTCATACTTCCATTTTATCATTTTTTATAAAGAATCATAAGGAAAAAGGATGCTCTACTTACCATCACACATACAGGAGGCTGCTGGAAAAGTGTTGCCACAGTAGCTCTAAGATGATTTAATAGAGAACAGACTCAGTTCATTTTTACATGTTATTAATGAGTTAGTAACTGCGTGTGGTGTTGCATGATTTCAATCTATGGTGTCATAAGGTGAAAATTGGAGAATGGCAAGATCAAGGCCAGCCTGTGCTATATGGCATGATCCGGTCTCAAAAAAGAAAATGAGGAAATAATCATTTGCATTTCACAGGTCCGGCACAGTTCCATCATATATAATGCTCATCTGGCTTGATAATTTTATTTTAGAGAGGAAGAAGCCAATATCAAGAAGATGGAAACTAATATCTGGGCTAGGCCCAATAGTGATTAAAACTCAATGTGGACACTCAACAACCAAAATAAGAAAATGGACATCAGTCTCCTTGCTGGTGCACAAAGACCTCTTGTTTGCCTGGACTGGTGAGCCATTTAGCAATAAACTGTGGGAGAAGAGTTAAGGTGCAGAGGAGAACTTGATGCCTTCGACAATTCAAATGAAGTTTTCAGGGGAAGCCTGCCTCCTTCATTAAGAATATGATACTTAAAATGATATGTAAAGTCCTTTGGGTATACGTTTAGGACTGTTATAGCTGGAGCAGATGATGGTTCTATTGTTAGCTTCTTTGGAAATTCACAGATTGAGTTTCAAAGTGGTACACTACCTTACATTCTCATCAAGGCTCGTAGCCACACCCATAGCCACACCAGCATTTGCTGTCATTTTTATTATTGATAGTAGTCATTCTGATTGAGATAGAATCTTAAAGAAGTACCAATTTGCAGTTTCCTGGTGGCTAAGGGTGCTGAAAAAAATTTAAAGTCTTTACTAGTTATTTGTAGTGTTTGGTTTGAGAATTTTTGTTCAGTTCCATGGTTCATACTTAGTCGAGTTGTTTGTTTTCTTGATGTATATTTCTAAACATTAAAATATATTTTAGTCATATATATAATGACTATCTATCTACCTATCTATCTATCTATCTAAACTGGAAAATATTTTCTCCTATTCTTTGGGCTGCCACCTCACTTGATTGAGAGTTTGTTACTATGAAGAAACCTTTGACTTTTATGAGATAGGAGGGCTCCATTAGAAGAGAGATTTCATGCCTGCTATTTAAACCCAGTTTAAAAAAAAAATAAACCCAGTCAAAAGCATACAACTAGGAAAAAAGGCTCTAGAGGGAGGGGACCTTCCATGGTTTTGCTAAATGATGATGCTATCAAATTGCCTTCAATTTTCTATGTTTTTTACCCTGGTTTTTATTGTTCTCAATTTTGGTTATAGAAGTTTCTTTTTGTAGTGGGTAGTGGCTAATGCAGACGTTCTTAACTGGTCAAACTGCTGATGGTCAGTAACTGTGACTGCTCAGCTGTGGATGGGTCACTTATATCAATCTTCCCATTCATGGGTCAAAGAGTATCATGAGGAAGAGGAAAAGGAAGCATCTAAGAGCTAGCATGGGAGAAGCAGTGTTGAGAAAAACTGACTTCTTGACATGATACCGCTTGCATTGCATGTATTGACTCACGGTACCTGTGCTTTACCTGCACAAGCCGTACAGAAGATGAAGCCAGTCAAAATTTCAGCATGTTTGGGAGAGGGCCCCTAAGGCAACATCTTGAAGTTGGCAGTTGATGGCTGCTAAAGGAGGAAGTACATCTTGACCTTTTTGGGATGAGGCCACTGATAGGTTGTCTCTTCATACTCATGTGCCTGTGGGTAGCACGGATTGAAGTCAGGAGGTTGTTAGTAATAATGATAAAAATAAGAGAGGACATGTAGGGTAGGAGATGGGGGGAGGTGCATTAAAAGTACTGGAGGAAGGTGTTGGTGGGTGGACATGGTCAAAATATATTGCACAAATGTGTGGAAATTTCAATTAATAAAAATATTATTTAAAAAATGACAAGAATACACATCCAAAACATTTTAAAGCTGGTAATGTTCAAAGGAGAGGTGCACCCAGACTGTTGTTTTGGTCTGAGAAGGTGAGTGATTGATCTATTGTCTTCTTCCTTATGCGAATTGACATGAACTCTCAGAAGCATAAAGTCAGGACCTTCCAGTTTAACAAAACACCACGAAGCTTCTGATTAAAAACAAATTAGCTCACTTTCTCTGCGTGGGATATTCTTCCTGCCGATCTCAAATGCTGATGCATACTGAGGTAACAGAAGAGAGTACAACTAAAACTTTCAATTACAGAAGGGTTTACTATTTGGAAATTTATGAATATGACATTGCTTTGGTTTTAGTATAAAGAGAAGAAACATACTGGAGGCATCCAGATGGGCTCTAATTCTAACATTGTGTGAAACTGAGATTTCAACACATGCATAAAACCTACTGCATGAATAGGTTAATAGGTAAAATTGAGTCTGGCCTGTTTGTCTTATATATGGCCGCTTCTTGCCATACTTAGGATGTTAATTTATTTAATTGTGACCTTGCTAAAAATGGAGATACATGGTTTTCTCTTTCTTAGACTTCTAAAGTTCACATTTTATAAAAGGCTATTTTATGGAATAGCTTATTTCAGAACCTCTAAACAAAATGTAAAAAGCTTCAATGTTATGTCAAGGGGTTACTCTGTATTAATAATCGTTTTAGGAAGACATAAATATTTTAGAAATTAATACTATTAGAATAAGAATAATGAGCTGACATCTCTAGGTTAGACGGTGAATATCCTGTATCATTGCGTTTGACATTGGAGTGCAGGGCCATTGCCTGGTTAAAGTTAATGATATGCATTAAGTATCCAAGGGAAGCTGGTTGTAGTGGCACAAAACTTTTAATCCCAGCACTCTGGAGGCAGAGTCAGATAAATCTCTTTGAATTCAAGACTAGCCTGGTTCACATAGTGAGTTCAGGACTTTCAGAGATACATAGTGAGACCCTGTATTGAACAAACAAACAAACAAACAAACAAACAAACAAACCCACAAACACTCCAAAGCAGCCAACCAAATGCCAACCAAAGGAAAAGAATTTAAGGTAGTCCAGCTCCAAAGCAGCCAACCAAATGCCAACCAAAGGAAAAGAATTTAAGGTAGTCCAGCAGTTCCTTGTCTGGCTGACAACTGCTGCTAGTAGCAGTGACTGGCTGACAGTGCTCCTCTCCATTGGAAGGACACATATGGGTGGAGCACATGTTCCAAAGCCCGACTCCTGGAATTCATTTCCCTTAAAAGCTCCATCTCCCCTGGAAAGTCCCCTGTGTAAAGGCTCGTCCTTCACTATTTCAGCACAAATGACTGCAACAGAGGAGCAACATTTGGGGGTGGTTTTGAGTGTTCTTCCTCTCTGTAAGGATACATAGACATGTTTTGTTCTCTGGGAAACTTGTGATCAAGGTTGTCATTTCTTTGGGGACTTTGTTCTTAGAAACTCACAGGCCAAAGACCCCAGAAAGTCAGCCCACTGGTCTTTTTTATTTTTCTTTTTTAACCAAAAGGTTAGAAAGCAAACTTTGTCTCCTTTCCTTTGGTCTTTTCCTTTTCTGGGCAGGGTGTATCAGTTTGATTACCTCCAGGCAATATTAACTTCTGGACGTCATGGTAAATCATTTAAACTAACCATTCTACCCGGATATCTTTGGTCTGGTATCATTTAAAACATGTTTTCCTCTGTCTCTGTGAAAAATTAGTTATTTTAAACAGAATTCACATTATTGTTGAAATTTATGGCAATGGATGAGAATGAAATAATTAGTACTTATGCTGATAAAAAGGGAACATGCTACAAGACTCTCAGGAATGAAACAACGTCGATGGAAGATATTGCTTAGTAAAAGCAAATTTTCTTATTATAACAAAAACTTGCCTCACCTCAAGCTTTGCAGTTGGGTTACAAAATAGAATTATGTCCCAATTTGATTAGTTGCAGAATTAAAGGACACATGTCATATTTAAATTGGTCAAAGGCCCTTATGTTTATGTTTTAAAACCAGATCAAAGACGCTTTTTACTTAAAACAATAATTACAGTACTCAGCTTGTGTCCAGACACCAGTAACCAGCCTCTTGGCTCTTGGGAAGGAAGAAAGAGAAATATTTTCTAAAACTTCTGGTCTGTTTCTCACACTTTGTTTTCAATGGAGAGGAGGCTCCTTACTAGGCTTTGGAAGATGTTCTCCAGGAATCACTTTTTTATCTATCTATCTATCTATCTATCTATCTATCTATCTATCTATCTTGATCACAGCCTCCCTCCCTCCTCTCTTCCCAGCCTCCCCTCACACTCCTTCCCCCATCCCTCTCTCCCTTTCTCCTCAGAGAGATGGAGACTCCCCATGGCTACCAACCTACCCCAGCAAATCAAGTCACAGCAGGACTAAGGGCATCCTCTCCCACTGAGGCCAGACAAGGCAGCCCAGCTAGGGGAAAGAGATCCAAAAGCAGACAACAGAGTCAGAGATAGCCTCTACTCCTATTGTCAGCGGACCCACATGAAGACCAAGTTTCACATCTGCTACATATGTGCAGGAGGGCTCTTTGGTTGGACCTAGGTCATTTCTTAGTCTTTACTTATTATGGTTACATATATGTGCACATATAAATTTAAAAGCACAATCTGATGAGTTTATTTCCTGTAGCTTGTATGTATGTGTGCACTGCATTTTCAGGCAAACACAAAATAATAATGGTTCTCCATGACATTTTAATCTCTCAGAATTATTTATCACTTGTCTCTCCACGTCCTTCTGTGTTGCCCTACTTCCCCCTTCCCAAGTTAAGTATCCTACAACCATTGAATCCATGTCTCCTTCATAGCATCTCTGTCCTACTATTCTCTCTAGAGCTCCTTTCCCCAAGCCCCTTCCACACCATAGTCTTGGCTCCTGTACATATGTAACCATTGGCCAGTTTGATCTTCATGTGAGTCAGGTCCTCTGGTAAGGTGAGCGGGTGCTGTCTGTGACATGAACTCCACTGCCTACTTCCAACTACTCTGCTCTACCTGGCTGCCCTGACTGGCCTCAGTGGATGAGGAGGAGCTCAGTCCTGATGTGACTTGACGGGTTGGTGCTTGTGGGGGTTCTTCTTTTCTAAGGACAAGGGGAGAGGGGAGGAAGAGAACGGGAGGGAGGGGCCAGACAGAGAGAAGGGAGGGGGCTATGATCAGGATGTAATGTGAACATATACGTTTAAAATAAATTTAGAAAAAGGATAATGGGCAATGAAAGTGAGGAGGAGTGGGCAAGAATCCCCGAGGAGTTGGGGAGAGCATTGGGAGTGGTGAGGTGATACAAATATGGTACTTATAAGATAAAAAAATTGTAAAAGTTATTTCCAAGGTCCCCTTTTACCATAAGCTGTTCCTTAATATGTAAAATACAAGAATACTCTTCTTTTGTGGTGGTGACGAACTCTTTTCTCCACAGTAAACCCTTCTTTCTGTAATTTGTCTTAGCCACTGTGGTGATTTGAATACAATGGCCTTTATAGACCCATACATTTGAATACTTGGTCCCAGTTAGTGAAACTTTTGGGAAAGGATTAGGAGGTGTGGCCTTATTGGATGAAGTATGTCACTGAGGGAGAACTTGAGGTTTTAAGAGCTCACACCCATCCACAGTTAGCTCTCTCTGCCTTGTGGTTATGTCTGAAGATAGGAGGTCTTAGCTACTGCTCCAGCACCATACCTGCCTGCCTCCTTCCATGCTCCCCGCTGTGGTAGTCATAGACTCTAACCCTCTGAAACTGGAAGCCCCAAATAAACTCTCCCATCTATAAGTTGCCTTGGTCATGTTGTTATATCCAACAACAGAAAAGCATCTAAGACACAAATTGGTACCAGGGAGTGGGCTATTACTGTGACAAACATGGCTAGTTGCTGTTGCTGTTTTGTTTGTTTCTTTGGAGAAATGTGGAAGACTGTAGGACTTTGTACTAAAAAAATGCAATTGAAAGCTATAAGTGGGGCTGAGTGGGCCATCCTAACAGGAGCCTGGAAGACAATAGTGCTGAGTGCAGTGTGGACTATGGTGTGATCATAATGACAAGGTGACATAGTATTTCTACAGTTCTGGCCTGTGTCTCATTAAACCTGCCCCTGAAAATCAACCACATTTCTTGTAGTTTTAAGAATATCTTTGATGTCTTTGATACATCCTCACAGCTACCACCCAGAGCTATCATTTCCTTCCTGATCCTCTGTGCGTGGTTCTCAGGTTCTCTGATATCTGTTAAGAAAACTGCACCCACCAGAGGCACTAGACTTAAGGCATCAAATAAAGCTACCACAGCCCATGGCAGTGTTTGCGCATGCCTACGGTTCCTCTGACTGATGCTTGCTCTCCAGACACTGATGTCTGTCTGCCTGTCTCCTGGCATATCAGGAACGTAGAAAGCACAGAAAACCTGAAGTGTCTGGGTCCTTTGAATGTGTACTACTGGTCTTCTACGCAGTTTTCCAATGTCCCTAGTCTCCCACAGTCAAGTGAAACATCTTCCAATTTTGCTCAAAGAACCAGTTTTGATATCCTCCTGCAAAAAAGTCTTTGGAGACTCGGCAAAATACTTGTGCAGTGATACTCAGATTACTTAAAAATTTTTTTCTTAAGACTAGTCAAGTGCAGTAGTGAGAAGGGGGGAAAGTGTAGAACAAGAGTTCAATCTGTAACTGACTGTGAACAATCAATTGTGATAACTCACTACTTTCGGACCAGCCCAGATTACTTTTTATGGTGAGATGAAATTCTCACCTAAGCCTCTTTTTATATTCTGTTTTTTTTTACTAGTTTTTTAAAACTAGGCTCAGATTCTCAATCAAGTATCTTCTCAGAAACCTCCATGACCTCACTACTTTCCTTCTTTCTCTCTCTCTCTTTTTCTGTTTAGAGGAGACTTTTTAAAAATTGGACTGTAAGTCCTTTCTATTATCTTTCTCCTAACTATTATAAAGTTGTCAGACTTGTCATTTATTGGATGTTTATCTCTTTTACTTATTAAGAGAACAAAGTTTTTACTACCCCTGAAAATTTAGTCTGGGGAGTTTGGTGGTTAGTGCATGACTGTGCTAAAGGAACAAAAGGCACCTTTTCAATTAAAGTTAAGAGTGGGATAACTTCAGACACACAAAGGAAGAAAAAGACACTTAAAGAGTCATGGTGAGTTCAAAAGGAAAGTGTTGAGGTGGAATCACAAAGCATCATGGGAAGTGCTATTCAAGCTCCTGTGTCAAAAAGGCTGATCAACAGCGGTTCCAAGTCAGCCTCATCACCAGGGAGTCTCACTGATAAAATTATTTCCCTCCAGAGAGAATTACCCTGAACTGAATAGATGCTTTACTTCTGAATAGAATTCATGAAGAGCAGGGCATGCCAGTGGCAAGAATAAAAAGCCATATTCATTGACTGACCTGAAATGTGTGTCGGACATGACACTGTTTATCTGGCTTCAGCCCTTAAGAGAATAGAAATTTATACTTGCTTTATGTTGTGAAACTGTCAGTGTTGTAGGTGGCGCTTCATAGACATAAAGCCAATAGTATTCTAATGTAATAAAACTAGTTACACATAATTTTACATTATTCTCACTTTAAAATTAATTTTGGGAAATATGGTAAATCCTGCCGTTCATTATAATTTCTGAAATGCAATTAAACATCAGTTTAAAATTTTGTATTACAAAATGTTTTTCTTATATTTACTTTTTTAAAAAATTTAATTAATTTATTCGGATTACAACTCAATTGTTATCCCATCACTTGTATCCCCCCGTTCTTCCCTCCCTCCCACTTTTACCCTATTCCCTTCCCTAGGTCTATGACCAAGGAGGACTTCCTCCCCCACTATATGGTCATAGGCTATCAAATCTCATCTTGGTAGCCTGCTTATTTTTTCTTTGAGTGGCATCAGGCCTCCCCACCAAGGGGAGGTGATCAAATACGGGACACCAGAGTTCATGTCAGAGTCAGTCTCAGCTCTCTACATAATGGTGGAGAATGTCCTATCCATTGGATAGATCAGAGTAGGGGTTCGATGTTTACTACTTGTATTGTCCTTTGTTAGTGCAATAGTTTTAGCAGACTGGGCCCTGATTCACCCATCACAATGTTCTTGTAGGTTTCTAGGACCCTCTGGGTCCTTTTATTTCCCCATCTCCTATATTTCTCTTACCTAGAGTCCCAGTAGGATGTCCTCACATCTTTCGCATTCTCCTGGTAAGTGAAGACTTTCGTGGGACATGCCTTTTGGGCTAGTACCCAATTATAAGTATTTTATATTTACTTTTTAAAATGTCTTTCTGTTGCCCCTTTTAAAAAAACATGTTTTTTGTTTTGTTTTCTTTTATTACACAAGCAAATCATATGCACTTTACGTAAGAAATGATTCAAATCAGGTAAAAATATAGTCAGGAAAAAGGATGTTTTTATGCAATGCAGGAGGTCATTATTTACTGAGAAATGTGTGTTCCTGAACACCATAAATATATCATCATTGTGCTAAAATAATAATGAGATTTTTGTGAGTACACATTGGTTACCAAAGCAACAAATCATGACATTATATGTACAAGTAATGGATATTTTAGACAGCATTTTAATAATTAAGAAAAAAATCTTGTATATATTTCTGACTGCAACAGCTAATATAACATTTACAAAATTAAATGCAACAAAATTACTTAGAAGAAAATGTAATGGTAATTAATAGTTACAAGCCGAATAAAGAAGCATCTCACATTTATATCAAATATCAAATGATTCTATGGTTTAGTGCCATCTTACATGTAAAAATAACTTTTGCCATAGAATTCATGTCAACAGTTACAAATGGTTTCGTCAGACACCTACATTTAAAGTTTGTACACACAGAGAGAGATGGACATACACAGAGCCTGAGAAGATTCCTGTGATATGAGAGAACAGACCACATGGTTCTCAATCATCAGGGAAAATTTCAGCAATCAGGGCTTGCCAGGGCTCTGCTAAGCTGACTCTGTCATAGGAACTTTATAGAATATGGCTAAAAGGAAGTACTCCACCAGCTGGTTATAGGGAAAGACAGGGAGCTACAGAGTTAGAGCGCATAAAGAAGCAGATCTGGGCTGGTCTTTATCTACTGGTACTTGAGATTTTAGGTGGTTAGCTTTTCATCCCATGTTATTATCTCTCAAATTCGTGGTGACTGCAAAATTATCCCATGATCACACTTTCAAATGTGTGCCATCTATGGAAGATTCTGCTCTGTCCTCAAGTATTTCCTAGATTAAGAATGTTTTCAGTGGTATGGGGGCTGGAGAGATGGCTCAGAGGTTAAGATCACTGTCTGCTCTTTTAAAGGTCCTGAGTTCAATTCCCAGGAACCACATGGTGGCTCAAGACCATATATACTGAGATCTGGTGTACTCTTCTGGTGTGCAGGTTTACATGTAAGCAGAACACTGTACACATAATAATGAATAGATCTTTAAAAAAGAATGCTTTTATCGAGTGGTTAAAATTTACAGATTTATTGGAGAATTGTGAATTATCTCTAGAGAAAAGGCAAATATTCTCATACTACTGCTGTATTGCATTTGACTTTACAACTCCCTGCAGTCCTTCCTACTTCTTCAGGATAAGTACTGGATTGAGTTTCAGTTATATGATTTCTCAGATGCTTCTTTTTCAGTTACCCCTATTGCAGGCATGATAGTAAAAGCTAGATTTTAAGTGCACTGGGTAGACCAGATGCCCCAGAAAGCAAGATAAATGGTCAAATTGTCACGATGGTACTATTATTTTGGTATACTTTAACTGCTCCTTAACTGCTATGGACTTTAAGAGGTAGGACTTCTGGAGGTATGTGGTCATCGTAAGTGTGCCCTTGAGAGGGACTGTAGTAACGCCTGTCTCTGTGGTCACTTCCCCATGCACACTAAGATGTCTGGCCACTGCTTTTACTCTTGTCACCTTTCTTGCCTTTCATGGGTCTTGAGATGATGTAGTTTAAAAGCAGCACTTAACAAAATATGCGTACTATATACCACTGCCGCCCTGTGTCTGCTTCCACCTCGGGGGAGCTTGGCCCTTTGCACACCAAATTGGAGTGGAGGGAGGGAAGCTCAGTTGGTGTGGGTGAGTGCTGTGTAGGATCTTGGTCAGAGACGAGTGCACAGGCGTTGACACACCCAAGAGAAACTATGGAGAGCAGGTTTGGTTTATTGAGGGAGGAAAATGGGTATTTATGGTCCTGGGTGGTGGCCAGGGTCTCTGGGACAAGGTTTGTGTGGCTCTGTACCATTGGCCAGGGCAGGGGTGTTGGAAGATGCATCATCTGCATACTGAGGGGCTGTAGGGTCATGGTGGGAGAAACCTTATAAAGTCAAACAAGGAGTGAAGCCTGGTAACTGTCAGGGTAATAAATTCTTACTAGAGTTGATGGTGGGAGAGCTGGCTTTATGGTGCCAGGTTGGGAAGTGGGTGGCAGCCAACTCCTGTGTCCTCATGTTTAAGGTATCCGGGGTTGAAGCTCTCTCAACCGTTACTCCATTACTTTGGGCCATTACATTCCCACATACCATTCTGACTTTGAATATCCAAAACTGAACTGAATAAAACTTTTTATAAAACTATTTGCTTCTGATGTTTTGTTTCAGTAATTAAAAGTTGACTAATATAATTGGATTAGAATTTGATTCCATCAACAGGGAATGGCTGATGTTGCTTGATTAAGGCCTTTGGTTGTAATGAGTAATGAAAAATGTGGCCATTTAGTTTACTTAAAATTTAAACACATTAGAATAAACAGGAAGTGCCGGATCCTGACTTTTCAGGTCAATACAAACGTGAAAGGAAAATCTTAGGGCTTCTCTGGGATTATAATTTATGAATTCATTAGTTTTACTTAGTGAGATGCTTAGATATCTTTCCCACCTGGGTCTTGGAGCCTTCTATTCTTTTTATAAACATCAGTGCATATTTGTGCTCAATTAGGTCCAGTCCTAGCATGGATTGATCTTCTGTGAGCCCCATTAGGCTTAGTGAATTCTGGTGCAAGCAGTAATGTATATATCCAACAGAGTGACTCTAGTACCAATAGGCGCTGTTCCTTTCTGATACCTTTCAAAAAAATAAAGTCTAACATTTCATGAAATATCCATATGGCAGATAGGAACTCAAAAACAATGTTTATTCGTTAGTTCGAGAACGACTTCTAATCCTGTTTAGATTTAAACATCCAGTCAGAAGTGTTTATATTATTACAAATCTCTTATTTTTTAATTCTAAAACTCCCCCTCTGTGTTAACTGCCTCCTTCTCTCTTTATCCTTCTCCTTTCTTCCTTTTCTCCTCCTTTCTCTCTCCTCCCTCCTAATAGATTAAGAATTAGTTTTTTTTTATTCAAAGTCCAGCCACTGAATTCAACTCCCCACAAAGGTTCAGCTGAAGGCAATATGTTTGCCAAGACTTGGGGGTGAATTTCTCAGTGTTTTGTTTGGTTTTTACTGTTTTTCTTGTTCCCTGTGGTTGATAAACTGGATTTCACGGAATCATACTGGATGGGTTCTTACAATTTTGTTATTCATCATCTCACTTTACAGCTGAAAAAATAAGATTCCTTGAAGTTAAACAGTCTGCCTAAATGTGTACAATTGAATCCAGTCTCAAATTTATATTTTTGCTTACAAATTAGCTACCTTGTTCTAAGATTCATTTTTCCTCTTCTGGTGGCCTTCCTCTGATGGTGACAATGACCTCCTCTCACATGACCATATCAAAATCTGGCTTTCCTTGAAGATGTGTCTTCTCTACTACTATGAACTTAAGTAATCATAAAAAAATCATCCAATACCTGCACAACTAAGATGGTCCCTGCTGTTTTAAATTTATAATTTTGGAATTTTCCTTGCATTTTTATACCCTTGCAAGTACGGAAATTAACAGAATGGAAACTTTCACAAGGTAAATAAAGAGTATTTCGATAGTGATTGGGGGAGTAATAAAACCCCTAGAACTTTCCAACCTTCATAATTACTTTGTAAAAATCCATATGCAGGTCATGTGAGTAATTATGTCATGTCTGTGAGGTTAATTAAGTGTTATGTGCCAAAAGTCAGAGTCAAACACACACACACACACACACACACACACACACACACACACACACACACACACACACACACACAGAGTTTCCACAGGCAGGCTGCCAAAGCGAGCAGGCCCCAGTGACATGTATGACTCTTTCCTTTGGAAAATATGTTTCAGTCAGTCATGAAAACGTAAACCGCAGAAACCACATCGCTTCGAAGAGAACGAGCTTTGAGAAGCCCTGTTTTGAAACAAAGCCACAATTTTCCATCTCACAGTAAAACTGCCTCAAATTGTTTTAATTGTTAGGAATATTGAGGACAGCTTGAACAAAGAAAGCATAAAAGAAGGTTAAAAACATCATTTAATCAAAGACTTACAGAGATGGAATATAAAGTGGACATTTCTTATTTTCCACATCACAGTTTCCTTCGCAGAGCCCCGGCACCCCGCCTGGGCTATCCAGCTGAAAGCTCCCGGAGAAGTTTCCTCCTTCAGCCTAAAAACTCCACCAAACATTAAGCTGCGTTAGAAAACATTGAAGTGCATGCATACATGTTCAAGCAAATTGATTGCAATTCCTCAGAACATGGTTTCTGCTGACATGTGGACGTGAGAGTGTTGGCGTACTCACAGGAGTAGAAGAAAAGTTAAGAGCTGAGAACTTCGGAAGCGCTGACCCATTTGGCCACTCCTCTGGTCTACTGGGCAGTGCTAGCCGCAGGCCACAGCCTTCCCTTCACTGTTGAGATGAGACAGACCGAGTACCAGAGCCAGAACTTTCTGGTCTTGAAATGTTTCAGAGCGTGGCTTTTCTTCTAAAATCATTATATGGTTAAAAAGATGAAAACATTTGGAAGCATGCTTAGAGAGATATCAAGTGTTATTCCTTTATGAAGATAAGCTTATATGGAATCCAATTATTTTAAATTTATAACTACAATTTATTATTTTGAAAAGTTAAAATAAATAGAACTAATCAGAAATGATTTTCCATATTCCATTTCAATAACAAATCATAAAGCATTTCCTTTTATGGTATAAGGTAAATACTGAATAGTTAAAAGTTATTTAAAACATAGGTCTTTTTATTTTTAACATCTAAAAGTAATAAATATGGAAAATCCAAAGGCTGTTCCAGAAATGGGAAATTATAGTACTGGAAAGACAAATTTAAATTTCAAAATTATTGAACTAAATTGTAATTTTAGGCCTCTGTATATTCATGTTGGTTGATTACCATAGAGCTTAAAACAAACTGTCAGATCAATAACATCCATTTTACAGTATGTATTTCATATTGAGTTGAAACTCCCTATAAAGGGAAAAAGGAAAATTCAAAATTATAGACGGAAAACATCTGCTTAACTCATTAGGAGACAGATGTCATACCAAGTGGGCCTGATACACCTTCTCAAATAAACAGACTAGACTTTACTAGCAGGCTGAAGGGTAATGTGTGCATTCTATATCCAGATGAATAATTAGTTATATTGGCATAAAACAACAAATAGAATGATGGGAACAGAATAGGAAATACATAAGGATGATGTAGGTGTGATTGACTTGGTTGTTTAAAAGCATATGTCTGAAGCAAGGACTTTGAGAGGCTGCGTTTGATTCTGCCTTATGCCCACGCTCTCCGCCTCCAACCATGGTCATGTTATATAGAAATGTCCTGGTAAGCTCGTATGTCATAGTATAATAATTTACAAATTCAGAATTTGTTACAATACTTCCCAGTGAAAATTCCCAGGAGATTTTGCATTGATTAACTAAGTTTTAGGGAAGTGGGATGGGATCAAGAACTCAGTTTCAGGAATGTATGCATCCTAGCATACTTGATCAATTTTCTACATTCCTGTGGTTGGCTAAAGTCTGATTTAGCAAGCTCTTGGTTTCCCCTTGTTAGCATCCCAAGTCAATTGTAGACTGCATTCAGCACAATTTCAACCTCTCATTAAGTGATTTTTTTTTTGTTGCTGCTGTTGTTGGTCTTTCTTTCTTTCTTCTTATTTTTTTCTACTTTTAGGATGTGAACTGTATGTTTACACTTAAAACTGAGCTCTGAAAAGCAGGAATCTCAGCTGCTTAGGTGATGTGTCCTCAGGGTAACTTACATTTGGAGTTAAAGATGGAAGTACCAGATATTTTAGACATTACGGTTCTAAGATTTAGAAATGTAACTCATTGATACCCAAAAGTTGAGAGTAACTTCTCTACATTTAGTTGGAAACAGTCTAAGTGTCCCTCAGTAGAAGAATGGATAAAGAAACTGGTACATTTACACTATGGAATACTACTCAGCTATTAAAAGCAAGGAATTCCCAAAATTTGTGGACAAATGGATTGAACTAGAAATGATCATAATGAGTGAGTTAACACAGAAGCAGAAAGAGTCAAAGTGGTATATACTCACTTATATCTGGACACTAGCCCAAGGGGCATGTCCTATGAAAGTCTTCACTTACCAGGAAACTGGGTCAGAGGGGAGGACATCCTATTGGGACTTTAGGTGAGAGAAGCATGGGAGAATGGGGAAATAGAAGGATCCCGAGGGTCCTAGAAACCTACAAGAAGAATGTTATGATGGGCAGATCTGGACCCAGGGGCCTTCTCAAACTATGGCACCGCCAAGGACAAAACGTGCAGTAAACTTCGAACCCCGACCCAGATCTAGCCAATGCACAGGACATTCTCCACAGTTGAGCGGAAAGTGGGGACTGACTTTCACACGAACTCTGGTGCCCCATATTTGACCACATCCCCTGGATGGGGAGGCCTGGTGGCACTCAGAGGAAGGATAGCAGGCTACCAAGAAGAGACTTGATACTCTATGAGCATATATGGGAGGAGGAGGTCCCCCTTAGTCACAGATATTGTGGAGAGGAGTAGGGGGAAAGAAGGAGGGACAGAGGAATGGGAGGATACAAGAGATGGCATAGCAATTGAGATGTAGTATGAATAAATTAATAAAATATTTTTTAAATTACTGCATGTATTTACATTATCTCTATGTCTGTTTTAGTCCTCACTAGTGTGAGTATCCTGAAATCTCATAGAAAGTAGTGTGTCTGAACCATAAGAAATTTCAGAGCTTATTTGGCCCCTCCTTTTCAAACTGGAGGTTAAGGAAAAATTTTGAGCCAACAGTTCAACACTGTGCAGCCAGTAATGAACACAAACTCAGGTTTCTAGTTCTTTATTTTATCATTATACTAAAACATTCTCAATTGAAAAAAGATAGAAATGTTATCAAAGACACACCCAGTTCCCACAGGGCTGCAACAGTTCTGTCACTATGTGTAGAAGCTGTAATTGGTGCTCACACACATTTCTGTTGCACTAGTAATTTCCAGACACTGTGTTTCCACCTTCCTTCTGGAAGCATCTATGACTTAGCCAGGGAAATTAACTTTTGGAGATCATCCTCAGTCTCAGCCAGTGATGACTGACAAGTTTTCCTTTACCTTGGAATAATTCTGTGTCAAATTCTGTACCATCTCCAAGATGTCACAGAAGGGTCAGTGCCTAGGTGACTACTGCTCAGTCTTTGTGCATTCTTTTATTTCTTGTGTCCCTTCCATACTGCTATAGTTGGGTACCTTGGTGATGCCTAAATCTCTTTAAACCCAAATCACAAGAAACTAAAATTGTGCTGTCTTTTGTAATGAGAAGTACTCCAAAGATGTAATTAAATTATAGAACTTGAGGTGGGGAGATTATCTGGAGTTATATAAGTATGCTCTGTTTAATAATATGGGTCATTAAAAGTTGAGAAGTTTTTTTTCAGTTGTAGAAAGAGAGACATGCAAACAGTAGAATGGAAGGAGAGATGAAACGTTGTTGGCTTTGAACATAGAGGATAGGTTCTTGAGCAAAGGAATTTGTAAATGGACTTGGGAAATCTGGAAAAAGGACTGGACATCAGTGTTATCAATTTAGCTCAATGAGATTTGTGATGGATTTCTTATCTGCTGTTTGTAAGGCAATGGATGAGCTAAGATTTGTCATCTAAAATTTAGATACGGAAACTCAGAATAAATGTCTTCAGAAGGTAATTAAGTCATGAGGGTGGACCCCTCATGGATATAATTAGAGATCCCATAACAAGTCTGGAAAGAACTACCCTTCTAGCCAATGATTTTGTAGCATTCAAGGTAGAGTCATGGAAAGAGGCTGGACCATGAGCAGACATCAAAATATACTGATTATTTGGTCTTGGTTTTCCAACATTAAGCACTGCTAGAAATATATTTATGTTCTTCATAATTTAACCAGTTTTGGGTATTATGTGATAGTATCAAATAAGACAGAATATGTGCTGTCACAAACAATGTATATTAACTTTGTGATAATTTGTTCTGGCAGTTATATGTACTAATTCTCTGCTCTACATCAACTTTTATATTGCTTTGAAAAATACCTAAGAGAAAACATAGGTGGAAAGATTTATTTTTACCCATAGTTTTAGAAGTTTCAGTTTATTATGGTGAGAAAAGACTGAAATAGTGAGCAGCTTACATAAAGGTAGTGAGAAAACAGAATATATTGCATGTTGGAGTATGGCCTGGTGCTTTTTACTTGATAATTGCTCACCCCCACCCTCAAGATTCTTACTGCAGACTGTCACATACCCCAAATATTGCTGTTTAACATTGCCTCCCTATTTGACTAATAATGAAAGCCAATACCTGGACAGGGCTGGGGGAAGGTTTACAAGCTTTTGGGGACAAAGAGGATCTTGGGAAAGAGAAGCAGACTGGACCAGAGGAAGAAGAAGGAGGAGAATTGCTATGGCATAGAGAAGAGCCATGTGGACCCAGAGGAAGAACTCTGAAGTTCCACATGAAAGAAATAGCCCAAGCCGGGCGTGGTGGCGCACGCCTTTAATCCCAGCACTCGGGAGGCAGAGGCAGGCGGATCGCTGTGAGTTCGAGGCCAGCCTGGTCTACAAAGTGAGTCCAGGACAGCCAAGGCTAACACAGAGAGACCCTGTCTCGAAAAAACCAAAAAAAAAAAAAAAAGAAAGAAATAGCCCAGATGAACAACCTTACTGTTTTGAGATTATGGGTGGGAGGTAGCCCAAATAAAAACGTTTAGAAACAGATGGCGTAGGATGGAGATTGAGAGATATTGGAAGATAGATTATGGGGTTAATATCTGCCCAGTCCCAGGTAAAATAGGCTTATTCTTTTGGAAGCCACTTATCCTGCATACTTGGGTAACTAAGTTCTATTCCTTCTCAAGTCTCAGATGGGGTTGAAGACGAGATAGTTTACTTTTACAATTAAGCTTAGTTGTTTAGGGGTTAAGATGTTTGTAGGTCTAGATAGATGTTTTAAGTTGATAATAATGAGATGTGATAGTTATTGATTTACATTCAGAATTTTAGATGCACCAAGATAGAAAAGATGTTTTCTTCAAAGCTGCCGAATACAAATAGACAAAACACTAGGAATGTAACATCTACATGATTCCTGATTGTCTCATGGTTCTTCTTGCTGTAGGTAGTTTATTGTATATATGTGTAATAATATAAATATATATGTAAAAAGTAAAAATAGAAAAAGGAAAAAATACAACAGGTGTGTGTGTCTTTTTTGTTATGTTAGTGGGCTAGATATTACTGCCATAATAATTATAAGCCTAATAATAAATATTAATTAGGTCATACTATTAAACTAACAGCAACAGTTGTATTTTTCCACCTTTATTCTATCCTATGAAATGGTATTTCCACATACAAGATTTAGTAAATCATTTCTGGAAATGCCTGAAACACACACACACACACACACACACACACACACACACACACACACACACTTTACAATCTCTTTGATATGACTCAGTCTACTTAAGTTGTAAATCAAGATTAATCATAACAAGCTTACCTGTATCAATTTGATGCCCAGACACATCTTCTCAAACTATAACTGTCCAATATCATACTGCAAAAAACTTATGCCCATTTCGTAAGGCATTTCACAAACCATAGTTCATCTTGGAGAGTTCACACAATCTTCACATCATTGTTCAAGTTCAAGACTTCTTGGAGACTCATACAAACTGTCAAGATATTTAAAAAAGTACACCACATATTTCAAACATACAATGCCACAGAGCAACCACTGTGGTTCTAAAAGGGAGGAATGGGTGCATAAGAAAGAAAGGATGGGGCCAAATGAGCACTAACGATCAGTAGGGTGGATGCTAAATCTTATGGCATGACATCCAACATCTAGGGAACATGCAGTCACATGACCTGAGTCCCAACAGACTCAGGCACTTCTACTTGTACAATCTTGTTGGTTGCAACTGACATGGCCTCTCTCAGGCTGTGTCTGTGGACAGCCTGTTGGCTTTCCTCCACAGATGTTCCTGCATCCCTAATTTAGGGGAGTCTCTGTTGCTTTTTAAGCTTTACCATCACAAATTCACATGTTCTTCTTTCAGGAGTTGCTTTTGAGGACACTAACAGTACCACATATAGCCTGGAGTGCAGGTGTTTCTTTAAAATCTGTGTGAAATCACACCTAACCCCATTCCTTGTGCATTCTACGTATTAGAATATAAAATGGTATTCCATGGATCATGCCCAAGTTTGTTGCCAACACAAGCAGTGCAGTAGCCTGCCCACCTTGGACCGTGCGCCTGTTGAATGCTTGGGTGGCTGAAGTAAATCCTGGGAACCAATTTCATAGGCATCTCTGTACTGTACTAGTTTCACAGGTGCATTTAAATCTAATCAAGTTGATAATCAAGAATTGCTCATCACCTCTGTCTAATTTGTAGTTGTCTGTAATAAGTTCTTTTTGTGTCAGTGTTGGTTGCTTAGGAAACTTTAGATGTACGATATGAATTTGTTTACTGCTCTTTTTCGTGTTTCACTTCCTACAATTGGGAATTAGAGACGTGATGTTTCTTTCTTTCTTTTTTTTTTTCTTAAAGTCTGCTAATTTATTTATTCCTATTAAAGGTTCTTAGTTTTGTTTGGACTAAAACTTTTACATTAAAGGTTTTAGTGGGGAAGTCCTACCTTGACAACCTGTTCCTAGTATTTTTCTTTGGCTTCCATCATTTTCTTGACCAAAATTTTATTATACTATGCAGCCTTTTCCTTATCGTTTTTTTTCTGAAGAAAAATAGGTCAGTATTTATGTTGTAAGATACATGAAGTATCACGACAATTAATCTTGGGGGCTTCTGTCCTGGGTTAATTGTGGTTTTTTATTTAAGGCCTTTCTAACAACACATTATTGAACATCATCTATTTTAGAGATTAAAAAATTTGAAATAGCTCTTTTTGACCACAACTGCTGAGTATCTGTAGATCAGGAATATTATACTCTGCTAAAACAAAGAGACAAACAAACAAACAAACAAACAAACCAAGTTTAGAAGAGACTCATGTTGCAATCTATAAAACATCTCTTACAGACATATACTTTCCTAAGTGTCATTGCTCTATAACAAGAATGTCCACTTACTCCATAGCCCGTACCCTCTGCTGTGGGACAAGATGCATTACTTTATGAGGAAAACCCTTGTGTGTTATTCCCACAGATGTGACCCACATAATCCTTCCATTCTTTACCCAGATCTAAAGCGGCAACTTCTGTACCCGTGCACTTCTCGTAGGAAAAACGAAGTTTACATTTGTTTATTTCAGTGAGTTTCTCTTGGTCCATGGTTTGGAAAGAGATATTAACCTTCACTGTGACAGGGTTGAGCACCTAGGAATCACCACAAAGGAGCTGATATTTCTTTATATGCTTCTAATGTCTTATAGTAAGAAAATGTTCAATTTGTTTATCTGAAAGTAAAAACTATCAATTAAATTTAACCTTAGCAACTACAGCCACATTCCAGATAAACATGGATTGCTCAGACAGGGAATTATATTTTTGATCAGAATAGTCAGAGTACATATTGTGAAGTCATATCTACGAAGTCAAAGGGGGAACTTGTTCTGATTTTGAAAGCAAAGGGTATTCTGATTAGCTTAAACACCTATTCTATGTTTCATACTTAATTTTACTTTTTCTTGAAACATTCAGAACACAGTTTAAGTAGAATCAATAAATATTCTGAATATTACTTGAAATCATTCCCCATGCAACTTTGGGAAGTTATATAGTTACATTATCACAGATCAAAGTTTGGTCAGATGTTTTGTGTCAACCAGTATCTGATTATCTTTTACTGAACATACAGAAGTTTGTCCTTTTCAATCGCTTGAGGTTGGAAGGGGCTATGCAGCTTTTCCAGTGTTATCTCCAGGATGAAGTATTTAGTTGCTAGCACAACCCTCCTCCTGTATCTTGCATTTTCATGATCATTAGGGAGGTGATGTGTTCATAGATTGAAACATTACAATGTGGAACAACTTCTAGCTTGAAACAGGAGAAATATGCTTTACAGACTAGGATTGGGTGGCAATTGGCCTTATCTTAAGTAAATAAATAAATATTGAACATGGTGATTTAGAAGCTCTTCCAATGAGAGAAAAGAGTTAAAATAAAACACAATAATTTCTTCCAATAAGATATAATATTTCCAAATAAACTTATTAAGCCAAGTAGCATCCCACAGGAAAGGCATGAGGACAGTGCTGCAGACCAGTGCTCAGCCATAACGAGCATCTGCAAAGAAGACTCTGGAAACTTCCACAGAAACATTCTCCCTCAAGCATGCTGGGAGAAGCACACAACTCAAAGACATTGAATTAGGGCAGATGGCTGAGCTAGCTGTGTGGTGGTGGGAACCATTGTACAACAGTCTTTGACTAAAGAACTATTTCTGATTCTAGTATGGCAGAGATATTTCAGTTTGAAAAACAATGTCTGGTTATTCATGGTATGTCAACATTTTGTAAATGGTTTATTGACTATTTGAAGAAGTAATGTAATTTATCTAATTTTCATCATATTTTTTCTTGGCTATTAGTTAATTCAGTGTTAAACTAATTATATTTGACTTTTAATATCTCATATATTTATGACTTTTGTTAATTTGATGAAAACATAAACATGTAGAATCATGAAGCTATAGTATAAAGTTAGCCTAATTATAATATACACTACTTATTAAACAGGCCTAATCATGAATTTAAAATTTTCCATATAAATTCATGCAGCACAAAATATTTGTTATAGATTCTAAGATTCATGATATAGTACAAAAAGACATTTCAAATTTCTAGTTGATTATCCAAAGTAAGCAGGTTTGTAGATTTTGGGAGCAATGCTCACTTAATGAAGAATTATAGCCAACATGCCATATAATAAGCAATAGAACATTAACACCTTTATGTATTTATAAGAGCAGCTACACTGTGAAAAGAGACTCCTCCATGACAAAGGCACGTCTGATGCTGGCAGTCAGTGCACTATTAAAATTATTTTCTAATTTTTATTTCTCTCATTCGTTAGATCTGGAGAAACAAAACTGTTCATATTTGTATGAATAATGCTGTTAAACTTTGTATTTAAATAAGTTAATTTGTACCAACCAGGGATATTGAGAAATAAAATTAGAGATGATATTATATATGATAAATTTTGGGGATTTAGATAGATTCACTTTTTTTTAATTAAATAAGTTTATTAACTCATAATGGGTAGGTAATAACTCCTCTTTTTCTTTTTTTTATTTTTTTATTTTTTTATTTTTTTTACTTTATTAATTTATTCTTGTTACATCTCAATGGTTATCCCATCCCTTGTATCCTCCCATTCTTCCCTCCCTCCCATTTTCCCCTTATTCCCCTCCCCTATGACTGTTCCTGAGGAGGATTACCTCCCCCTGTATATGTTCATAGGGTATCAAGTCTCTTCTTGGTAACCTGCTGTCCTTCCTCTGAGTGCCACCAGACTTTTAAGTAGTTCACCTATTTATATCTCAAGTACAAAATCCAGTAAATATAGACAAATAACAACTTATAAAATTTTTTGTTTTGAATAATTTTGTGGGCCTGCCACATCTATTTATAGAGAAAGATTTCAATTCAAATTACAACTATTCACTGAAAATCTAAGCACATGTTAGGTACACTGCCCAGGCCACTGTTGAGAATATAAGAAAAGTCTGGTGAGTAAGTAGTTCAGTGAGTAAAGTTCTTGCCCAGAAAAAAATGAGAATGTGAGTATGGATTCCCAGAGTCCACATAAAACCAGGTACTGTGGCAGACATCTACTGCTAGGGTGCTGGGAAGGAGGTGGCAGAGACAGGTGGATCCTGGAGCCCACTGGCCAGCCAGTTTACCCAAATAGGTGAGATCAGGTTCAATGAGAGACCAAGGTGGAGAGCAACTGGGGAACACATGATTAACCTTTGCCCTCAGTTTATACACACCCACATGCATATATACTCACTCATGAGCAAGCGCCACACAACACACACACACACACACACACACACACACACACACACACACACGCACACACACCCTCAAATACATAGAGAGAAAGAGAGACAAAGAAGTGTAAGCATTATTTCAATTCAGTACTTCAATTAACATAAATAACTCACACTCACACTGTGGAGGTACAATCATTGCAACATGCTGTACAGAAGCCCGAGGCAATACCCAGAAAATTTAAGACCCTTTTCATATTTCTTGATGCACTGTCTTAAAATTTGTTATGATTATATGTGTTATTTCTCTGCCCATGTTATGAATATATATGTATATATGAAAATCTTTGAACCCAGTGGTGTGCATCAATTGTTTTCCATATAGGACACTGCTTATTAGCTATTAGCTTGGGAAGCAAGATGAATTTTGATTTAGAATTTTTTTCTCAGGATCTCAGAACTTGATCTATAAATAAACTCAGAGCAGACACTACTCTTTTCTTTTCTTTTGAACCACAATTAGAGTAAGATCAAATTTATCAAAGTTTTGGATGTCTTTGTCTCATCTTGGGTCCATAGTTTCCATTGCTTCTGTCATTGTAGATCTTTCCACATGCCAGTGGGTTTTAAACTGTGTCAGATCCTGGGGAAAAGAAGACAATTTTGGAACTTTCTGTGAACCTGTGTGTCCTATTCTGGTTCCTACCCTGGGTCTGGATTTCTTTTCTTTCATAGAAATATAGAGGTATATATTACGTTATGTTAAATATAGTAATAGATTATATTATATAATTATATTAACATTAAAATTTTAGTTTATGCAAAATAGAAGATTCAGTGCTGTGAAATTAGTTTCAAGGTGCCGTTTCACTCAAATGAAGTAGTTTAAATGGACTCCCAAATAATGTTGGTCTGTGGGTTAAGATCTTGAGCTGAACTTATGAAGCAATATGGCTTAGATATATGAGCTCTACAGGGGTGTATGGCTTTATTTCTGTGCATACCACTTCTATCAAGAAAAAGAACATGTAACATTGATTAATAACAGACTAGGTTACAAGGTCATAATTTGATTATCACACTAAGGGGATAGATTTATTAGAGTAACAATTCTGAGAGTGTGAATAGAATCAGACCATAGAAAATGAATTATTGCAATACTTTCCAACTATAGAGATTGAATACATCTTGGCTTGGGGGAAGGTCAGCAAAACACATTTGAGGAGAATTGTATCCCCTTTGAAAGAGCTGTATCAGTGGTAATTTTACTTGTGATTTAGCACATATAACAGCTGCAGAGACAAACTATGACTAACAGCATTTCAAGGAAATCTAGACTATGCTTTATTAGCTTATGATGGAAAAAATGAAGTAAAGGGAGTAAGTCTTACAGAGATTCCAAATATCATTAGGCATTAACTTAAAGAACTCCAGACACCCAGCCTGAAAATGTTCTAGAGGGGCTTTGGAACAGTATTCCCCCTTTGGGTTGCCTTTTTCATTTCCCTTCTCCTAGGACTACTACTGTATTGAGAGGGCTTCTCTTAAGGAAATTTATTTCTTTTTGTTTGTTTATTTTTTGTTTTTGTTTTATAAAAACAGAATCCGTTTTTGCTTATGTAACGCACCTAGCTATTGTTTTCCCTGTCTTCTGCTCCTGCCAGTTCCTGCCCACCTCCCAGGCATTCAGGTTCACCTCCTTTTTGTCACTCAAGGCCCCTAAACCAACAAGATCAAAGCTCATACAAACTCACAAAGATTGACAAAGCATGCATAGGGCCGCATGGGTCTGCCTCAGGTCCTTTGTGGAAATATTACTTATACTTATACTTTTGTGTTTTTATGAGATTTCTAAGTGTGTAAATGCATGGGTGGGTCTTTGTTTCTGGTGTCATCTCTTGGGCTTTTTGCCTTCTGTTGGTTTGTTTTATTCAATTCCAATCTGTTAATTTATATATATTATATTATATTAAGTATTATCCTTAAGGCGCCAGTTTGTTTTCTAATGAGAGACACAAAGGGATGGATCTGGATGAAAGTGGAAGTGGGGAGGAACTGGGAGGAGTCAGGGGAGGGAACTGTAATCAGAGTATATTATGTGAGGAGGAAAATAAGCTATTTCCTTTTCTTTTCTTCAAAAGATTTTATTTTATTTTTTACATATACATTTATATTTTGGTTTTTTATATTTTATTTTATTAATTTATTCAAACTAAAACTCAATTGTTATCCCCTCACTTGTATCCTCCCGTTCCTCCCTCTCTCCCACTTTCACCCTATTCCCCTCCCCTAGGTCTATGACCAAGGGGGACATCCTCCCCCACTATATATTCATAGTTTATCAAGTCTCATCTTGGTAGCCTGCTTATTCTTTCTTTGAGTGCCATCAGGCTCTCAAAGTGACCACACCAAGAGGAGGTGGTCAAATATAGAGCACCAGAGTTTATGTCAGAGTCAGTTTCCTCTCTCCACATAACTGTGGAGAATGTCCTCTCCATTGGGTAGATCAGAGTAGGGGTTTGATATTTACTACTTGTATTGTCCTTGGTTTGTGCAGTGGTTTGAGCAATGAGCCCCGGGCCCTTAATCCACCTGCCACAATGTTCTCGGAGCTTTCTAGGACCCTCTGGGTCCTTCTATTTCCCCATCTCCTATATTTGTCTTACCAAGAGTCCCAGTGGGATGTCCTCACATCTGTCCCAATCTCCTGGTAAATGAAGACTTTCATAGGACATGCCTTTTGGGCTACGTCCCAATTATAAGTGAGTATATACCATGTGAGTCTTTCTGCTTCTGGGTTATCTAACTCAGTATGATCATTTCTAGTTCCATCGATTTATCCACAAATCTCAGGATTTCTTTGATTTTAATAGCTGAGTAGTAGTCCATGGTATAAATGTACCACAGTTTATCCATTCTTCAATTGAGGGCCATTTATGCTGTTTCCAGGTACAGGTTATTATGAATAAGGCTACTATGAACATGGTTGAGCATATGTCCTTGTTGTGTGGTGGAGTATTTTCTGGGTATATTCCAGAGAGTGGAATAGCTGAAGCTCTATTCCCATTTTTCTGAGAAAGCATCAGAGAGATTTCCAAAGTGGTTGTACAAGTTTGCATTCCCACCAGCAATGAAGGGTGATAAGTATTGGTTGCATTCTTCTGCAGACAACCATCCTATTTGACCAGCATCATTTGCTGAAGATGCTCTTTCTTCCAGTGTGTATTTCTGGCTTCTTTATATAAAAAAAAAAATCAAGTTTCCATAGGTGTTCGAATTACATCTGGGTCTTCAATTTGATTCCATTGATATTGATAATGTGTGTGTTTTTATGCCACTACCATGCTGGTTTTTTTTTTTTATCACTATAGCTCTGGAGTATAATTTGAGATCAGGAATAGTGATATCTCCCACAGATCTTTTATTATTCATATGTGTGTATTTTCATATAAGTGTGTTTCAACACACACACACACACACACACACACACACACACACACACACACATTTTCATATAAAGCTGAGTGGTCCCTTCAAGTTCTCTAAAGTATTGTTTTAGAATTTTGATGAAGGTTGCATTGAATCTGTAGATTACTGTTGGTAGGACGCTCATTTTTATTATGTTAATCCTCCACAAGCATGAGAGATGTTTCCATCTTCTGATATCAGCTTCTGTGAATTGAAGTTTTTATCATAAAAGTCTTTCAATTGCTTGGTAAAAGATACCCCATGTTGTGAAAGATGTTGTTTCCCTAATTTCTTAAGTCCATTTGTCATTTGTATATAGAAAGGCTACTGATTTTTGTAAGTTAATTTTGTATCCAGCTACTTTGCTGAAAAATGTTTATCAGCTGTAGAAATTCTGATGGAATTTTTAGGTCGCTTGTATTTACTATCATATCATCTGCAAATAAAGACATTTTGATCTCCTTCATTTGTTCTGTTGCTCTAGCTAAGACTTCAAGTACTATATGGAATCACGTAGAGTTTCCCTCCACTTAAATTGATGTTGGCTGTGGGCTTGCTCTAAACTGACTTTAAAAAATGTATGTCCTTTGTGTCTTTAGGATTTTTATCATGAAGTGGTATTGGACTCTTTTTTTTTTCTAAATAGATTTAATTTATCCAACGCAATTATATAGTGGTGGGTATGGCAATTCTATTTTTATGCTTGTTTCTACCAACAAGTTTCATTGTCCTTTTTAAAAATAATTTTACAACCTGATCTCAGCCCCCTCCCCTCTTTCTTCCTAGTCCCACCCTCGCAACCCTCTCCCCATCCCCCTTTTCTTCTTCTCAAGAAGGGGGCCCCTGAGGAATACTAACCCACCTTGGCACCTCAAGTCTCAGCAGGACTCTGCATCCACTCCTACTGAGGCCAGACAAGGCAGCCCAGCTAGGAGAAAGGGATACAAAGGCAGGCAAAAGAGTGAGAGATAGCCCTTACTCCCACTGTTAGGGGCCTCACATGAAGACCATGTTACACATCCACCTCATATGTATAGGGGGCCTACGTCTGGCCAGTGCAAGCTCTTTGGTTGGTGATTCAGTCTCTGTGAGCCCCCATGTGCCCAGGTTAGTTGACTCTGTAGATCTTCTTGTGGAATCTTTGACCCTTAAGGCTCCCTTAATCCTCCCTCCCACTTTTCTGTACAACTCCCTGAGTTTAGCCTCTTGTTTGCCTGTAAGTCTCTGCATCTATTTCCATCAGCTGCTGGATGAAGCATTTAAGAAGACAGTTATGTTAGGCCCCTGTCTGCAAGCACAGCAGAGTGTCATTAATAGTGTCAAAGGTTGGCCTCTCTTATGGCGTGGGTCTCAAGTTGGGCCTGTCATTGGTTTGACATTCCTTCAATCTCTGGTCCATCTTTATCCCTACTTTTCTTGTAGGCAGAGCAAATTTTGTGTTGATGGTCTTATGAGTGGTTTGGTGTCCCCTTCCCTCTACTGGAAATCCTGGCAACACAGGCTCCATATCACGTACTGTTAAGAAGCTCAGCTAGAGTCACCCCATAAACTCCCAGGGCCTTCCCTGTCTCAGAGATGTTCCTCCCCCTATTTCCATTCTCTCTCTTGGTCCTCTCTTCCCTTCCTACTCCTGCCCCAGGTGTTAGAGTTTTATCATGAAATGGTGTTGGATTTTGTCAAAGGCTTTTTCTGCATCTAATGAGATGATCATGTGGGTTTTGTGTTTTAGTTTGCTTATTTGATGGATTACATTTTTTGATTTGTGCATGTTGAACCCTCTGTGGCCTGAGGCCTACTTGCTCATAGTAGATAATCTTTTTAAATGTGGTTTTGGATTCAGTTCAGTTTATATTTTATTGATAATTTTTGTCTATATGTTCAACGGGGTCTATAGTTTTCTTTCATTGTTGGGTTTTTATGTGGGTTGGGTATCAGGGTTACTGTGACCTCAAAATAATGAATTGTTTCTATTTTGTGGAGTAATTTGAGGTGTATTGGCATTAATTGTTCTTTGAAAGTCCAATAAATATCTGTGCTAAGAACTGGGATTTCTACTGTTGTGTTGGTGGTGATGACTTTTAATTACTGCTTCTATTTCACTAGGGGATATAGGTCTATTTAAATAATCTGATCTTCATTTAAGTTTAGTAAACACATGTATTAAGAAACTCATCAATTTCTTTTAAATTTCCTAATTTGGAAGTGTCCAGGTTGTTAAAGTATATCCTTATGATTTTCTAGATTTCTTTGGGGTCAGTTGTCATGTTTCACTTTTCCTTTATAATTTTGTTAATTTGGATATTCTCTCTCTAGCTCTTTGTTAATTTGGATAAGGATTTGTTAATTTTATTAATTTTTTCTCAAAGAACCAACTTTTTGTTTCATTGATTCTCTCTGGCTTTTCTGTTTCTATTTTATTGATTTTAACCCTGAGTTTGATTATCACTTTCTGTCTACATCCAAAGGTGTGAGATGTGTGTGTGTGTGTGTGTGTGTGTGTGTGTGTGTGTGTGTGTGTGTGTGTGTGTTTTACTCCTGACTTCTGGCACTCAACTTCTGAAGGCCCTGCTGGGGAAAACTCAAGGGAAATGTGAGTGGATAACAGATGCTAGTTCTGTTCAAGAGTATAAAGAAAACAGTATGTCTTGCATTTATCTTTTCTTGCCTTCTACTGATGAATATTAAACTTGGACAGAAGGTAAAGAAAGGGTCATGGACTAAAGAGAATGCTTCTGATACTTCAAGCCTAATCACAGTTATTCTGGATTGCGTATCAATGTGACAGTTTTGAAGAAATGTTTTTATATATGTTGTGTGTATGTAAATGATGAGCTTTAGAATGTTGTAGTAGTGGAGTGCACTGAAAATCTTAGTGGTATTCACCACTGTAAATGAAACAGGTGGCTCTGTCCATGGTTGTAGATTCCTCACACAGTGGTCAAGCCTGCGTATCTTTCTTCTCTTGTAGCCCTTTCATAAAAGTATTTTCTATTTCTCTATTTTTTTAATCTCCAAATTTTAACAGTACCTTGGTTTGCCGACAAGCCAGGCACACTTCCTGATTAGTAGTTGTAGAGTAAGCTGGAGTTCCATACAGTGTGGACTGAACGAGCAATCTGTAAGTGGCTTGGCTGAAAGACAGATATGATCATCATTTAAGATAAGAAATTCTTTGAAATACTAGGAATGACTTCAACTTGAAATTGCTATTGTGAAAATATATGGTTGCAAAATCACATTATCTTAGTTTCATTCCTCAAGGAACAGCTAATGGATGCTTGGATATTCTCTATGCAATCAACCAATTTGTATAACAAATTATGTGAAAATCAGAGTTTACAAGAGATATCTAATATACTTGTTGAATTTCCCTTCATAATTCTGTTTCTACCTGGATAATTTTCAATTTGTTTGAAGTAACATTTTTGGCAACTTCATTGAACTATTTTAATTTTATTTCTAAAATTTAATTATAATCACTTCTCCCTTTTCTCCTCCAACTCCTTTGATGTCCCCCCTCACTATTTCTCAGATTGATGGCCACTATTTTTGTGTGTGTGTGTGTGTGTGTGTGTGTGTGTGTGTGTGTGTGTGTGTGCGTGTGTGCGTGTGTGTGTGTCTGTGTGTCTGTGTGCATTAAAATACAAATACAACCTTTTCAGTCTGTTTAGAGATGCTTGTGTGTGTATGATTTCGGGCCTGATTATTTTGTACTGAATAACCAATTAGGGGGTCTTAGCCTGGGAAAGACTAATTTTCTCTCTCTGAAATCGTTAGTTGCCTGTAGCCTCTATTTAGGGCTGAGACACCATGAGATTTTCCCCTTCTGTATTAGTGGTTTTTTTTTAATTGGTAATCTATTGGTGTTACCATTGTTCAGGCCTTGCTTAGGCAGTCATATTATTGATACAGCATGGGTAAAACTTTCCTGTCATTTCTAGCAGACACAATATCACAGGAGACTACTTGGTCCTCTGACTCTTACAATCTACCCCACCCCCTTCTGTCAATTTTCCCTGAACCTCAAATGCAAGAGTTGTGTTGTAGATGCATCCATTAGAACTGGCCATCCCCTGATCAGTTGATCTCTGCGTTATGTTCAGTTGTGCTTTTCTATACTCATCTCCATACTCCTGCAAAAAGTAGTTTTCTTCATACAGGGAAGAGATACACTTATCTGTGGATACAAGGATAGATTTTAGAATGAAATTAGGAGTTATGCTTGCCTTGTAAAATGATAGTAGTAACTTCTCAAAGATCCACATGCTCACTAGCCTCAGGTACTTGGCTAGGGTTGCAATGCCATACATAAATTTCCTTTTATTGAGTAGATGTTAGGTCCAATTAGACAGCAGTTGTTTACTGCCCAGATATAAAAGTGCCACCGTTGCACCTTTAGGGATATATTGGCAGGGCGGTCATTGTTGATATTCATAGGCATCACAACTGGATAGGACTATTAATTGCTTCCCTCCCTTGGTAACTTGCATGGTACCTTCTGCTACTCTGAAGCTAGATCCAGGAGGGTGGCTTTCAGGTTAGACCCCACTTCAGTATTCTGAGCCCTGGGTCAGAAGTGTGGAATGTCTTCAGCAACAGGTACCCACTGTGCTCTTTTTGCAGTTCAATTTTTCTGTGTCACACCATGTAATTATTATCTAAATATTCTCAATCCCATTTTCCTGATATTGATAACAGTAATGACTTTTCCCCTGATTTTTAAAGGTAATAAGGACACCCTCTGCTTTCTTTTTTTAAAAATTTATTTATAAATGCAGAGTAAAATTAGGTTTACAAATAATCTCTACTGTCAGAAGATGGCTGATAGCTTAGTTTCTCATTACATTTACTTGTAAACTGCAGCAATTTCATTGGGGGATTTAAAAATTTTTGTTCTGTTTCTTGAATAGTCACTTCTTAAATATCATAACAATAGAATAATACTCCTATGTTAAATCAATAATTTTATCTTTTAAAGATGGGAGGAAGGGTACCAGGATTTCTTAAGACTTTTACAGTGGAGGAGAAAAAGCACTAGTGCTTATATGATCCCCAAAGTTTTTGCCATAAGAAAATAAATGTCTTTAAATTAATCTATTTTATATTTAATAGAAACATATACTGCTTAGGTACATGTAAAAAGCTATCAATCCTAGCTACAAGGTCATTTTAAATTCCCTGTGTGTATAGAATTGACTGTTCTGAATGATCTGCCATAAATTACTAGGAAGTAGGTGAGTCCTTTAACAATGTTTATATACAAAATGCTCACAACGGGAAGCTTCCCAATGGCCATGAGGTATTAGAACTTTTGACTAAACAATTTAAGAAGAGCAGCTGCATCCTTTTTTAGCTACTTTGGCAGTATAGATATGCTGTGCTTTCCAGAATTATGCTCTTTATTGATATTTTAAGAATCCCAGGATTCTTACGTTAGCATGCTAGGTATTTGTTTTCTAGAATTTGAACAAAAACCCAAAGATATAAACCTCAATGCTTCTTAGGCTCACAGGCCCTCCTGGTTTGTGGATGACCTTCCTGCAACCCCCAAAGGGTTACACTTTTTCCCTCCATTCAGAAGCAGTCAAGGAGCAAAAGCGCGGTCTCCTAAAAATACACCCTGTGCTCCTTTTGAGTAATGTAAAGAGAAGCCAGGCACAGCCTCACACGGCCCTGATTTGGGTTCTCAAATCATGAATGAATGAGGATAAAGGGGATTCCCACATGTCTCTCAGTCATGGGCACTGACCTGTCATACATCTGTCAAAGTCACACTGAAATAAACCCAGGGTTTTAATATCTTTGAGGTACTGGAGAACTTCTCTGTCAGTTGGACTTAAAGAAATAAATTAAGGCTTGACAGTGTGAGTTTTCAACAGACACAACTAACTCCAGTTTAAACGTTCACCCTGGAAGACAGATGGAAACCCAGAGTTCTAAGTTCAGAAAGGAGTATTCATTGGATCTGAGAGCCAATGGGATGGAAAAATGATAAAAGATCTCCAGGGGACATCAACCGATTGTCCTGCTCTTTGAAACGCTTTCGCACTGCACGATCTAGAGACTCGTCCTCAGCTGGGTCTCAAGCTGTAGCAGCCGTTTGCACCCTTTTCCCCTTACCCCTCTACAGCACTTGCTAACCCGTTCTGAAAAGCTTCTGCCGCGGCAAGTTGGTCCTAATTTCTAGACACATTTTGCATTGTCCACAATATCTATGAAAAGTTCTGTTTCTGAATAAGCAAGGTAACCGAGTGGAATATCATCAGAAAAAATAATTTACATTAGAAAAGCAATGTCCCACATGGAGTCTGTGGTGGTTGGCTTTTGTGAACTTGGCACAAAACTACATCTATCTGCGGAGAAGAGATCTTAACTGTGAAAACGCTTCTATGAGACTGGCCTATAGGCAAGCCTGTAGGGCGTTTCTCGATTAATGACTAATGTGGGGAACACAGCACCCTGGGGCTGTTTCCACCTATGGACAGGCAGTTCTGGGTTTTCTGAGAAAGCAGGCCAAGCAAGTCAAGGGGAGAAAACCAGTACGCGGTGTTCCTGCATGACCCCTGCTTTTGTGTAGCTGCCTGGAGTTTCTTCCCGGTCTCCTTTAATGATGGTCTATGTTGAGGAAACATCAGCTGAGTTAAACCCCTTCTTCCCTAAGTTGGTTTTAGTCATGGTATTTTATCACAGCCATCAAAATCCCAACTAGGACCAGGTCCAACTCCACAGATGAAGAACATCAGGTCTGATCAGCCTATGTATCAGATTCCTGCTCAATTGCAGGGTTGACGTATCCGGAGGAATTAGTTAATTCATGGCATTGTGCAAGAGAAGATTTGTAAGTCAGATGATTAGAACGCGGTATGTATTTAGAATTGTGTTTGTGTTTTAATGGAAGTTCATAAATTATAAAGAATATGAAGTGTGATAACCCTTGATTCTTCTCATAAAGAAAATCTGATGCATCCAAGAAGCTAAGGTCTCCACAACTTTGTTCCCACAAAATAAAACCAACAAAAATGTTCACTAATAAAGTCTTGCCAAGAAGGCAAACAAGAAGAGTTCAAAATGTTTTTTTTTAAACAGGAGAATATTGATTAGCCTATTGAAAAGTCGTATAAAACTTGCATCAGAAAGAGACAAGGGAAATGGAAATTAGCCCCTGAGATTCTCCCTCCTTTCTAGTTGACTCTGAGGATTTTTCAGGATAAGATTTGGCCACTCATCATCTGCCAAGTCTGCAGACCTCTGGTCCCTCTACATCTGCAAGCGGCTATCTTGGTATTAGGCTGATTATTGGAGAGCCCCCTATTCTGTCACCCAAGCCTCCACATCTCAGTTTTATGGACCAACTGCTTGCTGCTGACGCTCTACTCTGGGAATATACCTCTGTGAAGCCTGAGTGGGGTCCTAGTACCATTGCCACATTCATGACTGGCGTTGCCTGCTGAAATTTCCCAACTCGGTAACACTGGACGTTAGTAAGGCTAGAGCACATTTTACAGATTCTCTGATCGTTTTCATTGTACCTCCCAGACTGAAATATAGACTTCATGATCATTTCCATTACCTAATAAAATATAAAAACAATGTAAGACTGAGCATACATGACTCAATAACTGTAGGCATATTTTAATGGGCAGGTATGATTCCCAGTTAATGAAGTTTGTACTCATACCTGCTTCCCAGCAAGCAATGAAGGAATGCCGAGAACCTTCTGTTTGTGTTACCAATGACTGACTTGCTCTGACCACCCTAAATTATTGTTTACTGTGTTTCTTGGAAACTCTGAACCCACACATTGGATCTTGACCTCTTCCTCACCACACTGCACATAGCTACTCCTGTAGGAAATAGGCATTCATCCAATATTAGAATGCAAGTACTTTATTTTATAGGTGATCCTGGGGAACACATATTTAAATTTACCAGAAATTTACAGAAGCCAGTATGGATCATACATTTCAGAATTGTGCTGTGGGATGGTGACAAATGTGGCACCATTTTTTTTTTCAGATACTGCTGAAGAGCTCTCCACGTAGAAAGACTGAGCTCTGGTACTTATTTTCTATTTTTAGGAGAGACAATAAGGGCTCTGGGAGTTCCAGGAAGTCATCGGGCACCGGCAGGCAGATTTTGACAACTGGAAGTCAGGCTAGTCTCCTCTTGTTAAGTAGAGATGAGTGATATGGATAGGGCACTTATGTCTGTATCTCAGTTCTCCTTTCCACCCCACCTTCATGTACTGTGTCTCTAGAAAGCCTTGCCTTATTAACTAGGTAGGACTGGACTTCCTCTGGGCACACTCAGAGCTGGTAGCTTGCAATAGTTAGTTCCTAAGCAATAGGCCTATGTCTGGCTTCCTAAGATCAGCCTTTTGAGAACTTGGTTATATTCATCAGTTTATTGGAAGGCTGTATTTATCAATCCTCAAAGCCCAGGTCTGCACAGATCAATAGAAAATTAGTCCTCTTTTGGCAGGACTATGTTGTGTGTGTGTGTGTGTGTGTGTGTGTGTGTGTGTGTGTGTGTGTGTGTACATTCCTCCAAGACCGGAAGAGATCATCAAATACTATGTAGCTGGAATTACAGATGGCTGTGAACTGTGGGACTTGAGAATAGAACCTGGATCTTCAGGAAGAACAAGCTTTTTGAAACTACTGAGCCATCTCTTCTGTCCCTATTTTGGCATGATTATTACACAAAGATGGTACTCAAAGTCTTAGCATAAAACCTTAATTTCCAGAATGTAAGAAAAGTTATGGTGCTTTTTGAAATAAAGGCTTTTGTAGCCTCAAGATAATGTTGCTCTATTTAGTTAATCCATTAGCCAAGGAATAAATGTTATTAGACAACCCAGTTGATAAATAAAGCAGCATCTACAGAAGAAAACAGAGATGTTAGAAAGTGTGATGATTAGCTTTATTTGCAATCATAAAATTACCCTGGTGAGAAATTAAGAAGCATATCTGGAAGGGCATTTTCAGAGATTAATTTAGGGAAGAAGATCTTCCCACAAAGTGGGTGACAGCTTCCCTAGGCACAGCCTAGCTATGAAGACATCTAAGAGAAAGCAGGGTGTACTTGTCTTTCTTGCTTCTGCTGATGTCAGACAGCAGCTTCTGTTATCTATCTAATGTTGACTCACTATCTCCAACTCTTCAGAGAACTTACATCACTAGGTTGGAACTGGTGAGGTATTCAATTTCTTGGAATAAGCAGCTACTGGGTTCTCTGCCTCTTCTGGGTACAGATGGCTACTGTTGGACTATGTAGGCTCATCTATCTGTCTGTCTATGTATCTATTTGTCTATCTATCTATCTATCTATCTATCTATCTATCTATCTATCTATCTTTTTAAAAAGATTTATTTATTTATAATGTATACAGCATTCTGCCTGCAGGCCAGAAGAGAGCACCAGATTTCATTATAGATGGTTGTGAGCCACCATGTGGCTGCTGGGAATTGAACTCATGACCTTTGGAAGAGCTGTCAGTGCTCTTAACCTCTGAGCCATCTCTCCAGCCCCTATCTATCTATCTATCTATCTATCTATCTATCTATCTATCTATTTATCTATCTATCTATCTATATCTGTCTATCAACTATCTTCTTCATCATCCATCTCTATCATCTATCATAATCATCTATATAATCTATCTATATATCTATTTATGTATCTATCTATTTACTATCTATCTATTAGATATAAATATAGATGATCTATATATCTATGTACTTACTTATCTATATATCTATCATATGTCTATTATCTATCTATCATCTATCTTCATAATAATCTTTCTTTATTATTAATGTATCATAATAATCTATCTCTATTGTCTATCCCTATCTATCATCTATCTTTCTTCATCTATCTATCTATCTATCTATCTATCTATCTGTCTATCTATCATCTATAATTTTCTACTAGCTCTGTTTTTCTAGAGAACCTTGCCTAATACAGAAGAGTTCTTGCCTTCTAAATGAAAAGAGTAAATTTCTTTGTGTGACTGTAAGTTAGTAGGACAAAAATGTAAGAATAAGCCTGCTGGAGTGTATGTGAGTGAGTGAGTGTGTGTGTGTGTGTGTATGTGTGTGTGCCCAGATGTATATAAGATCTGTTTGTTTTACCTTGAGATCTGTTTGTCTCTGTCAGTGCCCAGATTACAGGTATGTGCCGTTCTGCCTGGCTTTTTAAATGAGGCTTCCTAGAATAAAAGTCAGACCCTCATACCTACAAAGCTCTTTCCCTAGATTCCCCTAACTTTAAAAAAACATAGCTAATTCATCTTCAAAAGCTCACATATTAAATACCATAATTTCTAATGATGTGATGTTTATGTTATAACTACTCAGTTTTGCAATGCAATATGTTTGTGATTAACCATGTTGGAACACAAAAATGTAAAAAACAGAAAACAAAAACCTATGATGATGTTTGTCAGCTATCTTAGATCCAAGATTATCCTCTTTCATGATTGGATATGAAATCTACACAGAGCTTAAAGATGAGGAAATCTATATTACCATCATTGAGCTTCTACAGAAATTTTTTTCTCCTCTTCTTAAAGCTCAGTTTATGATGATGCTTCCTACACACAGAGTAAGATGATGCTTAAAGAGATAAATAAAGCACAACTGTGAGATAAACAAGTTAAACAACCCTGCTGTGTTAATTTTACTCACCTGCTCTTGCAATGAGGCAACTGTTGCTGAGATAGCATGAATAACTTGCCTAGTGTCACACATCTGGAGCTCAAGGCGGATTTGAATACTGGTCTGTGGTCCTCCAAGGTCAGTATAACACATTTCCTCTTCCTAGTGATAAGTTGGTTGTCTCAAGAAAGTGTACAGTTAATGTAGCCTGTGTCCTTAGTTAGAAAACAAAATCTTGTTCAAGACCCGGTGGGGATTTTGTTCCCAGGAAAGCTAAGCTGGCTGCCTGCCAGAGGCTGCCTGAGGACTCAGTGGGGCTCTCATAGTGTTTGTTCTCCCTGAAGCTACAGTAATGTTGTTTTCCGACAGTGACAAATAAGATCTGTTGCTCTCGACGTGGATTCACAACTTTGAATCTTATTCTTGCCTTGCAAAGTACAGAGCAAGGTGAGGGATATAATAAAAGGCAATGCAGTGAACATCCCCGTGTCTTAGAAAGAATCTTCAGAAGTTCGTTCTTTTGTCTGTATTGCTATCACCTCTCAGCCTGCTGTGCAGCCTTTCTTTCTCACTACCCCTGCCCCTCAATATGCATCTCAACTTCTTTTTCCTCTTTTGTTCAGTTTAGCGGGAAAGATCTTTGGCGCAGAGGAATGGGTGCCTTTATCAAGCCCGGATATCAAATAATTTTTCACCTCCCTTTAGTTGAAATCACAGGATCAGGATTTTCTCCCTCTTGTTCTCCAGGATCACAGGTGGGGTGGGGCCGGGGTGCTATTGACTTCTCCATGCTTGTCACACGGCAGATGGATAGACATACCAGCCAGGAAGGGATCTGACTCTTAGATGAATTCTTTTATCCTTAAAGGGGCTTCCCGCAGGGGAAGCCATTAGTATTTGGTTATTGGGTTTCTACTCCCTGTGGTGTCTAAGAAACCATTCATTTAATTTTGTGACATTTCCAGTGGCTTTGGGAGCTAAGCCTATGTGAAAAGGGCCGTTCCTGTGGAGGATCACAGAGAGAATGCAAATGGAATTCAAATGGTCAAGCTACCAGCCTCTGATGGGGCTCTCTCTTTCTCTAGGAGCCTTTATGCATCTCTCTCCAGCCATCCAGACTTTTGCCATGGTTACATTCCCAAGGCCCTAGTTAGATAGGCAGTGCCTGGCCTCTCCTTTCTCTTGGTCAGGAGTTGGCTCCAGAACATAAGCAGACTCGGGATCTAATAGTAGGGGGAGCTAAGAAATGTCTGCTGATTGAAAGAACAACATGATGCATGTTTCCTCCTAAATGTTTTTTGGCAGGGAAGGGGTGAAGAGGTTGTCAAGTAGATAAGAGTTTATGCTGACTTTCTGCTACCCATGCTGACTTAATTTTTAAATTAAAAATATGATGTCTTTTGAGTCAATGTTGACCATTAACACCTTTTAAGGTATTGGTTAGTATATTGAGATTTTCTATTGTTTTCCTTTTCATTCCACTTTTTGTGCCTTTCAAAACTTAACTTAGATACACGATGTTTTCATTTTTAGCAATATTTTCATTCTTAGAGAATTTAATGCAATGCTTTAAATATACTCAACCTCCTCCATTAAACTTCTCCTAATACCCCCTCTTTTCAGCCTCCCAAGCCTTCTAACCAAAATTTGAGAATTCTTTTGTTCATTTATTTATTTTTTCTTTCCTCATTGAGTTTAGTTTGTGTTGCTGGTTACTCTTGAGAGAGGGGTCTTCATTGGTGTTTGATCAACTACTAGGAAACATATCATTAAAACAAAACAGAAAATGGTTCTCCCTCTCCCAGCTGCTATCAAATGCCAATATCTCCTTAGTGATGGAGTTTGAGGACTGCCTTCCTTGATTTTGTACTGTGATTTTGACTAGCTGGAGCTTACGCAGCTTTTGTGCCTGCTATCACATGTGTGAGTTCATATGTCCTGTTATGTCTAGAAAACACTCTTTTATATATTATTGGTCACCTCTGGCTCTTACAATCTCTCCAATCAAAACCCGTGAGCCTTGTGGGGAAGGGTGGGATATGAATGCCCAGTTTGGGGCCGAGCACTCCTCAGGTTTAATTCTTTCCTTCTTGATCAGTTGGGGGCCTTTGTGTTAATTGCCTTCTACTGAAAGAGGAAGCTTCTCTGATAAGAGAGCTGAGAGATGTTCTGTTCTATGTCTATAGTAAAAAATCATTAGGAGCTATTTTAACACTCTGACCACGCAGCTGGTCATGCATTACCTAAGGCATATGACATACTAAACCACAGGTCCTTGGTTTTTTTTTTTAACAGTGCCAGATATTTATCCCATCTCATGGATTTGGCCTTAGATACAATCATAAAGGAGTGGATTATACCCATATTATTCATACCACTGCTGCACCAGTAGGCACATCTTGTCAAGTCTGTCTTGTAGCTTGCGGGACCCTTAGCTGGGTGAGATTGAAGAGTGTGTTTAGCACTTTCCAGCACCATGAAGGCATGAAGTTTCTAGAGGAATACCAGCCTGATTTCCCTGTGTTTTATGATGCAAGTGTGTGTTGTCTTCAGCTAACAAAGGGCACGGGCACTAGTATGTAATGTTTGGGTGTCTTTGTAACCTCCATTGGCCCATAGCTGAAAAAGAGATAGCTCCTTCCTGGTACTGGGCTTTTTATTTTCTAGCATTGATATGTCTAATTGGGGTATTGTTCCTCCATTGTAGGGTAGTTCTACGATGCCATAAACCATATACATATTTATGTATGTTTTTATGAAATTTGTATGTGTATGTATATATTTTATGAAACTTCTATAGTAGTACGTTTCTATCTTAAAACCTACATATAATATATATGTATAATATGTGACATATACATCTATATAATATATGCATATGTGTATGTATATATTTTGTGGAGCTTCTATAGTAGGTGGTTCCCATATAGCTTTTAAAAATGCCTTTGGTGCTAATTATCCTTTCTGATATTTCCTCCTCTATCCTATCTTCCCACATCATACACCAATTTAGCTCTTTTGGTTCCATTATTCCCCCTTTAACCCTTTGTGTTCCCTTTCCCACACATTTGTGCCAGCATCTGCTGTGAACCGGTTCTTTGATGATGGCCATTCTGACTAGGGTCAGATAAAATATCAAAATAGTCTTAATTTGCATCTCCTGATGGCTAAAGATGTTGAACATTTAAAACATATTTTTCAACCATTTGTATTTCTTCTTTTGAGAAATCTCTTCTTAGATCTATGCCACATTTTTACATTGAGTTGTTTGTTTTCTTGATGTTTAGCTTTTGAGTTCTTAGTATAGTCTGCATATTAGCCCTGTGTCAGAAGCACATCTGGTAGATCCCCTTTTCCCTATGTTGTAGACTGCCTCTACTCAAATGAGAGTGGCTTTGCTGTTTTCTGTTTTCATGAGACTTGTAAGACTAGCAAAGGTTTTTGTTTTGATCAAGGGCTGAAGACTCCCAATGATCCAAACTAAGATGTTGAATCCTGACATGGAAAACAAAAACTGTCAGTCAGAATTACCCCATTGAAGACACTGGCAACAATTGATATTCTCAAAAACAAAACAAAACAAAACAAAACAAAACTTATAAACACAGCTATCAAATATCCATATGAGGGACATTTGTGCAAATAAGAATATTTTTTTCTCCATGTCCTCATCCACTTTGCAGAAGTCACCATCATCTCAGGCACTGTGATAGTGGGTCATGAAATTCAGCATCATAAAATACAGAATGTTGCTTAAAAATCTGTGAGTTTACATTTCTCCTGTCCCTTGTTTTTTCCTCAGGAATATTTTTGAACCAGATTTTCTTCTTTGTCCTACTTGTTACCTATTTTTACATGACTGACCTCAAACCAGATGCCTCGTGTGATTCAGATGAAAGCACCTGGTCACATACGCGAAGGTCTGCAGAGAAAGTCTGTTCTAGTTTCACTTTTGTGGCTCTGATAAAACACTTTGACCAAACACAGCTTGGGGAGCAAAGAGTTTATTACACTTCCAGCTCTCAGTCCATCACTGAGGGCAGTCAGAGCTTGGCCTTGTGCTTGGTGGCTTTAATCTCTGGGTCACTCTGCACAGATGTATCCTCAGAGAAACTAATGACTGAAACTACTCAATTAACACTCATTTTAGATGATTGTAGGCTGTTGTTAAGTCAGTAATGTAAACTAGGGCTCTGTCCTTCACTGCCTGCTCACTGTTGGGAAAGTGAAAAAAAAAACTTTTTAAGCTTAGAAAACTAACAGGCTAACCTGAATGTGATAAAAATCTTTGGGAGGAAACTATGTGGGATGTAGGCTAAAATATCTTTAGATCAATCAGGTGCTCAGCGGAGACACAGATGGCCTGCCAGGCAGCACGCGAGAAGAAGATTACATAGTAAGTTTAAAGGACTTGGAAGATCTGATGATCACAATGTGCTTTCTCTACAGATGCTGCGTTTCAGGGCTGTGGACTCATGTCTCTAAGGAGGGTAGGATTCCTCTGGAAGGAATCACTCACTCCAGTCTTAAGGAACCGGGGACACTGTCTGGTTCTGCCAAACTTGCCAGCTCTGTTTCCACATCTGGACAGCAGAGCAAGTTGTCAGGATTAACATTTTCTTTCCTGTTTCCTGTCAGAAACTGTGTAGCCTTGGCTGTCCTGGACTCACTTTGTAGCTCAGGATGGCCTTGAACTCACAGAGATATGCATGCTTCTGCCTCCCTGAGTGCTGGGATTACAGGCTAGATTTCTGATGTTTTTACCTCCCCCCCCACCAGATATCTCAAGTTGCTGAGTATGAAGTTTGTAATTATGAATCAGAAACTCAAAGAAGACTTAGACCCAAAAGAATAGTCTGTCCAGAGAAGCTACTCAGCTCATCTCAGACAGAATTAGCAACCCAGTTCTCAGATAAGGGCAGATAAAATACTTCTGAATATCTTAATTGTTTGTTCACCTCACCAGTTTCTAAAACATGACAGATTGCTTAGAAGAATTCTTCTCTCTGGCCTGTGTAATGAAAACACCACTAACAGTAAGATAAGAGCACAGTGAGAAGCCAGCTGCCCTCTAACTCTGTAACAAAGACAAATCTCTGATACTAGCCAGATCTCCAAGAGGCCTGCCCACCTCCAACCTGTATGCAAATATATGCGGCTTGAGAACAAAGGATCTATGCTTGACAAAATCCATCCTGTAAGAGGACCAGTTCATTCCTGTCCAGAGCCCATCTCTACTGAGGGCATCCGCACTCCGGGCATGCCATTCTCTAGCAACTCTCAGGAGCACTAACAGGAAAATAAGACTCAAAACGTTCACCTGACTCTTTACTAAGAAACGGCCATACCCTGACAGTTGACCCAGCCTGTCAGCTTTAATAATTTCTTTTGTTCTGTATGATCATTATTTCTTTTTCTTTTATTTGAAGTCCTGAGGGAAGAATCAGTTCTTGTTAATTAAGGAATAAATAGTCACCAGACTAATTTTATTTAAAATTGTACTTTTTGAGAATTTAATATATGAGTACTGAATTTACATCACTTCCACTCCAATTTCTCTTTCTTCCAACTCCTCCCATGTCCCCCTCTGTACCCTTGCCCCTTGTTAAGTTCATGGACTCTTCATTGATTTTCATTGTTGTATGCAGACGCATACATATATGTCTATATACACATTTACATGTATACATACATATATAATTCACTTAGTGTTGTTCATATGCACAACAAGTGTTGAGAGCTGTCTACATGAAATTTGATAAACTAGTGGAGACCCATTTCCTAGCGGAAACTCATTCTTTCTCTCAGCAGCCATTTGTTGTAGCCCTCTATCTAGGGGTGAGACCTTGTAAAATTCTCCCTATCCTTGTCGACATTCAGCTGACACTGTGCTATTCAGGTCTGGTTGAGATAACCATATTATTGAAATTTCATAGGTGCAGTTTCTTTCCCATGTCTAGAAAATACTGTCTCAAAACAGGTGTCCTGGTCCTCTGGCTCTTACAGTTTTTTTCAGCATCATTATAGGGATCTTTCCCTGAGCCTTGGGTATAGGGGTTTGCATGTAGATGTATCAGTTGGGGTTAGGCACCCACAGCCACGTATTTTCTTCATTTCAAACAGTTGTGTGTTTCTGTAACAGCCCCTGCTGCTGCAAAGAGAAGCTACACCCACTTGTGGTTGTCAGACACTATATTGGTTAAGGAAATGCAGTCATATATGCTATTTAGGATGTGTGACTTCTCCAGCTTCAGGAGGTTAGCTAGTTTTACAGAACCAGGCTTGAATTCCTTATTGCTAATTGGACCATATGTCTGATGTCTGTAGGTTAGCCCCAAATGACAATTTTGGATCTTAACTTTCCAGAGATTCCCAGGAATAGTTCTAATGTGCAGAGAAACAGTCAGTGATGTGTTGAATGAAAGTTTGGGGATCAAATGTTCTCTCTACTCCAGCAGAAATTTGAGGATGGCAGGTTTGGTGGTCATGGGGCAGGATGGGCACTTGTAAAGAATGTAGAATGTTTGAAAAGGCATCTGTGGCTACACAGCAACATCTTATGTCCATCTATTAGCTTGAATGGGTGCCCATGAAATACGATCTAGGGGAAGGGGCCTCACAGAGGTCAACATTTTGTCTATGGCTGCAAGCTATTGAAGGAGATGTGAGGCAGCCAGAAAAGGTCCAAACGGGAAGAAAACAACACTCTTTTTGGCACTCTGAAGTTTCTTGTAATCAGATGAATAACATTCTAGCTTGGCCCTCCATATTTATACAGTGCATCTTTGGGAAGATTTGAATTTGGGCTGGAGAGGTGGCTCAGCTGTTAAAGGCTAGGCTCACAACCAAAAATATAGGAGGAGGCTTGAATTTGTTCACACATTCCCCCAAACTTGGAAAGCTCAATGGTGAGTATTCAAAGAGACAACTGACAGCAGTTCTTTCTTCATATTATTGGTGGTGGAAAGATTTGAAAATTAACTACAGTTCACCAAGTTGGGTCCACAGACCTAGTTCTGCATTAATTACACTAGCTCTGCAAATTTATCCGTGTGATAGAAAAATGTTATTGTCAAATACTTGGAAGATATATGTCTTCTGGAGATTAATAATGGCATAATAAGAATGCACACAAATGTGACATTGAAGAAACTCATTATGGTCTAATGTTTTCAAGCCTTTTGAATCCAGTGGATTTGTGGACATGACCTATTAATGCCCCTTAAAACCTGTGTTATTCATCATGGTCTTTGGGAAAGCTGAGAAATGAACAACTCAAGAGAAAGGGCCTGGGACCAGAAACTTAGTGGTCCACAAGCTGCTGCTCACCAGTCTTTCTTGGCCAGATCCAAGACACACAGAGAAAAAGGAACTTGCTAATCCTACAGATTGTTTGAGGCACCAGCAGCTCTCCTGCATCATTAGGGCCGCTGAGTATGCGTTACATATTTGGGCTCTCCAAACAGACAGTATTTCACCATCAGTGCCAAATCTCTGCCTTCTTTCAGCTTCAACTCCTGGGCATTATCTTTCAAAGTGTTTGAAAGGAGGGAGAGAAATGACTCATTATTTTTGGAACCTAAACTTGACCATCTACAAATGTGATCTACATGAAATATTTCTGAGAGGCAGAGTGAAAACTGTGGTAAGAGATATTATAAAATCTTTAGATGATACTGTGGGACAACAACTTAATTCTGACTGTAACCCTTAAAGGTAATAACTATTACTAGACTGTGAAGGAGCTGAAGAGCACTGAATGCAAAATAAAGTGAGCCTATATTTAACAATGTTTCCACAAAGTAGATAACATGTGGAATTACAGTGATAAACATGGAAGACATGAAGAAATTCTATTAGCAGGCTGCAGAACTCCATGTTTTATATGAAGATGCAATGATAATAAATGCTTATTTAATGAGAACTCAGAATGCCTCCACATTTTCAATATTCAATGTTCAGGAAAATAAATGGATGATAGTGACTTGGTTTAATTCTATCCTCATTCAATCCTAAACATAGGTGATTTATGATTAAGAAAGATTTATTCTCCTTTCTTTTTACAAACTTCTAAAAATTGATATCTGCATTTATTTTATTATACTATAGGATTAATAATCAGATACACAAAATTATAAATCTATCAAAATACTTACCTATAAGAAACATAAAGAATCATCAATTTTATATTTTGTCTAATTCCAAAATGGATGTGTAATGATTAATAATGGAATGTGCAAAGAGAAAAGTTTATGACATATTTAAATTAAGTACAAGAGGAAATAAGGTAGAAAGAATAAGACCAGACATGGAATTATGTTTTCTTTCTTTCTTCCTTCACTTTACATCCTGATGAGAGCCCCTTCCCTCCCTCTTACCCCATCGTCCACTCCTCCTCCCCTACTCCTCAATAAAATTATGTTATGTTAATAGAATCAATTTCTATGAAATTTACTACAATTTTTTAAACTTAAGATATCATGGAAATTGAAAGGTACAGAGAACAATGAAGAGCACAAATGGCCAAAGCAATATTTTGAAAGAACACCATGGGGAAGTTTTTGCTCTATTGGACACAAAGAACCAGGAAGCCGTGGGACTTAAGCAGCACTTCATCAGCTTCTTTTAGTTTTTCTTGCTTATTTGTAATAAAGGAGACCTCATGAGGCCGAGAAGCTTCTGTTATTTTCAATATATATATATATCCGGTATCTTAATATGATTCTTAGTATCATGTATACATGATTTTAAAGTGCATTACATGTTTTGTGCATACACATCCACACACTCTTATTCAACACCTTTCTTCTAACATTTATTCAAGTGATAAATATTAGATATAGTTCCAAGTTCTAGCTAGTTGATTTTCTACAAAAGACAAAATATTCATGAAAACACATTGCATAGTAATATGTTTATTTTGTCCCATGGGTAATTTAGAACAAAAGCACATTCGTCTTTCCTTTAAGGATTTGGGAGAAACCCTTACACTCTGTTAACCTTAAATCACAAGCTTAGTGATCTGTATTTTAGTATTTTTTTTTTCTGACTGTTTAACACAATAGCACATGAATTTTAAGTCTCTTCAAAATTTGGGACTGCACTGAATTTTAACTCACTTATCCTTTGAAAAATAATTGTATTATGCTTAGGGAAATAATTACACTAAAAGAGGTGAAAACCCTGGTGCTAAGTGACCTTGTGCCATATGGAGAAGAGATCTCACTGGTCTTCATGGAAGCTGTGTCTAGACAGAGGACATCTTTCCATCTCCTTGTTGCTTTCTGTGGTCACTTGCCTCATAGCCGAGGGGCTGCCTGGCATTGCCATCTGCTGCTAAGGTCACATGAGCCATAGGCATAAAGTCTTTAAAACAGATCCCACTATGTCATAATACTATATGTCATTACTCATTGTGTTGTTTCCTCAAAGTTTCCATGAATAAAATGTGGTAAAAGTTTTTAGTGTTGACTTTGAACGAACATAAACTGCATGTTCCTTTTCACTATGGAGAATGGCTAATTGGGTATCAGAAGATGTTTATTACTTTTATTTCTGCTTTGTTGAATTATATTGTTGAGCAAACTGAAGGCATGTAAAACTTATGATCAATCAAGATTCTTGGTGGGGTTAAATGTGTTATATAACAGAATATAACTTGTTTGTGGATCTGAATTTTTCTTAGTTTATGGATACTTTTTTTTTGTTGTGTTCTTATCATGTGGCTTTTTAATTGTACTTGAAAACAAAGGGGCTGACATCCTGCCATCTTTGATAGTAACCTGCCTACAAGATATGCTAGTATGGTAGTGGCACAAATACTGTAGGAGTAACTACCCACTCTCTGACTGGATTTAAGGCCCCCTACATGAGATGATGCCCATGCCTGACACTGTGCCTGAGAACCTGAGACTGGATAGGCATGGGCCTTGGGGAAAACCAAACACTAGTATTCTGCTAAAATATATATAGCAATAAAATGAATCCTAATAACATTCAACTATATCAATCGATCAGTGTCTTACTCAACCACTATCGGAGGAGCTTCCATTCGAAATAGGTGGAAACTAACACAGAGACCCACGTTTGGGCATGTGCAGAGAGCAAGAGACCTTGTGATACCCAGTCTTCTATGGAATGTCTTCTCATCCCCTCCCCTCCAGGGCTCAGGGAGCTAGGCAGAAGATGAGGTATGAAGGTTGTTAAAAGCCAGAGGGCATGGATGACACCAAGCGAACAGCGCCTTTCAGACACAACAGGACTGATGCACATAGTCTTGGAGACTGTGGCCAAGATTCCTCACAGGTTAAGCTAGATGGTATCCCTCTGCTAAAAAGGGAAAGTGGACACATGACCCATAGTCCCTAAACAAGAAGCTATCTTCAATTGACATCTGCCTGTAAATGAAAATTTAGTTTTCTCCAATGAAATCTGAGTATATTAACCATATAGCTAAAGGCAGGCCACATGCTCAGCAGTAGATGGCCAGCACAAACAAACATAAAGGGTATTTTTGTAGGCAATTTGTTTCACATTGCTTTGTATAGGCATTTTTTCAAGATTTTAAAAAAGATTTATTTTTATTATTTACACAGTATTCTGCCCAAATGTGTGCCTGCACACCAAGAAGAGGGCAGCAGATCTCATTATAGATGGTTGTGAGCCACCATGTGGCTGCCAGGAATTGAACTCAGGACCTTTGGAAGAATGAGCAGTGCTCTTAACCTCTGAGCCATCTCTCCAGCTCTGTATGGGCATTTAAAAATTTTTTTTTATTTTATTGGTCTTCTGGTTGTATAATTTCTGATTTAGTATTTTTTAGGATGTGTGTTTTTCTTGTTTTGATTTTTTTCTGGCTTGGTTTATTTTTGTTTACCTATTTGTCTTCTAAAGAGAAAGGAAGGAAGGAAGGAAGGAAGGAAGGAAGGAAGGAAGGAAGGCAGACTATGGTTTTGAGTGGGTTGGGAGGTGGGGGATGTGGGAATAGTAGAGGGAGTGGAAAAGTGTGGTGAGAATATATTGTAAAAACGTTTAATAAAAAGTAAAAATAATGAGTCTGTTAAGATGCTCAGTGAGTTAAGTGTTTGCAGCGGAAGCTTAATGATCTGAGTTCAATTCCCAAACCCATGGTGGAAGGAGCGAATGGAATTCTGAAGGCTAGTGTCTGACTTCCTCCCTTGCACCTTGGGATTCACACGACTTCACTGACACATAAACATTATACACAACATACACACTAGCATAATAATGATAATAAGCTTCAAACTATTAAAATAATGGCACCATTTGGAAGCATTTTTTTTCTTGAATAAGGACATTATGTAATAGATGTGAAATAATTTGCCAGAGGTAAGTTTAGGATACATTTACTACCAAGGCTTACTTTACCAAAAGCACGGAGTAGGGTGAGTGGGAGAGACAATGCTGGGTTCCGGGCTCCCAGCAGGACACTTCTGATGCTTAAGGAGTAACAGCAGCCATAGACCCACTATCTGAAATCCCAGAGGACTCAAGGTACTTATGTTAACTGTTTTCTTTTCTTTTTTTCATTTCTATTTCATTTTTATTAATATTTTATTAATTTATTCATATTACATCTCAATGGTTAGCCTATCCCTTATGTCTTCCCATTCCTCCCTCCCTCCCACTTCCCCCCTACTCCCCTCTCCTATGTCTGTGACTGTGGGGAACTTCCTCCCCCTGTATATAATCATAGGGTATCGAGTCTCTTCTTGGCGACCTGTTATCCTTCCTCTGAGTGCCACCAGGCCTCCCCATCAAGGGGATGTAGTCAGAAATGGGGCACCAGAGTTTGTATGAAGGTCAGACCTCACTCACCACTCAACGGTGGAGAATGTCCTGTCAATCGGCTAGGTCTGGGTAGGGGTTTACTGCCTATATTTTCCTTGGCTGGTGCCATAGTTTGAGCAGGACCCTAGGACCCAGATTCGCCCGTCCTAATGTTCTTGTAGGTTTCTAGGACCCTCTGGATCCACAGTTTTCTAATTGCTATGACAAAGTACCTAGCAAGAAGTAGCTTAAGGGGAGAGGAGTTTTTTTCAGTTCAGGAGTACAGCGTGGTGTGGTGAGGTAGTCATGTGACCAGGAGCTTGAGGCATCTGGTCACATGGCAGCCACAAGCCAGGAAGCTGAGAATGCTGCATGCTGATCTTCAGCGTGTTTTATCATAAAAATGCAGCCTGAGCCCTTGGCCCATGGAATCACAGTACTCACATTCAGGGTTCATCTTCCCACTTAATTAATCTAGCTCATATTACATATCACAGGCATGTCCCCAAGATTATCTGGGTGACCGTGGATCCTGTCCTGCTGTCAGTCTTTATTAATTACCAAAGTGGTTCTCTTTCTTATCAGTACATTTCTCTGCAGAAAGTGAATAGGAAACATAAAGCTCAAAATGGCCAGAAGTGTTCTGGACGGATCTCTCTTTGATTTTTCATGAGCAAAGGCAACGGAATCTATCTGCCCTTTTGCTTCCTGTGCCTGTTCTTAACCATCCATACTCAAGCCCTTGGGATCAGTCATCAATTTTTTATCTTCAACCTACTCAGAAATTTCATAAAAACTGATGGAAAGTAGTTAATGACATAGGTAGAATAAAATTGATACCAAAAGACTTGTTAGGCTGGACATGGTCGTACACAGCTTTAATCATAGGACTAGAGAGGTAGAGGAAAGCAGAGTTTCCAGAGCTTGAATCCAGCTTGGGCTCCATAGTAAAAGCAGGGGGTGGGGGGGAATGAGGGGTGGGGGAGGAGGGAGAGAGGGACAGAGACAGAGACAGACAGACAGGGACAGAGGAGGAGAAAGGGGCACAGAGAGACAGAGAGACAAAGACAGAGAGACAGAGACAGACAGAAAGACCGAGGAGACAGAGACTTATTTAATTTCTATTATTGTTACAAGGAGAATACAGCTTGAGGTATTTTGGAGAAAAGAAAAAATGTCACCAAAGATTAAGTCTTGTCATCTTCTCAGCTAATGATGATGTCTAGAGGAAACGTGTGGCAAAACAACACAACTCAGCTTTATTGAGCCATTTTTCGCTGGCTTACTCCAAAGAGTGTTTATACTACATCATTTCCCATCACCATCTTCAAGCCATGATGGCAACAAATAAGTGAACTTAAACTCAAGGCGGCCAGGGATATTCATGTATATTTGAAATTCCCAATCTCAGGACTTGTTCCATTTAATTTGCTTCTATAATACTCATAGCAATTGCACAAATACATATTAAATTTTCACTATCAACGCATGTAGTTTAGCAATGTTGAATCCTTGAAGTGTCCAGGGTTGCACAGCTCATAATCCGCCAATTTAGAAATCAAACTGAAGTCCTTTTGTACCTGGAATCTGAGTATATGTGATGTTGCTCTGAAGGACACAGTGTTCCCTCTGTGTTACAATGATAAATAACAGTCAATTTATAAAGGGGAGCGGTCTATTGTGTCTCAGTCTATAACTGATGTGTATGTGCATTGGGCTGATGTGGTGAAATAAACTGTTTGCCTCATGATCAGGAGAAACAAAAGATAATGAACAAAAAGGTCGTGTAACACATCTACAGAATACCTTCTCCTACACCCCATGGCAGTTATGTCTCCTCTCAATAGTACCATCTTGAGAAGCAAGGCTTTAATGAATAGTTTTTGGGGAACATTAAAAACCCAAACTTGCATATTTCATGTAGAAACAAGAGTAAAGGACACCCAGGGTGCCTTTCAGTGAACACAGGGATGGGCCAAATGTACACTGAATTTATAAGAACATAGTTTACAAATCTGTGCTTGTTTCCCCAACTCAAGAGAGTTGGGTACACTGGAGGGTCTGTTTTCTTGAGTGAGCACTGAGGGTGAGTACCTTTGATTCTGTGTCTATGCTATTAGAGGTTAGCCCCAGGACACAAAGCCAAGGGTAAATAGTTTCTTAAAATCTTTTAAGTATTTTTAGTTAAATAACTAAAAAACCAATATTTCTAGTACAAAAAGGCATTTTCAAACTTGGAACTACCATTCAAAATTACTTTTAGAAAAAAATTACTTTTAGGTTAGTTGTTCAAAATTCAGACCACATTTCAAAACACTATTATAAATGGCAGTTAGGTTTCCAGGCTACCTCATGAAAATGTACTTAATGAATAACATAGCTGAAATATTTTTGCATTTATAATAAAAACAGTAAAGAGTAATGATATTGTAATGCTAGAAGTCAAGCCATAATGGTGGGGCTAATTAACTTTAATATATTTTCTGTGGCTTATAGCTTGAGGAAATCTAGCACAATATGAGAGTGAAGAGCTCACCCTGGGGCCAGAACATCTGGTTTAAATATTAACTCACCAGTTTACTGTCTGTGTAACTATGGGACAAGGTATGACTCACTAAGCCCCAGTTTATGCAACCATAAAACAGAGGTTAGGGAACTTCACAGGGTTGATGTAAAGGTTAGGTGACAAAACAAAACACTGGCACCGTAGAACTTGACACCTACAAGAACCTCAATACACAAGTGTCTCAGATACACTGGGTAGCTGATACTGACAGAAGCCTTTTTACTGAGTGGACCCGGCCAAGGTTTTTTTTTTTTTTTTTTTTTGCCACAATTAAATTCCAACAGCCCAGTGAGAAATAAGTCTTATTTTCACAAACAGAATTTGAGGTGCTCTGAGATTAAGCAATTTACACAAAATGCCATTAAACATGTCAACTTCTTGGGGTTATCAGGTACCTAGATATTTGAACATTATTCTGAGGATGTCTGGGAAAGTAATTCTGGGTGAGATTAATACTTGAATCAGTGGATTGATAAAAGCAGATGACCCTCCCCAGTGCATGTAGAATGTATCCAATCTCTAGAGGGACTTATTAGAATAAAAAAAAACTAAGAGTGTTTTCTTTTTTTTTTAAAAAAAGACTTATTTATTATTATGTATACAGTGCTTTGTTTGCATGAACTCCTGCAAGCCAGAAGAGGGCACCATATCACATTACAGATGGTTATGAGCCACCATGTGGTTGCTGGGAATTGAACTCAGGACCTTTGGAAGAGCAGGCGGCGCTCTTAACCACTGAACCATCTCTCCAGCCCGGCTTACTGTTTTCATGCATTGAGACCGTTCTTCTTCCTAGAATCAGCAGCCATGATTTCTGGGGTTTCTTTTTGTCAATTGCATATCTTGAGATTTTCAGCTTCAGTGTGGACATTCTTCTGATGATAGCTACATGAAGAGTTGTGGCTTGTTTTGCCGATGGTTTTATAAAACACCATGACCAAAAGTAACTCCGGGAAGGAAAACATTTACTTCTGCTTATACTTCCAGTTAATTGTTCATAACTGAAGAAAGTCATTTCAAGAATTCACAGCAAGAATCTGAAAGCAGAAAACAAGGCTATTCACTGGCTTGCTTATTGATTAATGGTTAGCTAACAATTTTATAGAGTTCAACTCTACTTTCCTAGGGATGGTGCTGCCTACAGTGGGCCTGACCTTCCACATAAATTATCATTCAAGACAAGATCTCAAGGATATAGCCACTGGTCAAACTAATGGAGGCGATTGTCCAATTACAGTCCTTCCACCAGGTGATGCTAATTTGTATCAAATTGGCAATAACAGCTAATCAGGATGTATGTGTGTATATATATGATTGATAGATGATAGGTAGGTAGGTACATAGATAGATAGATAGGTAGATAGATAGATAGATAGTAAAATAAGAAACCTCTGATTAATATTGACCACAGAGAGAAAGGTAACAAATGAAGCCAAGTATCCAAGCCAGCAGGACTGAAAGTCAAGAATCCTTGACTTATGGCCTGACTTTCTTGGATTCCAGCATGTATGCTTCAGACCACACTCTCTTCTGTGTAGCACTACACATGACAAGTATGGGGCTAGTGGTGTTTTCTAGATAAAGAAACGGGAGGAGAAAGATGAGCATTTTAAACTCAGCAATCATATGAGCCAAGCCAGAGATGGGCTTCCCATTCTTATAAAATAGTGCTTAATCTAGAGGTTTTTTTTTTTTTAACTTATCCCAAAATTCAATATTAGAACCCAAAACTTCTTCTAAGTCCAAATGATTTGGGTGACTCCATCACCACATCTGAAGCACAGTTGGTATATGTAAACCCTTTAATGTTAAATAATCTGCCATGGCACTTACAAAGTTTCTCTTGCTGCCTTCAAGACTCCAGGTTCTCTGGGAAGTGGAGATAAAGTGTTTGATTTCTAGGAGTACTCTAAATCACTGTGCTCCTCTGCTTCATCATCATTGTCAAACCCCAATGATGTGTTAGAGAACAGAGAGTGACATGGGCTTTTGTTTGCCTTAAAAAATTATCTTATTGTAGTAAACAAAAATATCACACAGCTAGATTAAGAAAGACACTCAAACAAATGCCCAGTCCCAAATTTTATGCATGTCAGTGAATTTCTATACAGTTAAAATGGCCATTCTAAAGCCATTCACTACCAAAAACATTTTATGCACTTATCCGACACACACACACACACACACACACACACACACACACACACACACACACACACCCCACAGGAAAAAGAAAAAACTGTGATGGAATTGCAACTAGGGAAATGATTAGCTTTTTACTATTTCCTGACTCATGTGCCCCTTTGTTTACATTTCCCCCCTTCATCACCAAATAGTCTTTCTTGGTTTTCTTTCTAAACGCTATCCTATATCCACACTTACAGTTTTACATATAAACAAGTATACAGTATAGGCTAGAATCCACATATGAGGGAGGATGCGTATTTTTTCCTGAGATTGTATGACTGTGCTTAATATTATACACTCTAAGTCCATCTACTTTCCTGCAGATTTCATATTTTCTTTATAACTGAATAATATTCTATTCATATGGGTACCACATTTTCATGATCTGTTTGTTTGTTGATTGACATGTAAGTTTGTCCCATTTCTTTGCTATTATAAACACAGCAACAATAAACATGTACGTGCAAATATCTCTACGGTAGGCTATGAAGATCTCTGGGTATGTATATATTCTCAGGGGATGAACACAATCATTTGGAAAGTATATTTTTAATGCCTTGAAGGACCTTCCAAACTGATTTACATAACATCTATATTAATTTGTATCCCCAACAGCATGAATAAGGACTCTTATCTTCTTACATCCTCTGCAACATCTGCCACCAGATTTCTTGGTCATAGTTGTGCTAAATGGGCTGAAATGACATTGCAAAGTAACTTTAATTTGCATTTCCCCGATGACTAGGGATGTTGAAGACATTCTAAAGTAGTTATTGGCCATGTGTGTTGAGACCTGGTTTTGCTGCCTATGACACTGATAGGGCTTTTAAAATGCGGCTCTCCACATAGGTCTTAAACTTACTACTTGAACTCTATATTTTCTGTTGCTCTTGCTCTTTTGTGTCCCAGATTTTCTATTTCAAAACTGTGATCATCAGATGGTCTGTAACTTTCTTCAGCACAAACTTGATATTGAGATGTCCCTGAAAGTTCATCTAATAAGCTTAGTGTAGCTGGCTGGAGAGCTGCTGAGCTGCGGAAGACATTTGCCATAGTTTGGTTTTACTCATCTCTTTTCAGATGCACTGTAAATCCCTCAGAATGCCATACTGATAATTTAAACTTAATAGGAAAAAACCCTAAACATGGCATGGCTTTTTAAGTGCAGTTCAATAAATAAATTTAATCAAAAATTAAGAAAAGTGGGAGTTAAGAGAAAGAAAGTGATATAAGGAAAACACAAAAACATGAAAAACAATTATCTTTCATAAAATAACATGAAGAAATTCACAGTTGCTGCTCTTCGGTGGCCCTTTCAGTAATCATCATTTTCTTTAGCCTTAGTAGTTCGGTTTCTTTTTCATTTTTTGCTTGCTAGCATATTGACTAGAAGATTTTCTTGGTATGTTAATGTAGGGTTCAAAACATGAAGTGTCAGTCACTCACTTCATTACATTAGTGACACTTACTGCCTCCACCCCAGTTTTGACAGGCATGGATATCCTCAGGGTGCTCCGAGGTACAAGTGCTGGGGGTTGCAGCTTGTCTGTTGCCCTCACCGCTGCATCTCTGCTCGTGAACATCTTGGCACATGTAGGCTTCTCAAAAGACCTGATGCCCTGGAATGCATTAGCTTCTTCCTGATAGGATGCTAACCCCGACTAATCAGAACCCGGTTGTCCAGTCATGCTTCCTTCCCTACATGCTTTTTCTCCACACAGAACTCCTGGCACAGGTACATATCCATCTACGGAAATGACACCCAAGTTCTGAGAAACTGGAGTCTCCTCTCCCCGAGATATCACTCCTGTGATACTTTAACACACAGAAGGTTAGGGCATACACATACCACCATGATTTTCAAGACTCGTCTAGCTTTTGTGATCACTTGACAGGTCTGTATCTCACTACTCCGTTCACACTGATTATTGATGTATGGACAGGTAGCAAAAGATTGTTAATAAAACTCTTGCTTCCCTTGCTGGAGCTACCAACTATTTTCCCAGAAAAACTGAAACTAAAACTGGGCTTCACAGTGAATCAAGTAAATAGAAGTCTCAAACATTTTTTCCAGCAATGAATTGGTGTCTAGAAATAGGTTTTTCATTTGTGGGTAGTATTTTAGCAAAACACGTGCATTTTTCACTAACCTGTATGTTCAATTACTGAGTTTTACTGTCTTTTAAAATTGTTTAATATATGACACATAGTTCCAAAGACATGTGGCAATCATCCATGTGTATTTTTTTCTTTTTAGCTTAGGAAAGATAGAAACGAGTGAAATTTTACTGGTGACAAATGCACACTTGGGCGGGGGTTGTCATGCGCCAACTACACATACAATGCTTTACTGTTTAAAAATCACCCAGGGTAATGAGAAACCGCCAAACATTATTTAATACAAGTCTGTTCCCCAATTAATGAGCGTGGCTCTTGGGAAAAGGAAATAATATAAACCTCAACATATGCACACAGTTGGTGTGAATATGAAGGGTTGTCCAGGCTTAATTAAAGTTACTAAATTCTCTCCCCTCTTTTCACTGCAGATTTCAAGCAACATGCTGCCTGAGGTATGGCAAATTACAAAAAGACTGTTTTTAGAACTGAAGTCCAACATTTAGACAAATGTCGGCTGTGAAAGAAATTGTCTAGAACAGTTATACGTATATTCTAATGACCACAAAAATTTCTTCAGTTTCTCTAAATTCTCCTTTTAAGTTGGCTTGAGCCCTCTGGAAGATTTTGCTAGCTGGTTCATGAGCAAAATTCTATTTTCATTTAACTTATTCTATCAGTTTTTACTAATTCTTTAAAATGTTTATACAATGTATTTTGATCCTTTTTCCACTCCGTCCTCTCTTCCCAGACACTCCCCCATCCTATTCTATACCCACCCAAGTTTGTGTTATCTTTATTCTGCCATCAAGTACAGCTTGTACTGCTCATATATTCTTAACCTGCAGAGCGTGGTTAAACCACCAGAAGCTTCATCCTTAGAGAAAAGAGAGGCTTCCTCTACCAACAGCTGTCAGCTGCCAATAACTCCTTAGCTAGGGGAGGGGCTTTGTTTCTACATGCCTCGCTCCATGCTGGGCTTGTTTTCTGGCTTGCACTTGCACAGTTCTTGTGCATGCTCTCATAACCACTACAGAATTCACACATGTTATTGCCCTACTATGCCTACAAAGCACTATTTTCTTGTAGTTATTCACCACTTATGATTCTTACAATTGCTTCCACAATGATCCCGAGGCTCACTGCACCTTGGGAAGGAGGGTGATACAGATGTTCTGTTTTGGGCTGAGTGTTACAGTCTCCTGTTCTCTGCATTTTCACTAGTTGGGCGTCTCTATGTTGTCACTAACTACTGTGAAAAGAAGCTTCTCTTATGAGAGTTTAGAGATACGTTAATCTTTGGGCATAATCATCAGTCATTTGTAGCCAATTTAATACTATATCTATTGGTAATAATAATGATAATGATGATGATGATAACAGGTTCTCCCCTAGGACCTATTACCTGTCTTATTTTTATTGTAGTGTAGGTATCAGGCTGGTTACTCTCAAGACATTTGTGCCACTATTATATTAATAGGAGAGTCTGCCTAAGCCAATTGTTGTAGCTTTTAAGATTCACAACTGGTAAGACAGATGGTTACTTTTTCCTCTGTTAGCATGCGTGGCATCTTCCAGCACTATAAAAGACACCTAGTAGGCATTAAGTTTATTAGTGAGTACTGGCTTGATTTTTCCATGTACTTGGACTCAAATATGTGATATCCTCAGCAATAGAGTTTTACTAAATCAAGTTCCAGAGTGTTACCAAGAGCATTGTCAATAGTCTGCAATGTTTGTGAATCTACAGGACCTCACCAACAATTCCATATGTGGTAACCCACTGAGGGATAGGATGGCAGAGTAGAGGAGGTAATATGAGAGGGAGACTGTCTTAGTTGCTGTGATGAAATATCATAGCAACTTGGGGAGGAAAGGGCTTATTTGGCTTACACTTCCACATCATTGTTCATCATCAAAAGGAGTCAAGACAAGAACTCAAAGAGGACAAGAATCTGGAGGCAGAATCTAATGCAGAGGCCACAGAAGAGTGCCGCTTACTGGCTTTCTCATCATGACTTTGCTTGCCTGTTCTCTTGTAGAACCCAGGACAAGGATGGTACCACCCACAGTGGGGCTGGCTCTTCCCTATCAGTCACTAAGAAAATGACCTATAACTGGATCTTATAGAGGCATTTTCTCAATTGAGGTTTCCTTCTTTCCGATAACTCTAGCTTGTGTCAAGTTGACATAAAACTAGCCAACATAGATAACCAACACAAAAGATGTAATAAAAAACCCTCATACTAATACTTACTTTTTTACAATTTTAAAAATGATTTTTTCTATTTCAACTAAATGATTTTTTATGTTTATTCAATGTCTATGATTTACACATCATGCACCAAAATCCCTCTCCTTCCCCTAGTAAAATAAAACAAACAGACAAACAAAAAATCTTGTCACAGAAGCTGTAGTATATCACATATGTTTACTTTCAAATGTTCATTGCTATGAGTCATGGGTCTGGTTAGAGGCCTACACTATCGTTACTAGATCCTCACTGGGACTGATGTCTGATATTCTGTAGTTGACGTGTGTCAAGGAGATTCTTAATCTTTGACTCTGCAGGTATGGCCTCTTCATGTGTTCCAGAAGGTCGTACATGGAGTAGATGTTGGGGTAAAGTCCACTCAGAGCCCTGAATCAGGGCCTACTCCCTTGTTCTCATGGCAGAGCCAGATCTCCTGTTCTCATGTCCTCAGGGCAGGGACAGCTCTCCTGCCTCCATGTCCTCAGGGCAGGGCCGGCTCTCCAGCTCCTGTGTCCTCAGGGCAGGGCCCACTCTCTGGCTCCCATGTCTCCAGAGCTGGCTCACCCGCTACCATGTCCTAAGGGCCAATTCTCCTGTTCTTGTGTCCTCAGGGTCAGCTCTCCTGCTTCTATGTCCTCAGAAACAGCTCTTTTGCTCCCATTCAAGTCGCCAGATTGTTGCTGGCCATCAAGGCCTGGATGCCTCCTACTATTGTGGAAACTGGATCTTGTGGGTCTTCAAGCAGGTGGCAAGTGAAGGCCCCTCAAAGTCTTCATTGATGTCACAGAAACCACTGATGTTGGCCCAGCTCAGCTTTTTGTCCCGGGGAACTTGTGGCTCTGTTGATTCACGCCTCCCAAGTCTCTGGTTCCATAGCGTGCTCCATCTGCCATGGGCCCCCATCTTGGTGCTGCCACTAGTACCCACCTCTGCACGATTCAGCTCTCAGCACTGAGCATGGCCTTGGCCCATGAGAGAAGGTCCATGAGGCCTGTCATGGGGGCTCAGGCTCAACGTGAACAGCACCCCCTCTTCAAATGTCATCGTCTTGGCTGGGCTGCAACCCAAAAAGCAGCAGCAGTGGTGGCAGTGGCGGCGGCAGCCCGAGGTCCCTGGGAGCTCACGTGAGCATGGTCCCATGGTCCTGTGGTGGGAGAGCATGGATGATCCACATGGATGATCCACATAACAGGATTTCCTTCTCTCTGGGAAACACTAGCACTCTGTTTTGGAGCTCTCAGTATGGTCCTTTGGTGGCTGTGCAGTCACTGCTGTTCCATGGACCAGACATAGTGTGCAGATGATCTCAGCTTGGATATTTCTAATACATTGCTTTGTATTTCCTCCCGCTCAGGCCACTCTCAGGGGTGAACATTTCTATGTAGCTCTGGAACACAATCATCCTCTCAGAATGCATTGAGGACCTCATCTTTCAAACCCTGTGGCCCCACACTGCCACTTAAAAATAATTTTTGATCAAATGTATGTGTGTGCATTTTTATTGTTGTTTCTTGAGACATGGTTTCTCTATGTAGACTTGTCTGTTCTGGACTCACTTTGTAGACCAGGTTAGCCTTGAACTCTCAGAGATCTGCCTGCCTCTACTTCCCTGATGAGATTACAGGCATGCATCACTGCATGTGGTGCATTTATTTATGCACATGAGTGTAGATACTAATGGAGGCCGGAGACTTTGAGTTCCCTCCAGAGCTGGAGTTATAGGCAGGTTCTCAGAACCTGGCTGTGTTCTGAGAATCAAACTTCAGTCCTCTTCAAAAGAAGTTTGTAATAAGCTATCTCTCAAGTCCCAGAATGTACAACTATTTTTTAATTAATTAATTAATTAATTAATTAATTAATTTTACATTAAATCCTGCTCACAGTTTTCTCTTCCTCCTCTCCTACACCTCCCTCCTTCTCACATCTCCTTGACCAATCTCCTCCTCCCTTTCTCCCCAGAGAAAGAGCACCCTCCATGGATAGCATCAATCTGCCTAGGCATGTCAAGTTAGTACAACTAGGTGCATCTTCTTCTATTGAGACTATACAGAGCAGCCCAACTAAGGAAAAAGGATCCAGAGGCAGGCAACAGAGTCAGAGACAGCCCCTGATCCTGCTGTTAGGAGTCCCACTTGAAGACCAAGCTGCATATTTGTTACATATGTAGGAAGGGTCAAGATCCATCCTATGCATGTACTTTAGTTGGTGGTTCAGTCTCTTTGATCCCTTATGGCCTCATGTTAGTTGATTCTGTAGATTTTCTTGTGGTGTCTTTGACATCTCTGGCTCCTTTAATCCTTCCTCCCAGTCTTTCACAGGGTTCCCCAAGCTCTGCCTAATAGTTGGCTATAGGTCTCTGCATATGTTTCCATTAGCAGCTGGGTGAAGCCTCTCAGATGACAGTTATGCTAGTCTCCTGTCTGCAAGTATAGCAGAGTGTAAGATATAGTGTCAGGGATGAGATAACTTTTATGGCATGGGTCTCAAGTTTGGCCAGTCATTGGTAGGCCATTCATTCCCTCAATTTCTGCTCTTTTGTGGATCAAAGGTTTTGTGACTGGGTTGGTATGCCCATATCTATCCACTGGAGGTCTTTCCTGGTTACAGAAGGTGGTCATTACAAGATCCATATCTCCTATTGCTAGGAGTCTTATCTAGTGCCACTCTCATAGATTCCTGGTAGTTTCCATTGCTTGTTTCTAGCTTGTCCTGGAGATGCCACCCACAACCAATTCCAGTTATCTCTCCATTCTCCCCACACTCAGTCTCTCCTGTTCCCTTCCCCACCTGTTCTGCTACCCAGTTCCTTCCCTCCATCTAGCCCTGATGTCTATTTTATTTCCCCTTCTCAATATGATTCAAGCATCCTCCCTTTGGCCCTCTTTGTTACTTAGCTTCTGTGAGTCTGTGACTTGTAACATTTATCCTGTACTTCATGGATAACATCCACCTGTGAGTACATACCATGTTTGTCTTTCTGGCTCTGGGTTATCTCACTCAGGATGATCTTTTCTAGTTTGCTTGCACATTTCATGATGTTATTGTTTTATATAGCTGAGTAATATTCCATTGTGTAAATGTTGTGGGACAGTTGTGGGACATCTAGATTGTTTCTAGATTCTGGCTATTACAAATAAAGTTGTTGTGAACATAGTTGAGCAAGTGTCCTTGTGATATGGTGAAGTGTCTTTTGAGTATATGCCTGGGAATGGTATATCTGGGTCTTGGGGTAGAACTATTCTCAATTTTCTGAGAAACCACCAGATTGATTTCCAAAGTGGTTGTACAAATTTTCACTCCCACCAGCAATGGAAAAGTGTTCCCCTTGCTCCATATCTTTGCCAGCATAAACTGTTGCTTTAAAATTTGATCTTAGCCATTCTGACAGGTATAAAATGGAATCTCAGAGCCATTTTGATTTGCATTTCCCTGATGACTAAGAATGTTGAACATTTTAAAAATGTGTTTCTCTATCTTTAGAGATTCCTCTGCCGAGAATTTTCTGTTTATCTCTGAACCTCATTTTTCAATTGGGCTATTTGGTTTGTTGATGTCTAATTTCTTTAGTTCTTTATATAATTTGGACAAGATTGGTGAGGATCTTTTTCCATGTGTAGGCTGTCATTTTGTCCATCTGATATTTTGCCCTTTGTCTTACAGAAGCGTTTCAGTTTCGTGAGGTCTCATGTATTAATTGTTGATCTTAGTGCCTGAGCTGTTGGTGTTCTGTTCAGGAAGTTTCTTGTGCCAATGTGTTCAAGGCTCTTCCCCACTTCTCTTCTATCATATTTAGTGTATCCTGTTTTATGTTGAGATCTTTGATCTATTTGGACTTGAGTTTTGTGCAGGGTGATAGATACAGATCTATTTGCATTCATCTACATGCAGCCAGCCATTTAGACCAGCACCATTTGTTGAGGATGCTTTATTTTTTCCATTGTGTATTTCTGACTTCTTTGTCAAAAAGAAGTATGGGTTTACTTCTGGGTCTTTAATACGAAACCATTGATCAACCTGTTTGCTTTTGTGCCAATGCCATGGTGGTTTTTATTACTATTGCTCTCTAATACAGCTTGAGATCAGGGACAGTGATACCCCCAGAAGTTCTTTTATTTTTGTTCTAACTATCCTGGGCTTTTTATTTTTCCATATGAAGTTGAGAATTTTTATAGGTCTTTAAATAGTTACGGTATACCTATTTCTTAATGTACCATTGTGAGAGTGTGCTCTGGGGATGGTGGTGGTAGAGAGGACCAGGCAATATCCACACAACCTCATTAGAGGGTCCTAATAATAAACCAAAGTCTGATTCCAACAACGTTTACTGGGGAGCCAATGAGTTTAGTAGGATTATTCACAGAGCAACCAGTGGGGGCCGGGGGCAGGAGCACAGGGGGCCTTACAGCAGTTACCATTGAAGGTCTATACCCAGCAAGGATCATGAACCTCCAAAGGCTCTGTAGGTAGAGCTCCCTTCATTAGTCCTTCTAAAATGCTATACTATAGCTCCTCCCAGGGATCCGAAGGCTGCATGCTACTAAGACAGATATGCATATAACTGGTTGGGAGGGAGTGGCTGGATACTCAGGTGAGGGTCTCATGACTTTCCCAATCCTCTCTTCTATGAGGAAATGTCAATAGCCAGTAAGCTCAGATCTTATGCTCTTTTGTGACCAGGTCTAGCCAAACTCCCCAAAATGATGGCCACTTGACTTTGAGAATAGTCTTGTATGAAAACTAAATTATGTAAGTGAATGATCAAAGCATAGCAAACACAATACAAAAGAATAGAGAAATTACTTAATAATTAGAAGCTTCACCTTTTCCAAACCTACTTTATTTGGGGTTCCTTAAATGCGTATACTTCCCTTCCAACCCACCTACCCTAGATAGGCGAGAAGGGAGGTTTATGGGAACAGGAGAAGTAGACTTTTTTAATTCAGTTCCTGGGAGCGATTCCCCTGGCATAACTGGCAAGCTTTCAGCAGACCAGCAATTCCACCAAAGTTGCTGCTGGAACTTGGAACAGCAGCTGGAACCCGGAGCTCTGAAGCATTCTCTGGAGCAGTTCTCTCCAGGAGCATCTCGAGTGGGAGTGATAAATAGACAAACAATACCTAGACCCAAAAAGCTCCAGCCTCCTGCTCATATATATTTCTCCTCTCAGAGTCTGTACTAGGATGTGTTTCAGCTGGCAAAAACCACGACCCCCTCCCCACTGAAGTGGTTTGATGTCTAAGTGGGTAAACATTACCCGTTCTCTCAGAAGTCTGATCCCCATCCCATACTTGGGATCAAAACAAAAACATGTTTACATCCACTACAAATAATTGTAAATACATCTATTGAAAATTAACATACACACATACATACATACCCATGTATGTGCTATCTAGTCCCTCGATGGTTGCTGTAACTGCATATTAGTTTATATAGAGAGCTTTTATGATCACCTCTTAAATTTGAAACAAAGTAAACACCTCTGGAGGGGCTTTATGGAGAGTCTTCCTACAAAACAAGATTCTTAGAATTGTCTGCATGTCTTTAAACTAGCCCAGAGACATTGACCAGACCATGGTGCACATCTTAGTCTCCTGTGAGATCTGTTACTTATACAAGTTTCTTTCATGTACAAAGGAAAGACTCCAATTTCAACTGAAGGTGCTTCTTAATTAAGTAACTTAAATTCTTACATAGTGTATTTTGGTCACCTGTACACAGGGAAAAATGCTGTTATCATACATATATGGTTTAGGTCTCAATTTTGAATTATCCAGAAAATTCACATCAGAACCATCTATCTAATCTATGATAGTACATACCTGGTCTTTCAACTTTTAAAATAACTGTGGAATCTCCAAAGAAACATTTTTATAATATTGTCTGAAGATTATAAATTATCAAGAGGTTTTACTTAGCAGGTTTGTGGTAATATAGTGATTAAAGTGACTGAATCCCTTTGAAATGGGATTGGTATAGTTTTGAATCTCAACCCCATCAACTGCTTGTATGCATGGCTTCAGACAGGTCACTTATTCAAAGTCATAGTTTCCTATTTTGTAAGAGACAGAGTACTGATGAAACACCTACCACACCATCTTCAATGTGCATCTACTTTTCATGTAAAAAATTTCAAATTCTAAAGAAAGACTCTTATTTGTCAATAACTATCTGCATAATAGTCCTTTAGATGAAAACTGACCAGAGTCAAAACCTATCAATAAAATAATACCATTTCAGAGCACAGGGCTTGGTGCTTTGTCATCCTCTGGATACCCTCAGGAGTATCAATTGTGCTATGAAGCAGGGATGGTCTTGTAAGATTAAACATAATCTCAAAGTCTCTTTTAGAAATTCCCCATCTCTCCTGTCTACACGCATTGAGTATTCTCTGATTTCTTCTGCATTGTTTATTTAACAGTCATTATCGGTAGCCTTTACTCTTATGGGACTTATCAACTGCTTTGAAAATGTTCTTGATAGACTGAAACAAGGGAATGATTCTTTTCTGCTTTTATCATTTCCTTCTTGAACTTTCTTCTTTGATCTTTCTCTCTTCAATACAACAGTCCCTTGAACTCGAGGAATAATAATCAGTCCAGAGGCAGAAATTATAATTTCTCTTCTCATCTCATCACTCCTGCTTGATTTATTCCAGTGGTTCACTGAGTTTCTTGAGACACAGGCCACTGTTCCACATGTGGCTTGCAGGACCCTTGTAATCTAGTTTCTGCCTCTTTCTACACTTGCGTGTATATATATATATATAACTATTTCCCCAAAGTACATAAATACAACTCCTCAGTCTGTATAATCTTCCTTGTGTGTATATGTTTTTAGGGCTGACCATTTGGTATTGGATAACCAATTAGCATGCTTTTCCTTGGGGAAGATTATTTCTCTTATTTTCAACATTCCTTAGTTTTTTGTAGTTCTTCGTGTTAGTCTGTATATTTTGTGTGATACATAGAATTTATAATAGGAATGAAAGGAGATGGGTCATGATGAAACACATGTCACGTAGTAGGTCTTCAGTAAATATCAACTGTTCTAGAAATGAAGAACTCTCAATATTTTTTATTTTGCTCCCCTGCATTGTCTTTCGAAGTTTTTTTTTTTTTTTTAATAAAATAATTACTGGCAGAAAATGCTGTTTCAGCAGGCAGAGCTGTGTGAATGAACCTGGGTAGGGCTCATCTCCTTCTGTGACCACAGACAGCATGTTGGCTGAGAACAAGGTGCCTGGCTGGTATAGCAGAGCAAAGTGTCCAACCTCAACTTGAGGAAGGATGTGGAGAAAGTAGCTAAAAGAGTGGAGCTGTTGTTGCACACTGCGGAAGAGTCTGGCAAAAGTGCCATTGTGGAACAGATGAAACCATTCATAAGGATGGCTATTCAGAGGAAGACTGTAAATGACGTGAAGTATTTGTCTACAGCAATACCATGTAGCCCATCGTTGCAATCATAACAGGCATGCGTGGTAAGAGTGATAGAGGGAATCTGGCAGAGCAGATAATGCTCATCAGTTATTTCTTTGAACTGGCATCGTTGAGAAAGGAGTCAGAATAAGCAGGCAGGATTAATGTGTGGGGATCCCTGCAAACACTACAGCTGGCAGAGGAGTGATCTTCCTGAGGCAAGAAGGACATTCAGCTCAGGTGGCCTAGCCAGTGCTGAGTCTCACAGCAGGAAGCTTACTTTTTAGGTATTTAAGTATGTCTCAGTTTTGGAAAAAAAAATTCCTGGTAACAATTATCTCAATCCTATGCACACAATAAAGCTGAAGGCAGCTTAAGATCCTAGGGGAGGATTAGGTGTGGTCTCAGTCACACAGATAATGTGGAGGTCACCAAACTACAAAATACCTGTGACATCGCCCCTAAAGATGGGTACTGTTGTCTGAGAAATATTGCTCAAAAGTCTAAGGACAGTGAGTCTGGGATAAACATAATAGTCTGGGGGATTTGGGTGTGATAGAAAGTGTCATCAGGTTAACTACAGCTATTCCCAATCTTCTGGGCAAAAAACAAGTATGCAAATTTCTTCCATTGAAGAGACAAGCCTGTGTGCTTACGGTTCCTGTTTTCTCCAGTGCTTATCTGTGAGCACAAAGACCTCAAGCCCTCTACGTACATGGCTATGTTGAGATTAAGTCATGGTTCAACAGGCCCATGAATATCAACTAAATGGTTCTACTTCGGTATTATCCAACTCTTTCAGTAGAATCTCCTAAACTAGTTGCATTCCCACTCAGCAAGACACTCTTCAGACAAGAATGAACATTACAGGCACTGCAGAAACATACTTAACCTTCAGAGACCTACACTTCAAAATGTCTGATGTAGGTGAAGAGACATCAGAATGCTTTAAAGGAGTGAGAGCAATAATCTTCTGTCTGCCCCTCAGTGATTCTGTACGAACGGTTCTGGCAAAGGATGTGGAAATGAATCTAATGCCTCAAAGTGTAAATATGTTTACAGCATGTATACTAGCCAGTTGTTTACAGACACTTCAATCATTGCCTGACTTAATAAAAAATACCTCTTAGAAGAAAAGCCTAAAACAAAGAGGAGGCCATTGACAGTCTGTTGCCCATAAACAGATTCCAATATATATGAGGAGGCAGTTGCTTACACTCAGGGCCAGTTTAAAGATCTGAAGAAAAGAAAAGATACCAAGGACATGTACACACTTTCACTTGTACCACAAACACCAAAAGTGTGCAGTTTCCTTTTGGTACTGTTACGTATGTCATAATTAAAAACAACTTAAAGCCGTGGTTCTCAGTCTTCTTAGTGCTGCAACCCTTTTATGCAGTTCCTCGTGTTGTGGTGACAGCCAACCATACATTTTTTGCTGCTTCATAACTGCAATTTTGCTGCTGTTATGAATTGTAATATAAATATCTGTGTTTTTTTGAGGTCTTAGGCAACCTCTGTGAAAGGATTGCTCAGCCCCCAGCAGGTTGAGTTTGCAACCCACAGGTTGAGAGACTTAGAGGAAATAGACTTTATTGAGAGGATGGCCTGAGTAAAAGCTGCCACAGTGTTGAGTGTGGAGACAAGGCATCACTGTTTCTTGGGAGAGCTATACACCTGGTGGGAAAGCAGAGTTGTGGTACTCTTTAGCCCAGTCTTCTGTATTAGCGAATGTTTAATTAGCATGGGATGTTCAAGGCAGACTTCAGAATCAAAACAACTATAAAGTATGACTGGTTCATCAAGACATTGCTTGAATTTTATAACCTAAAATGTTAAGGGCATATTGAAGTTGAGGTGCTACATTCAAAAAATTAAGAGATAGCTTACTTTTTCCTTCCCTCCTTTTAAACAAATCACTGTGGTTAATTTCAAAGTTTTTTCTTACTGAGAAAGGAGTATCTCTACAAAACTTCCTTGCTTGCAGAGGATCTTTATGAGGAGGCAGCCTTAACTGCGCACACCTCATAACTAAACCATCTTGAAAATCTTACTAGGGACTGTTTGTTTTGAACTTTTGGTGTGGACAGAGTGTAATATTTCCATAATTAAAATTCTTTCTGCTTATCGGGACTACATAAATACAGATTTTCTGAATGAAATTTATGTTACTGTTATGTTTATGGTACCATGATGTTTTCTAAACAGCAGTTACTTTGGAGAGCTCACCAATAAGATTCTAGATCACATTTCTTTAAGCAGATAGTTAAATTAATCTTGTTTATGTTGATTTTTAGAAAAACAAGGAAGTAATAGAATAAAGTCAGGTAGGACACAGACACAGAGACAGCCTCCTGGAAATGCAAATTACAAAATTCAGAAGCATGGCTTTGTTGCTGCATATCTGTCAGTTTGACCACTTTAATTCTCACTTGTTTGTCTCAGCCTTGGGTAGTTTTGCATAAGGCATCCCTTGTTTTCATCTTTGTGGCCTTACTTTTTGGGAGACATCTAAAGTGTATTAGCAGTGCATGCTTTTCCTTTGTAAATGTGGTACCAAATCCCTGTTTGCCCTTGTTTTCATCCATGTTAAGTGTAGAACTAATCCTTAGTCAGTATGTTCTTTTTTAAAAACATTATACTTTGAGATGTTTTCCCACTTTGTCATGTGTCCAGATTTGCCTCTATTACAGCTGGCAGCAGTATTAAGATGCTGACTAGGAGTCCAAGATTGCTCCTTCTTGTAACCAGTGCTTTTTGGCAGTTCTGTCTGTGTTTCCCACTGCTGGGTGCACATTACCTTTGTCTGAGAGTGGGTTCAGGTCGGGGAGTCCAGGCCCTTGATTTAGTAGTGTTATAAACTCTAGGACAGAGGGCTGCTTTATGCCTTAGGTGATTTGCAGTCACAATACATCTTCCAGATTCATGTTTTACTTGTGTGGAGTGCTAGAGTCTTTTTAAACAATGTACAGCAAATACAATTAAGTATTAAGTGGATCACAGAGGGGCAGATGACAAACAGAGAGAGTGCATTTGGAGGATTTCAAATGAGTAGGCTGAGTGGTGCCTTTTGAAGTCAGGTCTTATGGGGTTGGATCCCTTTCATATTTTGACATCACCTTCTACTCATTAAAAAGACGATGGTTGCTGACCAACAGAACTGCTTCCGGAAGCAAGCCGTTGCTGGCAGCCTTTTAGATCTAATTCTTACATGGTTTGGAAAATCACTGCCACACAGACAGTTCAACTAATATCTAAAAAACATTTCTTTAAGATTAGGAAAACATGGAAGAAAAATATATTGCTTTCAATGAGTGGTTAACTTAAATGCCCACGGTATATGGGTTGATAAGGCTTGCTTTTTTATTTTTCCTTTTGTGTTCTGTAATATAGAAGCATCTGGAAATAAGAACAAGTGATATACTATTTTCATAATTTTTCTATACTTTGGGTTTAATGTAATGGTGTTGTTGATAATCTAAAATACAGATAATCTAAATTTAATTAATTAAAAAACTTTCCTTCTTTCTTAAACCCAATACCTTTCTGTCTCTTGTTCACTTGAGTGTCTGGTCAGGTGTATGAATTATTATGCAACTGAAAAAAAAGTCTCAGATATTATCAGCCTCGATTTCAGAATATATATGGCCTTATCTATAATCTCAATTAGATAAGGCTCTAAAGATCTAAAGATCTTTTTTTTTTTTAAAGGTGTCTCTCAGCTCCAACATTCCTGTTTGTTCAAAGAAATCCTTAAGGCAGATGAAGTCAAACTTCTGGGACCTGATTATACAATTTAAAGCTTAGTTTATACTCCTGTTCCATTTTCCTCCCCTCTGCTACATACTTTCTCCTCACTCTTCTCATAAACTCCTCCAGGAAGAGGGAGACGAGATGCAGTGGCTTTAGTGAGATGTGTGCTGTGAGGGGTTAGTGCTGTTGATATAAAAAGATATTTCAGATTCAGTCTAAGCCTATCTCTGAAACAGCAGCATTGGTGACATGTGTGAAAGGAGAGGTTGGAACTGTTGATGGAAGATCTCACTTCTTCCCACTGACCAAAATAGGATAGCTGGAAACTACTACGCTCGCCCTAGTTTTGTTTAAACTAACAAGTGCTTTATTCAAATAATCCATTAGCTTCACAGCGCAGCAGTCACTGCAGATGCTTTCCTTTCCAAGCTGGAATACTCATCTCAACACAAGCCGTCTTGGCACTTCTCCACCCCCCACACCCCTACCGCAGCTTTCCTTCCAGTGCTCCTATTATGCCCACATTCCTTTACTTGCTAAAATACAGAATGAAGGGGACAAAGACTTGTAGATGTGGGCTACTTTGCTGTTTTAACCTGGCACCTTCTACTCACAAAGGGAATCTGATGTCCATAAAGAAGTCTCCTGATTGTACTGTGTGAACCAACGTGGAGGTCAGTGGGACTCTGCTGTAGCACCAGTAGTCCGGTAGCTATACATTATTCCAAACACAGTCCTTTTATAGCTTTGACTGAGAGCCAGTTTCTGCTTCCAGCTAGATCCAATGAATGCTGCAGTTCAAGACAGCTCATTCTGTTCTAGAACTTTCTCTTCTATTTAGCGGACAGAAGCAGAGCTCTGGAGTCCTTAATTACTCCCAGGAAATATAATGACTCAGCCCGTAAGGACTGAGTCTAAGGAGCAAATCTCAGAGTTGCTGTGCCCAGTATTCCACAATTTGTCACAGCTGTATTAGTCAGGGTTCTCTAGAATAGGACCAATCACTTCATATGTGTGTGTGTATGTATGTATGTGTATGTATGTATGTATGTATATGTATATATGAGTTAGTTCAGCTTTAAAATAGTAAAAATAGCAGAACTACACCTGAGAAGTAAGAACCCATCAGTTGCTTGGCCCTTGAGGCTTGAGGCTACTTGCCTCAGGAACCTTAATCTGTCACTGGTAGCCACTGGTTTCCCAGAGAACCTCTGGTCTCTAGTCCAAGATGTAAGCTTGGATTCTCTGCACTTGATAAGAGCCTAAAGATCAGCTCCAGCAGGTGCTGGTTAGTTCCTGGGAAGAGGGAAGGAGAAGCAAGCAAAAAAAAGTTTCCTTCTATCGTATCTTTGGTATCTTGGAAGCTAACAGAGGTGTCACCTACAGTCAGGGTAGATCTCCCTCATCAATCAAGCAATCAAGACAATTATCTTGGTGAGGCCTTCTACTTAGCTGGTTCTAATTTATGTGGCAAGTTATCATTAAAACCAAACATAGTCATAGGTATATGCGATATGAAGATACCTGCCACGGCCACCCAATGAATCTAGTTCTGGTTTAAATTTAACCTTGCTGATGTAGCTGATGGGCAGCTCAGGCTTCATATGGGTCCTCTAATAAGGTGAACAGGGCCTGTCTCTGACATGGACTCAGTTGCCTGCTTTTTGATCACTTCCCCCCTGTGGGACTGCCTTGCTAGGCTGCAGAGGAAGAGTCCTGATGAGCTGGGGTGGGTGGCTTCCTTTTTCTGAGGCCTAGGGGAGGAAAGATAGGGACAAGGGACAGAGGGTGGTACACAGAGGAGAGGAGGGAGGGGATTATAATTGGCATGTAATAATGTGAATAAATAAATAAATAAATAAATAAATGTCTTTAATCCCAGCACTCGAGAAACAGAGGCAGAAACTACACAGAATAACCTTATCTTAATAAAAATCAAGTATCACTGTAGAGGAGGATATTTGGACTCAGTACTGTCTTGTGGTTTTGTATGTATGTATGTATGTATGTATGTATGTATGTATGTATGTATGTATTCACTTTACATCTCAGTTGTAGTCCCCCTCCCTTCTCTCTTTCCAGTTCTACCTTCCCTCTGCTGTACCCCTTCCTTACTCGTCAGTAAAGGGGAGCACTCCTACCCACCCACCCCAGTTCATCAAGTCATATCAGGATTGAACATGTCCTCTTTCCATGTGGCCTGGCAAGGCAGCCCCACCAGGAAGAAGTGATCAAAAGGCAGGCAACAGAGCCCATGTCAGAGACAGCTCCCACTCTCATTATTAAGGGACCCACATGAAGCCTGGACTGTCCATCATCTACATCTGTGTAGGAGCCTAGGTCCAGTCCATGCATGGTCTTGGTTGGTGCTCAGTCTCCATAGTGTTGAGACTCATTGCCAATCATTGTGCAAAGTGTAAGGAGTCTTGTGGGAAAGTGAGAGTAAGGAGAAAAGGACCTGTAAGTGACAGGAGCTCCATAAGACTAACAAAGTCACCATTGGCTACATCCATGTAGAGGATCTAGATCCAGTCCATGCATGGTTCTTGGTTGGTGCTTCAGTCTTCACAAGGCTCTCTGGATCTTGGTTAGTTGGCTCTATCGGTATTCTTGTGGAATTCCTGTCACTTCTAGGTCATTTTATCCTCCCTCCCCCCTTCTCCACAAGACTCTCTTACTTTGCCCAATGTTTGGCTTTGCAGCATCTGTTTCAGACCATTGCTGGGTGGAGCCTCTCTGAGGAAAACTCTGCTAGGCTCCTGTCTGCAAACATATCAAAGTATCATTGAAAGTGTCAGGGATTGGCTCTTTTCCATAGCATGAGTCTCGGGTTGGGCCAAGCATCAGTTGGACCATTCCTCAATCTCGACTCTATCTGCTCTATCTTTATCCCTGCACATCTTGTAGGCAGGGTAAATTTTGGGTCAAAGTTTTTGAGGGTGGGTTGGTGTTCTTCATCTGCTAGGAGTCTTGTCTAGTTAGAGGGTGTCCTCTTCAGTATCCACTGGCCCTGTCTACTAGGAGTCTCAGCTAGAGTCATCCTCATATCCTAGCAGAGTCCTATCCTGACTTAGGTCTCCAGCTTTTCACAGGAATGCCCTCACCCACAGTTTCTCATCTCTTTACAGGCCTTCTGTTCTCCCACCCCTGCTGTTCCCAGGTCTAATATTCACACTTATATCTCTCTGCATTCCCTCTCCTACCTTGTTTCCCCTTTTAAACCACTACCTCTGTCTATTCTATTTCTTCTTCTGAGTGAGATTTAATCATCCTCCTTGTTACTTATTGTCTTTGGGTTTGTGCATTTTAGTATATTTATCTTGTACTATTTGGCTAAAACCTGCTTATAAGTGAGTACATACCATGTGTGTTGTTCTGGGTCTGGGTTACCTCATTCAGGATGATCTTTTCCAGTTCCACCCATTTAGCTGCAATTTTCATGATTTCCTTGTATTTACTAGCTGAGTAGTATTCCACTGTGAAATGTACCACAGTTTCTTTATCCATTCTTTGGTTGAGGGACATCTGGGTGGTTTCCAGTTTCTGACCATTATGAATAGAGCTGCTATGAGCATAGTTGATCAAATATCCTTGTTGTGTGATGGGGCATCTTTTGAGTATATGCCCAGGAGTAATAAAGTTGGGTCTTGAGGAAGAGCTATACCAAATATTCTGAGAAAATGCCAGTTTGGTTTCCAAAGTGGTTGAACAAATTTCCACTTGTACCAGCAATGGAAGAGTCTTCCCATTTTTCCACATCCTCAGCTGTATGTACTGTCACTTGAGTTTTTGATCTTAGCCATTTTGACAAGTGTATGATGGAATCTCAGAGTTGTTTTGATTTGCATTTCATTGATTACTAAGGACATTGAGCATTTATTTAAGAGCTTCTCAGTCATTAGAGATTCCTCTGTTGAGAATTCTTTGTCTAAATCTGTGCCCCATTTTTAAATTGGGTTATTTTGTTTGTTGGTGTTTAATTACTTGCAGTTTTAAAAATATATTTTAGATATTAACTCTTTGTCTGATGTAGGATTGGTGAACATCTCCTAATTATTAGACTGCTTCTACATTCTATTGACAAAGTCCTTTGCTTTACAGAAGATTTTCAGTTCCACAAGGTCCCTTTTATTTATTGTTGATCATAGAACCTGAGCTGTTGGTGTTCTGTTCAGGAAGTTGTCTCTCATGCCCATGAGTTTAAGGCTCTTTCCCACTTTCTCTTTTAATAGATTTAGTATATCTTATTTTATGTTGAGGTCTTTGATCAGCTTAGACTTGATTTTTGTGCAAGGTGATAAATATGCATCGTTTTGCATTTTCCTATGTGTAGACATCCAGTTAGAGCAGCACTATTTGTTGAAGATGCTTTCTTATTTTGTATTGTATGGTTCTAGCTCCTTTGTCAAAAATTAAAGTATCTGTAAGTGTGTGAGTTTATTTCTCAGTTTTCAATTTGATTCCTTTGATCAACCAGTCTGTTTCTATGCCAGTACCCTGCAGTTTGTATTACTATTGCTCTGTAGAATAGTTTGAACTACCTCCGGAAGTTCTGTCACTGTATAGTATTGTTTTAGCTATTCTGTTTTTTTCTTATATGAAGGTTAGAATTGTTCTTTCAAGGTATGTGAAAATTGCTTTGGTGCTTTGCTGGAGATTAAATTGAATCTGTAGGTTGCTTTTAGTAAGATGGTCTTTTTTTTTTTTCACTATGCTAATCTTACTGATCTATGACCATGGAACACCTTTCCTTCTTCTGATATCTTCCTCTATTTCTTTTTTCTCCTTTATTAATCTTCCTCTATTTCTTTCTTCAGAGACTTGAAGTTCTTATCATGCAAGTCTTTGTCTTTCTTGGTTACAGTTACACCAAGATACTTTATATTATCTATGGCTATTGTGAAGGGTATAGTTTCTAATTTCTTTATCATCCTGTTTTTCATTTGTATACAGGAAGGCTACTATTTTTCAAATTAATCTAGTATCCAGCCATTTTGGTGAAGATGTTTATCAGCTGTAGGCATTCTCTGGTGGAATTTTGAGGTCACTTTTGTATACTATCATATCATCTGTGGATAGTGATGCTTTGGCTTCTTCCTTTCCAATTGTATCACCTTGATTTCCTTTGTCTTATTGCTCCAGCTAAAGCTTCTAGTACTATATTTAAGACATATGGAAAGCATGGAAAACCTTGTCTTGTCCATGATTTTGGTGGAGTTGAACTGAGCTTCTCTCCATTTAATTTGATGCTGACTATTGGCTTGCTGTATATAGCCTTCATTGTGCTGTCTATTGGCTTGCTGTATATGACCTTTATTATGTTGTGCTAAAGCCATTTGGCCCTGGGTGTTGTTGTTGTCTTGTTTTTTGGTTGCGAGACTTTTGGTGACTGCTTTTATTTCTTTATGAGTTATAGGAGTGTTTAAACTATTTATCTGATCTTTAACTTTAGTATGTGAAATCTATCAAGATAATCATCCCTTTCCTTTAGAACTTCCAATTTTGTGGAATACAGGCTTTTGAAGTAAGACTTAAGGATTGTTTGAATTTCCTCAGTGTCTGTTTTATGTCCACCTTTTCATTTCTGATTTTGTCAAATAGGATACCGTCTCTCTGCTTTTTAGTTAGTTTGGCTAAGGGTTTGCCTATCTTCTTGATTTGTTCAAAGGACTAGTTCTTGGTTTCATTGGTTCTTGTATTGTATTGTTTTCTTTGTTTCTAATTTATTGATTTCAGCCCTGAGTTTGATTATTTCCTGTCCTCTACTCGTCTTGGGTGTGTTTGCTTCTTTTTCTAAAGCTTTCAGGTGAGCTGTTAAGTTGGTAGTATAGGATCGCTCCAATTTCTTTATGAAGGCACTTAGTAGTATGAACTTTCCTCTTAGTACTGCTTTCATTGTGGCCCATATGTTTTGATATGTTGTACCTTCATTTTATTGAATTTTAGGAAGTCTTTAATTTCTTTCTTTATTTGTTCCCTAACCTAGTAGTCATTGAGCATGGAGTTGCTCAAATTCTATGAATGTGTAGGCTTTTTGTTACTTATGTTGTTGTTGAAAACAAGATTCAATCCATGATAATCTGATAAAGAACAATAGGTTAATTAAATTTTTTAAGGTTTGCTTTGTGGCCAACAGTATGGTCAATTTTGCAGAAGGTTCCATGTGGTGCTGAGAAGTAAGTTATTCTTTTGTGTTTGGGTAAAGATCTGTAGACATCTATTAAGTACATTTGATTCATGACATATGTTAGTTTTATTATTTCTCTATTTAGTTTCTGTCTTGATGATCTACCAATTGGTGAGAGTGGGATGTTGAAGTCTCCCACTATTAGTGTATGAATATAGATATATGATTTAAGCTTTAATAATGTTTCTTCTACAAATGCAAGTGCCCCTGTATTTGGCACATAGATGTTTAGGGTTGATATGTCCTATTGGTAAATTTTTTATTTGATGAATATGAAGTGTCCTTTCCCAACTCTTTTTTTATTGAAAGTCTATTTTATTAGATACTAGGATGGCTACTCCAGCTTATGTCTTATGTCTGTTTCCTTGGAAAACAATTTTCTGAGATAATGTCTATTTTTGTTGCTGAGGTGTAGAAGTATGTGAGATCCTGTTTACATATTCATTCTGTTAGTCTGTGTCTTTTTATTGGATAGTTGAGTCCACTGACATTAATACACATTACTGACCAATGATTATTAGTCCCTTTTATTAGTGTGTTTGTGTGCTTTTCTTCTTGTGGTTCTGCTGTTGTGAAGTAATCTATATCCTGTGTTTTCTTGGGTGTAGTTGGCCTCGTTGGGTTGGAGTTTTCCTTCTAGTGTATTCTGTATTATCTCCTGGCTTTGTGCATAGATATTGTCTAAATTTGGTTTTGTCATGGAATATCTTATTTTCTCTTTCTATGGTGATTGAAAGCTTTGCTGGGTGTAGTAGTCTGAGCTGATGTCTGTGGTCTCTTAGGGTCTACATGACATCTGCCCACACCCTTCTGCCTTTTATAGTCTCTAGTGAGAAGTCAGGTATGATTCTGATAAGTCTGACATTATATATTACTTGGCCCATTCCCCTTGCCACTTTATATATATATGTTTGTTCTGTAGATTTAGAGTTTTTGTTACTATATGGTGGGAAGAATTTCTTTTGTGGCCTAATCTATTTAGTGTTCTATAGGCCTCTTTCATGTTTAAAGACATCTCTTTCCTTAGGTTGGGGAAATTTTCTTCTATGATTTTCTTGAAAATAACCTTTGGTCCCTAGAGCCTGGAATCTTCTTTCTTTTATTCTTGTATTTTTTTCCTTTTTTTATTAATTTATTCTTGTTACACCTCAATGGTTATCCCACCCCTTGTATCCTCCCATTATTCCCTCCTTCCCATTTTCCCCTTATTCCCCTCCCCTATGACTGTTCCTGAGGGGGATTACTTCCCCCTGTATATGCTCATAGGGTACCAAGTCTCTTCTCGGTAACCTGCTGTCCTTCCTCTGAGTGCCACCAGGTCTCCCCCTCCAGGGGACATGGTCAAATGTGAGGCACCAGAGTATGTGAGAAAGTAATATCCCACTCTCCACTCTACTGTGGAGAATGTTCTGACCATTGGCTAGATCTGGGTAGGGGTTTAAAGTTTACCGCCTGTATTGTCCTTGGCTGGTGCCTTAGTTTGAGTGGGAACTCTGGGCCCAAATCTGCCTATGTTTTACTTGTAAGTTTCTAGGACCCTCTGGATCCTTCTACTTTGCCATTCTCCCATGCTTCTCTCATCTAGAGTCCCACTAGAATGTCCTCCCCTCTGTCTCAGTTTCCTGGTAAGTGAAGACTTTCATGGGATGTACCCCTTGGGCTAATATGTAAATATAAGTGAGTATATACTATTTGAGTCTTTCTGCTTCTGGGTTAACTCACTCATTATGATCATTTCTAGCTCAATCCATTTACCCACAAATTTTGGGAATTCCTTGTTTTTAATAGCTGAATAGTATTCCATAGTGTATATGTGCCACAGTTTCTTTATCCATTCTTCTACTGATGGACACTTAGGCTGTTTCCATGTTCTAGCTATTATGAATAGGGTGCTATGAAATATTCATGTTGTCCCAGATTTTTTTGGATGCTTTGTGTGAGGAATTTTTTTATTTAATATTTTCTTTGATGGATGTATCAGTTTCTTCAATTGTATCTTTTATGCCCGAGAGTATCTCCTCCATCTCTTGTATTCTGTTGTTGATACTTACCTCTGTGATTGCTGTTCACTTCTTAAGTTTTCCATCTCCAGGATTTCCTTGGTTTGTGTTTTCTTTATTAATTCTATTTACATTTTCAGGTCTTGAACTGTTGTATTAATTTCCTTTACCTGCTTGTTTGTATTTTCCTGTATTTCTTCGAGGGATTTATTCATTTCCTTTTTAAAGGCCTCTAGTATTTTATAAGCATAGTTTTAAGATTGTTTTCCTGTTTTTCAGTTATGGTAGGATATCCAGAGCTTGCTGCCAAATTGTCTTGATTTTTGTTGATTGTGCTCTTATGCTGGCCTTTAGCCATTTGGTTGTCTCTTCTGAGGGAAGACTGGTTGTTCCTGAAATTTACTGGGTTCCTTGGGTGTGCGAGTGGAGCCTTAAGTCATGGGCTGGGGTTCGAATCTCCTCTTCTCACAGCCTTCAGCTGCGCTGGTTGTTTCCCAGTTGGATCTGTAGTCCTGGAATTAGAGTGTGGATTTCTAACCTGTATGATCCAGTGATGTCCTACAGGTCTCCTCAAGGCAGCTAGTAGAGTCGTGAGTAGTCTGCCTGTCTCTGGAGTATGGAATGGAATCACCTTTCGGATAGCATGTAGTCAGGAAATCTGAGGTGGTAGCTTGCATGCCTGGCAGCTAGGATTCTCTCACCTCTTACAGGAAACATGCATGGGCACTGGCATTTTGGAGTCAGCAGCAGAAGCTTGTTCCTGGTACTCAGATTCCCCTGGGCTCTACCATTTTGGAATGTAAACCATGTAAGCCACTATTGTCCAGTGGGTCTCCACAGGAGAACCACTAGAACCAAGGACCTGTGACTGGACCCTGTCTCTGGTATTCAGGAGTTGTTCTCTGGGAGGCAGGTGGAGTTTGAGGTATAGATGTTGGAGCCATACATTTGGAATTGTGTTCAGGTAGCCAATTGCTGTGAAACCCAGGATGGTACATGACTCTTGGACTCAGGAGTCACCCCTGATGGGAGGTTGGGGGGCTAGAACTGTACATTACTAGCTCCTGAGATGCCTCTTCTTGTCTGAGAAACACAGACATTGATGTTTTTAAGTCAGCAGCCAGGTTACTCGCTTACTAGAAAGTCTCTGGTCTTCTGCTGTTCAGACATGGCATGCATTGGGTGCCAACATCATTGTGTAGACTTACAACCTAGTTCTTGATCAGAGTTTTTAACCTGTCTAAGTCTTCAGCCACCCAGCCTTCAGAGTCTATTTCTTTGATCATTGTTCTGGGTTTCCAGAATGTGTGATTCAGGGAGAGACTTAAACTGACTTAGGATGGGTCTTTGTGTCTTTTTCTTTTGTTGCTATGAATTCTCCAGCCACCCCCTTTACCCTCCTCCTCCTTACTCCTTAAAATGTCTGTTTCTAAAAGTACAGTGCATGTTTTCTGAGACTTTCTATCTTAAGCTGTGGTTCTAACTTTTCCCAGTTAGCCTCTCACTGGGAGAAGATGGTTCTCTATCTAGGGCTAATATCTCAGGAACAGATTCTGGAATCTAGATCCTTCTCTACTATTCTAGAAAGTTGCCCATTTTTTACTTTACTACTGAAACTAATGTTTTTCCCCTGACACTGCTTCTTAAGATGGGCACTCTACATTGAGCCCTAGTTTACTTCACAGAGGACATTGCAGTCCACACAGAGGTATTATCTGTAATTCTCTACAGTTAACTTTCCTCTCCTAAGCAAAGAATTGCTTCTCTGTCTATTCTTAGCCTTTTGTATTATTTGATTTCTTGTTTCTATGTCCAAATACTTGAAAGAAACAGCTTAAGGGAGCAAAAGTATTTTAGCTCATAACTATGGGACTAAGGGACACAATCCATCATACCAAGAAGGGCATAGCAGTATGAGTAATAGGTAGCTGGTCACATTACGTCTGCAGTCTTGAAGCAGAGAGTATGATCAGGAGGAATTGGACCTGGGCTTTAAAGCTTCAAGGCCCATCCCTACCTACTGACCCACTTCCTCCAGCAAAGCTCTATGTCCTAATGGTCCTAATGGTAACAAAATATTTTCAAAAAGAAATATCAGGTGCAAATGAAGCATTCAAGTATATGAGTCTATTAAAGACATTTCACATTCAAACCACCATGCCTTGTAACACGTGAAGCTAAAATTTACTGATAAAAGTCTAAGCCTTTTTATTATGTCCCTTTAAAGCAATGTTGAGAACCATGCTAAGTGGCTAAAGGCAGCTGAGATGCTTTTCTGTGAGTCAGACAAGAGTGTTCAGCTTTCTTCAAACATCTAATGAGAAGTATATCACAGATGCAGTGTCAGGCAATGGAAAAATACTTAGCTTGTTGTAAGACACTGGGGAATTGAAGGAAGAGGCTGGGAATGGGAATAGACTAAAACAGAGTCAAGATAGGGCCAAGGACAAGGTACACCTGTGTTCCAGATGTAAACAATGAACAAATGTTGAGTTAAAAGTCTGGGCATTGAAAAAGAAGTGCTGACACTGGGAAAATAATAAATGCTCTGAAGTTTCAGCACCATAGAAGAGCTCTAACACATTACTGCCAGGGGTTCATTCCTATATTCTTTACGCTTCATGTTATTCTGTTTTTGAGATTAGAAAATTGCTGACCGATTGCTTCTGACCAGATTATTTTTGCTATTATACAAACTTCTTTCTTGTAATTAAGACCAGGTTTCCTGTTCTAGTTTGCTTTATATTCAGGTAGCATGAGGCCATATGGGATGAACATGTTGATTGAGGTGAAATTCCCACCCAGACATTATGTCTTCACACTTCTTATGTCTGGTATTGAAGAGGAGACTAGGAACTCACTGCACCTAACTCAGCAATATTATTTTGCAGAGGAAGAGTCAACTGGCTTTTTGAGATAAAACACTGTGGTACTTCCTGAGTGTGAAAATGAAAAATAAGAACCATTCTAAACATTATGGGGGGAAGGACAGTTGAGAAAGTCAGAAATGTATTCTTCATTCTGAAGAGCATGGCACATTATGAAAGTTGGAAGGTCACTGGTTGAATTAGGAATGAGACCATTGACTATGGAGATCAATGAGTGAATTGGGAGAGAATAATAGATTGAACTTGGAGGAAGATCACTGACTGAATTGGGACAACAATGTCTGAATTGGTAATACCATCCACTGTATTGTAAAGGAAATCACAGAGTAAAATGGAAGATATTTTAGTGATTTGTGAGGGAAAGAGATCACTAAGCTAGGAAGATCACTGACTGAAGTGTGGAGAAGAACACTGAATGAACCAGGAGTACACTGAGTGTATTATGAAGAAGGTAATAGAAGGAATTGAATCTGACAACAGCAGGGTTTGAAGAGAACATTGCCTGGAGATTCCAAGGTGGAGGTGAGCAGTGTGGACATTTTTAGAAGCTTCAGTAAACGAGTCAGGAAATAGGACTGCTTTCTTAACCAGGTGCACCAAGCTCCCCACCCCACTACAGCAGGATAAATCTACAGTTTGTAAGGAACAAACTTTGGAAAACAGGCTTATGCCTGAACATGGCAAAAACTTGGACCCCGTGGAAAGCAGACCAGTGTGGCAGCAGCGGCAGTGGCTGCAGACACAAAGGTGGCTGTTGAGCAGTAAGAAATGGAAAGATAGACTGCTTGACAGTTCCGATCAGCTAAACATCACCCATGGAGAGGAAGTGGATCAGAGTCAGCTGTGTGCCTGATAGCGGTTCTACAGACCCACTGTGCATGCACCCAGCTCAGCCAAGGAGCAGAGGAGAGGTGGAGAGGAAGCTGACCAGAGCCCACTGTGCACCTGAGACCAGGTCCACGAGCCTGATGTGCACATCGCTGCTCAGCTGAGAAGCAGAGGATAGGCAGAGAGGTAATGCAGTGTCTGATCTGCAGTGGAGAGACCACAGAAGCTACCGGGAGCTACTGACCACTTAGGGACCTGGAGATCACTGGGTAAGAGAGATCTGCACAGTGCAGACCACAGGCCCACTGGCGGGTCTGACCTCCTGCCATCCAGAGGCACACAGTGGAGGGCAAACTATTCTCCACGGCCTGGACCAGAGCCTGCCTGAGAGCTGGGAGCTGTGGCCTTCTTTGTCAGCATGAATTTGGTAAATGGGACTGAAATCATTCCAACACTGAAACATTAGAGCTCTTGGCCTAGGGAAATATCAGGAAGCAGGCGGATCTCCCCTCAGATTCCTACACCCATCCCACAGTGCACAGAGAGCCTAGGTGCCACACAAGGGCACAGAAGGCCGTGGTCATTGTGACCACACTCTGAGTGAGGTCTGAGACCTGAGACACTACCCAGAGCCACAGTCCAGGGGAGCAGGGGACCACTGTCTGAGAAAGACTCTCATGGGCAGGTCTGACCTCCTGCCATTGGGCACATGGAAGAAAGCAGACCAGTCTCCAGAGCCTGGTCAGGAGCCTGCCTGTGATCACAAAGCTGTGGCATTGCTCAGCAGTGTGAACTCAGTTAATGGGCCTGAAATCATCCTGACAGTGAAACATCAGAATGCCTGGCCTAGGGAAATCTTGGGGTAATGGGTGGATTTGCCCTCAGATTCTCTCCACCTAACACCAGAAGCTACATTCCAACATCAGAGATAGCAAAATGACTAAAGGCCAGTGTAAAACATAAACAACAAAACCAAAACAATATGGCATCTCCAGAGCCCAGCTATCCAAAAGAAAGCAACCCGGAGATCTCAAAAAGAATTGAAATACAAGAAAATGACTTCAAATAATTAGCAATAAAGATGATAATGTGCCCAGCCACCAGGGTTTGACTAAAGCTCAAGAGGAGATTCATCTGTATGAAGGGACAGAATATAAGATATGAAGAAGGAGAGCAAGTCTGATTGATCAAGCTCTCAAACTTTATTAGTCAGGCAGCAATATTTATAAGTCAGAAGTCAGGGAAGCATATTGCTATAGAAACCCAGCTGCATGCTTTTCTCAATACACAGGGAATTCCAGGCAGGGTCATAACATCCTGCCACACAGGGTATCTTGCTCTGTCCTCATCTAGCTTTAGTCTAACTGCTAAACCACAACAGGGTTGCTCCATCTCTATCTTTCCTTAGTCTAACTGGCGACCCACAACAGGGTCAGCTAGATGAAAGGCAAGCTCTGAGAAAAACAGAGACTTAAAGTTGCAGGCACTGACAAGATGGCTGAACATTGGCCATATGGCCTATTGGCCCCAATAATAATGGAGGAAATGATAAAATCCACAGTCAAATACAGGAAGACACTGCCAAACAGGTGGAAGACATAAAAGAGGCCTATAGAGAGGCACTGGAAAAAAATCAGGAAAATACAAACAACCAGATGAAGGAAATCACTAAAACAGTTAAAGACCTGAAGATGAAAATGGAAACGGTGATAAAAGCACAGACAGAAGAAAAACAGGAATGAGAGGCATTAGGGAAGAAAATAAGCAACACAGAGGTGAGCTTCTCTAACAGAATCCAAGAAATGAAGGTGCAAATCTCGGGACTAGAAGATACAATCATAGAACTCGAAAAACCATCAAATAAAATATTAACTCTGAAAAATTCCTGACACAAAATGTCGAAGAAATCAAGGATACAATGAAAAGACGAAACCTGAGGATAATAGGCATGGAGGAAAGAGAAGAGACCCGACTCCAAGTCCCAGAAAATATCATCAACAAAATCATAGAAGAAAAATTTCCCAATTCAAAGAAGGAGGTGCATATAAACCTAAAAGAGGCCTACAGAACACCAAATAGAATAGACCAGAAAAGAAACTCTTCTCACCACATAATAATAAAAACACAAAATATACAGAACAAAGAAAAAATATTAAAAGCAGCAAGAGAAAAAGGCAAAGAACCATCCAATGGCAAACCTATCAGAATTACACCCGACTTCTCAGCAGAGACCATAAAAGCTAGAAGGGCCTAGACAGAGGTCCTGTAAACCCTAAGAGACCACAGATGCGAGGCCAGACTAATATATCCAATGAAAGCATCAATAACCATTGATGGAGAAAACAAAATATTCCATGACAAAAACAAAATCAAACAGTTCCTTTCTACAAAACTGGCTTTACAGAAGTTACTAGAAGGAAAATTCTTTGCCAAAGGGACAAACCACAACCAAAAACACACAGGAAATAGATAACTACATCATCACAAAAACACAACCATACAAATTCTATACTGTAACCAACATCAAAAATTAAGGGACTTAACAGTTACTTGTCATTATTATTTCTCAACATCAATGGTTTCAATTTTCCAATAAAAAGACAGACTATCTGAATGGAGGCATAAACATGATCCAACATTCTGCATTCAAGAAACACATCTCACCCACAAGGACAGACACTACTTCAGGGTAAAAGGCTGGAAAAATATTCCAAGCAAACAGTCAGAAGAAGCAAGCTGGTGTAGTTATTTCAACATCTAATAAAATAGACTTTCAATCAAAATTAATCAAGAGGGATGAGGAAGGACACTTCATTCTCATCAAAGGTAAAATCAACCAAGTTGACATCACAATTCTGAACATCTATGCTCCAAATACAAGGGCACCCACATTTGTAAAAGAACTTTTAACAAAGCTTAAACCACACATCAATACCCACACATTAATAGTGGGAGACTTCAACACTTCACTTTCACTGAAGGATAGGTCATTGAAATAGAAACTAAGCAAGAAATAACATCATTAACCAACATCATGAATCAAATGGATCTAACAGATATCTACAGAAGTTTTCACCAAACACAAAGGATTATACTTTCTTCTCACCACCCCATCAGACCTTCTCCAAAATGGATCACACAGTAGGTCTCAAAGCAAGCCTCAACAGATAAAAGATGACTGAAATAATACCTTGTGTCCTATCAGATCACCATGGTCTAAGGCTGGACATCATCAACAACAGAAATAACACACATGGAAAAAAAAGCCTACAAGCACATGGAAACAAAACAATTTTCTACTTAATGACACCTAGATCAGGGAAGAAATAAAGAAAGAAATTGAGAACTTCCTGTAATTCAAAGAAAATGAATGAACAGCATATCAAAATCTGTGAGACACATTGATAGTGGTGCTAAGAGGAAAATTTGTAGCACTAAGTGCCTTTAAAAAGAAATTGGAAACATCCCACATAAGCAACTTAATGGCACATTGGAAGCCCTGGGAAAAAAAAAGAAGCAGAACTACCCAAGAGGAACAGAAGTCTGGAAATAATAAAACTCAGGTATGACATCAATAAATTAGAAACAAAAAGAACAGTTCAAGGAATCAGCAAAACCAAGAGCTGGTTCTTTGAGAAAAATCAACAAGCTAGACAAACCATTAGCCAAACTAACTAAAAGGCAGAGAGACACTGTCCAAGTCAACTAAATCAGAAATGAAAAGGGAGACATAACAACTGACACTGATGAAATACAAAGAATCATAAGAACCTACTTTAAAGGCATATATGTCACAAAATTTGAAACTCTAAAGGAAGTAGACAATCTCCTTGATCGTTTCCACTTACTAAAATTGAATCAAGATCAGATAAACAAATTAAATAGTACTATTTCTCCTATTGAAATAGAAGCAATCATTGATAGTCTCCCAACCAAAAAAAGCCCATGGCCAGATGGTTTCAGTGCAGAATTCTACCAGACCTTTGAAGAAGAGTTAATACCGATACTCTTCAAACTACTCCAAAATATAGAAACAGATGGAACATTACCAAATTCATTCTATGAGGCCACAGTCATGCTGATACCTAAACCCCACAAAGACCCAATGAAAAAAGAGAATTTCAGACCAATTTCTCTTATGAACATCGACACAAAAATCCTCAATAAATACTTGCTGAACAAACATATTAAATATATAATAGACCATGACCACTTCAGCCTCATTCCAGGCATGCAAGGATGGTTTAATACATGGAAATCCATCAACGTAATCCACCATATAACATACTGAAAGAAAAAACCCACACAATCATCTCCTTAGATGCAGAAAAAGCATTTGACAAAATCCAACACCCATTCATGCCATTAAAGTTTTGGAGAGATTGGAAATACAAGGCACATACCTAAACATAATAAAGGCTATACACAGCAAGCCAATAGCCAACATCAAATTAAATGGAGAGATACTCAAGGAAATTCTTCTAAACTCGGAGACCAGAAAAGGCTGCCCATATTCTCCATATCTCTTTAATATAATTCTTGAAGTTCTAGACAGAGCAATAAGACAACAAAAAGAGACCAGGGGGATACAGATGGGAAATGAGGAATTTAAATTTTCCCTATTTGCAAATGATATGATAATATAAATAATTGACCTTCACAATTCCACCAGAGAACTCCTACAGCAGATAAACACCTTCAGCATATTGGCTGGATACAAAATTAAATAAAAAAATAAGTATCCTTCCTATATACAAATAACAAATATGCAGAGGAAGAAATAAGAAAAACTACACCCTTCAAGATAGCCACAAGCATTATAAAATATCTAAGAGTAACTCTAACCAAGCAAGTGAAGGACTTGTTTGAAAAAAAAACTTAAAATCTCTGAGGAAAGAGATTGAAGTTGAAATAAGAAGATGGAAGGATCTCCCTTGTTTATGGATCGGGAGAATTAACATAGTAAAAATGGCCATCTTACCAAAAGCAATTTACAGATTCAATGCAATCCATATCAAAATACCTACAGAATTTTTAAAAGACATTGAAAGATCAATTCTCAACTTCATATGGAAAAACAAAAAACCTAGAATAGCTAAAACTATCCTATACAATAAATTATCCTAAGGAGGAATCTCTATACCCCATCTCAAGCTGTACTATAGAGCAACAGTAATTAAAATGGCATGGTACTGGTAGAACAATAGGCTGGGTGATCAATGGAATCAAATTGAAGACCCAGAAATGAGTCCACACATATTTGGTCACTTGATTTTTGACAAAGAAGCCAAATATATTAAATGGAAAAAGGATAGCATCTTTAACAAATTGTGCTGGTTTAACTAGATGTCTACATGTAGAAAAATGCAAGTAGACCCATATTTGTCACCATGCACAAAACTCAAGGATTAAAGACCTCAACATAAAACCAGAGACACTAAACTGGTTAGAAGAAAAAGTGGGGAAGAGGATAGAACACATTGGCACAGGAGACAAGTTTCTGAACCGAACACCAACAGCCCAGGCTTTAAGGTCAACAATTGCATGCACCATGAAAATCTTCTCTCATCAGGGTATTGGGATAGATGTGAGGCCATCCCCCTGGCACTCTATGTAAGAAAAATATAGGAGAAGGGGAAATAGAAGGATACAGAGGGTCCTAGAGACCTACAAGAAGAACATTGTGATGGGTGGATCAGGGCCCAGCAATGTCTGATCAAACTATTATACTAACCAAGGGTAATACAAGCAGTAAACATCAAACCCCTACTCTGATCTAGCCAATGGACTGGACATTCTCCACAGTTAGATAGAGAGCAGGGACTGACTGTGACATGAACTCTGGTGCCCCATATTTGTCCACCTCCCCTTCATGAGGAGGCCTGGTAGCACTCAAAGAAAGAATAAGCAGGCTACCAAGATGAGACTTGATAGCCTATGACCATATAGTAGTGCAGGTCAAAGACCTAGGGGAGGGGAATAGAGTAAAGGAGGCAGGGAGGAACAGGAGGATACAAGTGATGGGATAACAACTGAGTTGTAGTCTGAATAAATAATTAAGTAAAAATAAAATAAAAAAGAAAAGAATATCACCCACTGAATTAAGAAATGGGATCACTGACTGAGGTAGTACAAAAAATCCAAGTGCTTAAGTGGGAAAGAGACACTCACTGAATTTCAAAACAGTCATTCATAGAGTGGGACAATGACCATTTCCTGAATTAGAAAGATCATGCATTGGATCTTGAAGGAAATGACTGTGGGGAAGTGATCATAGATAGTGTGAGATGACAAGATCACTGATGAAAATGGGAAAAAAGGTCAGTGAATTCAGAAGAACACTGATAAACTTGGAAGAAATCACTGAATTTGGAAGGCCATTAATGACTGAATTTGGAAAGATATCACTCAGTGAACTGGGAAAGTAGTCACCAAATGAGTTGGCAAGATCATTGGTTGAACCACAAAGTAAATAATTGATAGAAGTAAGAAGGATAACACTGACTAAACGGGGCAAGGGACATAAGCAGACATATGAATTGGAAATATCTCTCACAGAATTAGGGAGGAAATTTCTCTCATTCCAGCTTATTTGGAAGGGAGTTCATTTGTTGAATTTCAAATGGGATTACTCTCTGAAGTGAAAAATGAATCAGAAGATGATATCATGGCTACACTTAGATAACTAGTAGACTTCTTCCCCATAGGAGTTATCAGTTGGAAAAAAAGTGTCAAAATAAACAATTGATTTTATTTTCTAATGGTTCTTATTTACAAAATTAACAAGGTCACTTCCAGTCAGCATGTGCAGTTACAACCACTCACATTATAAATGAGAGTGTTCATTTGCCTCAGATTAAATCTGCTCATACGACTGGACTCATAGCCTTAACAAGAGTTTGCCATTGAGTCAAAGCCAACTGGCTACCATTTATACAATAGTCACACATACCTGGAGTGCTGGGCCACTCTGGCCTGCTGTGGAGACAAAGGAGAACTTATGACTTTGTCTGGCCAGCCACTCTGAAATAGTCTGCAAATCTCATAATTACTGGATGATATTATTTGCCTAAAAATTAGCCATCAATAAAACTCCAGGACATTCCAAAATAAACACTGAATATGCTAAAAGTACTATTTTGGCAGATAAAGCAACAAAAAGAGCCACACTGCATAGAGCTGCATGACCTGAAAGAATCTGTCCTGCTCACTATGGCCACTCTATCTCTGCCCTCCTCCTTTAGGCTGAGCAAATGTCATCACAACATAGAACACCTGATAAGACAGTCTTTAGCTGGGCCCAAATGGAAGGCCAATGCTACCCATAGGTTCCCAGTTGGAATTGCAATACTTACATAATTTAACTCATTGGATACCAGAAAAAATTGCCTATAATTTTTGGAAGACCTCTTCAACAATAGTTCACAAGGTGTCCTCAGCACAACCCTGATAGGCCATTTCATAGGACACAATGGCATTACCCTTTACTGAACATGCCACTGGAAACCTGACAGTTTGATTCTATCCAAATGCCTCCAACATCGTGATATACATTTGTCTTGATGCTAATTTGCATGCTTTATCATTGATTTGAAGCCTTTACTTGTGAGGCAATCACTGCCTTAGCTATAAGAAAAATTGTGTTACAGACAATTACTTCCATTTGGCACATTCCTGTTGAACTGCCCAGTGATTGTGAAATTCATTTTTCTGGACAAGTGTTTAAATGGATATGCAAAATTCAGTCTATTATACAACATTTTCACCATGCCTACCACTGACAAGCCTCTGGAATAGTTGAGTGAACAACTGGCACTATGAAAAAATAGTTGGCAAAGGTAACTGAAGCTTCCACTCTTCCTTGGCCAAAAGACTCCCATTAGCCCTCCTAACCTTTAGGTAGACCCCTTTTGCAAATCGTCTGTTGTCTCCTTTTGACATGCCTCCTCAATGAAAATGGATGAATGTATTACTGCAAGGGACTTGTGTAAATTGTAGGTAGAAATTCAAAACTGGTTGTAGAATCTTCCAGAGTGAGTTCCTGGGAAGGGATAGACTAAACAAACTAAAGCCAGATGATTTTGTGTTTGGAAAAGATATTCCATGAAACATTCCATTCAGCCTCATGAAAGGACGTCATCAGCTATTTAGACTACTTCCTGTGTTAGGGTTTATACTTCCCATGTCGAGTGTGCATCAGTTTCCCCTAAGGACACATCTATATGGACTTCAGAAAGGCTTGATGATACTCACCTTCATTTATGTTGTCAACCAAGAGCCAACAGTACCTAAACTCCAAACCCTAACTCACACAAGTATCTATGTACAGATTCCAGAAAATTTCTGAGGAGACTAGAATTTAGCTTTAACCATGTTTTTTTTATGCCTGTTGCTTACCCAAATCTCCTAGCTTACTTGAGTTTACTCTTTGTACTTAAAAAGAGTAGAATTTTTGCACACTTCCAGTAAATACATTCTATTATATATAATTTGTGTAAAAAGGAAAATTCTAGGGTTTAGATTGGCAGAGTCTACACTTAAATGTACACAAATGATTTCCCTTTGGGGGGTATCTGTATTTTGAAGCCAAAAGCTGTATAATCAAAATGATAGCATTTTTCCACTCAAAAAGAGAAGGAATTCTAACTGGGTCTAACCAATTAGAGAACTGTCTTAACACTGATGTTGGAAATGCTAAGATAAAAAAAACTCCTCGTTATAATGGTCAGTCTTTGTCTACTCTATGTAGACACACAATCTATGTAGTTAGTCATTTGCCTTGTGAATATGTTTGGATACCCCAAGGTATGTAACCCAACCACACCTACCAACCACATGAACTCCAACTCATGGGTATAGCTGAGTTGTAGATGATATAAACACTATCATACCTGGAGGTCTCTGAGGAGGCTTCTGCCTACCTACGAGTAACCCCCACTTTATGGATTCTTATATGGGATACCCAGAGATTTTTGTTTTGACTCTTTTTTTTCAATCCAAATTGTGTAAACATTTCCAGTCTCTAATGACAACAGCATTCATTGTAGATAAATTAAAATTGTCCAAATTCTAAAGCTCAAGACTATCTTACTGAAAATAGGAGTCCTGGAATAGAAATCCTAGAACAAGCTAAGTTCACTGCAAATGAAGAAAGATATTTAGAAAGGGACTTTAAAACACAGAGCCTATAGAAGGGATGCCATTTAAAGAAGAGGGAAAATATAGGAAACTCTAGAAAGGGAAAATGACACATTACAGAAAAGGATTAAAAACATTGAACAAATATATGGGGCTATTTATGAAGAGGCAGGAGAGAGCTTTACTTTAATTTGATAAGAACCACAGACAGTGTTAATACAGATGAACCCTATGGTAGCTATGGAACAACAGACAATGGTTCTTAGTGCAGAAGCAAGGTTTAATGATCTGTGAAAATCTTTTCCAATTTGGTTTTCCTACATCTGACAAAGGTCTAATATCCAAAATATATAAAGAACTCAAGAAATTAAACACCACCAAACCAAATAACCCAATTGAGAAATGGGGCTCAGAACTAAACAGAATTCTAAACAGAGGAATATCAAATGACTGAGAAACACTTAAAGAAATGCTCAACCTCCTTAGTCATCAGGGAAATGCAAATCAAAACAACTCTGAGATTCCATCTTACACCCATCAGAATGGCCAAGATAAAAAATTCAAGCGACACCACATGCTGGCGAGGATGTGGGGGAGAGAGGAACACTCCTTCATTGCTGGTGGGAATGCAAACTAGTACAACCACTTTGGAAATCTATCTGGTGCTATCTCAGAAAACTGAGAACAGGGCTTCCTCAAGACCCAGCTATTCCACTCCTTGGAATATACCCAGAAGATGCTCCAGCACACAACAAGAAAATTTGCTCAACCATGTTCATAGCAGCTTATTCATAATAGCCAGAACATGGAAACAGCCTAAGTGTCCATCAATAGAAGAATGGATAAAGAAACTGTGGTACATATACACTATGGAATACTATTCAGTTTTGTTTTGTTTTTTGAGATAGGATTTCTCTGTTGAGATCTTATTGAATTATGGGAAGTAACACATAGAATTTGTAATTTTAGATACTATTCTTTAAGAATTTATGTTCCCTGATGAAATGAATCTTCAAAATATTCTATAGTACTATTAACTGGGATTGAAAAACATACTAAATAATTCTGGTATTCTACAATGGGAAGCAGGTGTCCAGTATTGTAAAACAACTGCCATTGAAGTCCCACTTTCCTCTTTGATGGTAAAATGAGAAATAAAATTTTGTAATTCTCACAAAACCTGTGGAATTCTGACTGCTCCTAAGTCTTGCCTCTTGTTTATACCACATCTCCTTTATAAATACTAGTTGTTACAGAAAAAATGGTAATTCTGATGAGAAGAAATTAGAAAGTGTGTTGTTATCTGATTCCTTCTGATATATCACTTCCTATTTACTTTTTTAAACTATGATCTGGTGAAATTCCAAGATAATAGCCCAGATCAAGTTATTATTCACAAAGAAGAGTCACAATAACTTAAATGTTGAAGATTGGTCTTTGTTAGCATTAGAGCTAACCACTTCACAAAAGGTGATAGCTGCAGAACCAAACTGGCCAGAAGACTAGAATTAAAGGATAATGAATAATTTCAAGTACTCCAAACATCAAATTAATAAAGTACAAATGACTGTTGGCTTAGAGGAGAAGCATATCTGGTCTGGTTAAGGAGTGTAAGGACACATATATGGAGAATCTTTTTGTTGGTTAAGATGCCTATTTTCCTCAACTGCTACTTTCACATAATCAGGACAAACTGTATTTTTGGTTATTTTTATTTTAGATAAAGTAACCACTCTATATGTTACATGTAAATGTTATGTCTGAGGCAGAGGGCAAAAGGAAAGAAAAAGTCAGATCTGATAGTGATAACTAGTAGTTTCAACATGATCCAGAAGTTCCTTATAGTTTTTATCAGCTATTTCTTGCTCTTGAGGACTGCTGTCCTGCCTACTACTCAACTTCATCTATATCAGATCCTAGGAATAGGTCTTCCTAGCTACAAGGGAACTTATAATATTGAATAAATAATATGTCCTCCCTTAATATGCATAATGTGATTCTTTCCCCACATGGGGAACTGTGAATGACAATTCTTGAAAAGAAGTTGTCTGCATAGGGTGATTGGTAAAAGTGTCAGTGAATGTGGAGAGTTTGCAATGTTGCTGACCTCCTCACCTAACTGCAGTGTCTTCTGGGATATCTGTATTCCCCTAAAGAGCCATACCTTTAAAACAAGTACATAAATAAACAAAACCCTTGGGATGCATTAACCTAGCAAAATCTTAGTCTCTGGAAATGGAAAGGCTAGCAGATAGCCAATATAGCCAATGCATATAGGAGAGATGCCCCCATTTTCCTGTCACTGCATCTTCATGTTTAACCTACATATTTTTTAATGCCTTGATATATATAAATTTCTTTGTTATGCTACTTCAAAATCTCCATGAAACTGCCTCCTCATTGGAACTTTATATTGGGGAGGCCTAATTATATGCTCCTGAGCCTGGTCACTCAAGTTTTGCTCCAGAATAAACTGTTTTATCCTTTGAAGGGAAAGTTGTTTCTTTAAAGACATTGAATAGGGGCCCAAGAATCTTGCAAGATTATAGTCTGTACATGTGTCCATTTGTGAAATTTTGTTTACTTTCTATTCTCTCTTGGTGGAAATGTTTCAGTTTGGAAAGTGTTGCAGTTCACAGGAGCATTCCATGTGACAGCAACACAAAGAACATAAAGAGAGGGTCTGCATCATGTCACCAACCTCGGACAGGATCCAAACTCAGACTTTGAAGAGTAACTTCTATTAAATGTGAATCACTTTTCTATCACAGAGAAGTTGAGAAATTTTAAATGGAACTAACTTAAGTCAGAAGGCATCTGTCTTCTATTGAATAGATAAATCGCAATGTCTGTTTTCATTCTGATGATACTTAGATTGCATTGAGATAATAAATGATTACAAAACTTTTGGCAATATTTTGCACAAATCTTGTGTACATTAATGTTCTGAATATATTACTAGGCAAGGCACTGCTGGTTTTATGGAAAGTTTATGTTTAACTTAACAAGAAGCTGTTGAACTATTTTGCAATTAATTGTACCATGTTATGTTCTGAGCTATAACATCTGATAACTCCGCTTGTTCCACACTTTCTCCAGCACTTACTGTTAGGTATTCTTATTTTGTTTTTTGGTTTGAGTGATTAAGTTCAGGGCCTTCCAGACTGTAGGCACTGTCCTAATAGTGAGCTACATCCAAGCCCTCTTTTAAATTTTATTTTAAAGGAAAGTCTCCTTAAATTGCCCAGGGTAGACTCTAAACAGTCTGTGAACTGCTGATTCTCCTGCTTCACAGCATCTGTAGTAACCTCCTTATCACCACCTGGGATGGATTAGTGTTTTGGTTCTTGTCATCCTAGAGATGATGATGTGGTATATCGTCGTGCGTACTGATGTTATACAAACTCTCAGTTGTTAACTTGTCATTTGAATATCTTCTTTGTGAAGTAGGCACTAATCCTATTCATGAAGCTCCTTCTCCCATGACTTAGCTACCTCCCAACGTCCTGTTTATAAAGTACACCATGTTTAGAATCATGTCTCAGCATATAAATGGGGAGGTGGACACAAACAGTCAGACTATAAAAATCTAGAATTCTAGAATGGGTATCCTTTTATTAGTTCTACAGCAAGATTTTTCTTCAAGTAGAGTAAGTTCTTCTACTTTGATCTCTTTTTTCTAAATCACTTTGGCTAGTCCAGATCCTTGGCATCTCTTATCAAGTTTACTGTTGATGAAAACAGTAGATAGGAATTGATCAGACAAGACACGGAGCCCAAAGGAGCTTTCTAAGACTATCTTTGCTGGAGGCCAGAAAGGACAGGAGAGAGCTCTGATGTCCAAGTCCTTGTTATCATCTTTCCTGTTAAGCTATGCACAAAGAAGTGACTGGAACTAAGAGCAGGTACTTGGACACCTCGTGTTTGGGTCAACTGAACTTATATACTCACACCCTTCCCCATGCCTCACACCAGTTTCTGTCATATTATTTTAAAAGCATCCAGATCAGCATTTTGATGGAGCCCTACTACCTGGGACCTGCTTCTGCTACACAGGAGCACTGGTCTCTTTTTCTCTTACCCTCCCACAATACCTTAATCTGTAAAACTCAGCATCTACTGTCCACTAATTTCATTCTCTAAACTTGGGATAAGAGCCCAAAGGTTGCTGACTCACAGCAAGAATTATGTGACTGTGGCCATCCAGCCTTTTAACTTCTCAATTGAAAAGCCTCCTGAGTGACCAGAGGGGTTATCACTTTCAATTACAGGTCCCAATTTTCCCATATGACAATGAATTTATACTTTCTGGTTATTATTATTATGTTATTAATATTTTTCTGAAGAATTAACATCTTGACAATGCAGAGTTTTCTTAGTTGATGGGTTTAAACTTCTTTCAGTGTACTTAAACTTCTTTCATACATGTTGCACCTATTTTGAGTGATTTGTCCTTAGTCTCTGTTTTGTAAATGATATTTCCATTTGTTTATTGCTTATGCTAAAGTAATAAGTGGTTTGATTTTATTTCCTGTTGATTCTACCTAATGTATCTGTTTAAGAATTAGTGCCTATATCTATTCTTCCTCTGTCTATAAAATGTAAATAATGTTTTTGCCATTACAGATTATGTCTAGACCTAGTGTTTCAGGCCTGTAATCATCCCGCTCTTTGGGAGTGTGAAACAGGAGGGTTGCAAATTTTTTATTTATTTAATTTTAATTTTTATTAATTTATTCTTGTTACATCTCAATGGTTATCCCATCCCTTGTATCCTCCCACTCTTCCCTCCCTCCCATTTTCTCCTTATTCCCCTCCCCTATGACTGTTCCTGAGGGGGATTACCTCCCCCTGTATATGCTCATAGGGTATCAAGTCTCTTCTTGGTAACCGGCTATCCTTCCTCTGAGTGCCACCAGGTCTCCCCCTCCAGGGGACATGGTCAGATGTGAGGCACCAGAGTATGTGAGAAAGTCATATCCCACTCTCTACTCTACTGTGGAGAATGTTCTGACCATTGGCTAGATCTGGGTAGGAGTTTAAAGTTTACGGCCTATATTGTCCTTGGCTGGTGCCTTAGTTTGAGTGGGAACCCCGGGCCCAAATCTGCCTATGTTTTACTTGTAAGTTTCTAGGGCCCTCTGGATCCTTCTACTTTGCCATTCTCCCATGCTTTTCTCATCTAGAGTCCCAATAGGATGTTCTCCCCTCTGTCTCAGTTTCCTGGTAAGTGAAGGCTTTTGTGGGACATGCCCCTTGGGCTAATATGTAGATATAAGTGAGTGTATACCATTTGAGTCTTTCTGCTTCTGGGTTAACTCACTCATTATGATCATTTCTAGCTCAATCCATTTATCCACAAATTTCGGAAATTTCTTGTTTTTAATAGCAGAGTAGTATTCCATAGTGTATATGTGCCACAGTTTCTTTATCCATTCTTCTATTGATGGACACTTAGGCTGTTTCCATGTTCTGGCTATTATGAATAAGCTGCTATGAACATGGTTGAGCAAATTTTCTTGTTGTGTGCTGGAGCATCTTCTGGGTATATTCCAAGGAGTGGAATAGCTGGGTCTTAAGAAAGCCCTGTTCTCAGTTTTCTGAGATAGCACCAGATAGATTTCCAAAGTGGCTGTACTAGTTTGCATTCTCACCAGCAATGAAGGATTGTTCCTCTCTCCTCCACATCCTCGCCAGCATGTGGTGTCGCTTGAATTTTTTATCTTGGCCATTCTGAGGGGTGTAAGATGGCATCTCAGAGTTGTTTTGATTTGCATTTCCCTGATGACTAAGGAGGTTGAGCATTTCTTTAAGTGTTTCTCAGCCTTTTGATATTCCTCTGTTGAGAATTCTCTGTTTAGTTCCAAGCCCCATTTCTCAATTGGGTTATTTGGTTTGATGGTGTTTAATTTCTTGAGTTCTTTATATATTTTGGATATTAGACCTTTGTCAGATGTAGGGTTGGTGAAGATCTTTTCCCAGTCTGTAGGCTGTCGTTTTGTTCTCTTGACAATGTCTCCTGCCTTACAGAAGCTTCTCAGCCTCATGAGGTCCCATTTATTAATTGTTGACCTTAAGGCCTGGGCTGTTGGTGCTCTGTTCAGGAAGTTGTCTCCTGTGCCAATATGTTCCAGGCTCTTCCCCACTTTTTCTTCTAAGTGACTTAGTGTCTCTGGTTTTATGTTGAGGTCTTTAATCCACTTGAATCTGAGTTTTGTGCAAGGTGACAAATATGGGTCCAGTTGCATTTTTTTACACATAGACCTCCAGTTAGACCAGCACCATTTGTTGAAGATGCTATCTTTTTTCCATTGAATGGATTTGGCTTCTTTGTCAAAAATCAAGTGACCATATGTGTGTGGATTCATATCTGGGTCTTCAATTCGATTCCACTGATCCACCAGCCTGTTGCTGTGCCAGTACCATGCTATTTTAATTACTAATGCTTTGTAGTACAATTTGAGATCAGGTATAGAGATTCCTCCGGAGCACCTTTTATTGTACAAGATTGTTTTAACTATTCTGGGTTTTTTGTTTTTCCATATGAAGTTCAGAATTGAACTTTCAATGTCTTTAAAAAATTGTGTAGGTATTTTGATAAGGATTGCATTGAATCTGTAGATTGCTTTTGGTAGAATGGCCAGTTTTACTATGTTAATTCTCCCGATCGATGAGCAAGGAAGATCATTCCATCTTCTCATGTCATCTTCAATCTCTTTCTTTAGAGTTTTGAAATTTTTTTTCAAACAAGTCCTTCACTTGCTTAGTTAGAGTAACTTCTAATTACTTTATATTGCTTGTGGCTAATGTGAAGGGTGTGGCTTTCCTAATTTCTTCCTCTGCAAGCTGGTCATTTGTGTATAGGAAGGCTACAGACTTTTTTGAGTTAATTTTGTATCCAGCCAATTTGCTGAAGGTGTTTATCAGCTGTAGGAGTTCTCTGGTGGAATTTTGAGGGTCACTTATGTACACAATCATATCATCTGCAGAGGGTTGCAAATTTAAGGCTAGTCTGGGCTATATAATTAGTTCAAATCTGGACTAGGAAATTCAGTGAAAAACCTTCCTTTAAAACATTTTGTAAGCCCTTTATCTGTTGTTCAGCAGTGATATTCTTACCTAGAATGTGAGGGCTTATGTTTAATGCATAGCAGCACACTCAAAAAACAACAGAGAGGGACACCTCACTTAGGAGAAACATTTACACTATGGAGTCATTACTTGTCTCAAGAACAATCTTCTAAAGAGAAGAAATAAAGAATTAAGCCTAGAGAAAAAGACAGGATGAAAATGTAAAAACTATTATGTGCAATAGAATAGCTTTCATACCGTGTTCTTTCTGGTTTCCCCTTACCCAGCCTGTGTACATGTTGAAACCAGTGTGAGTATAAGGGTTACTTGCTGTATCCATGACAAATGGAAAAGAAAAGTTATAATGAAGCAAAACAAAACACCTTCCCCATCAAAATTGTCATGTCAAGAAAGAAAGTCAAAGACAGCTCATTAGAGGGGCTGACTTGTACCTTTCCTTGAAAATTTCAGATACTGGACTTTTCCCCCTTCTGGGCAACATGAACATTTTTGAAGATATATCACTATAAAATATGATTTTCTAAAAAGCATACTATTTAGAATTCATATTCTTCTTTGTCTTAGTTTGGGTAATACTAGTGTTTAAGCCTAAGTACCCACAAGTAGGTTAAGTTGACTGACCCAATCATGAGCAATTATGCAGATGCTTATTGCTTGTCTTGGAACACCTTTGTTCATGTCAAGAGCTGTCATCCTGTGGATGCAGATGAATTGTTTTCTGAGAGTAAGAAGGAGAGAAAAGCAAAGGACATCTCTCCAGTTGCTTTAACCTTGAGAGAATTGGACAAATCTAGTTTTGGCATCTCTCTAAGGAAAAGAATATCTTGACATATACACAGAGCTCTTAGAGAAAGCTAAATATCCATTGGCAAGAAAGGGTGAGATTCTGAATATATCTAAATAATTTGCCTAGCATCAAAATGCCTAATCATGGTGGTCAGCTAACCAGGACATAAATCATACTGCTTGTCATGTGCAGCACATAGGCATGGAGCAAGACCCCAGCACATGCAGTGACATGGATTTAGGAAGTGTATGTGGATGCATTTAAGCAATCCTACCAAGGAGTGTGCTTAATCTAATTCTGAGCTAAGAGCTAAGTGGACAGTGCTGCAAATATAATAAAAGCAGACATTCCTCTGAGATTTTTTTTTGCAGACAGGCAATTGGTCAACTTGTGTATGTGAAAGAAATACATATGCTTTTCAAAGTCAGAGTTGGCTGGTATGAATTCCAGGACTTGTTTTAATTGCTAATACTCTCTTGGAGGTAGAAGGTAGAAGCCCCTCTGGGAAGGGATGATTTAAGGACTCCGACTTCTCCAGGGAGAGCTTGTTCCTCCCAAATCATTTCTTGTTCCTTGTCGATTATATTTCACTAAAATAGTTGTAACACAGAGACTAGGATTCCTTCTGGAAGAAAGAGAGAGAGAGAGAGAGAGAGAGAGAGAGAGAGAGAGAGAGAGAGAGAGAGAGAGAGAGAGAGAGCGCGCGCACACACACACACACACACACACACACACACACACTGAATATCTTCAATCCCCTGTTTTAATATCCTGATCTCTCCCACAATTTCCTTACCTCTACCTCTAAACCTTCCTTCAATTTGCATGTATTATCTCTATTGCTTTCTATATTATTATTATTATTATTATTATTATTATTATTATTATTATTATTATTATTATTATTATTACTCACACGCACACATACATGCATGCATGCATACATACATACATATAAATAAATAAATGCAATTTGATGAGCCCATTTAATGTTGCTAATATGTATATGTTTTAGGGCTGTGCATTCTGTATAGACTGTCGAGGGCTTCATCCTAGAAAAAACTGATCATGTCTCTCTCGTCAGTCACTTATTGCCTGTAGCTCTTCATGTAGTGGTGGGGCCTTGTGGTATTTCTGCCGCCAACATTGGCATTTCAATTGCTGGTATTATTGTTCAGGTCTTGTTTAAGCAATTATGCTACTGAGACTGCATTGCCACAGTTTCCCTGTCTTATAGAGATGATACAATTTCCAAGCAACTTCTTGGTCCTTGGTATTTACAATCTTTCTGACCCATCTTCCAAGATATTCCCTAAGACTTAGATATGAGAAGTTATGTTGGAGATGTATTGATTGAGTCAGGAACCCCTATGATCTGTTGCTTTCTGCAGTTGGCCAGTCAAGACTTTCTGTAAAGGTCTGTGCTGCAAAAGGAAGCTTCTTTGATGAGAGGTAAGAGCTACTCTTAGCTTTGGGTATAAGATTACAATACAGATTAAAAATACCACTGGTTTAAGAAAGTGGCAGTATTGGGTTTTCCTCCAGGTTCTATGGCCTCACCAGCCACAGGTAGCTGCCTAGATTTATTATATCAGACATGAATTTCCTACCATTGAACAGATGTTGAATCTAATAAGACAGCTGTTGATTACCCTCTGGATATAAGTGTAACTACTAACCACCAGTGATATCTTGTTATACTGGTCATAGTTGGGGTTTATTGGCAAACCATTTAGGTAGGCCTATTGATTGCTTTTCTCCTTCAGAGATTTACATAGTGCCTTCTGGTATGACAGCAGGTAGTCCTCAGGAAGGAGGTTTCCAGATCAATAGCTCTAAGTCATGTGTATGAAGTGTATAGTGTCTTCAGGCATCCGATCCAATCAAAAGCAATTCAAAAGCTGTTTGTTACCCCATAATAGTCATGCCACTATTGCATCATTTGTCACATCTTCTCTGTCAGGTCAGCACTGAATTGTGCAGGGTCCAGTGCTATAAAAATTAGCCAACACAAAGGAAGTTTTTAGGTCAGTTTACAGAATTTTTTTTGTTACATTTCTTATCACACTTTTATTTGGGTTGCTTATTTTTTTTTAAGATTTATTTATTTATTATGTATACAGTGTTCTGCCTACATGAACACCTGCATACCAGAAGAGGACACCAGATTTTATTATAGGTGGTTGTGAGCCTCCATGTGGTAGCTGGGAATTGAACTCACGATCTGTGGAAGAGCAGCCCTGGATTGCTTATTTTATTAATGTTTAACTTTTGAGTTCTTTGCATATTCTACATGTTAATTTTTGTTTGAATAATAACTGACAAAACTTGGATGATATGCTCGTACAATAGTGGCACTAAAGATGTGGGAATAACCAAGCACTATTTGATTGGATTTAAGGTTCACTCTGTGAGTTGGAACCTATACCTAACACTGCTTGAGTGACCAAAAACCTGATCCTAGATAAAACATGGGCCTGAGGGAAAACCAAATACTACTGTCCCACTAAAAGAGTGTGGCAATAAAATGGTACATAATAACATTCTGCTATTCTCATAGATCAGTGTCTTGGTCAGCCATCATCAGAGAACTGGCAAAATTTCCTTCCATTTTGTGGGTTATGTTTTCTTTTGGTTGACAGCTTCCTTCATTATATAGAAGGATTTTAGTTTTCATGAAATCTCATTTAGCAGTCATTTTTTTTCCTGAGCTAATAAAACATAATTCAAAAAGTCCATACCTATGCATATAAGTTGAACCATATCCCTTAATTTTTTGTCTAGCAGTTTCAAGGTTTCAGGTCTTATTTTGAGGTCCTTAACCTATTTGTGGTTGAGTTTTGTGCAGGGTGTGAGGTAAGGATCTAGTTTCATTTCTTTTTCACACATTGAAATCCAATTTTCCATTTGTGACACCTTTGTCAACAATTAGTTAAGTGTTGGTGGAATTATATCTGGGGTCTCTATTCTATGCCACTGCTCTATGTGTCATTTTATCTCAGTGCTATAGTATGGTTCTGCAGTTTACTTTGAAGCCACGTACGGCAATGGCTCCTGTGGTACTCTTTTTGTTCAGGATAGCTTTGGATATACTTGGTATTCATATAAGTTGGGCCTTCATATAAATGTTTAGACTTTTTTGTTCTGTTTGTGAAGACTTCTGTGGAATTTTTATTGAGATTGCACTGAATCTGCTGATAGCTCCTTCCTTTTCTTTCTTTGGTGTCTTAACGGTTTCATTGTCAAGGTCCTCTGTTTCCTTGGTTAGGTTTATTCCAAGACATTTTTATTGATTCATCATGTGTGTGTGGGTATTATTAATATATTTTCCCCTGATTTTTGTCAGCATGTTTGTCATTGGCATGTAGAAAAGTTACTGATTTTTATGTGTTAAGTTAGTATCCTAGCATTTAGCCTAATCAGCTCCAAGGGTTTGTTTTGTAGAGCCTTTAGGATCTCTTATGCATAGGACTATAGTTTCTGCAAAAGGGGATATCTTGACAATATCTTTTCCTATTGTAAACATTTTATTTATTTCTCTTCTCTTATTATTCTATGTCAAAATTCAACCATTATATTTAACAGGAGGACAAAGAGTAAACACTTGATTTTCTTGATCTTAGTGGGAATGGTTTGAGTTTTTGTCCATTCACCATGATGTTGGTGATAGGTTTCTTTTTCTTTTTTTAAATTTTATTTAATTAATTTATTCAGATTACTCAGTTGTTATCCCATCACTTGTATCCTCCTGTTCCTCATTCCCTCCCTCTTTCATCCTATCCCTCTTCCCTAGGTCTGTGACAGAATGGAACCTCCTCCACCACCATATGCTCACAGCCTATCAAGTCTTATCTTGGTAGACTGCTTATCCTTTCTCTGAGTGATGCCAGGCCTCCCCATCAAGGGGAATTGGTCCAATATGAGGCACCAGAGTTCATGTCAGAGTCAGTCCCCACTCTCCACACAACTGTGGAGAATGTCATGTCCACTGGCTACATCTGACTAGGAGTTCCATGTTTACTGTATGTATTGTCCTTGGTTGGTACAGTAGTTTGAGAAGACCCCTTGGGTCCAGTTACATCCATCCTGTCTTGTAGGTTTCTAGGACCCTCTGGATCCTCCTATTTCCCCATTCTCCCATAACTCTCTCTCCTAGAGTCCCAATAGAGAAAGTTCCAGATAGATTTCCCAAGTGGTTGTACAAGTTTGCATTCCCATAAGCAATGAAGGAGTGTTCCCCTTTCTCCATATCCTTGCCAGCATGTGCTGTCATTTGAGTTTTTACCATTCTGATGGATGTAAGATGGAATCTAAGAGTCATATTGATTTGCATTTCCTTGATGACTAAGGTTATTGAGCATTTCTATAAGTGTTTCTCAACTATTTGACATTCCTCTGTTGAGATTTCTCTCTTTAATTCTGAGCCCCATTCTTAATTGGGTTATTTGGTTTGATTGTCTTTAATTTCTTAAGTTCTTTATATATTTTGGATATTAGACCTTTGTCAGATGTAGGGTTGGTGAAGATCTTTTCCCAGTCTGTAGGCTGTCAGCTTGTTCTGTTGACAGTGTCTTCTGCCTTAACAGAAGCTTCTCAGCCTCATGAGGTCCCATTTATTAATTGTTGACCTTAAGCTTGGGCTGTTGGAGTTCTGTTCAGAAAGTTGTCTTCTGTGCCAATGAGTCCCAGTCTCTTCCTAACTTTTTCTTCTAACAGATTTAGTCCCTCTGAGTTTATGTTGATTTCTTTAATCGCTTTGGACTTGAGTTTTGTGTGTAGTGATAAATATGGGTCTACTTGCATTTTTCTACATGTAGACATCCAATTAGACGACACCATTTGTTGAAGATGCTATCATTTTCTGTTGATGATTTGGCTTCTTTGTCCAAAATTAAATGTCCATGGTCTGTGTTTTAATGATTATATTGTAAGAAGATTTTCTTTTCTCATCTATTATATTCTGGCCTATTCTATGTAGTGTTCTGTAGGCATATTGTATGTTTATATGCATCTCCTTCTTTAAATTGGGGAAATTTTCTTCTGTGGTTTTGTTGAAAATATTTCCTGGGCCTTGGAGTCAGTTGCCTCCTCTTTCCTCAATGCCTATTATCCTCAGGTTTCATCTTTTTATGGTGTCCTTGATTTCTTGCATGTTACATGTTAGGAATTTTTAGGATTTAGCATTTTATTTGATGGTTGCTTCAAGTTCTATGATTGTATCTTCTAGTCCTGAGACTTGCTCCTCTATCTCTTGGGTTCTGTTAGAGAAGCTCACCTCTGTGTTGTTTAGGTTTCAGCCTGATCCATCCAGGCCATGGGGCCTAGGTTCCGCCCACCAAGGAGAGAGCAGCTACTGCCTTCTGATTGTTGTTGTTTGGTTAGATTTCTTCTCTATCTCCTCAGGCCTGCCCAGCCTCTCTGGAGAACATGGGAGGCTCTGCTCGGCTGTAGAGCCTGGCTAGGCTGAGTCAGTTTTGTCCAATTGTGCAGAGCTAGTCCCCTGGGGCCGGTAGCTAGGTTACTACCTGGTCTGTTCAGAGTGCACAACTGAGGTGGCTCAGTCATTTTGGGTTGGCGCAGCTGGTTATTTTTCTGCCCTATCCTCTCAGGCCTGTCCAGCCTCTCCCAAGAGTGTGGGAGGCCCTGGTAGGCTATGGAGCCTGGCTAGGCCAAATCAGTTTTGCCCAATTGTGCAGGAACAGTACACTGGGGCCAATAACTAGGTTCCTGCCCAGTCCCCTTAAGAGCTTGTAGCTGTGGCTGGATAACATGTCCATAGCCACCTGGGCCCCTGTGCACCTCGGGCTTTCTGTGGAATGGTGTAGGGTGAGTGGGTGGGGTCTGAGGACAGATCAACCCATTTTCCTGAGATTTCCCTAGGCCAGGAGCTCTGGTGCTTCACTTCTGGGAGTTCAGTCCCATACTGAGTTCGTGATACAGCTTCAGTTCCCAGTTCTCGGTCAGTTTCTGGTTCAGACTCTGGGGACTAGTCTCTCATCCTCCATGGGCCATTGGATGACCTGAGGCCTGACACTCTTGTAGTCTGCACTGTGCAGACCCCTCTCACCTAGTGTTCTCCAGGTCTTGTGGTCTGTGGATCCCAGTATGGCCCAAAGTCTCATTCCCATAGATCAGATACAGTGTGTGTTCAGAGCTGCCATCTTGGAATCGACTGTTGATAGGTTTCTTACATATCATGGAGAATATTGGAGTTTGTTTGATGTGAGGTGACTCCTATGTGCTAGTGTTTTATTGAGATTTTTTAAAAAATCTGTATTCACCAAGGAGGTGATTCTATAATATTCTCTCTCTCTCTCTCTCTCTCTCTCTCTCTCTCTCTCTCTCTCTCTCTCTCTCTCTCTCTCTCTCTCTCTCTGTGTGTGTGTGTGTGTCTGAGTTTTGTATTAGTATAACTCTGGCTTCATAGAAAGAACTTTGAATCCTTCATTCCTTTTATATGTTATGGAACAGCTGAGTATTCTTGTTGTTCTGTGAAATTCTGTTAGAGTTTTCCATTGATTCCATCTGTCTCTGAGCTTGTTGTTGTTGTGGATCTTTAATCATTGGCCTAATCTCATTGAATTGTATATCTATTCTACTATTTATTTTATCTTGGCTTAATTTTGGTATGTCATGTGCATTAGAAAGTAATCTTTCTCTTTTTACGTCTTTCAGTTTAATGGAATACAGGTTTTCAAAGGAAGTCTTCATAATTTCATTTTATTTCTTTTGAATCACTTGTACTGTCTCCATTTTAATTTCTAATTTTATTAAATTGGGTTCTCTTGCACATTCTTTGAGTTCATTTGGCCAAGGGTTTGTCAAGGGTTTTCGAATAGCCAACTTATTATTTAATTTTTCTTTGAATTATTTTTATTTCTATTTCACTAATTTCAGCCATGATTTTTAAATTGTTGTTTATTTTTCTCTCATACAGTACAGCTTGACTACAGCCTTTCCTCCCTGCACTCCTCCCAGTTCACTACCTTCCCTCTCCCCCAGATCCACTCCTCACCTTTTCATTTGTAGATAGAAGGGCTCTTTTTAAAAAGTTAGTCTTGTACCCAGCCACTTTGATGAAGGTGTTTATCATTTGTAGGAGTTCCCTGATAGAATTTTTGGAGTAGCATATGTATGTTATTATATAATCTCAAAATTATGATAGTTTGACTTCTTCCTTTCCAATTTATACCCCTTGACCACCTCCAGCTGTCTCATCACTCCACTTAGAACTTAAAGGACTATAGAGAGTAGATATGGAGAGAGAGAGTATCCTTGTCTTGGTCCTGATTTTGCCATGGTTTTTATTATTTCTTCCTGCCAAATGTTTTGGGAGTTAGTTTGTTCTTGTTTTCAAAAGCCTTAATGTGTATTATTAATTAACTTGAGACCTACTCACATTTTAAATTATAGGTTAAGCACTACAAATTGTTTTTAAATACTGCTTTCATTGTATCCAATAGATTTTTATATATTGTGCTTCATTTATATTCAATTGTAGGATTTAAAATTTTTGACCTATATTCTTTTTTCTCTTTTTCCTCTCTTTTTAAAATTAATCTATTCATATTACATCTCAATTGTTAGCCCTTCCCCTGTTTCCTCCCATTCTTCCCTCCCTCCCACTTCCTCCCTTCTTCCCTCCTCCATGTCTGTGATTGAGGGAGACCTCCTCCCCCTATATATGCTCTTAGAATATCGGGTCTCTTCTTGGTAACTTGCTATCCTTCCTCTGAGTGCAGCCAGGCCTCCCCATCCAGGGAATAGATTTGGCTTCTTTGTCAAAAATCAAGTGAGCAAATGTGTGTGGATTCATCTCTGGGTCTTCAGTTCGATTCCATTGATCCACCAGTTTATTGCTTTCCAGTACCATGCTGTTTTAATTACTGTTGCTCTGTAGTACAGCTTGAGATCAGGTATGGAGATTCCTCCAGAGGATCTTTTATTGTGTAGGATTGTTTTTGCTATTCTGGGTTTTTTGTTTCTCCATATGAATTTGAGAATTGATCTTTCAATAGCTTCAAAATATTTTGTAGGTATTTTGATAGGGATTGCATTGAATCTGTAAATTGCTTTTGGTAAGATGGCCATTTTTACTAGGTTGATTCTCCTGATCCATGAACAAGATAAATCCCTCCATCTTCTGATGTCATCTTCAATCACTTTCTTCAGAGGTTTGAAGTTTTTTTCAAATAAGTCCTTCACTTGCTTGGTTAGAGTTACTCTTAGATATTTTATATTGTTTGTGGCTATCGTGAAGGGAGTAGTTTTCCTAATTTCTTCCTCTGCCTGTTTGTCATTTGTATACAGGAAAGCTACTGACTTTTTTGAGTGTATTTTGTATCTTGCCAATTTGCTGAAGGTGTTTATCAGATGTAGGAGTTCTCTGGTGGAATTTTGGGGGTCACTTATATACACTATCATATCATCTGCAAATAGGGATAATTTGGAGCATAGATGTTCAAAATCATGATGTCTTCTTGGTTGACTTTATATTTGACGAGTACAAAGTGTCCATCCTCATCTCTTTTGATTAATTTTGGTTGAAAGTCTATTTTATTAGATATTAAAATGGCTACCCCAGCTTGTTTCTTGTGACCATTTGCTTGGAATATTTTCCTCAACCTTTTACTCTGAGGCAATGTCTGTCCTTGTGGTTGAGATGTGTTTCTTGAATGCAGAAGAATGTTGGGTCATGTTTATGCATCCACTCCATTAGTCTGTGTCTTTTTATTGAAGAATTGAGACCATTGACGTTGAGAGATATTAATGACCAGTGATTGGTAAGTCCCTTCATTTTTGATATTTGTAACAGCCGAGATTTTGTGAGGTTGTGATTTTGCAATAGTATAGTTACCTATTTCCTATGTAGTTTTGGTTGTAGTTTGACCAGTTGGGGTGGAGTTTTCCTTCTAGTAACTTCTGTAAAGCCAGATTTTTGACTAGATACTGTTTGAATTTCTTTTTGTCATGGAATATCTTTTCTTCTCCGTCAATGGTTATTGATAATTTTGCTGGATATAGTAGTCTTGCCTGGTATCTGTGTTCTCTTAGGGTTTGCAGTACCTCTGTCCAGGCCCTTCTGGCTTTCATAGTCTCTGATGAGAAGTCAGGAGTAATTCTGATAGGTTTGCCTTCATATGTTACTCGGCCTTTTTCTCTTGCTGCTTTTAATATTTTTTCCTTGTTCTGTATATTTTGTGTTATTATTATTATGTGGCGGGAAGATTTTCTTTTCAGGTCTATTCTATTTGGTGTCCTGAAGGCCTCTTGTATGCTCGTATGCATCTCCTTCTTCAAATTGGGAAAATTTTCTTCTATTTTTCTATTAAAGATATTTTCTGGGCTGTGGAGTCAGTTGCCTTCTTCAATCCCTATTATTCCCAGGTTTTGTCTTTTCATGTTGTCTTTTATTCTTTGAATGCTCTGTGTCAGGAACTTTTCATGTTTAGCATTTCTCTCGATGGTTGTTTCCACTTCTGCAATTGTATCTTCAAGTCCCGATATTCGTTCTTCCATTTCTTGCAATCTGTTAGATAAGGCCACCTCTGAGATGCTTGCTTTCTTCTCTGATGCCTCTTGATCACGTTTTTCTTCTGTGTGTTCCTGTATCATAGCTTCCATTTTTATCTTCATGTCTTGGACTGTTTTAATGATTTCCTTCATCTGGTTATTTATATTTTTCTGAAATTCTTCAAGTGCCTCTTTATATGACTCCTTTAACTCTTCAGCCCTCTTGTTTGCCTCCTTCTGTATTTGTTTACAGATTTTATTTGTTTCTTCCATTATCATCTTCTTTACTAAGGACTTGATGTCATTTTCTTGACTATCCATTGCTGTTAGGTTCTCCAGGTTGTTTTCATTGGGAATGCTGGGATCTGGAGATGCCAAACTGTTTTGGTTTTTGTTAGTGTTCTTTTGCTGTCCTCTTGTCATTTTGATGGCTCTGATGTTGGAAGATATTTTGTAGTGACCTTCGCTGGCTGAGAGTGGTTAATTGATGACTGATTATAGGTCAGGTGCTCTTGCCTGTGGGGATCAGGTAGTATTTCCGTGGAACAGGTAGGTGATCCGGTTTCACTCCTGGTGATTTTCCTCCGTACCGTAGGCTCCAAGCTGAGTCAGCCAAAGTAGATTTCTGTTTGGACTTTACTGCTGTAATTCAGATCAGCAGTTTTGGGACCTAGAATAAGGTCCACACACAAACGTTCTGATTGTGTAGGTTGATCCCAGCTGCCTCTCCTTCCTGTGGCTTTGTAGTCAAGACCTCAGGTAGATCAGATCTTCTGGGGGTGAAGCTATCTTTTAGCTCTGTATCTATACCCCGGAGAGGTGTCCAGCCTCTCCCAGAACTATATACCTGGACCAAGGTCATTATAGGTCAGCAATTAGACACTGCAAGTAAGACCCATGTTTCATCTCCTGATAATGTGAAGGTGCCTGCCTTGCTCAGGCCAGGTGCCCTGCTAGGCTCTCTCGTTCTGGCAGAGCAGGGCAAGTGCCTTGTGGCTGGGTGGCTAGGAACAATAGGGTTGCAGAGCTCTGGTGGTATCCCTTGGAACCAGGTCTTCCCGCCGGGCTATGATGCTCTACTAATATTCTAGGTCAACAATTAAACACTGCAAACATGACTCACCCACGTCTCGTCTCCCGATAATGTGAGAGTGCCTGCCTTGCTCGGGCCAGGAGCCCCAGCTAGGCTCTCTCGTTCTGGGAGTGCAGGGCCAGTGCCTTGCAGCTGGGCGGCTAGGAACAATAGGGTTGCAGAGTCTGGCGGTCGCCAGCGGAACCAGTTGACTTATATTCTTTAGTGGCCTATTTATTCAACAGTGTACTGTCCAGTTTATCATTATCCTTTATTGAGTGATCCAATGGCTTTATGGCATTCTCAGGTTAAGTTACAGATAGCTTTCCTTTCCTGGCCATTTGTTTATACTGTCCCCACCCAGCACTGATAATCATGCTGTACTATTTCCTGGTCCCATCTGATGCCCTCCTACTACTCCAGTGTGTGTGTGTGTGTGTGTGTGTGTGTGTGTGTGTGTGTGTGTGTAGGCTTTCAGGTACTTCCATTGTAGCCATGCTTATCATACTTACAATTGCTCATTTTAGGGGTGATCTTTTTGGTTTAGGCATGTCATTTCCATTAGATGAAGCCGACTATTAAGGCAGTTTTCTATCCTTCACTCCACACAATGTTTAACACCAAAATAAAGTAATCAGAACCTGTAGATCAGACACATGGATGTATGATGAATAAAGCAAAAAAGTTGGCATGTTTTTGTTTTTCTAGAGCAATATGTAGGACAAAAACCAATGTACATATTCAATTGATTCTCTCTTAAGAAGCTGTGTTTTTTTAAACTTTTATTTTATTTTTTTTAATTTAATTAATTTATTCAGATTATAACTCAATTGTTATTTCATTACTTGTATCCTCCCATTCCTCCCTCCCTCCTGCTTTCACCCTATTCCCTTCCCCTAGATCTATGACTGAGGGGGACCTCCTGCCCCACTATATGGTCATAGACTATCAAGTCTTATCTTGGTAGCCTGCTTATTCTTTCGTTGAATGCTACGAGGCCTCCCCATCATGGGGAGGTTGTCAAATATTTGGCACCACAGTTCATGTCAAAGTCAGTCCCCGCTCTCTACCTAACTGTGGAGAATGTCCTTTCCATTGGGTAGATCAGAGTAGGGGTTCAATGTTTACTCCTTATTGTTCTTGGTTAGTCCTATAGTTTGAGCAGACCCATTGGGCCCTGACCCACCCTTCATGATATTCTTTTTGTATGTTTCTAAGACCGTCTGGATCCTTCTATTTCCCCATCTCCTATATTTCTTTTACTTAGAGTCCCAGTAGGATGTCCTCACATCTATCCCAATCTCCTGGAAAGTGAAGACTTTCATGGGACATGTGTTTTGGGCTAGTGCCCAACTATAAATGAGTATATACCATGTGAGTCTTTCTGTGTCAGCATGAAAGGAGATCAAGGGGATCCAAATGGGAAAGGAAGAAGTCAAATTATCCCTATTTGCAGATGATATGATAGTGTATATAAGTGGCCCTCAAAATTCCACCAGAAAACTCCTACAGCAGATAAACAGCTTCAGCAATTTGGCTCGATACAAAATTAACTCAAAAAAGTCAGTAACATTCCTATGTACTCATAACTGACTCTGTATGATCATTTCTAATTCCATACATTTGTCCAATAATTTTGAGATTTCTTTGTTTTTAATTAGCTAAGTAGTATTCCATAATGTAAATGTACCACAACTTCTTTATCCATTCTTCAACGGAGGGACATTTAGGCTGTTTCCAGGTTCTGGCTATTATGAATAAGGCTGCTATGAACATGGTTGAACATAGGTCCTTGTTGTGTGGTGAAGCATTTTCTGGGTATATTCCAAGGAGTGTAATAGCTGGGTCTTGAGGAAGCCCTATTCACAGTTTTCTAAGAAAGTGCTATATAGATTTCCAAAGTGGTTGTACAAATTTTCATTCCCCCTGCAATAAAGAAGTGTTCCTCTTTCTCCACATCCTCACCAGCATATGGTGTCCCTTGAAATTTTTATCTTAGCCATTCTAATGGGTATAAGATGGAATCTCAGAGTCATTTTGATTTGCATTTCTTTGATGACTAAAGACATTGAATATTTCTTTAAGTGTTTCTCAGCCATTCGATATTCCTCTATTAAGGATTCTCTGTTTAGCTCTGAACACCACTTCACAATTGGATTATTTGGTTTGGTGGTATTTAAGTTCTTGAGTTCTTAAAATATTTTGGATATTAGACCTTTGTCAGATGTAGGGTTGGTGAAGACATTTTCCCAGTCTGTGGGCTGTTGTTTTCTTCTGTTGACAGTGTCTCCTGCATCGCAGAAGCTTCCTAGCCTCATGAGGTCCTGTTTATTGATTGTTAATGTTAAGGCCTGGGCTGTTGGTGTTCTCTGTTCAGGAAGTAGTCTCCTGTGCCAATGTGTTCAGGCTCTTCCCCACTTTTTCTTCTAATCGATTTAGTGTCTCTGGTTTTAAGTTGAGGTATTTAATCCACTTGGACTTGAGTTTTGTGCATAGTGACAAATATGGGTTTACTTGCATTTTTTTTTTTTACATGTAGACATCCGGTTAGACCAGCACTATTTGTTGAAGATGCTTTCCTTTTTCCATTGAATAGATTTGGCTTCTTTGTCAAAAATCAAGTAACTATATGTGTGTGGATTCGTTTCTGGGTCTTTGATTCGATTCCATGGATCAAGCAGCCTATTGTTGTGCCAGTACCATGCTGCTTTAATCACTGTTACTCTACAGTACAGCTTGAGATGGGGTATGGAGATTCCTCTGGAGGATCTTTTATGTATAGATTTGTTATAGCTATTCTAGGTTTTTTTCCACTTGAGGGTGAGAATTGATCTTTCAATGTCTTTAAAAAATTGTGTAGGTATTTAGATAGGGATTGCATTGAATCTGTAAATTGCTTTTGGTAAGATGGCTATCTTTACTATGTTAATTTTCCTGATCCATGAACAAGGGAGATCCTTCCATCTTCTGATGTCATCTTTAATCTCTTTCTTCAGAGATTTAAAGTTGTTTTTCAAACAAGTCTTTACTTGCTTGTTTAGAGTTACTCCTAGATATTTTATATTGCTTGTGGCTATCATGAAGGGTGTAGTTTCCCTAATTTCTTCCTCTTCATTCTTGCTATTTGTATATAGGAAAGCTACAGACTTTTTTGAGTTAATTTTGTATCCAGCCAATTTGCTGAAGGTGTTTATCAGATGTAGGAGTTCTCTGGTGGAATTTTGAGTGGTCACTTATATAAACTAGCATATCATCTGCAAATAGGGATAATTTGACTTCCTTCTTTCGCATTTGGATCTCCTTGATCTCCTTTTGTTGTCTTATTGCTCTGGCTAGAACTTCAAGAACTATATTGAATAGATACAGAGATAGTGAGCAGTCTTGTCTGATCCCCGATTTTAGAGGGATTTCCTTGAGTATCTCTCCATTTAATTTGATGTTGGCTCTTGGCTTGCCATATATAGTCTTATTATGTTTAGATACATGCCTTGTATTCCTGATCTTTCCAAAACTTTAAAAATGAATGGGTGTTGGATTTTGTCAAATGATTTTTCTGTATCTAAGGAGATGATCATGTGATTTTTTTCTTTAAACTTGTTTATATGATGGATTATATTGGTGGATTTCAGTACATTAAACCATCCCTGAATGTCTGGAATGAAGGCTACTTGGTCATGGTCAATGATATCTTTGATATGTTCTTGTATTCATTTTGTGAGTATTTTATTGAGTATTTTAGTGTCAATGTTCATAACAGAAATTAGTCTAAAATTCTCTTTTTTGGTTAGGTCTTTGTAGGGCAAGGTATCAAGTTGGCAGTGAATTCACAGAATAAATTTGGTAATGTTCCATATGTTTCTATGTTTTGGAGTAGTTTGGAGACTATCGGTATTAGCTCTTCTTTGAAGGTCTGGTAGAATTCTGCACTGAAACCATCTGGCCTGGGACTTTTTTTTTGGTTGGGAGATTATCAATGTTTGCTTCTATTTCTGTAGGAGAAATAGGACTATTTAATTTGTTTATCTGATCTTGATTCATTTTTGACAAGTGCATTCGATCAAGAAAATTTTTCATTTCCCTTAGACTGTCAGATTTTCTGGCATATATGCCTTTAAAATAGGATCTTATGATTCTTTGTATTTCTTTGGTGTCTGTTGTTATGTCTCCCTTTTCATTTCTGATTTAATTGATTTGGATACTGTCTCTCTGCCTTTTTGTTTTTTGGCTAATGGTTTGTCTATTTTGTTGATTTCATCAAAGAACCAACTCCAGGTTATGTTGATTCTTTGAATTATTCTCTTTGTTTCTAACTTATACCTGAGTTTGATTATTTCCAGACATCTACTCCTCTTCAGTGTTTCTGCTTCTTTTTTTCTAGGGCTTCCTGATGTGTTGTTAAATTGCTTATGTGGGATGTTTTCAAGTTCTTTTTAAAGGCACTTAGTGCTATGAATTTTACTTTTATCACTACTTTCAATGTGTCCCACAAATTAGGGTATGCTGTTCCTTCATTTTCATTGAATTTCATGAACTCCTTATTTTTTCTTTATTTCTTCCCTTACCCTGGTGTCATTAAGTAGAGAGGTGTTTACTTTCCATGTGTATGTATGCTTTTTAAAATTTCTGTTGTTGTTTAAGTCCAGCCTTAGACCATAGTGATCGGATATTAATGACAACTGACTGTTAAGTCCTTTAATTTTTGATGTTGCCTACAGTAGAAGGTTTGGGTGGTTGTGTTTTTGTGATTGTGTAGTTATCTATTTCCTGTGTAGTTTTGGTTGTGGCTTGTCTCTTTGGGGTGTTTTCCTTCTAGTAACTTCTGTAAAGCTGGTTTTGTGGAAAGAAATTCTTTGATTTTGTTTTTGTTATTGAATATTTTGTTTTCTCTGTCAATGGTTATTGATAGTTTCATTAGGTATATTAGTCTGGCCTGGCATCTGTGGTCTCTTAGGGTTTGCAGGATCTCTGTCCAGGCCCTCCTAGCTTTTATGGTCTCTGCTAAGAAGTCAGGTGTAATTCTGATAGGTTTGAACGGTTTGTGCTGTATAGTTTGTGTTTTTATTATTATATGGTGGGAAGATTTTCTTTTCTGGTCTATTCTATTTGGTGTTCTGTAGGCCTGTTGTATCTTAATATGCATCTCCTTCCTTAAGTTGGGGAAATTTTCTTCTATGATTTTGTTGATGATATTTTCTGGGCCATGGAGTCAGTTGCCTTCTCTTTCCTCATTGCCTATTATTCTCAGGTTTTGTCTTTTCATGGTATCTTTGATTTCTTGGATATTTTGTGTCAGGAATTTTTCAGGTTTATCATTTTCTTTCATGGTTGCTTCGAGTTCCATGATTGTATCTTCTAGTCCCAAGATTCATTTCTCCATTTCTTGGATTCTGTTAGAGAAGCTCACTTCTGTGTTGCTTACTTTCTTCTCTAAGGTCTTTCATTCCAGTTTTTCTTCTGTCTCTTCTTTTATAACTGTTTTCATTTTCATCTTTAGATTTTGAACTGTTTTATTTATTTTATTCATTTGGTTGTTTGTATTTTCCTGAAAAATTTTCTAGTGCCTCTCTATAGGCCTCTTTTATGTCTTCTACCTGTTGGTTGCATCGTCCTGCCTTTGATTATGGATTTTATTTGTTTCCTCCATTATCATCTTCATTACTAAGGATCTGAGGTAATTTTCTTGTATTTTGAGTGTGTTTGAGTTCTCAGGGTTGCTCTCTTTGGGATAGCTGGGATCTGGAGATGCTGAGTTGTTTTGGTTTTTGTTGTTCGCATTCCTATGTTGTCCTTTAGTCATCTTGCTATTTCTGATGTTGGGTGTTAGCTTCTGGTGTCCTTCACTGGTTATTGAGAGTGGAAAATTGGTGAGTGATTATAGGCCATATGCCATTGCCCGTGTGTATCAAGGAGTTCTTCCCTGGAACCAGCAGGTGACCTGGTTCTGTTCCAGGAGACTTTGCTCTACACCTTAAGCTCCTGACTGGGTCAGCAGAGGTAGGCTATTGCCTGCAACCATTCACACTACTGAGGGGACTCAGACCAGCTGTATTGGGGGGACACTGTTTAATTTTCTGTCCTGATCCCTTATGGCATTCCAGCCTCTCCAAAACATGTAGGAGACCCCACTGGGCTGTGGCGACCAGCCAGACCAGGTTTTAACTGTCCAACTGTGCAGGCACTGTTACTGTTGTGGTGAGTAGATAGGTTCCTGCCTGAACCTGTTCAGACAACAGTACAGTGGTGGCTTTGTCCCACTGAGTTGTGGCCTTAGCTCAGACCCTGTCCAGACCCCTCAGGCTTTTCCAGCTTCTCCCTAGAGTGTGGGAGTCCTGCTAGGTCATGGGACTTTCCAGGCTGGGCTGCATCTGCCCAATTATCCAGGCCCAGACCACTGTGGCCCACAGTCAGTTTCCTGCCTTGACCAGTCTAGAAAGCAGACTAGTCTAGACTGTGCACCTTTGGCCTCCCAGTCCCACTGAGTTGTGGCCACAATTCTGACCCCCTTCCAAATTCCTCAGGGCTGTCCAGTTTCTCCCAGAAGTGTGTGAGTCCCTGCTGGGTCATGGGCACTCTCTGGGCTGGGCTTTATCTGCCCAATTGTCTAGGCCCGGACCGCTGTGACCAATGCTGTGATTTTTTAAATGAAATCTTAACCAAATTAATTTAAAATTCTATAACCCTTTTGAAATGAGTGCCTGGTCATATCAATCAACAGCGGACAGGTTGAGAGTACAACTTGCATTCTCTTGGACAGGTTTACTCAGGCTTATATTCCAGTAATCCACCACTTTAGTCTCCTATTAGTATAGTTTATCCTTTTTAGTTATTTTAAACACAAGTGCTACATTCCATTGAAGTTTATATTTAATTTTTAATGACTATTTTTCACTCCATTACTGCATCTCATTTCTTATAGAGCTATGTACTTGTTTTGGTCCTTTTTTTTTTTTTCAATCCTGAACTTATTTGTTTCTGTTATCTAAAGAATTGGGTATTTTGGAAGCAAGTTTCTCACTTGGCAGTATATTAAGTTTTCATTCCCACCACAACCAGAGCCAGTCCTGGATTTAGTGCTCCTCTGAACTAGTGTTCATGGATATTCTCACCTACCTCTCCCCACACACTTGTTCTCATGCCAATGGCCAGCCCTGAACCACACAGTACTTCAGTCCTGAATTTTTCCAACTTCTAGAAATGAGAATCTTATATTCTATCTTGGATATACAAAGCTTCAGTGAAAATTCTCAAGTCTAGATTAACTAAACACAACACAACACCAACCAACCAAACAAAAACATTAACAACAAAACCAATCTGCTGTGTCTGGACTTTTTTTTTTAACACATTTTTATTGAAAAATAAAATAAGTCATATTACATCTCATTTTCTATCCCATCCCATGCATCCTCCCATTCCTCCCTCCCTCCCTCCCACTTTCACCCTAATCTCCCTTCCCTATGACTGTGACTGAGGGGGACCTCCTCCCCCTGAATATGGTGCTAGAGTATCAAGTCTCTTCTTGGTAGTCCGCTATCCTTCCTCCGAGTGCCATTGGGCCTCCCCAACAAAGGGACATGGCCAAATATGGGGCACCAGAGATCCTGTGAAAGTCAGTCCCCAGTCTCCACTTAACTGTGGAGAATGTTCTGTCCCTTAGCTAGATCTGGGTAGGGGTTTGATGATGACTGCACATTTTGTCCTTGGTTGGTGCCTTAGATCAAGCAGAACCCCTGGGCTCAGATCCACCCATCATAATGTTCCTCTTGTAGGTTTCTAGGACCCTCTGGATCCACCTACTTCCCTATCCCCTATAATTTTCTCACCTCGAGTCTCAATAGGATGGTATCTGGACTTTCTAAAGAAACATTATAACTTTAAAGGTTTGTGTAGTAGCTCACCAACAGACCATGAAGGTAGCTGGCTCAGGACACTATCGATAACATCCTTTCTTTAACTCAAAGTGAAGTACCTCAGGTACTGGAATATATAACCAAAGCAAAATTCCTGAGACTAATTTGGCTATGCTGGCCTTTTAGCACCCCCTCCTGACTTATCAAAAGATAGAAGACAGTTGAGACATATTTTATGGTTTTTTGTTTTTATTATTTTTCTTCCTTACATATACATTTATATTATTACACATATATGCAATGAACTACCCACAGCAAGAAGAACCATGAAATAGTCAGGAATTATATAAAAGTTACACTCATAATGTATTGGCTATTTGTATTTGGCAACCTTGAAGAAAACATCTCCTTTTCTTGGTGAGTCTAACATTCTGGAGCTATATATTTTCTAAATGCTGTTTTTGAGTGCTTTCTTCTCTTTCATTAAAACTTCCAGGAGAGTGTCTGAGAGTACATTTGATTTAACTAATCATGATTTAGGTTTGTGAAATGTGAAAATCAAATTTAGTTTGCTTATTTGTAAGGACAAAAATACAATGAGAAGAAATAGTGTAAGAATTCTTAAACCACAGTCAGACACAATGACATGCTATGGAGGATGGCATCACTTATCATCCTGCTTTCTTTAGTCATACCATAGGATCAAAGGCTGAAAAGTGTAAGAACATACACATTTATGTCTTTTTCATTGTTTAAAAAAAAAGATGAATCAGACTCATTTTTTTCTGAGACAGGGTTTCTCAGTGTAGCCTTGGCTGTCCTGGATTTGGTTTGTAGACCAGGCAGGCCTCAAACTCACAGGAATCCACCTGCCTCTGACTCCTGAATGCTGGGATTAAGGGTGTGCGACACCACTCCCAGTTCCAGACACATTCTTAATTTGATAAATCTATGTCCTGGAAAGATAAATATTGCTAAGTAAGAGAAGTGATGCCCTTTGCTTGAAGAAATCCCAGAGGTAAAAGTTTCTTCTCATCCAGGAAGCTGGACATGCTGGTATGTTAAGTAACTTCTAAGTGTTATGGCTTCTCATCTATAAGAAAACTTCCTAGATTCTTCCAGATTTCAATTTTATGTTATATTGGCCAATAAAAAAAAAGAACATTAGAAAGCACTTTTACAGCTTTTAATTTCATATGTATTTTAGATTTACATGCAGTTAATTTTGTCTTTGAAAAGCTCAAATAAATTCAGAAAAATAATTTCTCAGGAAAATTGCTTGAGAGGCCAATGTGCCATGAAGACAGGTATCCGCACGTGCTGCTTTTGGAGTGAAAACTCTGAGAGCATTCTCAGCTGGACCAGCATGAGCACAGGCAGCCTTCACCACTCTCTTTGATTCCAGAATTAGCATAACTATCTTATTTATTCAAATACGTGGTTAGAACCTCATGTTTCTATTGTACATGGTTCCTGTATGCATCTTGTGCTTTACAAGGTCTTCATGAGATTTCCCAGGGGGAATATAGAAATCTTAAGGGTGAGAAGGTGGATATTGTACAGTCAGAGGAGCCATAGGTGGGCACAGATTGAGAGGGTTGCTGAGTCCAGGCCTCTGAATGGTTCTGGGGCATCTCTCTCACCCCTTCTTGAAGAGACAGATCTTTTCTATTATCTTCCTTGGCTCTCTGGTTCCTGAATTTTGAAAAATGTTTGGTGATTCTTCTGCAAGTTTCAAACATTTGAAAGGTTTATGTTTATCTTTCTTATTTTGTTTCTCTTTTTAATCCTTTAGATATATTTCTAGACAACTTTTTCCCAGTCGTCAATAATTCTTTTAACTGATGGCATAGTTTGCTTCAGTAAAACATTTAAATACAAACTCAAAAACTGCTTTCTAAAAATACCAGCATTTAATTTAAGACAGAAGATTCCAATAGTGAATATGTGAAATGGGAAGCCGCTTGTTCCTTCACAGGCACGTCTGCCACAGGGGTTGGAAGCTCCACATGAATGAGTTTGAAAACACAGTTCTTTGTTGTTTTTCTCGTTTCATCGCTGACTGGCTAAACTCTACTTTACAACGGCATGGATGCATGGCAGTATTTGAGGGTCATTGTTTGTCTTAGTGTACATAGTTGTGCATATTTTAAAATGGTCTTACACTGTATGTGCCCTTCCTCATACCTACAGAAAGAATGGATGACACTGCTACTATTTCCTGATTTTCAAAAAGAAGCAAGATCACTGAGTTTTCAGTGGAGACTCTTTTATTCTTTGCTTGAAGGCAACACATGATATCCATATGCTAGTTCACAAGACTCCTTCAGCAGAGAGGCAGAGGATTTTGTGTAAAATTGCAATGCAAACTTTAGAATAAATGCAATACTGACATGCTTTTATACTGACTTTGTCTGTGTCTTATTCTTGAATTCTGAGAAAAATAACTACTTGGGATGTGTAACCACCTGCCATGTTTAGCTTAATCCTTTAAAATCCAATGCAGCAAGTAGAGGTTGGGAAGCAAAGCTGGTTGATTGTCAGTACCTGACAGTGGCTGAAGTTTTAGTAGCAAATGAACATAAGCATTTGTGTAGGATGAGGAAGTAAATAAAATGAAATGGGCCTCCCAACAAAAAAGAGAGAATTTAAAATTTTCAGTGCAACCAAAGAGGGAAACAGGGATAGAGAGAGGAGAAAAAGGGCCTCTGTAGGAATAGAAAATTGGAAGGAGGGAAAAGGGGTCATTTTTGAGACAGGGTTTCTCTATGTTATTTTGGCTGTCCTGGACTAGTTTGTTAACCGGGCTTGTCTGGAACTTACAACAATCCACCTGCCTCTGCATACCCAAGTGTTTGAATAAAAGTCATGTACCACCATGGCCAGCCGGGAAGCATATTTTTCTCATAGTGGAGTCTTAGGCAGTTTTCTGTGGTGTATTACTTACTTCTAATTTTTGTAAGTGCCGCTTTTTCAAGATGATACTTTCAGAAAATTACAAGCAGCTCCTATCTTTCCACATTTGGTTTGATATAGTGTGGAGAGAGGCAGTGAATACAAGAGGCAGGAGCTGAAGGAAAAGATCTACAGACAAGGCCAATGTTAGAAAAGGGATGAGAAACTAGACATTCCCAACATTCCTGGGAAATGCTGGGAGTCAGCCAAAGAAGAAATGGAAAATAGACTCATTTTCCTTTCATCATCAAAGAGAAGTGTACTCACAGAAGATTTGGAAACACCCACATGGCTTCATCCTGCGTTCTATTTGCAAATTCTTTTGACATTTTTACAAATAGTAGCTTCTCCTGACTTATTACTGACAAACTGAGCAATGTCCTCTACTTTATAATATAAACAGAAATGAGGATCCTCCCTGCAACATCCAGCATCCTCAGCATCCTCAAGACATGTGGGGATCATCACAGAATGGTTCTCAAGCACCAGAACTTTTCCAGTGGGGAAAAAAATCAGAATTATCTGGTGTTAATGCCCTGGCCCATAAAGCTGCGTTATGTAAAATGTTGTTTCTTACAAAATTATGACTTTTTTCGAAAAGGAAACATCACATAGAAGTTTCTGAGATGAAGAACAGGAAATGAGTGATTCAGCGAGCTGGATTTCTCCCAAAGAGCCGTCTCCACAGCTGTAGTGCATAGCTGCAAAACCTTCCAAGGACTTGTCTGGTGTTATTCAAAAGCAATCATGCTGAGAACCACAGAGAACTCTATGCTGCATGATGAAGGGCAGTTGGAAAGGCAGATTGAACTCCCAGAAATATGTCAGCCTAGTGTACTGCTTGAGTGGAGCCTGTGATCCACCATGACTTGCAGCTGGGTGGGGAGCAAGCCTCTTCTCGCACTGGAGGGAGAAGGTATTTGTTCTGCCCTGAAGACTTGTGTGGAAGCCCACCCTTCCAGGAACCTCATGAGAAGCCTTCGGGACGTGGTTGGGAGTGGGAGCTCAGTTAGTGGTGATTCATTCATTCTCTCCTCCCATACTCTCCTCCTTAAAAAAACAGTCATCAGAGAACCGGATTTTGGCTGTTCTCATCCAACATCCACAGAGCAGCTCCCATATGGGCAGCCCTGCCAATTCTATACAGTGCCACTTAGGAGGAAGTTGCAAAAGCATAAAATTGGAGGCCCGGTATTGGAAGGGAGAAACAGCCTTTGAGTGTAGCTTTTTAAAACATACAAGCGTGTTTCAGCAGAAAAACAAAGCCCTTCCACACCCTGAGAACACTTGTAGTACTGAATCCCCAGGATGACTCAACACGGTCTTTTGCCACCGTGACCCATCTACACCTCAATATGTTCGCTGTCTCCAGACTTCGCATACTCTCCCTGCTTCTCACTCTCAATCCTCCTAAAGCATGGGTTTACACTGTGTCACCCTCTGTCCGAAATGACTCACAAATAGCAGATATGTTTTCATTAACACCTGATAGATTTTTTTCTGTGTCTTACCTGTATTCTGTCAAACAGTATACATTTCTACAACTGTATACACATTTTCAGGATGAGTTGGCTACTGTACAGGAATAAATGTGTATCACTTGAACTTTTCTGTTATCTAACACTTTGGTCAAAGGTCTAGGCTGAGAATAAGTGTGAGTAGGTGCTGCACATTGTTTTCCTATTCAGCATCCATATTCCATATTCACATACATCCCTCTATTTCACATACGTATTATACATCACTGTGTGGGTCTACAATGGACTCATATATAATGTTTACCTCATCTCCCAATTATACAAAAACCTACATCAAGCAGTAGCAGGTATAGGGCAGTATACATAGAAAGCATACACTCCAATATTCAAACAGTGATCATACAATGAATGATTTTTACATAACATATTCCTCTTCTTCCATAAGGCATAACTGAACTTTACCTGATATAAAACTTAACTATTTTATGATTGTCAAATACCACATGTACATTTTTAATAAGCCTAGATAGAACAGATTGACTTTTATTAAAACAAAACAACCCTAAATATTATTTATTTCCAACCCAAAGCTAACCAATTACTTTAAGATTTTTTAAAACTTTTATTGAATGTCTATGATTTACATGTCATGCACTAAAATCCCACTCCTCCCCCCAGTAAAATAAAACAAACAGAAAAACAAAAAATCTTGTCACAGAAGCTGTAGTGTATCACACACTATAGCCTTTTGTCCACATATATTTACTTTCAAATGTTCATTGCTATGAGTCATGGGTCTGGTTTGAGACCTAAACTATTGTTACCGGATCCTTACTGGGACTGCTGTCAGATATCTTGTTGTTGCCGTGTGTCAAGGAGATCCTTAATCTTTGAATCTGCAGATCTAGCCCCTTCATGTGTTCTAGCAGGTCATACATGGGGTAGATGTTGAGGTGAGGTCCACTCAGACCTCAGGGCCTACTCCCTTGTCCTCAGGACAGGGTTGGCTCACTTGCTCCCATGTCCTCAGAGCAGGGCCTGCTCTCCCTCTCCCATGTCATCAGGGAAGGACCCTCTCTCCTGCTCCCTGTCATCAGGGCAGGGCCCACTCTCCCACTCCCATGTGATCATGCCAAGGCCTGCTCACCTGCTCCTGTGTCCTCAGGATAGGGCCCACTCTCCCACTCCCATGTGATCACGTCAGGGCCAGCTTACCTCCTCCTGTGTCCCCAGGGCAGGGCTAGCTTACCTCCTCTCATGTCAGAGGAGCACCAGCTCTCCAGCTCCTGTGTCCTCAAGGCAGGGCCAGCTATCAGGCTCCCATGTTCTTAGGGCTGGATTACCTGCTCCCGTATCTTCAGGGCCAGCTCTCCTTTTCTTGTGTCCTCAGGGTCAGCTCTTCTGCTTCTATATCTTCAGGCCAGCTCTCCTGCTCCTGCTCAATTCACCAGATTGTTGCTGGCCATCAAGGCCTGGATGGCCTCCTACTCCTGTAGGTACTGGATCTTGTGGGCCATGAAACAAGTGGCAAGTGGAGGCCCCTCAAAGTCTTTATTAAGTAGCTGGCAGAAACCATTGCCATTGGCCCAGCTCAGTTTCTTGTCCTGGGGGAACTTGTGGCTCTGTTGATTTGTTCCTCCTGAGTCTCTGGTTCCATTGTGTGCTCCATCCACCATGGGTTCCTGCCTCGGTGCTGCCCTTAGTATCCACATCTGTAGGATCCAGCTCTTGGCACTGAGCATGGCCCATGAGAGGAGGTCCGCGAGGCCTGTGGTGTGGGTGGTACAGTCCTCTTTTGAGCTCGACTTGAACAGCACCGCCTCCTCAAATGCCATCTTCTTGGCCCTCACTGCACTGGCCTCAGCCCAAAAAGCAGAGGTGGTGGCAGAGGCGGTGGCTGGCCAGGGCTCCCTGGGAGGTCACCTGAGCAGGGTTCTATAGTCCTGCGGTGGGAGGGCATGGGCGATCCACATGACAGGATTTCCTTCTTTCTGGGAAACACCAGCACTGTGTTTTGGAGCTCTCAGTATGGTCCTCTGGTGGCTGTGCAATCACTGCTATGCTGCGGATCAGACACAGTGTGTGATCGACGCCATCTTGCATGATCTCGGCTTGGGTATTTCAAATATATTGTGAGAAGTGTTTCCTCCCAATCAGGCCACTCTCAGGGGTAAACATTTCTGTGTAGCTCTGGAACACAATTATCTTCCTCAAAGTTAGGACCTCATCTTTTGGGACCCACGCCCTCCTACTTTAAGTTTTTAAAAAATATTTTTTATTAAGTTATTCATATTACATTTCAACTGTTATCTCATCCCTTGTATCCTCCCATTCCTCCCTCCCCCCATTTTCCCTTTACTCCCCTCCCCTATGACTGTGACTGAGGGGGACCTCCTCCCCCTGTATGTGCTCATAGGGTATCAAGTCTCTTCTTGATAGCCTGCTATCCTTCCTCTGAGTGCCACCAGGCCTCCCCACCCAGAGGACATGGTCAAATATGGGGCACCAGAGTTCGTGTGAAAGTCAGTCCCCACTCTCCACTCAACTGTGGAGGGAATACTACTCAGCTATTAAAACAAGGAATTCCAAAAATTTGTGGACAAATGGATTGAACTAGAAATGATCATAATGAGTGAATTAACCCAGAAGCAGAAAGAGTCAAATGGTATATACTCACTTATATCTGGACAGTAGCCTAAGGGGCATGTCCCATGAAAGTCTTCACTTACCAGGAAAGTGGGACAGAGGGGAGGATATCCTATTGGGACTCTCGATGAGAGAAGCATGGGAGAATGAGGACATAAAAGGATCCAGAGGGTTCTAGAACCTATAAGAAAAGTTTTTTAAGTGTGGCTTCACAGCATAAATGTTACCTTTCGGCCATTTTCAGCACAAGCTTAGTGTCATTAAATATATTAATTTTGTTGTAAAACCAATGTGTTATATAATTTACTTGGAATTCTTGCACATACTTGAAATATTTGTTTCAAGTGTTGCATTTCATTCATTCCTGTGTTATCTTTTATAATGTGCATTTGCCTACTCCTTCATCTATACAACTGTTTCTGCCAACACATTTTCTCTATTAATTTATTTATTTAATCACTTTTATAACTGGGTCACAATTCCTCCTTCCTCTCATCCCAGTCCCACTCTTACCCCTTCTCCCATTCCTCCCTTCCATTCTCCTCAGAAAAGGGGAGACTCCCCTTCATGGGTACCAACCCACCCTGGCACATGAAGTTGCAGCAAGACTAAGCGCAGACAAGATAGCTCAGGTCAGGAAAGGGATCCAGAGGCAGGTAACAGAGTCAGAGACAGCCCTTACTTCCATTGTTTGGGAGTCCACATAATGAACAAGCTACATTTAAGCAACTTTTTTTTTAAAACTAAAAATCATGGGTAGATTTTTCCTTTATCTCTTTGAAAATCAACATGCCTCATTTTCTAAAGTTAAAAGAAGAATATAAAAATTACATTAATCTATGAATACAAATTGCCTTTTTTGCAGTCTTCAAGTGATTAAAATCATATGCAGAAAGTAAAGTTCCTGTATTTCCTGTTCCACAACTACTCCCTGGGGGGTTCTAAAAAGCCCTTAGTCTCCGTGGGGTTCTCTCAGGCCTGAAAGAGCAGGAACATTAGAAGTACCCATGTGCTGCTGCGGCAGGGGCCTCACATATCTCCAGGCATTCTGACCACTCGTTGGAGGAATTTTACAAGTGCTGTAAAACCGAATTCTTGTAGCAAAGCTTGTTTTTCAATTCTTGTCCTAGGACAATGATTTTTTATTTGAGGGGGGCTGTTGGTTTGTTTGCTAATCGGTTTCATTTTATTCAAAGATAAAAGGACAAAACCACCAAGAACACAGTATTTTTGTGTTGGGCAGAGGAGAAATCCATGAAATAAGGACAATCAAAGAAATCCAGCAATGTGCAAAATGAGAACAGCATAAAATCAAAAATTTCATTTCCTTCAAGAGGAACAATTCACACAGGAGCTGAAGCCTGGAAACCATACTGCTGTGACAGAGCTAAAAATTTTGGGACTAGCAGAGGATGCTACATGGTGTGTAGTCTTTTTTTGGTGATATTTCTAGGCATATACATTGTTATTTTAGTAGGCAATATCAGAATCATGACATTGATAAGAATTTCTTCCCAGCAGGACAGTTTCAGCAAAGGGGAGAAGTCATAGAAAAAGTGATCCATATGATTTGGTCCACAGAAGGACAAATTTAACAAACAGCCATTGATGTAGCCATTGACATAGGAAGCTCCCAACAGTGGAAAGCAGACTCTCTCTCTGGGGAATGAGTGTCGAGTGGAGGAAGGGTGAGCAGATTGCTACATAGGGATCATAGACCATGGCAACCAATAGGAAGCATTTAACTGACCAAATGGACACTGTAATACAGAGCTGGCCTCACAGGCAGCCACAGGTAGGGCCAGTCCATATCCAAGGAGTTCTATAAGCATTATAACTGAGACTGGGGTTGAATATACAGTGTCTACAAAAGCCAGGTGGCTGAGGAATAGGTACTTGGGATATGTTTTTTTGTGTTCATGGTATGACAGATGTTGTACTCTTTGGTGGGATCCTTTGTTTTCTCCAAGGCACACTCTGGTTAACCTCTGAAGATGGGATTCATGAAAGTATATTGTATAACTCCTAGAATATCTGAAGTTTTCATTATCCTGGGCACTAAACGAATCTTTTTTATGGTTGAATTAATTTGCATAGCAGAAAACTTACCCTTTCAATTTATACCATTCAATTTTTCCATATTTACTATTTTATATTTATGAAGTTGTACAACCATAAGCCTCTAATTACAGAACATTTTCATTTATTAAAATAGGTGTTTAACTTAACTCTTTTTACAAGATATCGTCCATAAAAAGTTCTTGAAGGGAAGAACTATATTGTCATACATCTGGTACTAGGCAAAAACAATTTCTTATTTATGTCCTGGGTTAATGAAGTTCTAGAGACTTCTACTGTTGGCCTGATGGAGTAGAGATTTAGTTTTAGAAGGCTCATATGTACTACCATGTAGGCCTTTCATAGCTGAGGTATGCCCAACTGATAGACATGAAGAAGTCAGAGCCTTTGGTCCAATGACTAGGGCATGATTATACCAACAACGTGAGTTAGTCTGGGAGTAGATTCCTCTCCAGTAGGGCTTCAAGATGGAACAGAGCTGAGGGATACAGGCAATTGCTTAATTATAGAAGAATCCTTTGATTATTAGTAGACAACCCAGCTAAGTTGTGCCTAGAATTGTGACCTGTCAAAACACGAAACAATAAACATCTGTTACTTTAAACTGCTGAGATTGTGGTGCTGTGTTATGCTGCAGTGGAAAGCTAATACAACTGGCCTGAGCATCTCCCCATTGCTTGTTTTTTTCAGCACAAAACACTCAAATTTCTTTAAACATTAATCAGCACTAAGAAAGGTCTTACAGATAGAATACACCAAGGCGTGCTTATGGGCTCTATCTCAATTTTGGAAGATGTCACTACTCTTTAAATTGCTTTGAAGAATGATAGAAAGTCCACAAAAATTTTGGGGAAAACATAGTAAATATCTTCAGATCATAACAGTGCCATGACTAGCACAAAAGCAATGAGAGGGACTAAGAATATCATTTGCTACAATCCTTTTTTGCTTTTCCCTGTTTGTTTTGATGGCCCAGGAGACTGCGAGAAAAGCAAGATTGCTATAATATGTAAAATGCCAGATTTACATCCTATTATAGAACTAACTTTGAACTTTGGCCATGTTATTTTGTGTTTATGATTAAGTAATACTTTATGAAAAAAGTTGTAGCCAAGTTCAAGTTAATTTATTTTGTGGTGAGTAATTAGAAACTGGTAAAGCATTAGGGATGGGTAGCATTTAGTGCACACTGAGCTCTGATATGTGTTAGAAGGAATCCTATTCACAGGAGTTTAACTTTTGCATCTTAGTCCCTGTACTGGCTGGTTTGTACCACTACTGGGCTGGTGATCCTGGATTCTATAAGAAAGTAAGCAGAGGGAAGCCAAGGGAAGCATCAGCTCCTGGCTCCAGGATCCTTCCCTGTTTGAATTCCTGTCCTGACGGCCTCCAATAATGAACAGCTATAGGGAATGCAAGCCAAATATACCCTCCCTCCCCAACTTGCTTCTTGCTCATGGTGTTTGTGTCATATCAATAACTCAGACATGTTGGCACCAGGAATGGGGTCTTGCTGTGACAGATCTGACCATGTTTTGGAGAAGATTGCGGAAGGACTTTGGAACTTTGGGTAGAAGAGCCATTGGTTGTTGAGAGCTCTGTGGGATGTTCTGTGGGAGTCTGGAAGAGAAGAATGTTGAGAGAAGTACAAAAGATAGAGACCTGACTTGTGACATTTCAGAAGGAAGTTTAAAGGCTCTACCATGGCCATTTGCCATGCTACTTTAAGATTCCACAGTTCCATCAGCTGATTAACAAGGTACCAGAACTACTAAAGTGAAACCTTTGTTTTGCTGGGACAATTGGTGCTGGTCAGCTGGAGCTGAGAATTCAGCAGTACATAAGAACAGACCAGCTTCCTTGAGGTGAAATCTTGTCGGAAGTGTTTCCTGAGAGCACAGAGAAGTTGTGTTCCGAGGACAGACAAGGTGTACCTTGTGTTGGCAGCCAGGCTCAACAATGTGTGAGTCACCCAGGAAGGTAGCTGTGGATTGCCACCATGAGAGGTCACTGATGAGTGTAAAGCCTCAGTGGCAGTTGAAGGCCCAGGAGTGAAGAGGTCACGCAAACAAGTTGAGGCTTAGCACCAGAAAGAGAGCCTAGGAGAGGCTATTGGTGAAAGTGCAGCCCAGGTGCAGCAAAGGACCCCAGCAGTTTTGGCGATGTCAGTACCATGATCAAGAACAGCAGCAGCAGCGGAGTGGAGGCAGCTGGAGCCTGAAATCAAGCTGTGTGTGCTACAGAGGACAGAGCTGGAGAAGTGACCCAAGCCCTATGGAAGATTCCAGAAGATCCTGAGTGGATCCCAGACATTGGGTGGTTGGAATTTGGTTTCACTTTGATTTGATTTGTGATGGCACCCTGATATTTTTCCCTCTTGAAATAACAAAGTTTTTGGTTTACATTTTATTTTCCTGGCACCCACAATTGAGAGACTTTAATTTAAAAATGTATCTATCTATCTATCTATCTATCTATCTATCTATCTATCATCATAAGCATCTATCTATTTATTTTCTACAACCTGACCACAGTTCTGGTCCAAAACCTTCCTTCTTCATCCCCCCTCCCCCAACTCCTCTTCTGTTTCTCTTCAGAAAAGGGCAGTCGACCCATGGATATCAACCAGCCATGGCATATCAAGTTGCAGTGACACTAGGCACATCCTTTCCTGTTAAGGTTGGATGAGGCAACCCAGTATGAGGAAAAGGTCCCAAAAATACTCATCAGAGTCAGAGACAGCCCCTGTTCCCACTGTTAGGAGTACCACAAGAAGACCAAGCTACACAAACATAACAAATATGCAGAGGGCTTCAGTCAGTCCCATGAAAGCTCCCTAGTTGGTGGTTCAGGAGAGACTTTAAATCTTAAAAGACTTGGATTTTTAAAAAGTGGCTATTTTAAAAGGACTGAAACTTTGACGTGTTTGAATTTGTAAAGACTGTAGGGCTTTTATTTATTTATTTATTTTTGTTTTTTGTTTTTTGTTTTGTTTTTTTGTTTTGTTTTATTATTAATTTATTCTTGTTACATCTCAATGGTTATCTCCTCCCTTGTATCCTCCCGTTCTTCCCTCCCTCCCATTTTCCCCTTACTCCCCTCCCCTATGACTGTTCCTGAGGGGGATTACCTCCCCCTCTATATGTTCATAGGGTATCAAGTCTCCTCTTGGTAACCTGCTGTCCTTCCTCTGAGTGCCATCAGGTCTCCCCCTCCAGGGGACATGGTCAAAGGTGAGGCACCAGAGTATGTGAGAAAGTAATATCCCACTCTCCACTCTACTGTGGAGAGTGTTCCGTTCATTGGCTAGATCTGGGTAGGGGTTTAAGGTTTACCGCCTGTATTGTCCTTGGCTGGTGCCTTAGTTTGAGCGGGACCCCTGTGCCTAAATCTGCCTATCATAATGTTCTACTTGTAGGCTTCTAGGACCCTCTGGGTCCTTCTACTTTGCCTTTCTCCCATGATTCTCTCATCTAGAATCCCTGGTGAGGATGTGGGGAGAGAGGAACACTCCTTCATTGCTGGTGGGAATGCAAACTAGTACAACCACTTTGGAAATCTATCTGGTGCTATCTCAGAAAAATGGGAATAGGGCTTCCTCAAGACCCAGCTATTCCACTCCTTGGAATATATCCAGAAGATGCTCCAGCACACAACAAGAAAATTTGCTCAACCATGTTCATAGCAGCCTTATTCATAATAGCCAGAACATGGAAACAGCCGAAGTGTCCCTCAATAGAAGAATGGATAAAGAAACTGTGGTACATATACACTATGGAATACTATTCAGCTATTAAAAACAAGGACTTCCCGAAATTTGTGGATAAATGGATTGAGCTAGAAATGATCATAATGAGTGAGTTAACCCAGAAGCAGAAAGACTCAAATGGTATATACTCACTTATATCTGCATATTAGCCCAAGGGGCATGTCCCACGAAAGCCTTCACTTACCAGGAAACTGAGACAGAGGAGAGGACTGTAGGGCTTTTAAAGCCATGCTTTTAATGTGAGATCTTGGGGATGGATTAAAAAGGAAGAGTTCTGGCTTAATAGTGATGTGTTTGTGTGTCAAGTTGACAAGGGGTCAGTTGTACAGGTTGGTTTTGTGTGTTAACTTGAGACAGCTAGAGTCATCAGAAAGAAAGGAGCCTCAACTGAAGAAATACCTGCATGAGATCCAGCTATAAGGCATTTTCTCAATTAGTGATCTATGGGAGAGGGCCCAGCTCATTATGGGTGGTGCCATGCCTGGCCTTGTGGTCCTGGGTTCTATAAGAAAGCAGGCTGAGCAAACCTGGGGAAGCAAGCCAGCACCCAGCACTCTTCTATGGTCTCTGCATCAGTTCCTGCCTCTGGGGTCCTGTACTGTTTTAGTTCCTGCCCTGATTCCTTTCAACAATGAATAACAATATGGAAAGGTAAGCCAAATAAACCCGTTTCTCCCCAACTTAATTTTGGTCATGGAGTTGGTCAGGGATTTCGTAGCAATAGAAATCCCTAAGACAGCATCTAAAATGCTTTTCTGGGTCAGCCCTTGGCTCAGAAATCATGGAAGTTTTTGTGCAGCCCTGGTTCAGTATAGCTAAGCAAATCTATATGACATTTGGGATAATAATGCACTTTGCATTCTAGGCACTGATTTTCATGAGTCATTGTATTCATTACTTTTCTGTTGCTGCTATAAAATGACATAACCATAAAGAATTTAACAAGAAAACTTTATGATTAGGTACAGTTTCAGAGGTCAGTGTACATAATGGTGGGTGGCCTGGCAGCATGTAGCCAGACTATGAAGCTGGCTGATCACACCAGTAAACAGAGAGAGTGGACTAGAAAAGGAATGAGACTATATGGTCTCAAAGTCCACATGGCATACTTCCTTCATCAAGGCATCCCAAGAGTCCCACACCTGCCTGAACAGCACCATCCCTGAGGGACCAAGTGTTCAAATACATAAACCTATGAGGGACATTTCTTCTTCAAAACCTACCATTATTACTAAAGTTCTAGATAGAAGTAATAGCTGAAAAATCACTGAGATGGGGGAAATATTTGGGAAATCTGAAGAGCAATTTTCTAAAACGATGGGTACATGTTAGTTTGGCAGCAAATGAAACCACAGAGCTAGAGGGAGGCCAAACAAAATTCATCCTAATGCCTAGGACAAGTGCCTTAGCTATGGTTTTATTGTTATAATGAAATACTATAGCTGGAAGTTGCTTGGGAAGAAAAGGGTGTATGTCTTCTTACAACTGTCAGTCATCGCTGAGGGCAGAAACTCAAGGCAGAAACAGGAATGCAGAAACTAAAGCAAGAGCTGTGGATGAATGCTGCTGACAGGCTTCCTTCCATGGCTCAGGGCCACCTGCCTATAGTTGGTATAATACACAGTAGACTGGGCCCTCTGACATGAACATTAATCAAGAAAATGCCCCAAGGACTGACTTACAGGCAATTTTCTCAAGATTGTCTTTTCCCAGATATATTTAAATTTGTATGAAGTTGACAAAAACTAACAAGGACAATTGACCCCCTCCTTTCAACTAGATACATGAATATATTACTATTAAACCATAGTCCTTTTTTGTATTATTATCCTCTATATCTTATGTTAATGTCAATATATCAATATAAAACATACTCCAACTTTTAAAAGTCCTGGAATCTTCACAATTTCAAACTTGAAAGGTTCGGTCTCTTCAAAATATTTAAAATCTCTTTCAATGTTCCAGGTTTTTCTAAATACCCAAAGTCTTTTAACTGTGGGAGCCTACTGAAAAAGTAATACTTTCTTTTTCCAAAATGAAATGACCAAGGCACTGATAGGTTCAAAACAAAGCAACATGAAAGTTTGGCAGTCTGCATAGTTCAATTTCAGGCACCTGGGATTCACATATAATCTGGGCTCTACAGCTCCCTTGTATCTCTGCCTCTAGATCCTTCCCTTTTTGGTACACACAGCTTATCTTCTAAGCTCAGACTGGCTGCTGTCCTTGGTGGTTGTCCCATGGCACTGGCATCTCCAAAATGTTTCTGTCTCCACTACAACTGGACCACACCTTTGTCAACAGCCCTGTCTGAGCTTTCTTCAGAGATTCTGATTCTTCCACATGGTGGCAAGCTTCCACTTTTCCACACCATCCCTTTAGCGCTGGGCCTCCATTTCAGCTGAGGCTGCAGCTTCATTACTGGCCACCCCTGGCCTCTCACAGTGTTCTTCATGACACCTTTATGTCTTCAAAAACTAGTACAGGAGCCTCTTACACAGCACCAAGCTTGGCTGCCATCACAAGGCTCTGCCTTGGTCCTCTCTGGACCACAGCTTCTGTGTTCTAGCACTGAGAAACGCTTCAGAAAATTTCACCCTGATGATGTTGGTCTTTGTTTTTTAATCACAGCACTAGATAACCAACATTAATTCTCCCAGCAAAACAAAAGTTTCACTTTTAATAGTTTCTAATTTTAAAGAGTCTTTGCTTTTTTCTTAAATTTCACAAACCAGGCCTCTGTCATCTGAACTGCTGTCAGCATTATTTTCTGAGTTCCCACAGTAGCTCACTAAAATATGAAAACTCAATAGCTTTTCTAGCCCAAAGTTCCAGTCCTTCTACAGCAACATCCCATGAACCCGGTACCAGTTGTTTTTGGAGGGGAAAAGGAAAAGCTCCATTCACTATCACCATAGTGACACACTAGGAAACTTTTCCTTCCTCTTCCTGCAACCTTGTGCTCTGTGGGCTTAGAAATTTGGTTCCAGAGGGAGGAATGTTTCCATCAGGAAGTACAACATTGGAAGTTAAGATTCAACTGCTCTGGGCTTTTTCCCCCTAACATATAGCTTCAGGACACACACACACATACAGAGAGGCAGGGGAGAGACATATATGTGTATATTTAAGAAGCTTACAAATTTTCCATACTGCTTTTAAAAGCATCCTTAGTGTTATTTATCCCCTTCCTTCTTCTACTGCACCCTCTCATATATCTACATACACACACACACACACACACATACACACACACAGATACACACACACACACACACACACACACACACACACACACACACACACACACACACCCTTTCCCTTTCATATCACTGAGTTTCTACTGGCCCCTTCCTTAGAATCCATTTGTTTTCCCTCCCACTAACAATGATTTTTTTAAAGTTTCCTGGTTTCTATAGGTACTCCAAATTGAAAATGCAAATCTAAAGATTTGATGCTAAGGTCCATATATCAGAGAGGTGTGACATTTATCTTTCTATATTTACATTTCCTCACTCAATATAATGTTTCAAGCTGATGCACACAAGGCTTCTTACATGTCCTACTTATTGTGGATAGAGTTGCAATGGACATGTTGAATGTGTATCTCTGTATCAGAAAACGGAGTCTTTTGTGGGGTATAGCCAGGAAGTAGTCTAAGTATTTCATATAATAAATCTTTTTCTAGTGTTCTCGGGAATTGCCACACTGACTTCCATAATGGCTTCACCAACTTGTGCTCCCACCAAGTCTCCATATCCTCAACAGCATTTGTTGCCCTTTCTTCTTCTTCTTCTTCTTCTTCTTCTTCTTCTTCTTCTTCTTCTTCTTCTTCTTCTTCTTCTTCTTCTTCTACTTCTTCTTCTTTTGCTATTTTCTACTTTTATTTTTTTAATAATTCATTCATATTACATCTCAATAGTTATCCCATCCCTTGTATCCTCCCATCCTCCCTCCCTCCCATTTTCCCCTTACTCCTCTCCCCCATGACTATGACTGAGGGGGACCTCCTCCCCTGTATATGCTCATAGGGTATCAAGTCTCTTCTTGCTAGCCTGTTATCCTTCCTCTGAGTGCTACCAGGTCTCCCCCTCCAGGGGACGTGGTCAAATATGGGGCACCAGAGTTCGTGTGAAAGTCAGTTCCCAATATCCACTCAACTGTGGAGAATGTCCTGTCCATTGGCTAGATCTGGTTAGAGGTTTGATATTTATGGAACCTATAGTTCATGGCTGATGATATAGATTGAGGCGAACCCCAGGCCCCAGATGCACCCATCATAATGTTGTTCTTGCAGGTTTCTAGTACCATCTGGATCCTATTTCCCCATTCTCCCACGCTTCTCTCACTGAGAGTTCCAATAGGATGTCCTCACATCTATCCCACTTTCCTGATAAGTAAATATTTTCATGGGACATGCCCCTTGGGCTAGTGTCCAGACATTGAGTATATACCATTTGTGTCTTTCTGCTTCTGGGTTAACTCAATCATGATCATTTCTAGTTCAATGAATTTGTCCACAAATTTTGGGAATTCCTGTTTTTAATAGCTGAGTGTATTCCTTAGTGTAAATGTACCACCGTTTCTTTATCCAATCTTCTACTGAGGGACACTTAGGCTGTTTCCATGTTCTGGCTATTATGAATAAGGCCACCATGTACATGGTTGAGCATATGTCCCTGTTGTGTGCTGGAGCATCTTCTGGGTATATTCCAAGGAGTGAAACAGCTGGATCTTGAGGAAGCCCTATTCCCAGTTTTCTGAGATAGTATCAGATATATTTCCAAAGTGGTTGTAAAAGTTTGCATTCCTACCAGCAATGAAGGAGTGTTCCTCTTTCTCGACATCCTCACCAGCATGTGGTGTCACTTGAATTTTTGATCTTAGCTATTCTGATAAGTGTTAGATGGAGTCTCAGAGTTGTTTTGATTTGCATTTCCCTGATGACTAAGGAGGTTGAGCATTTCTTTAAGTGTTTCTCAGCCATTCAATATTCCTCTGTTGAGAATTCTCTGTTTAGTTCTGAACCCCATTTCTCAATTGGGTTATTTGGTTTGGTGGTGTTTAATTTCTTGAGTTCTTTATATATTTTGGATATTAGACCTTTGTCAGATGTAGGGTTGGTGAAGATATTTTCCCTGTCTGTAGGCTGTGCTTTGTTCTGTTGATAGCGTCTCCTGTTACAGAAGCTTCCCAGCCTCATGAGGTCTCATTTATTAATTGTTGACATTAAGGCCTGGGCTGTAGGTGTTCTGTCCAGGAAGCTGTCTCCTGTGCCAATGTGTTCCACTCTGTTCCCTACTCTTTCTTCTAATAGATTTAGTGTCTCTGGTTTTATGTTGAGGTCTTTAATCCACTTGGACTTGAGTTTTGTGCATGGTGACAAATAGGGGTCTATTTGCATCTTTCTACATGTAGACATCCAGTTAGACCAGCACCATTTGTTGAAGATGCTATCCTTTTTCCATTGAACAGATTTGGCTTCTTTGTCAAAAATCAAGTGTCTGTATGTGTGTGGATTCATTTCTGGGTCTTTGATTCGATTCAACCAGTCTATTTCTATGCCAGTACCATGCTGTTTTAATTACTATTGCTCTATAGTACAGCTTGAGATGGGGTATGGAGATTCCTCCTGAGGATCTTTTATTGTATAAGACTGTTTTAGCTATTCTGTTTTTTTCTTTCCATATGAAGTTAAGAATTGACCTTTTAATGTCTTTAAAAAATTGTGTAGGTATTTTGAACTGTAAATTGCTTTTGGTAAGATGCCAATTTTTACTATGTTAATTCTCCTGTTCCATGAACAAGGGAGATCCCTCCATCTTTTCATGTCATCTTCCATCTTTTCATGTCATCTTCAATCTCATTCTTCAGAGACTTAAAGTTTTTTCAAACAAGTCCTTCACGTGCTTGGTTAAAGTAACTCCGAGGTAGTTTATACTGCTTGTAGCTAATGTGAAGGGTGTAGATTTCCTAATTTCTTCCTATGTAAGATTGTCATTTGTATATAGGAAGGCTACTGACTTTTTTGAGTCAATTTTGGATCCAGCCAATTTTCTGAAGGTGTTTATCTGCTGTAGGAGCTCTCTGGTGGAACTTTGGGTGTCACTTATGTACACTATCATATCATCTGCAAATAGGGATAACCTGACATCTTCCTTTCCCATTTGTATCCCCTTGATCTCCTTGTGTTGTCTTATTGCTCTGGCTAGAACTTTAACAACTATATTGAAGAGATATGGAGACAGTGGGCAGCCTTGTCTGGTCCCCAAGTTTAGAAGAATTTCCTTGAGTAGCTCTCCATTCAATTTGATGTTGGCTATTGGCTTGCTGTATATAGCCTTTATTATGCTTAGCTATGTGCCTTGTATCCCCAGTCTTTCCAACACTTTGAACATGAATGAGTTTTGGATTTTGTCAAATGCTTTCTCTGCATCTAAGGAGATGGTCATGTGGTTTTCTTCTTTTAGTTTTTTATATGGTGGATTACATTGATGGATTGCCATATATCAATCCCTGCATGCCTGGAATGAAGCCTACCTGGTCAGTGTGAATGATATCTCTGATTTGTTCTTGTATTCATTTTGTGAATATTTTATTGAGTATTTTTTCATCAATGTTCATAAGAGAAATTTGGTCTGAGATTCTCTTTTTGGGGGGGTCTTTGTGGGCTTTAGGTATCAGCATGACTGTGGCCTCATAGAATGAATTTGGTAATGTTCCATCTGTTTCTATCTTTTGGAGTAGCTTGAAGAGTATTGGTATGAGCTCTTTTTTGAAGGTCTGGTAGAATTTGGCACAGAAATCATTTGGTCCTGGGCTTTTGTTGTTGTTGTTGTTGGGAGATTATCAATGAATGCTTCTGTTTCTATAGGAGAAATTGGACTATTTTATATGTTTATCTGTTCTTGATTCAATTTTGGCAAGTGGAATTGATCAAGAAAATTGTCCATTTCCCTTAGATTCTCTAATTTTGTGGCAGATATGCCTTTAAAGAAGGATCTTATGATTCTTTGTATTTCTTTAGTGTCTGTTGTTGTGTCTCCCTTTTCGTTTCTGATTTTGTTAATTTGGATAATGTCTCTCTGCCTTTTCATGAGTTTGGCTCCTGGATTTGTTGATTCTTTAAATTGTTCTTTTTGTGTCTAAATTACTGATTTCAGCTCTTAGTTTGATTGTTTCCTGATGTCTACTCTTCTTGGGTATTTCTTCTTCTTGTTCTCCAGGGTTTTCAGATATGTCATTAAGTTGCTTATATGGGATGTTTCCAATTTCTTTATAAAGGCGCTTAGTGCTATGCATTTTCCTCTTAGCATTGCTTTCAATGTGTTCCACAAATTTGGGTATGTTGTTTCTTAATTTTCATTGAATTTCAGAAAGTCCTTAATTTCTTTCTTTATCGCTTCCCTGACCCATATGCCATTAAGTAGAGACTTATATAGTTTCCATATGTGTGCAGTCCTCTTATTATTTCTGTTGTTGTTGAAGCCCAGCTTTAAGCCATGGTGATCTGACAGGATACAAGGTATTATTTCAATGTTCTTGTATCTGTTGAGGCTTGCTCTGTGACCTACTATGTGATCAATTTTGGAGAAGGTTCCATGGGATGCTGAGAAGAAGGTATGGGTGAAAAGTTCTGTAGATATCTGTTAGACCCATTCGAATCATGATGTTGGTTGTCATTATTTCTCTGCATAATTTCTGTTTCAATAACCTATCCTATTAATGTGTGGATGTTGATATGTGTTTTAAGCTTTGTTAATAGTTCTTTTACAAAAGTGAGTGCCCTTGTATTGGGAGCATAGATGTTCAGAATTGTGATGTCTTCTTGGTTGACTTCACCTTTGATGAGTATGAAGTGTCCTTCCTTGTCACTTTTGATTAATTTTGGTTGAAAGTCTACTTTATTGGATATTAGAATGGCTACACCAGCTTGCTTCTTGTGACCATTTGCTTGGAGTACTTTATCTAGCCTTTTACCCTGAGGTTACATCTATCCTTGTGGTTGAGATGTGTTTCTTGGATGCAGAAGAATGTTGGATCTTGTTTATGCATCCATTTAGTTAGTCTGTGTCTTTTTATTGGATAATTTATTCCATTGATGTTGAGAGATGTTAACAACCAGTGATTGTTAAGATCCTTAACTTTGATGTTGGTTACTGTAGGGAGTTTGTGTGTTTGTGTTTTGTGATGGTGTAGTTATCTATTTCCTGTAGTTTTGGTTGTAGCTTGTCACTTTGGGGTGGAATTTTCCTTCTATTAATTTCTGTAAAGCCAGATTTGTGGAGAGGTAGTGTTTGAATTTGGTTTTGTCATGGAATATCTTGTTTTCTCCATCAATGGTTATTGAAAGTTTCACTGGGTATATTAGTCTGGCCTGGCATCTAGGATCTCTTAGGGTTTGCAAGATCTCTGTCCAGGCCCTTCTGGCTTTTATGGTCTCTGTTGAGAAGTTGGGTGTAATTCTTATTGGTTTGCCAGTGTGTTACTTGTCCCTTTTCTCTCATCACTTTAAAATTTTTTTCTTTGTGTTTTGATTATTATGTGAAGGGAGGTTTTTCCTTTCTGGTCTATTCTATTTGGTGTTCTGTAGGCCTCTTGTATGTTTATAGATATCTTTAAATTTGGGAAATTTTCTTCTATGATTTTGTTGAAAATATTTTCTGGGCATCTTCTCTTTCGCCAATGCCTATTTTTTAATTTATTTTTTATTTTTTAAAATTTTATTAATTTATTCATATTACATCTCAATTGTTAGCCCATCCCTTGTATCCTTCCATTCCTCCTTCCCTCCTGCTTCCCCCCTACTCCCTTCCCCTATGTCTGTGACTGAGGGGGACCTCCTCCCCCTGTATATGCTCATAGGGTATCGAGTCTCTTCTTGGTGACCTATTATCTATCCTTCCTCTGAGTGCCACCAGGCCTCCCCATCCAAGGAACATGGTCCAATATGGGGCACCAGAGTTTGTGTGAAAGTCAGATCTCCTTCTCCACTTAATGGTGGAGAATATCCTGTCCATTGGCTAGACTGGGTAGGGGTTCAAAGTTTACTGCCTATATTTTCCTTGGCTGGTGCCATAGTTTGTGGAGGACGCAGGGCCCTGACCCACTTGTAGTTTTCCAGGACCCTCTGGATCCTTCTATTTCCTCATTTTCCCAGGCTTCTCACACCTAAAGTCTCAATAGGATATCCTCCCTTCTGACCCACTATTCTGGTAGGTAAAGTTTTTCATGGAGATGTACCCCTTGGACTAGTGTCTCGATATAAGTGAGTATATACCATTTGACTCTTTTTGCTTCTGGGTGAACTCACTCATTATGATAATTTCTAGTTCAATCCATTTGTCCACAAATTTTGGAAATTCTTTGTTTTTAATAGCTGAGTAGTATTCCATAGTGTAAATGTACCACAGTTTCTTTATCTATTCTTTTACTGAGGGACACGTAGGCTGTTCCATGTTCTGGCTATTATGAATAAAGTAGCTATGAACAATGTTGAGCTTATGCCCCTGTTGTATGGTAGTGCATCTTCTGGGTATATTCCAAGGAGTGGAATAGCTGGGTCTTGAGGAAGCCCTATTCCCATTTTTCTGAGAAAGCGCCAGATAGATTTCCAAAATGGTTGTACCAGTTTGCATTCCGACCAGCAATGAAGGAGTGTTCCTCTTTCTCCACATCCTCGCCAGCATGTGGTGTCAGTTGAGTTATTGATCTTAGCCATTCTGATGGGTGTAAGAGGGAATCTCAGTGTCATTTTGATTTGCACTTCTCTGATGACTAAGGAGGTTGAGCATTTCTTTAAATGTTTCTCCGCCATTTGATATTCCTCTGTTGAGAATTCTCTGTTTAGTTCTGAGCCCCATTTCACAATTGGGTTATTTGGTTTTGTGGTGTTTAATTTCTTGAGTTCTTTATATATTTTGGATATTAGACCTTTGTCAGATGTAGGGTTGGTGAAGATCTTTTCCCAGTCTGTAACTTGTCACTTTGTTCTCTTGACAGTGTCTCCTGCCTTACAGAAGCTTCTCAGTCCCATGAGGTCCCATTTATTAATTGTTGACCTTAAGGCCTGGGCTGTTGGTGTTCTGTTCAGGAAGTTGTCTCCTGTGCCTATGTGTTCCAGACTCTTCCTCAATTTTTCCCCTAACTGGGTTAATGTCTCTGGTTTTAAGTTGAGGTCTTTAATCCACTTGGACTTGAGTCTTGTGCATGGTTCGTCAATGCCTATTATTCTCAGGTTTCATTTTTTCATGGTGTCCTTGATTTCTTGGATGTTTTATGTTAGGAATTTTTCAGAATTTGCCTTTTCTTTTATGGTTGTTTCAGGACTTACAATTGTATCTTCTAGACCCAGTATTCACTCCTCCATCTCTTGAATTCTGTTAGAAAAACTCTCCTCTATGTTGTTTGCTTTCTTCTCTAAGCATTCTCTTTCCCATTTTTTTTCTATCCAGGTCTTTACCATTGTTTTCATTTTCATTTTCTTCTCTTGAACTGTTTTATTGATTTCCTTCAACTGATTGGTTGAATTATCCTGGATTCCTTCCATTGACTATAGGCCTCTTTTATGTCTTCTACCTGTTTGGCTGCATCGTCCTGCATTTGTTTATGAATTTTATTTGTTTACTCCATTATCGTATTCATTACTATGGATTTGAGGTATTTTTCTTGCACTTCAGTTGTGCTTTGAGTTCTCCAGGTTGCTTTCTTTGGGATAGTTGGGATCTGGAGTTGTCATATTATTTTGGCTTTGTTGTTCATGTTTCTACGCTGGCTTGTTGTCATCTTGATGTGTCTGATGTTGAGAGGTATCTTCTGGGGTCCTTCACTGATCATTGAGAGCAGTTTGTTAGTGAGTAATTTTAGGTCGAGGTCCTTTGTCCATGTGGGTCAGGAAACTGTTCTCTAAGAGAGGCAGGCACCCTGGTTTTGGCTCCTGAAGATTTTACATCACACCCTGGGTTCCCCACTGGGTCAGCCAAGGTAGGTGCTGGTGCTCTGCAGCTCCAGTATTAGTTTGAGGTAGTGTATGTAGAACCAGTTTTCCTATGTTTGGCTGAGCTTTGAATATCTGCCCTTGGGCCCTGGGGCTTTGGGTCCAAGGCTCAGGTCACGGTAGACTGCCTGAACCCCTCTTGGCTTCCAGAAATTGTTTAGGTTTCTGTTTGCTCTAACCACGCAGTGGGGCCTATGTTCTGCCTGCCAAAGAGAGAACAACTACTGCTCTTTGATTGTTGTTGGTTGGTTAGATATTTTCTCTATCTCCCCTCACCTGCCCAGCCATACACAAGAGTGTGAGAATCCCAGCTAGGCTGTGGAACCTGGCTAGGCTGTGATAGTTGTGCTAGGGTAGTCTTCTGGGGATAGCTGTTTGGTTTCTTCCCAGCCCTGGTCAGAGGGCTGTTGTGGTCCTTGACTCCTGGCACTGTCTCTGGACTCAGATCAGGCCACTATGACTGTGTTTCCCTGATTTCAGCAGCTTGCAACTTGAAGGCAGGGTCCAGACCAGCTTGTGGGGTCTGGATTGCTTTCCTTCTCAGTGTTCACAGAAGCTGGGAACTGTACCCACTGCTGACTGGGTGCCCGAATGGCGCCTAGGCTTTCTGTGGGCTTGTGTGGGTCAGGGGGAGTGGTCAGAGGTCCCAATCCACCCTTGTAGCTTTCCCTAGTCTAGTAAGATAGAGGCAAATTTGCAGCAGATTCAGTCCCAAAACTGAGTTAGCCTGCCAAGCAAGGCCACCGCACAGAGCTTGTCACAGTCTGGGTCCTGTCTGGGCACTAGGGGACTAGTCTGTCCTCCTTCCTGGGCTGCTGGAAACCGGAGGTCCAACTAACCCATGGTCTGTACTGTGTGGATCTCTCTTGACCAGTTATTCATAGCACCATGGGTCCACAGTCCATGGGTCCAGTTAACATCTGTGGTCTTTTCCCTGCAGATCAGGCAGCATGTATCTTTGTTGCTGCCCTAAATAAATATTTTTAAAAGTTATTTCAAGAAGGCTGGTAGATCAATTTACCATGGAATATTCTGGAAGTCCCAGAGTTCCTCCGTCTGCCACACAGAGCTTTGGTCCATGCATAGTAGGCAAGTGGGAGCTGGAGAGACATGCTTGTGGGAGTAGCTTCTCAGAACTTTGGAAACACTTGGAAGAGCAGTTAATTGTCACACTGTCTCTGTGAGGAAAGAGGAGCCCTGTGGCCAATATAATTGAGGAAATGGAGAGTTCCTGGCCAGAATTCAGTCTCAGAGAGATGTTGAAGACAGCAGTCAAAAACCATAACTGTTTAACAAGGAGGAAATCTTTCCCCAATAGGAAAACTTGAATTCCTCTACTGCTCTGCTAAAATATGAAGATGGAAACTTCAAAATAAAACTCACTATTTGGGAGCCCTAAAGAAGCACCATATATATGATATATATGTTACATATAATAATTATATAATATATAAGACATTATATTTATATAGTTATTTAACATCATTATATATAATTTAATATAATAATTGAAGAGAAGATCCTGCAGTTGAAAGGGTGTGGGTTACACAGGAGGAGTTGAAAGCAAGAGACGAGGGGATGGAAATGATATGAATATAGTACACATGTAGGAAATCCTCAAAATATTTTAAATTAAAAAACAAGCCTGAAACAGAGGCCCAGAGCATCTTTCTTCAAGGCAGCTCAGTGTTCCAAGCTGTGACTTCATATATTTACGTCCTGTTAAAGCTATTTTCATGTCTGTTTCTTACTTAAGGAGATTAATATTTTAGTTCTTATCTGCAGGTTTGTATAACAATACTTTTCCAAACTGGCCCAGTTATGCTCATTTCTTCTATTCCTGTGGAGGTTATTCTTAGCAACATGTCATTGATCACTTTTCTCTCAAGTACTGATAAAGGAGGTCCAAGATGACTCTGGTAGGCATGCTTGTCCTCAAGCTGGGTCACTGCCTAAATTGTCCAGTACTTAGCCCATGGCTGGCTTTATGTTCATACTTTGGGATGTGGTCACAGTAGAAACGAAACTGGACCAAGTGATACTGGCCCACATGCCTGCCAGCACCCACACTCCCACACAGAGAGGCCAGGATTTTCCTGCAGTGTTTAAATTTTATTTAGTTTAACAAAGTGGCGACTGCTGTCTGTATCTAAAGGAACACATTTCTAGAGTAAAGTTTTATATTTTTCCTCCTTAGACAGTCATCTGTGACTCTCATAGATGTAGCCTCCTAAGTTACAGACTATCAAGGCAAGAGTGGAGGTGAATGCTGGACCAAGTGTCAGGGCCAAACTTGGTCTCACTGTTGGAAGCAGGAAAGAAGAATGAGCAGCCCCCACCATCAGTGACAGCCGGCAGCAGGCTGCAGTCAATGCAGCCCTAATACTGAGCTTAAACAAATAACACACGATGGTGTGATGCTGGCCACAGCAGAGTTCTCACTTTGACACCAAAACAATCTTCTTCTTGTTGCAGTTTTATGCCTGTGATGTCACTGAGCATTGCCAACAACAGAACTGTTATATCACAGATGAAAAGCTCTTAAACTAGCTAGAGACACCATTGTGCCAAGACTAGAGTCTGTCATAAAACTATGGGTCAGTGAAGTCTGTGCACGTCTGAGCTAGGACCTCCAGGGAAAAGAACTGTGAATTTAGAGTTCAATTTGGTTGTTTTGATCTGGACTTCTCTATGAGTAGAAAGAATTAAATTGGATGTATGTGACCTTGTATTTCGAGGAAATCAAATCATTCAAACAAGATAATTTTGCCTCTTGGCCAACAACTTCTTTTCTCTTCAACTCCACAGTTATGAGTCTCTGCCTGGATACATTTTACTAGCATTTGGTGGATTGTAATTGTTCCATTGTTTCTCTGGTTACAACCTCAAAATGTATTGCAGACTCAGCTGAAATCATTCTCTACATTAATTCACTGTGGGAGTGAGAGGCAGATTTCAACTCTCAAATCTACCACAAGAGGAACCAGTGAGGGCACAGCAGGCTCTTTTTCTGCATTCATCTGTATATGTGTTCTGTTCATTTGATATTAAGTATCAAATGCATGTCACATAATTTCAGTAGATGCTGTTAATTAGAATGTGAGGAGAAACACTGGTCCTTGCCATCATGGAGTTTTTGTTGCTGGCATAAAAGATGCCTTTCTTTGAACTTTCCTTTCTTTCTTTCTTTCTTTCTTTCTTTCTTTCTTTCTTTCTTTCTTTTCTTTCTTCTCTCTCTTCCTTTCTTCCCTTTTCCCTTACATCTTTTCTTCCTTCTTTTTTCCTTCCCTTCTTCTCTCCATTCCCCTCCTCTTCCCTTCTTCCTCCCTCGATCTCTCCCTCTTCCTCCCTCCCTCCACTCTCCTGGCAGCCTCTTAACTTCAATGAACTTAAAAATTTTACCATTTTAGTTGAATAGCGCATATATGGGTGGTTGCAGTATACAAATGGCTAAACAAGCATACAAAACGGCAGACATACATAGGCATACATATAAATATTCAATGAAAATATGTTGTGTTGAAAACACATTACAATTAAGAAGCTATAGTTGATGGCCATGGCACTGGGACCCAGATACAGGCTCTGGGACCTGATGGGGCTTCCTTGTATTTGCTGCTTATCACACTCACCCACAAGCAGTTCTTCAAAGCACATTTTTCTGTGTCTCCAGGAACTTAGTTTCAGTTTCACTTCTGCTCTCCTATTTTCCAGGGTGTATATGTTTATGTGTGACTTTTCACTCAACATTATGCTAGCAAGTTACAGAAACTTAGGATGGTAAAGAAAGTGGCAATGTATAATGCCTTGCAACTTTTGGTCACCGTTGCATATTTAACATTTCTCATCTCAAGGTAAAGAGTGCTATGACACCACTGAAGAAATCTAACAGGGCTAGATCACAGTTGTTCTGTTTCATGACTATGTGAACTGACAAAATACGAGCTGTACAAATCAAACACTAATTTGCCTAGGCTTTAAGCATTGTTTGGTTTTTAAGACTTTCACAGGCAACATGTCAACAAGCAAGCCACTCTCCTATGTGATACATGCAAGCTTCTATTTCAGACTTTGATCTGGGGGTCTGTAAAAGTTCTTGCCAAGCAAGCCTGAGGACCTGAGGACCCACTATGACAGGAGAGAATTGTTGTTGTCCTCTAATATAGAAAATCTCTCTCTCTCTCTCTCTCTCTCTCTCTCTCTCTCTCTCTCTCTCCCTCTCTCTCTCTCTTTCTCTCATGCACTCACACACACATACAACACACACACACATACACAGAGGGGGAAAGAGAGAGAGAGAGAGAGAGAGAGAGAGAGAGAGAGAGAGAGAGAGAGAGAGAGAGATGCATATATACTGTCTTAGGTTAACTATTGCTGTGATGCAACACCATGACCAAAGCAACTTGGGAAGGAAAGGGCTTATTCAACTTATGCTTCCACATCATAGTCCATCAAATGATGTCAGCACAGGAACTCAAGCAGGGCAGGAAGCTGGAGTCAGAAGCTGATGGTGGAGTGCTGCTTGCTGGCTTCATCCTCATGGTTTTCTCAGCCTGCTTTATGGAATCCAGGACCATCAGCCCAGGAATAACACCACCCATAAATGGGATAGGCCCTCTCCCCATAAATCACTGATTAAGAAAATGGCTACAAGCTTGCCTTACAGCCTGATCTTATGAAGGTATTTATCAATTAAAACTCCCTTCTCTCTGAAGACTCTAGCTTGTGTCAAATGGAGATAAAACTGGCCAGTGCAAATAGTAAATCTAAAAAAAAAAATAAAAATTGATCTAAAAGGCCAGATTTAAGTACACTACATGATTTGGTGTGGAGTTGGCTGGTAGAGAATGGAGGATAAGGTAGGGCAACAGAGGTAAGGGAAATAAATTTCACATATTTATTTTACTTGGGGTGTTAGGGTTCTCAGAGGAAACATGGTAACCTGAGAAGAGGGTTTGGCTGGAAGAATTTCAAAACTGCATGCTGCCATTGAAACTGATCTTCCATTCTTTGCCTTTCATGTTTCTCCATTTGTATCTATGCATAACAGCTGTAGATTGAGAATATGCAGGGAAAAATGGTATCCATACAGTTTTTCTTGCCATTCTTCCTTAATGCAATTTAACAAATATTTATATAATATTTACATTCTATGAGATGTAAGCAATCTAGGCAAAAGTTAAAGAACATGAAATGGTGTGTGTGGCATACATGCCTCAACATTATATTAAAGCCATTTGAGCACCTATATACGTTGGTATCTGTGAAGAATTCTTAAACCTATCACTATAGATACTAAAGCACAAATACAGAGGTTCATGTATCCAAGCTAAAGTCTTTGTTTCCATTTCTCCTCTTGACATTTCCCAGCTTGATCTTCCCTTCTCTGTCAGCATTTCCTTATATTTTAATTTCTCTAGATTACATTACAACCATTATATTTCACTTAGCTCCGTTGTTTCCTTTATTGGTATTCTTTTTCTGTGAACAAGGGGAACATGCCAAACATCAAATAGTTCTGCTTACCAACTCAGCATATGTAATATATGTATTATATGCACAGAATACTATGCTATGTGTATTTTGTTTTCTTGATTTAATTTAAAAATCTAAACTCTTCTACTTTATTAATAGTGCAATTGAAGATCATTATGAGATACTTTATATTTGTACTACTTGCTTACATTTTTCCCTAACAAGAAAAAAAAGAGAAGTCAAATAATCCCCATCCACAAATTAGAATTTATGTAGACCAAGTATACATTTTATTCAATAAAATTGGACTTATCTATAGGAGAAATGACATATATGCCTCTTGGAAAAGTTGAGATGCGTAAAGAGGATTTGGGAGATGAGTGGCTTCTAAGAGTTTCTTAAAGCTGAGATTCTATGACTCTGAATAAAGCAGCTTAGTCCAGGAATATTAGCTCTGTGCGTATATTCTCAGTGTCACTCTAGGAATTGACTAGTACAAAACGCATATATATAGTTATGTCCTTAAAGACAATGGGAGAGAGCAGCGTCTTACCCCATTATCTCAGGATCAAAGTCAAGTCAATAAATATTTATAAGTGCCTGCTGAAGAAAGGAAGTGAGTTAAGCACTCTGGATGCAAGTGACACAAGAGCAGATCTTTACCACAGAAGAATTCAAGAGTACCAGAGACAGAGTTCATGATCCCACCAAGGAACAGAGAAGTGATGTCATCAGCTAGGCTGTCTACCCATCAATTAAAGATGGGCCAGAAGCTACATGTTAACAGCCACAAGGGAGTCATCATCAAGAGTCCTTTGGAGATATAGAGCACATTCTACTTTCTGCCACAGGTGGGCCATTTACATCTTCCGCCAAAGTCATCTGCTAGTCTAAATGCTGGGGTAGGCTAACTAGTCTTTCTGTTGCCATTTCCTGGAAGCAGCTAGAATATGTTCAGACTTGCGCTGAAGCCTAAAACAAAAACAGGATGGAATGTTTTTTCCTCCCCCTCTTCTATGCAAAGTGTTTTAGCCATTTGGAAGTTCACTTAACTTTCTAGCATTCAACCCCTGAAATGGGCTCATGGTGAGATTGGGCATTTGCTGACTTTCTGATCTCTTGGACATGGTCAAGAAAGGTGGATGTACAAGTTTCTCAGACACTATTAATTCCTCTCAAACCCAAAGTTTAATTTAAAGGTGTTTCAATGGCTATTCATACCAAAGAGTAGAACCTACTGGCTGTGACCATGCATGTCTTATATAGGAAAAAGAGATGTTACCAAAATTTTAAAAACTAACATCCAACAATGTAAATTTAAGTGTGGGGAGATTCAGAGGTAGGGTTTTGAGGTTGGGCTGTTTTGTTTTGTCTGTTTGTTTCTTGCCTACATGAAAATATGTATTCAACACTACCTTCCAATGAGATTTCTTGTGCCTGCATTGATTTTCCATCAGATTTGAAGCTATACTGTCCTAGAAAGTTCTAAAGAACTTTGGTGTCATATATTTAACATTACAATGTATCTTAAATAAAAACTATTAGATTAACATAATTTTTCTAACTAATGGCTACAATGATTAGGTTAGAAGTGATACTATGTTACTTTCAGATTGTAAAACAAACACATGAAAGAGGAAGTGCAACACCTTGTCAAAGCGACCACCCAGCTCAGTTTGGATTTGATATTTCTTAGGTTACAGTACCAATGCCTGGCAAATTCAAACATCTTCTCTGGTGCAAGATGGTGATGCAGGGGATTGAGAAACCATCCCAAGAAAATTCTGTGTCCTGGAGCTGCTAAAAATATGTGGGTCCTTGGGTGTTTAGGCAACCCTATTATGAATCTGTCTCCAACTCTCTTTGCTGAGAAAAATCTGCTTAAACACTTGGGGAGCTCGGCAAGTGATAGAACATCTCTCCCATTTGGTCTTGACATTAACTGCATTGCTTGGCATCGCCTCTTAAAGTTTCCAGCAAACCAAAAATTTACGATGGCTTCCACATGTGTATATGTGACAATTCTAGGGACAGAAGAGTTGGAGTTAGAGCCAGAAGGAAGCAGTATCCTGTTAAATATCTGGGTCACGCTGGCCCTTCTTCATATGACTGACACATTTCTGTTTTCTCTGGCCAGTGACAGGAAGAACTGCCATACTTCTTGGCCAGCCTGAGTTTATAACAACTGTTCTTTTGCCTGGATTCATGAACGTCACTGTTTTACTTAGTATCTCAGGGCATGGCCCACTGTCAAACATCTGCCCAGATGTTAGTTCTATAGAAATGACTTTTAATTCCAGACCACGTCTTCCTATTACATATTTGGTTGTAACATCACCAAACACCAGACATCTGTGAAAACAAGACCATCAAATATCAGTGTATTTGATATTTAGGAATAAATCTCTCATTTGCTTCACACACTGGTTAGTAAGCACTGGCCAAGGTATTGAGATAAACATTTGCTCACTAAAATTTGCCCTTGACTTCTTAAACTTTAACTTCATTACTTATTAAATAAACATATGGCAAACTCGCTTATCAACTCATGCAGTCATCCATTGATAACTATCTGCTTGGGACAGACTTTTTCCTTGCTCTGGTTATGAATGTATGTATTGTTCACCAGATATAGTTGCTATAAATCAGGGAAACGCCCTGCTTTTTCCAGGATGAGAAAGTCATAACTATTGTCCAAATGTCTCTTGTGGTCAGCTAAACTGGTATCAGGGATATGCAAGCACTTTCTGAATCAGTGATGTAAGTACAGATGATTAATATAGACAAAATGAAGAGGTTTAGTATAAAAATATGAAAGTTGCTCTCCTTAAAAATTACTTGTATAATATACCTTTATTCAAATACAGGTGGTAAATCTAAGAAACAGTTCAAAAGGAAGTTAGTCCTATCCTTTCGTTGGATTAGTCACACATACAAAGAAAGGATATGCACACTGGGAGCATAACTTGGCTTTATGTAGAAAAATGATGAAGACAAAAATACCTCCTGACTCTTAACCAATGAAATCCTAGTTAGGGAATCTAAGGCTCCTGAAGGGTCAACATTCTTCCTTCTCATGGACAATAGGTTGGGCATGGGAGTGTATAGATGCTGCCTTCGTTTTGCTGGTATACATTTCCAAATTTATTTTGGATTCACTTTTGAATTACTGTGGGTCACATCAACTTTTCATCATCCAATTTAGGTACTTTCTCTCAAACTTATCAATTCTATCCGTACCCTAGCTATAATCAAGTGACATGAGGCAAGAAAGTGGCCATGATATTCCTCAGCTCTCAGCTCTCCTCCTCTCCCCTTTCTATCTCCTGTTCTTCACTCATTGCCACTTCCCTTTCCTCTTTCATCAGAGGCTTTACTGCATTCAAATTCAAGGAAGACATCTATAAACCACTTAATAATCTTTTAGGTTCCCGTAACACTTCTGCTTACTTTTGAGATGTGCTCTGGCGTGCTTTTCTGAATCTAATTCCTCTGAGAAAGGGATTCCAAAGTGGTCATGAAAATGAGCAAAGCCTCCACTCCTAGTATCCATGCAGGACAAGCCTTTCTAAGGTCTCACTGGGACTCATCTTGACTCTAATCAGTTGGCATGGGCCCCATGCTTTCCCTTACAACAGCAACCTTCATTCTTCTTGAAAACTTCTTTTTGTTTTAAAACGTCTATCAGTGGTTTGCAGATGTCAGGAAAGTTCTTTTCCCTCTCTTCACAAGGGGAACTCGTATTAACTTTAAAGGCACACTCTAGGCAAACGTTCCACAGATCTCCTTCTGGGTTATAGCCTAGGGTAGAGACTCTATGAAATGGTGTTTCTTCCCTTCATGGTGCTTATTGTAACTATAATGATATATGTTTGGATTTGTGATCCCTTATTTAAAATATGTTGACTGGATTCTCCCATGATCGAAGACACTCTGTCTATTTTGCTCAGCATGGTATCTTATCATTGAGTAAAATGTCAAACATAAAGTCAATATTTAGTTAACATTAATTGTATAAAATACTTTTTTGCCCAACAAGCTTCTAGAATTGTATTTTCAGGTGATATTACAAATATATATCTATACATATTTGTCTTAAAATAGCTATTACAAATATATGAAAATAAAATTGTTTTTGAGCTATAGAATGCTCATTGTTAGACTATGCACTTAACATATACAAAGCCCTGGCTCAATATTTAGCAAGAAAACATTATAAGCAAGAAAAAAAGTAAAAATTACTAGTATTCATATTGACTATAGTGAAAAGAAATGGGTAAAAGGTCCTGATTCTCAGTACACAGGGCCTGAGATATTCACCCTTTCTTCCTTTCTCTTATCTGAACACAACTATGAAACACAGCCGTGAAGCTGAGATGTGTACTTGTTTTAGCATCTACAAAAGAAAACAGTAGCACAAAGAGTAGGGAAGAGTGCTGCTGTCACCCTGTCACTGAACTTTCTACTTTCTCTCCTGCAGTGTTCTCTATCCTGTCCTCATACTTTTTCCAAACTTAGAATAGAACATCAGGACATGGAGAGGTAAGAGAGGAGAGAGAAAGGGGGTGGGGGAGACAAGTGAGAATGAAGAAGGAATGAAGGAATGAGAACGAATGTGCTAAGTAGGGGTCCAAGTGATGGATTAAGGAGCTTGGGAAGTGAATTTCTCAATAACATATGATATAGGTTTTTTATTTATCTTTTTTTCTCTCTTGAAACAGCCCCCAAGAAATCCTGATGCAGCAGAACCTATAGCAGGAACATAAATGAGCCAATGGTAGAGGTCAGAGTTGTAAGTACTGCCATGAATGTTTCTTTTGTATTTTGTTGTGTGGACTTGTGCATCAGGCAAAGATCCTTGTTTCTTTCCTCTTTTATTCACTTTATAACATAATGTGGATGATTTTACATTATAGTAGCTATTTTTACTTATATACTCCAAATCATAGTTTGCGGGATATATATATATATATATTGCTCTGGGGAAATGATCAGTAGATTTCGTTTTGTGTGGGACAATTGTATCACATTAGACTGAAGCATAACCTTATTTTTAACTCTATTCAGAGGTTAAATGTGGCTTAAGGAGATGTGTCTATGTGCCCTTGCGGTGTTTAATTTTACATATAAACTTAGCTTGTCCACAATAACCAGGTGCATATCCATTTACTGTGCAACTAAGTTCTTAAGAAAGATTAACATCTAAATCAGAGGAGTTCAAGTATAGTAGATCACTTGTAACATTATATGAATCACTTCAATCCAACTAGCTAACGGCTTTAAAGGAAAAAGATACATGGACTCTTTGGAAGAGTTTCATCCAGAAAATACTGCTTTCATATTTGAGATAAGAATTAGTTCCTTCACAAGTTTCCAGCTTGCCCACCCATCCTGGGATTTAGACAAGCCAACCACACAGTCCCTGAACCAAAGTCTTATAATAAATCAGCATACATTTCTATACTAATTTCTCTGGCGAGCCCTCACTAGTGTAAACAGTGGCTAGACAGACATCTCTGTTCAGTAAAACTTCAGTTCCAAGAAAGATACAAACTGGCACTGCCCTCTTTTTTACTTGTTTCCTCCCATTGGCTGGCCTCTACCTGGTAGTACAGAACTGAGACGTGTCTAGTGTTAGAAGTGAATATACATACTACCAGAATTGGGAAGTGTTGTGGGGACAGTGATGATAAAACTCTAACAATTCACTCCTCCCCAAAAATTGTTTATAAAGCCTTGAGCTGGGCACATGTGAGCATGACCCTAGTTGGCAGTCAAACCCTTTGAGAACTACTCAGAGACTCCTGTCCAGGACATTACATAGACTGTCCTCTGGATTGCACATTCTAAGGATTAATGTGAAAGACTCTACAGAATCTTGTAAAAAAAATTAGCCCCGACATTAAAACCACCTTCCATAGAAGGAGGGTTGGGACTCTAGGTCTTACCCATATCAGTTCACTTAACTTCTGTCTTTAAAAAAGTATATATACTTTTATAAAAATGGAACTAGAATTAGTATCGAGCTGCTTAAAACTTCTAGGATAAAAATTACATTTGACCTTTGAAGGCTGATGAAACTGTAGCATATGGTAAAATAAAAAATACAATCAACTTGGCAAAGACTAAGCACTCAGAGATACTGGAATTACATTAAAAATGTAATTGTAACAATGTAAAATTTAGCAATTGAAAACACTATTAGAAAAGTATTTTTGTGTTGAATACCTAAAGAAAGTAAACATTAAAAATAACAAAATGTTAGTTTTAGAACTGAAAAATATACTTAATGAAATAACCCAATAGATAGGCTCAACTGGAATAAATATAACTGAAAAAGCCACCAGATAACAGCCAATGTGAACAAAGGAGAGAAAAAAGGCTGGAGAGAAATGAAGACAGTCTCAGGACATACAGAAAATAGCAGAAATTATGCAGTGATCTCCTTGAAGCTAAGGGTGAACTGATGACAAATATATACATGAAAAAGGATAACTGAAAACTTCCCAAATTTTGTAGCAAATCCAATCCTATGGATTCTAGAAGTGAAGAAAAGAAAAACACTGGCTAAAATTGAAGACATTCTATTCTCAAACTTATGCAAAATCTGTTGAAAGACAAAGGTGAACGTATTTGAAAACCCATCAAGGAAAAGGGCAATGATATGTTGCCTACACTGGAGCAATTACTCTGTGGATTTCTCAGGAGAAGAGTCACTAGCTCCTGTAAAGGTAAAGACTTAGTATCTTCTGTAAAATGTCTGATTCATCAAAGTCTGTGAATAATGAAAGCCTGTACAGGAAGATATCATATCTAGTCAGCATGATCTCACAGCTCTGAGAACAAATAATTTATGCCAAATACTCCAAAGCTAATTTCCTAAGCCAAAATACCTTCATGGGCAAAGTTTGCCAAATGTTTGAATGAAACACACATCATGGATTTTTTAAATCAAATTCTCGCAGAAAACAAAATAAAAGAGAATGTGTTCCAGGTAATTTTGTTAAGCCAACAATACCCTGATTCCAAAACAGAACAAACCACCAAACACACATAAAAGATCAGTGTTTTTAAGAACATACACATGAAAGTTCTCAAGAAAAAAATACTATTTACTGAGTCTACCAACAAGACAAGAACAATATATTATGATTGGCTGGGGCACATCCTGGTTCTGGGAATGTTAATTTTATTTTAAATATTTGAAAGCCATTTATGTATTCCACTTAATCCATTTTTTGAAAATAGGCGCTTATTGGTATAATCTTGCCTCTTAGAACTGCCTTCATTTTGTTCCATAGGTGTAGGTATGTTGATTTGTTTTCATTTTTGTTCAATTTCTAAAAGTTTAATTTTCCTTTCAGACTTCTTTCATGACCCAATTTTCATTGAACAGTAGGTTGCTCAGATTCCATACTTTCTGCTTTTCTTTCTTTCTTTCTTTTTTTTGGAGGGGGGTTCACAAGAGATGAGCACATTTATTGATGTTTGTCTGAGTCCTCCAGGCTTCTGGGTGTCACTTCTTGTGGGGGAAGAAGGCCCATCCCAGGCAGTATAAGGAGTTTCTGCTTTTCTATTGTTGATATTCAGTGTTAATCTATGGTGGCCATATAGGACACAGGGTGTTATAGGAAACAGGTGTTATTTCAGTTATCTTATATATCTTGAGACTAGTTTTATGTCTTAATGTGTTGTCAGTTGGGTAAAGTTCCATATATACTGAGAAGAAAGTATGTTCTTTAGAATTTAGGCGGAATGTGCTATTAATATTTTGTAAGGCTTCTTGGTTTATGATGTCATTTGACTCTAGTGGTTTTCTCTTGATGTCCTATCTATTGGAGTTATAAAGTCACCCACTATCACTGCATTATGATCACTATCAAATTTTTAGCTGTGGTAACTTCTTTTATGAACTTGGATATATGTCCCTCTGCTTGGTGCATAAATGTTTAGAATTGTAACATCCTCTTGTTAGAGATTTCCTATGAGTATGTAGTGCCTTTCACTATCCTGATTAGTTTGGATTTGAAATATGTTTTTCCAGATATAAAAAGATCTACACATGCTTGCTTCTTGGTTCCATTTCCTTGGAATATCTTTTGCTACCCTTTTACCCTAAGTTATATGTATCCTTGATAGTGAGATGTGTTTCTTGGATGCAACAGAAAGATGAATCTTGTTTTCTAACCCAAATTGGCTAGTCTGTGCTATCCTAATTAGAAAATTAAGACCATTAGTATTAAGAGATATTAATGAGCAGTATTTACTAATTTCTATTGTTTTGTTGTTATAGTGTGGTCCCTATTTTGACCTAGTTTTCTGAGATAATTTCTTCCTGTCATCATACGGTATAACCTTCTCCAGACTGAACTTTTCTTTCCAATGCCTTCTGTAGATCTGGATTGGTGGACAAAAATTGTTTCAATTTATTTTATCATCTAATGTTTTTAATTTCTTTATTGGTTGTCATTGATAACTTTGTTTGGCACAGTAGTCTGGGCTGGCATCTGTGGCATCAGATATTGAAGAACATCCATCCAGGTCCTTCTGGCTTCAGGATCACCACTGAATCCTGGTGATATTCTAATGCATCTGCATTTACATGTGACTTGATCTTCCAGCTTATACCACGCCTTCATTGTTCTGTACATTCCCTGTTTGGATTATTATGTGTCCCAGGAAATTTATTTTCTGGTCCTGAATATTTGATATTCTATATGCTTCTTATATCTTATGTATGTCTTTCTTTAGAATTGAATTTTTCCTATGATATTGTTAAAATTCTATGCCTTTGACCTGGATTTATTTTCATTCCTGTTTCTGATAGTCATAGATTTTTTCCACAGTGCTTGAGATTTTATGGATATTCTTCACATGTTTTTTATTCAACATTTCCTTTGACTGAGATATCTATTTCTTCTACCTTATTATTAAGGCCTGAGATTCTCTCTTCCATGTCTTTTAATCTGTTGGTAAGAATAATCACTGAAATTTTTGTTTGGCACCCTGATGTTTAATTTCCAATTTAATTTCACTTTGATCTTTACTGATTCTGTTTCTTTGTTAAATTATATAGAGGACTTTTAATCAAGAGATTACATCCAAATACCTTCTAGGTTTGTGTGATCCAGCTAGAATGCAAACACTCCACAAACCTTTAATCCCTCTATCTAGAAGACAGACACAGCCTTAGTACGTACCTTTAGTTCCAAACAACTAAAGTGAAACTAGTTTGTATAAGGGAGCACCCATGTTTGAAAGTGACACCTAATTGAGGGGCACACATCAGGGAAAGATTTGAAAGAATGAGTCAGAGATCTGATATGTCCAACTCTTATGAGAACAGCACAGGAAAGCGGGGCTACTTAAAGGCATGGAGAAAGAGAGAGAGAGAGAGAGAGAGAGAGAGAGAGAGAGAGAGAGAGAGGGATAGAGGGAGAGAGAGAGAGAGAGAGAGAGAGAGAGAGAGAGAGAGAGAGGGATAGAGGGAGAGAGATGGTATGTGGCAGTTTTACCAAGACAGTTTTACAGAGACAGGTTGTGGGTGAAGACAGAACAAGGCAGAGGATGAGGAGGCACCAGAAGATTAGAACAAATTGCCAGAGTTAATTTGAGGCCAAGCAGAGCAATTCAGTGAGATGCCAAGAGAAGCCAGTTCGAGTCAGTCAGCTTGTAGAGGAGTTTGAAGCATAGCAGCTGAGTTGAAGCAGCCAGCCAGAGTTCAGAAAGAGCTAGAAAGGGGGATCTTATTCAGCAGTGGACCTCTGAGATAATGATTACATGTGGTAAATAAAAGATATTTTTTAGAAAATTCTACTTTCATGTTTTGAATAGTTTTTTTGGTTTTTTGTTTATATATATTATTGATTTATTCATATTATATCTAAATTTTTATCCCATCCCTTTTATCCCCCTATTCCTCCCTACCTCTGACTTTCTCCCTACTCCTCTCCCCTATGACTGTGACTGAGGGGGACCTCCTCCCCCTGTGTTTATCCAACAGTTTGTGTTTTCATGCTTGTCATTAAGGCATTTATTCATATCATTTTCAAGATCCTTGTATGTACTAATAAGTGATATTTTATGGTCTTTGTTTATGATTCAACTAAATTGCTTTTCTCAAAGCCTACTGTAATAAGGCTGCTGGCTTTTAGAGAAGCCATATTGTCTTGGTTGTTCATATTTGTGATTTTGCACTAGGAGGTAGGCATCTGATATTAGGATATTTGAAGCATGTTTAAGTTGCAAGATTTAAACACAGGAATTAAAAAGAATGGATTAAAAAAATAAAAACAAGATTATTCTGGTTGTATGGACTTTTCCTTCTGTATTGACCCCCTCTCTTCTCCACAGTTGTAGCACTCCCCTGTTCAAATCATCTGTATCCTGCTATTTCTCTCCCAAACCTCCTCAATTCTATAGTCCTTTTATAACTTCCTGGTTTCTGTGTTGTATACTCATGTCTGAGAATTTGAAGCTAGGAACTTTGGACTGGAGAAAACACATGATATTTGTCTTTGTGACTCTGGGTAACTTTACTCAATACAATCATGTCTAGATATACCCATTAACTGGCAATTTTCATGAGTTATTTTTCTTCATAACTGAATAGCATTCCACCATATACAGATGTGCTACATTTTCATTATCTTTTGAAAGCAGTTATAGTTGTGGGACTCTGCTGTTTAGGTCGGAAGTCTGGCATTTCTGGATAGCCTCTGAGCTTGATATGTATTCTGTGGAAGGAAAGGCTCCCCTTATCCCTGAAGAATTCATGGCTGGTCAGTCAGCCAAGTGCTACTGGACACTGCTAGATTCCATGTGTCAGCTTGGATTGTTGCTGCCATCTTTCTAATGCTGCTCTGCCCACAGCAATGTCCGTCTGCAGGAGCAAGTGGCTGGCTGTTCTTGAAGCAGTCATTTTATCAGCCTAGATAAAACTGAGCTCTTGCTTCTCTTGGTTTGGAGCTCTAAGCCTCCTCTACAGGTTGCTCACAAGGCAACTATTGACTTGCCCATGCCAGGCCTTCCTTGCCACCTGGCTCAGGTTTGATCCAGTGCATTACCCTTTTCAGACCAGAGCATGCACTTCATGGTCTGAGCTTCCTGGGAGAGTACCTGATGAGGCCAAGGCAGGCTCTCGCCATATGCAGAATGACATATAGTATTTCCATTGTTGAGGAAGTGTCTATGGAATAATATTTTGAGTTCTTTGAGCATATGCCAAGGAGTGGTATACCCGTGCCCTATGATAAATTTGTTTTTTGGTGTTTTTGGTGTTTGTTTTTGTTTCACTGTGTTTTAGCCCTTCTGAGTGAGGTGAGCTGAAATCTCAGTTATTTTGTTTGTATTTTCCTGTTTACTAAGGATGATGGACACTTTTCTCATTTGTTGGTACCAACAACAGCTGTCTAATTGGATTTACGGCACACTCAACATGAAGAAAATAATGTCTGGTACAAGAAACCCATCCAGTGTCCCAGTGCTAGTGAGGTCATGGACCGTAGGAAAGAATCTGCTACCTCTACTTTGCTAGATCAACATAATTCCTAACTATATTCTACATCTTATTCTTATAGGGACAGATATGCAGAGCCTCCATCTTTCATCAAGGAAGCCTCTCTTTGAAGCGAATGCAAACCATCACAGAAGACTATAACTAACCATATAATAAACTTCAACATTTTCTGGGAAGTTCAGCCCCAAAGGATATATCTACATCAGAGCTCCTCCATCTGTGACTCAGGGAACGTTTAATAGAGGAAAAAGGAAGGCTGGAAAAGCCAGAATACTAGGAAGCTTGTTGTGAAACAGGCTCTCATAGAAATGGGTGAAAAACAAGACTGGAAAATGCCAGTATCAGTGAACATATATTACTGTGGAAGGGAGACATTTTTAAGGGTTCCAGCCCTAGACAAGGAACTATAGGCAACTAATGACTCCTGGGAGACGGAGAATTCTCACCTCCCAGGGATGAGCCTCCTCACTGGTTTTCCAATACGGCTTGGTCAGCTTTGAAACCATTTCTATACCACCACCACCAACAGCAAATGGAATCTGCAGGTTGCATTTATATATATTTGTGTGCACACACACATACATACATACACACATACATACATGTGTGCAACAATAATAATCAAAGAAAAGGGCTATCAACTTGAGTCGGGGTACATAGAAGGGCATTATTGGGGGAAATCTGGGAAGAACTGGAAGACAGAAAAGATGGGGGAAAGTGATGGAATTCTACTCCAGTTAAAAAATTAAGTGAAAAAAATCTCCTGCAGGAAAATCATGCATGTATTTAAGGTCCACCTCATTAATTCTAACCCAGTTTTGGTTTGTTAAAAGATTTTATTAATTCTTCGAGAAATTTTATATGATGTATTTTGAGAATCTCCTCCCTTGTAATTCTGTGAAGATTTACCCTTCCCACCCTTGCCTCCCTACCAACATAGCTTTGAGTTTCCTTCTATTAAAACCTCTTGAGTCCAGTATATTTTGTCCATCCACTCTTGAAAGTTGGCCTGCCATAGAGTGTAGTTGACCTACCAAGAGGCACACATGAAAGAAACTGACTCCCTACCCCAACAGCTGCCAGATCTCGATAGCTCCTCAGCTAGTAGTAGGATTTCAAGCCTACTGCTGGGATTTTGTCTGGCTTGAGCTTGTATGTGCCATATATATATAGTCACAATTTGTCTGAGTTAATATGTTTATCTGCCGTGTTGTGTCTCACAAACTGTTTCCTGAAGGTCCACCAGTCATTGCTCTTACTTTCTTTTTCAAATGAGTAGTATTTGGTTTTACCCAAGGTCTCTGGGCTATCTGAACCTTGCTCACCCAAGCAGATTTGAGTATGTATTTCATGCCATAGAGTGGACAATTAGTCAAAGCAGACATTGGTTGGTTACTCCTACAGGCTTTGTCCCACCATTGCCCTAGTACATTTTGCAAACAAGACATATTGTAAATGAAAAGTTTTATGGCTGGGTTGGAGTTCACATTTCTATATTGGCAGTTTGCAGAGTAACTTCTCATAGCAAAGACACTAGAACATGAGGGTGAAGGCTCTATGTACACACCAGTTCCCCCTTTTGGTACAATTATCCCTCTCTTCAATCCAAATATTCCTTTCAGTAGTCTCTGTATGGCTGGTTTAGTGGTCATAAATTCTTTTAGCTTGCTTTCTTCATGGTAAGGTCTTCTTCTTTTTTTTTTTTTTTTTTCCTATTTTGATCATGATGGGAACCTTTGCCAGGTGGCATTGTCTGGTTTGGCATCTTGGTTTCTTCTGAACCTGGAGCACATTGCTCCAAGTTCTCGTAGCTTCAGAGTTTCCATGTAGTGACTTCCAGTTACCCTGAAGAGTCGGCACTTAACGTGTTGCTGGGTCTTTCTCTCTTGCAGCTTATTTTCTAGTGCTCCCTATTTGGTGTCCTGTGTGTCTGTTATATACGAATGGACATTTCTTTCCCCAGATTTGAGAAGGTTTCTTTTATAGTTGTATTAAAGCTGTGCCCTATGCATTTGCCCTTGAATTTGTCTATGCCCATAATTCAGCACATTTGGTCTCTTTTCACGATGTCTCCAAGTTTTTGCATATTCCTTTATTGGGTTTTCACATTTTTTATTGTTTTCTTTGATTGAATGATCCAATTCTTCCACTTGTCTTCAAGCCCTGCTATTTGATCTTCTTTGTGCAACATTCTGTTGGAAAGGCCAGCCAGGGAATTTTTATTACAATTGTTAAAGTTTTCATCACTAGCTTCATTTCAGTTTGGGTTTTCTTCAGCATTCTACATCTTTATTGAATTCAACTTTCATATCCTGAATTTTCAATACTTCATCCAGCTATTTGATTGTCTATTCTTGGGCTTTCATCATTTTTTCTGTGTTCTTTAAACCAACACAGGCGTTTACTTCAAGAACTTCATAAACGTCCTTGAAATCTTTGAAAATTTTCACAATTGTTCTTTTGACTTCTACATCTTGAGTTTTCTTGGGAAACCATTGACATGATATTGGTGATGTCAGGAGGAGAAATCTTTTCAGGGTTTCCTATCGGTTGTGGGTTTAATGCATTTCTTGTTAGGTCATGGATTGTGTCCTTCAATATGAGCTTTTACTCTGCCATGCTTGAGGCAGGGTGGCAACCATGCCCATTTGGAAACATCCCAAGGGAGTAGAGCCAAAAGGAACAAGTCTATTACCAGGGCTGCATTGGCAGCTTCAGGGAGTTCCAAAATAAGCCAAAGGCTTGATGGTTTGAGGAGCTTCATTACGAGACAGAGATGGGACAGTGCAGCTGAAATGAAAGAAGTCATGTCTCTAAGCAGGAGAGAGATGGAGTGAAGTTTCGTGGGCCACATTAGAAAATTAATGTTAAGAAAAAGAACATTAAACACAGCATACCCCAAACTGTCACATACAGCAAAAGCAAATCTATCTGGTAGTTGTGTTATGAACCTCACTGCTGGGACAAAATCTTTGACAAAAGCAATGCTTTCCTTGAGACAAGAGGTTTGTTTTGAGTCACAGTTTGAAGGTACGGTCCATCATGGAAGACACAGAAGGCAGCTGATCACACTGTACTTTCTCTAAGGCAGACAGCTCAGAGAAGCAATTAACCCTGATGTGCAGCCATCTTTCTCTACCTCTGACCCAAGCCTATGAAATGGTAACTGCCTACATTTAGGGTGAGTCTTCCCACCAAAACTAACCAACTCAGAGATCTCTCACAGGTGCTCCTAGATCCTGCCAAATTGTTAGTCAATATTAATCATCACAGCATTTAATAGTAACAAATGCTTTACTTCTAAAAGGGATTAAGTGGGACTGGAAAATTAGCACAGTATATAAGAGCATTTGTTGCTCTTATAGAGGTCCTGGGTTCAGGTCCCAGCACCAGTGGCAGCTCACAACCTCTGTAACTCCAGTCTTAAGGAAACCTACACCCTCTTCTAACCTCAGAGGGAACCAAGTACACACACACACACACACACACACACACACACACACACACACACGCACACACGCATGCACACCATATTCATGAACATAGCATAATTAAAAACTAAAATTTAAAAGGAAATAAAGTTTTCTAATAAATAGCCTAATGCTACACTTCAGAGAATGATAAAAATAGAATATAAACTAAACACAAGGTTATCGGAAGAAAAGAGAATAAACATCAGAATAGAAATGAATAGAGACCAAAAAACCATAAGGAATGAATAAAAGCACAAGCTTTAAAATAAATTAGTAAAATTAGTACATACTTGCACAGAATTACAAAATTTGTGTATGAAATCAGAAATGAATATGTATATTATTACTTATCTTGTAAGGTAATCAAGATGTTAAAGTACTACTATTAATAACTATGTGGTTGGTAGTTTGCATGATGTAGAGAACTTCCTAAAAAATAGAGCATAACAAAACCGAATCTGAGAAATAAACATCATGGACACATTAAAAAAGTTAGAAGTATTAATTTAAAAGCTAAAGAAATGCAAACACCAAAAACCACATGACCAGAGTTGAATTCTGCTAAACTTTCAAGGAAGAATTATTATCAATACTTCTCAAAACCTTCCAATAAACAATATGGAAGAAACTCTATACTTCCTAATATATTTAATGAGCCCATTATCACCTTGATCAATACATTAGAGATACTTCAGAAAAAAAGACACAGCTTAATATCTGTGACAACTGGAGAAATATAAAAAATATGAGCAAATTAAATTTTAGAGCATATTACAAGGATTGTACACCATGATGCAGTGAGATTTATCCCTGGCATATGGGTCTGGCTTAGCAAATGCAAATCAATCAACATGATAAATTGCACAGGGAGACAAATGCCGAAAATCACATGGGCATTTCAATTCCAACCCTCCCCCCGATTAGAGAAAGCTCAATATGAGTTCTTGAAAAATTAAATCTCAACAGTGCCAAACATGGTGGTACATGCCCTTAATCCCAGTATTTGGGGGACAGAGGTAGGCAGATTTCTGTGACTTCAAGGCCAGTCAGGATACATGACAATTCCCAGCAACCTAATGGTGGCTCACAACCATCTATAATGAGATCTGGCGCTCTCTGATGTCATGCAAGAGTACATGCAGGCAGAACACTATATACATAATAAATACATTTTTAAAAAAGGCTTCGTTTCAAACAACAACTGGGAGTGCAAGCGGTGGCTCAGACACCAAGACAACTTGTTATTCTTGCAAGGGACATAGGTCTAGTTCCTATGGCAGAACGAATGTCTCTTTGATAAAGAGTAAAATATAAAGAATGAAATTGGATCCTTCTGTGTAAAGAGAAATTGAATGAAGGGGAAAATATGATAAAAAGTATATTGTATAATAAAAGTTTTAAGTCCAAAATGGAGAAAAGACACCATTGTTATGGAGTGATTTCTCAAACTTGGAAGTCACTGATTATTTCATAATAAATATTTCACAGAACGATTTGAAAACAAACAAACAAACTCTGAATATTAATGATGACTTCTATAAAACTCACATAAAAGCACTGGAGAGATGTCTCAGAGGTTAAAAGCATTGGCTGCTCTTCCAAATGTCCCGAGTTCAGTTCCCAGCAATGATATAGTGGCTCACAACCATCTACAAAGAGATCTGGTGCCTTCTTCTGGCATAAATGTACATGTAGGCAAAATATAATACATAAATAAATAAATCTTAAAACTCCTTTTAAAAAACTCACATAAAGAAACATATAATGAAAGCTCCTCAACATTGACCTTGGCAATATTTCTTAGCTATCATATCAATATCAGAGGCTATGAGTAAAAGTAAGATGGGATTACATCCAGCTATGCAGGAAAACACTGTGCAAAATCAAAAGGCAACCTCCAAATCATGTGCCTGGTAAGAAGCTGGTGTTAGTACCAGATTCATGCAACACTTTAAAAGGAGATAAGAAAGAAACACAAACCCTGATTTTTAATGGGCAGTAACTTGAATCTGATGCAGCTGAAGAAGAGGCATAAATGATCAGCAGGTATCTGGGAAGGTGGTCAACTTCACTAGTCATCAGGGAACTGTAGACAAATGCCACCATGAGATAACATCATACACCTTAAGATAGTTGTTATTAGTATGGCAGGGACATTGGCACAAAAGAACTGGGAAAAGGGACACTGCTAAACCCTGTTTCTTGGAAGATAAACGGGCAGAGTCTTTCCAGAAACACAGTGAAGTTCCTGAACAAGTAAAAAGTAGAGTCACCATGAGAGTCATCAATCCCTCTTCTGGGAATATGATCCAAGGAAATGAGATCACCCTAACTCAATCTGTAAAGGAGATTTTTGCCTTTTACCACAACATGGACAGATAGAGAGAGACCATGTAAGTCCACGGTCTCACTATTATAGAGTTGGGGACAGGAAAGGGAGGATGCCTTATGGTTGTGTAACCTGGTGTTCTTATGGGACTCCCAACAATGTGAGTTGGGGTGACTACGACTCTTTTACCTACACTTATGATCCTTTACCTCCTACTGGATTGCATGTCCAGCATGATATGGGGGTCTGTTCTCAGTCCTGTTGTATCTTGTTAGGTTATGTTCTATGGAGATCCCTGGGAGCCTGCTTTTTTTTTTTCTTTGAAGGAAAACAGAGGGGGAGTTGTTCTGGAGAGAAGGTAATCATGAGCCGGGACTAGGATGAGGGGAAGGAGGGAAAACTGCAATCAGGATGTAATGCATGCAAAAAGAATAAAAATATAAAAAAAGAAGCAAATGGCATGATGTGGCTCAAAGGTACAAAATAGGGATATGGATAGCAAAAGTCATGAGGATCTACAATGTGAACATTATATAGCATTTTCAGAATTTTTGCTAAAATTTATGCTTGATGATGGAGATGTTTGTTTCATAGTAGTAGCTAGACCAACAGCATGCTTCATGCTTTAATTATACACCAAAATGTTTTAAGAAAAAATATTGCACGATTATATTCATCCTAGAATAGTCAGATTTACAGTGACAAAAAGTCTAATTGTGGTTGCCAGAGGCTGGGTGTGGAGTAGAGAGCCAGCATTTGATGAAGACAGAGTTCAGTTGGGAAAAACAAAATAGTTCCCAGAATGAACAATGTGACAGCGAGTAGTGTTCACTTACTAACTACAAAATGCATATTTAGGCAGATGAACTGATAAATGTCCTACTATATACATTTTGACATAATAAAAGTTCTTAGAGTCATTCAAATGTAGATTATACTTTAGAAAAAATAGCTTTCCCTGACTGTAAATGAAATAGTGAATAAATGTATGAAAGGGAGTGACAAACACTTAGTTATTGAGTTCTCATTATGTGGTCATCTCCTGCTTTGCATGTAGACTCCAGACTTCTAGAAGACAGTGATAATCTTACATTCCACGTGTATGCTCGCCATTAGTGCAATGTTTGGTTGTAAATATGGCGCACACTCCCGCAAAGAGGAATTGTTACATGGCAAACCCTTCTAAAGCAAGGACAGTGGTATTAGCAGTAGAGATAATCCCATATGGACATTTCCCAATTTTGTTTTTAAAAATCCAAACTTAAACATATGACTTTGAGTTTCAGGAGATGACTATGGAGCAGGAATCATGCCCCTGTAGTAGACATGAGGTTGTCATCTCTCTTCCTGTTTGAGAGGCTCATTTGTAAAACAGTTCTTCCATGAAGGTGAGGAATGGATCATATACGAGTGCTCAGGTATTGCTAATTCTCCTACTTCAACTTCTCTGAAGGTTTATTTTCTCTGTGGAATTAACTTAAAATAACTGTTCGTGCATAGTAATTAGCTTTACTTTTAGCTCGACCTGGATTATATACGATGACTTGAGTATTCGTTGTCTTGTTCTGTGACATTAGGCAAGTCATGCCTTATGTCAGCTGTCCTTAAGTGACATCTGAGTCCCTGTCATTCTCCTGAGATCATGCTTTTAAGACACAATTGGAAAATGTATGTAAAGTCATTGTAGCCTTCCTAGGCAATAGACTGCTGTTGCATCTTTTCCTTCATAAACATGTCTTTTGGTTCAGTGACACTTCTGCATCAGTCCTGAGCCCTAAACATTCCTTCACCTCAATCATAATCACAAAGATAGTTGTGTTTTTGTGGATGTTTCATTTCTCACAAGGAATTTGATTGACCTAGAGATTTGGCTTCAGTGATGATGGATAGCATTTGTGTTGCCATGTGGATCATAAGTGAGGGCCTGGAGAACATTACTCATATGAGGCCAGCATCAGATTCTGGGCAGATCAATGGGGGTGGTTATAAGATTTGAATCATAATTATTATCTTAAGATTTTGAGTCTCTCAATGAAGTTGGTTGAATTGGCAAAAATGCCTGTTCTCGCCTCTGTGCACACCACTGGAGAGCTGTAAAATTGATGTGAGTGGAAAATTCAACTCTAGCAGAAATTACAAGTCTGCAGCCAACATTTCCAAGTAAACTGAGAACCGACCAGAATGTTTAAAAAAACAAATGACCACAAACCATATAAACTATTCAGACCTTGGTAAAAAGAAAAATACTCCAAGGACTCCAAAAGTTTGATTTATTAAAGACCCGGGTTCTTGCAAATGCATAAAATTGCACAATTGCTCATAGAGAATTGGTCCTCAATGCCTTTTGTACCATGTAGAAGCTATGAAGAAAAACTATATTTATGTATGGAGCCCATGAGCACTATGATTTATTAGGCAATTTCCCCCATGTGCAAAGCTGTGTGAGCAGCAGGCCCAGTGCGGAACCCTCACCAGGAGAAACCAACACACAGCACAAGAGTCTGAAAAGTGTCCGGCTTCAAGGGAACATTTGTGTGCAATTTGGCAGAAACAAGACTAACCAGAAAGCTTGGGAATCTTAAGACAGAAAAATGTTCCCTTTCTAGTCCATAAATTGAAGCAGGAAGGGTTGCCCTGAGGAAAGCCATCTGATCCACACCTAACTACACTCACCCACTCCTCTTCCGAGAAGACATGGATGGCCATCCGGTGGGCTGGTGTTACACAGTGGGTACACTGTGGCCTTCCTGAGTGTTTCCACATATCAGCTGAAAGCTCATCCTCCTTGAACTACATTCCTTAGGGGTAATTCAGTTGTGTTTAGCCACAAGATTACTTTTGCTCCAAGTTGCAAGAAGCATTCTACTTTAAGGATGTGAAGGCAAGAAAAGACAAAACTCGGTCAGAATCCTTAAGTCACATTTGTTCTGGAGGGAAAATTGGTACTTTGATCTAAAATCACCCAAACCTCTACCTCTAAAACCTAGATGTTTGGGGATACTCAGCTTTCTTTAAGGAAAGTTCCTTCCAGCATATGGCTAGGAACTAGATCCATCCAGTGGCACTTGCACTTAGAAGCAGAGACATACTTCACAACAAAATGCCATGTATTTCTTTAGGTAGTTTCAAGGACTCTTGCCATGTGGCATGGTTCCTTTTCAACATATTCATGGTGTGACTACATAGCTAGACCTAAACTACAATTATATTAAAAAATCAGAAATCCAAATATGAAAATTCATGCTTCTTGACTTATAATGGTGTTGTGTCTCAGTTAATACATTGAAAACTTAAAATATAGTAAGTTTTAAAATGCATTTAATATGGACCTATTGAAGTTAAGAGCTTAAAGCAGTCAGATCTAAATGTATTCAAAACCCCAAAGCTATTTACACTGAAGGGCTGGCTTTCTCTTGAACACTAGTGAGTTGAACAGTAGAAAGGCCTTTTGGGTACACATCTGTAGCCTTTAAAGCCAAATCCCTTCTGTGGAGCCATCCAAACCAAGCACTGCCATGTGTGCACTTGTACGTATGTACAGATATGAGTCTGCAGATGGAGAATACATGTGTCTCCTGTAAGAAAGCTCATGCATGGCACATGTAGCCCAGTTTAGGTTTTCTGTTTCTCACTGTGGAACTTCCCCTACTGTGCTAAGTTTCTACTCTTTGCTGAGAGGTGGTAGTGCACCCCCCTCTTGGAAGCTGACCCTGGACAAGCTCCCACTTGGGGTCCCCTTAAGAGAAGGAATGGCTCTACTCTGCATTCGAGTTTTCACCTGTGGTTGCCAGTCAGTGACCATGTTCCTTTTAGAGGATGCGAAACTGAATGAGGAAAAGAGGATTTCCTTTGGTTCTCTGAAGATTTGACCTGAGCAACCACATTTTCTGCAACAATGTTTTACTGTTTTTGTTTTGTGTTTTGTTGGTTTTGCTTATTTGAAAAGAATAGTTCTCTGCTTTCTTAGGCTTTCTTTTTCTGTTATTTGGCTATTCAACACCTTAGTTATGTTTAGAGATAATATTGAAGAGACTAGTGTTTAACACATCCAAGCACCTATTTTTGTGTTGTCCCTACTCACAGATAAGAGCTTTACTTTTTACTGTCATACATACATTTCATAAAGATAATCTACCTCTTTCAAGTCAATTATGTACTTTGAACATTTTAACATCCATCCTATTCACTTCCCTTAATCTCCTACTCCATTCCACTCCTGCTATAAATTTACATAAATATACATACACATACAAGTTTATATATACATATATGTTTTTAGATATCTGTAAATATAGGGTCCCAAACTGAAATTTAAGAAAATGTTTTTATATTTCTCTTTTCTCTTTGACCAAATGTGGCCAATTGTCCATTAAAAATGAAGATGCTGGCTCAGCACTGTGCACATGCCTGTAATTCTGGTATCCCAGAGACTGAAGAAGAATTGCTAGTTATAGGCCAGCTTGAGCTGTATAGTGAAACTCTATTTCAAGGAAAGTGAATTGTTTAAAATGCCTCATACTCAAAGCTTAATAAAATGTGAAAAATTATCATAATTAACTTTAAAAGATATTTGACTACATCTCGCCTACTTTATAAATCCAAGCAGACTCTTTCTCATGCATTATATTCATCCATTAAAATAATTCTTATACTTACTTGATGTTCTTAAAGATTTCTGGCTACTAGAAATGCTTGTAATGTGCTTAGAATCTTTTTCCCAAACAGAAAATATATCATGATAGTGTCCCCTTCCACTTCAAACACTACGGAGCTATCCCTGAATGCTGGTTGCGAGGGTGGTGAGCACTTGCAGAAGTTTAGAAGGACTGACTCATCATTGTAAAAAAATGTTCAGGGACAGCAGGATGCCTCAGTGGGTAAGAGTGCTCGCCACAAAGTTGATGGCTTTGATTTTGATCTTTGGGACTAACACCGTAGAAGGAGGAAGCGTGTGTGAAGTATCCTGTAGCTTCCAGACAAGAGCAGTGGCACCCCCTCTCTGTCCTTCTCAACCTCCCTCTCTCCCTCCATGTATCTCCTTCCTCAAACATACACAGATAAATATTAATTTAAAAAAGAACACTTCAAGGTTTTATTGTTGTTGTTCAGACCTCACATTCTTCGTATATGTTTGACTCTTGCTACCAAATCCTTAGCAGAAGAGAGACCCTTTGAAAAATTTTAAGTTAATTTTATCCATTAATTATCCTAATAGATGACCAAACTTTGAAGGATCCTGTCTTTCCTTTTATTCTTCAGACTAGATCAGAATATCTGTTATAGTATCAGGACATAGCTATAACAATAATAGTAAAAGTATCAGTGACTTATTCTTTAATATGGCAACCAGTAAGCAAATGTCATTGCTCAGACAATTGCCATGGACGTCCAAGTGGTACCACTGTGTTGCTATCATCCACCAAGCAAGGTGTCTGCCTTTTCAACACACCACGTAATAACTCACAAATAAAGGCTGTTAATAGACTGTTAAAACACTATGTTCATCTTAACATTCACTTTTAGAGCTTTGTGAGGCTCAGCTACTAAGATTTCAGTTCATAAAACTCCAAGTTAAAGATAAAAAATATACCTCCTTACTCTTTTTCAAATTCATGGCCTCTTTTTTCATTAATTGCAGTTTTATGTATATATACATACATATATATTCATAAATACCTAAAAACAACCTGGTCAGTCTGTATAATGTTACTTGCATCTATCTTTTTAGGGATGACCGTTTTATATTAGATTGCCAGTTAGTGTTCTTTTCCCTGGGAAAGACTATTTTTTCCACTCCTGGCATTCCTTAGTTGCCTGTAGCTCTTGGTACAGAGTTGAGGCCTTCTGGCCTTTCCTTCATCTTTGGTGTTGTCCTTGTTCAACTCATGTTATACAGTCATGTTGGTGAGACTTTCTGTATATAGCTTCTTAAATCCCTAGGAGACACACCTTACAGCATACTCCCTGCTCTTCTGGATCTCACAATCTTTTCTCCTCTTCTTCTCTGATGATGCCTGAGCCCTAGGTTGAAGAGTTGTAAGCAGGACATTTGAGGTTTTAGAGAGAGGAAAAGGAATAGGAAATGATGTAATTATATTATGATCTCAAAAATAAAGGATACAATTTTTAAGGGTGAAAATGCACTGTAGCTTAAAAATAAAGCTGTATTTGGCTACTGTTATGTCAAGAAGTTTAATTGTGAAAGTAATTTGAAAAATTATAAAAGTTAATTGAGTAATTGTATATATTATATATGGAGCTGCCATACTCTTTGAGACTTCAGAACAGACACAGCACTTGACATCTGTGTTTTAAAAATTCTAAGAATCACCAATCAAATAAGAGATTTACTTCCATTTTATTTTACCAATAAATAAAATTGTAGTGATTACTTGACTGATTGGAGGGTGGATATAAGACTATTGCAGACATATTTCCCAGTAAGACTAAGTAATGAGAAGAAGGCGCAGAGAGAGAGGAAAGGACCGGACCAGCTCGTGGGACTGAGACACCTAAGGACCCGTCCTGCCGAACGGATTCCAGGAGGTTTTAATCTTCTGTCCCTTTAACCTTTTTTTCCTTCTTGTATATGCTAGTTGGGTTGTATAATAAAGTTTAATTGTTAATAAACTGAGCCAACAAACTACTATCAAACTGGTTATCCAGAAAACGTCAAAAGAAAAAGACTTATCAAGCTTGAAGAAAGGAAGAAGAGAATGAAAAAAAAAATAACGGTGGAATTCCTCCAGAATCTTCTCAGCACCAGGACATAGAGGACATCCCACACAATGCGGAGAGATGGCGGCGAGCAGTGTGGACCGTGTTTGAAAGCTCCAGCGAACAATTCAGGGAATTGCACAGATTTCTGAGCCAGGAACACCAAGGTCCCCACACCACGGCAGCAGAAGTGCTCCACGGTTCGGAGGGACCAGGGTGCGGAGGACCTGCCTCCCCCTGCACACGGGAGGAACGAGGACTTTCTCGGATCAGAGCGGCGGCGGCTTTTGGGACAGCAGTGCTACCAGCGGCTCCCCCAGTGGCTCGGGCACCAGCGACGGCGGTTCCAGCGGCGACAGAGGCGGTGGCTGAGGTTTGCAGCTCAGAGCCTTCCAGTGGAGGCGATTAGTGCGGTGGACGGGCGAGGGGACTCTGGGCAGGATTTGGGTCGCGTGGCCTTGAGACCCAGGCTGGACTCAGCGGACGGTTCGGCCCCGGAGTCCTGGGTTTGCTCAGTGACCTGTGCTGTGGAGAGGCGGGCTCGGCTCGGCGGGCAATTCTGCCCGAGGCGCAGCTCCTCTACTGTAACGCAGGCTGGGCGGGGTGCCCGCTTCTACCCTGGGCTCTGGCTCAGCACAGACACAGTTTCCCTGCTGTGACACGAGCTGGGCGGAGTTCTCAGTTATACTCTGGGTGCTTGCTCAGGGCTGTGGCAGTTTTCCTGCTGTGACACAGGCTGGGCGGAGCTCTCAGTTATATTCTGGGAGCTTGCTCAGTGCTGCGGCAGTTTTCCTGCTGTGACGCGGGCTGGGCGGAGCTCTCAGTTATACTCTGAGTGCTTGCTCAGGGCTGCAGCAGTTTTCCTGCTGTGACACGGACTGGGCGGAGCGCTCAGATATACCCTGGGTGTGTGCTCAGCGCAGACTTGGTTTTCCTGCTGTGACGCAAACTGGGCAGGGCGCTCACTTCCACCCTGGGTGCTTGCTCAGTACAGTCGCAATTCTCCTGCTGTGGCAGACGGTTCAGGCCCTGAGAAACTAGCTGAGCTCCACGCGTGGTTCAGGCCCAGTATCCCTGGCTGGACTTGGCAGGGGACCCAAAAGGTTGTGGATACCTTGGCCTGACCCAACGATCATTCAAAGACACAGAACGATTGCAGGACTCACAGCAAAGGGGAGCTGAGGATCACTGGCGGTGAGAGCCCAAAACGACAGGGCTAACCTCCCGCCATTCACACAAGTGAAGTATCAGGGCTTCCAGCCTACGGAAATCGTGAGAAAACAAGTGAATCTATCACCAGACTCTCTCCACTCAACTCTGGAAGTTACCAAAAAAAAAACAGAGACGGCAAAATGTCTAAGGGACAGCGTAAAAGCATACGCAAAAAACCCCAAAACAACATGGAGTCTCCAGTTCCCAGCTATCCCAAAGAAAACAATCCGGAGAACTCACATACAATGGAAACACAAGAAAATGACCTCAAATCCCTGGTAATGAGGATGGTAATGGAGGAAGCAATTAAAATTAGAAATCAGATGCAGGAAGAAGCAATGAAGCAGGTGCGAGACATAAAAGAAACACATAGAGTGGAACTGGAAAATTTTCAGGAAAATATAAACAACCAAATGAAAGAAATAAAAAAATCTGTTCAAGATATGAAGATGAAAATGGATTCAATGATAAACACACAGACAGAAGAAAAACGAGAACGTGAGGTCTCAGAGAAGAAGGCGAATGACACAGTGCTGAGCTTTTCTAACAGAATCCAAGAGATGGAAGAACGAATCTCAAATCTAGAAGATACAATCTCAGATCTTGAAGCAACCATTAAAGAAAATGCCAAATCTGGAAAACTCCTGACACAAAACATCCAAGAAATTAAGGACACCATGAAAAGAAGAAATCTGAGGATAATAGGCATTGAAGAAAGAGAAGATATCAGACTCCAAGGCCCAGAAACTATTCTGAACAAAATCATAGAAGAGAATTTCCCCAATCTAAAGAAAGGGATGCCTATAAATATACAAGAGGCATACAGAACACCAAATAGAATTGACCAGAAAAGAAAAACTGCCCGTCACATAATAATCAAAACACAAAACATACAGAACAAAGAAAAAATATTAAAAGCTGCAAGGGAAAAGGGCCAAATAACATTTAATGGCAAACCTATCAGAATTACACCCGACTTATCAGCAGAGACCATCAAAGCCAGAAGGGCCTGGACAGAGATCCTGCAAACCCTAAGAGACCACAGATGCCAGGCCAGACTACTTTACCCAGCAAAACTATCAATAAACATTGATGGAGAAAACAAAATATTTCATGACAAAACCAAATTCAAACAGTACCTAGCCACAAATCCAGCTTTACAGAAGATACTAGAAGGAAAACTCCATCCCAAAGGGGCAAGCTACAACCAAAACTACTCAGGAAATAGATAATTATACCATGGCAAAAACACAACTACACAAACGCTCAACTGGAACCAACATCAAATTTAAGACTCTTAATAGTAACTGGTCGTTAATATCTCTCAACATCAATGGTCTCAATTCTCCAATAAAAAGACACAGACTAACTGAATGGGTGCATAAACAGGATCCAACATTCTTCTGCATTCAAGAAACACATCTCACCCATAATGATAGGCATTACCTCAGGATAAAAGGTTGGAAAAAAATATTCCAAGCAAATGGTCACAAGAAGCAAGCAGGCGTAGCCATTTTAATATCGAACAAAATAGACTTTCAACCAAGATTAATCAAAAGGGATGAGGATGGACACTTCATACTCATCAAAGGTAAAGTCAACCAAGATGACATCACAATTCTGAACATCTATGCTCCCAATACAAGGGCACCCACATTTGTAAAAGATCTGCTAAAAAGGCTTAAACCACACATCGATCCCCACACAATAATAGTGGGAGACTTCAACACCCCACTCTCACTGAAGGACAAGTCATCGAAACAGAAACTAAGCCGAGAAATAACATCATTAACCAATGCCATGGGTCAAATGGATCTAACAGATATCTATAGAACCTTTCACCCAAACAAGAAAGAATATACCTTCTTCTCTGCACCCCATGGAACCTTCTCCAAAATTGATCACATCATAGTTCACAAAGAAAGCCTCAACAGATACAAGAGGACTGAAATAATACCTTGTATCCTATCAGATCATCATGGGCTTAGACTGCAATTCAACAACAACAGAAATAACAAAAAGCCTACACGTATGTGGAAATTAAACAACTCTCTGCTAAATGACACCTGGGTCAGGGAAGAAATAAAGAAAGAAATCAAGGAGTTTCTGAAATTCAATGAAAATGAAGGAACAACATACCCAAATTTGTGGGATACATTGAAAGCAGTGCTAAGAGGAAAATTCATAGCACTAAGTGCCTTTAAAAAGAAATTGGAAGCATCACACATAAACACCTTAACGACACAACTGGAAGCCCTAGAAAAAAAAGAAACAGAAACACCCAAAAGGAGTAGACGTCTGGAAATAATCAAACTCAGGGGTGAAATTAACAAAATAGAAACTAAAAAAACAGTCCAAAGAATCAACAAAACCAAGAGCTGGTTCTTTGAGAAAGTCAACAAGATAGACAGACCATTAGCCAAACTAACTAAAAGGCAGAGAGACAGTATTGAAATCAACAAAATCAGGAATGAAAAGGGAGACATAACAACAGACACTGAAGAAATACAAAGAATCATAAGATCCTACTTTGAAGGCATATATGCCACAAAATTTGAAAATCTAAGGGAAATGGACGATTTTCTTGATCAATTTCACTTGCCAAAGTTGAGTGAAGAACAGATAAACAAGCTAAATGGCCCTATTTCCCCTACAGAAATTGAAGTAATCATTGATAGTCTCCCAACCAAAAAAGCCCAGGGCCAGATGGCTTCAGTGCAGAATTCTACCAGACCTTCAAGGGCGAGCTAATACCGATACTCTTCAAGCTACTCCAAAAAATAGAAAGGGATGGAACATTACCAAACTCATTCTATGAGGCCATAGTCTCATTGATACCTAAACCTCACAAAGACTCAACAAAGAAAGAGAATTTCAGACCAATTTCTCTGATGAACATCGATGCAAAAATTCTAAATAAAATACTTGCGAAACGAATACAAGAGCACATTAAAGATATCATTCATCATGACCAAGTAGGCTTCATGCCGGGCATGCAGGGATGGTTTAATATACGGAAATCCATCAACGTAATCCACCACATAAACAAACTGAAAATAAAAAACCACATGATCATCTCTTTGGATGCAGAAAAAGCATTTGATAAAATCCAACACCCATTCATGTTTAAAGTTTTAGAGCGATCGGGAATACAAGGCACTTTCCTCAACATAATAAAGGCTATATATAGGAAGCCAATAGCCAAAATCAAAGTAAATGGTGAGATACTCAAGGAAATTCCTCTAAAATCAGGAACAAGGCAAGGCTGCCCACTCTCTCCATATCTTTTCAATATAGTACTCGAAGTTCTAGCCAGAGCAATAAGACAACATAAGGAGATCAAGGGTATTCAAATGGGAAAGGAAGAAGTCAAATTATCCCTATTTGCAGATGATATGATAGTCTACATAAGTGACCCTCAAAATTCCACCAGAGAACTCCTACAGCTGATAAACACCTTCAGCAAATTGGCTGGATACAAAATTAACTCAAAAAAGTCTGTAGCCTTCCTATACACAAATGACAAGCTTGCAGAGGAAGAAATTAGGAAAACTACACCCTTCACATTAGCTACAAGCAATATAAAGTACTTAGGAGTTACTCTAACTAAGCAAGTGAAGGACCTGTTTGAAAAAAATTTCAAAACCCTAAAGAAAGAGATTGAAGATGACATGAGAAGATGGAAGGATCTACCTTGCTCATGGATAGGGAGAATTAACATAATAAAAATGGCCATCCTACCAAAAGCAATCTACAGATTCAATGCAATCCCTATCAAAATACCTACACAATTTTTTAAAGACATTGAAAGTTCAATTCTGAACTTCATATGGAAAAACAAAAAACCCAGAATAGCTAAAACAATCTTGTACAATAAAAGGTGCTCTGGAGGAGTCTCCATACCTGATCTCAAACTGTACTATAAAGCAATAGTAATTAAAACAGCATGGTACTGGCACAGCAACAGGCTGGTTGATCAGTGGAATCGAATCGAAGACCCAGATATGAATCCACACACATATGGTCATTTGATTTTTGACAAAGAAGCTAAATCCATTCGATGGAAAAGGGATAGCATCTTCAACAAATGGTGCTGGTCTAACTGGATGTCTATGTGTAAAAAAATGCAACTGGACCCATATTTGTCACCTTGTACAAAACTCAAATCCAAGTGGATTAAAGACCTCAACATAAAACCAGAGACACTAAGTCACTTAGAAGAAAAAATGGGAAAGAGCTTGGAACATATTGGCACAGGAGACAACTTCCTGAACAGAACACCAACAGCCCAGACATTAATGTCAACAATTAATAAATGGGACCTCATGAGGCTGAGAAGCTTCTGTAAGGCAGGAGACACTGTAAAGAGAACAAAGCGACAGTCTACAGACTGGGAAAAGATCTTCACCAACCCTAAGTCTGACAAAGGTCTAATATCCAAAATATATAAGGAACTCAAGAAATTAAATACCACCAAACCAAATAACCCAATCGAGAAATGGGGCATGGAACTAAACAGAGAATTCTCAACAGAGGAATATCAAATGGCTGAGAAACACTTAAAGAAATGCTCAACCTCCTTAGTCATCAGGGAAATGCAAATCAAAACAACTCTGAGATTCCATCTTACACCCATCAGAATGGCTAAGATCAAAAATTCAAGCGACACCACATGCTGGCGAGGATGTGGGGAGAGAGGAACACTCCTTCATTGCTGGTGGGAATGCAAACTAGTACAACCACTTTGGAAATCTATCTGGTGCTATCTCAGAAAAATGGGAATAGGGCTTCCTCAAGACCCAGCTATTCCACTCCTTGGAATATATCCAGAAGATGCTCCAGCACACAACAAGAAAATTTGCTCAACCATGTTCATAGCAGCCTTATTCATAATAGCCAGAACATGGAAACAGCCGAAATGTCCCTCAATAGAAGAATGGATAAAGAAACTGTGGTACATATACACTATGGAATACTATTCAGCTATTAAAAACAAGGACTTCCCGAAATTTGTGGATAAATGGATTGAGCTAGAAATGATCATAATGAGTGAGTTAACCCAGAAGCAGAAAGACTCAAATGGTATATACTCACTTATATCTGCATATTAGCCCAAGGGGCATGTCCCACGAAAGCCTTCACTTACCAGGAAACTGAGACAGAGGAGAGGACATTCTAGTGGGATTCTAGATGAGAGAATCATGGGGGAAAGGCAAAGTAGAAGGATCCAGAGGGTCCTAGAAGCCTACAAGTAGAACATTATGATAGGCAGATTTGGGCATAGGGGTCCCGCTCAAACTAAGGCACCAGCCAAGGACAATACAGGCGGTAAACCTTAAACCCCTACCCAGATCTAGCCAATGGACGGAACACTCTCCACAGTAGAGTGGAGAGTGGGATATTACTTTCTCACATACTCTGGTGCCTCACCTTTGACCATGTCCCCTGGAGGGGGAGACCTGATGGCACTCAGAGGAAGGACAGCAGGTTGCCAAGAAGAGACTTGATACCCTATGAACATATAGAGGGGGAGGTAATCCCCCTCAGGAACAGTCATAGGGGTGGGGAGTAGGTGGAAAATGGGAGGGAGGGAAGAACGGGAGGATACAAGGGAAGGGATAACCATTGAGATGTAACAAGAATAAATTAATAATAAAAAAAAAAAAAAAAAAGACTAAGTAATGAGAAAGAAATATAAAATGTAAAAAAACAATGGTGGCTTTATAGTGAATACTAATGGAAGTAGTATTTGGTTTTAATTCCCCTTATTTGAGAGCCCATACTGATTCACTGCTAATATGATTTTTAAAACCAATAACATACCCAAACCTCAGTTCAATAGGAATGGGATTACTACTGCTGTAAAAGTAGAAGCAGGAAGATGAAAATTGTAAGTCGACAGGAAAATTTTGGGCTGAGTAGACAAGTAAGCCCTGTGGAACATTCTAGAAAAATGTTCCTCTGCCACTATCAGATGAGACTTGGCCACTTTAATTATCCAAAATGACACAGCTTCTCATAGCAAACCTATTAAGAGCCATCAAAGTTACCTCAGGGGTGGGAGGGGACTGTGTAGCACACGTGTATCTGAAGTTCATACATGGGTTTTAGAGACAAGATGCTCTGTAGAATTGTTTTCTTTCTTTTGCATTTCACTCAAAGTTAAAAAGAAAGAGTTGAAAAATAAAGCTTTGTGGAAATATTTCAAAGGATTTTTTTCAACTGAAAAACATTACAGGAATTATTTTTAAACTTGGGTCTTGCTTTTAAAACAAATATGACACATGTCAGTTTTAAAACTTCAATATGGGAGAATAAAAGACATATCCTTGCAATTAAAGTAGATTATTTCAATCTTCTAGTAAGCATTTAAGTACCCACAGGAGCCTGGGGAGTAAGTGTGGGGGTTTTGTTGTTGTTTATTTTTGGAATTTGTTTGTTCCTTTCTTCTTTTTTGGAAAAGGGTGTGCTGCGGCCATTCTTTAAGTCCTTGGCTGAAGGAGGGCGTAGTCTCTGCATGTTTTCCAATTTTCTTAGGAGAGAAAGGTGCTCTTTCACACTGTCTATCAGGTAATGTTGATTAACTACATGATCCTCAAATAGTAAAAACTATTAGCCCTAAATCAATCCACATAAATTGGCCAAAATGAGTCACTTAATCTAGAAGGTACAAGCTTGCTGTGCACCAGAAATATCTGTTAAGCTGTGTCAAGCATGACCACACATGTAGCTATCCACTTATATATATTACTCTGGGCCTGGCCTTCATTTTCCCCCAGTATGAGTCATCAATTGATTCTGAAGACACTTAGAATTAATGTGATATAATCATTTTATGTCCTCATACCTCTTCTTCGTTATCAGATATCATCTTATGGTAAACATGCAGACTATTTAAATGTTGTTATCATCGAAGACATTGCTGACATGATTACCTCTGACCTTATGTTTTCATAAGCTAGATACCTCACTGTAGTAGTTATTTGTGTTTGAATTTTTGCTTTCCATAATTGTAATTAAATGTGGTCAAGTGCAATCCAAAAATATTCATAATTTTTTTACAAAATTTATTTATATATTTTAACTACACACCATTATGAACAACATGATGAATTCTCATCTGTCCTACTCCATCCTGACATACATGTAAATCTTCCTTTTGTTCAGTGTATCTATTCTGGATACAGTTCCTAGCATGAGTCACTTAACATCTATCTTAATGATTGGATTGTCTCTTAAGGTGTCATAGTGCTTGCATTGTAATCAAGCAGCTATTTGAATAGTAGCCTATGCTATGGTGCAATATTATGTAAATTGCTCCATTATAGCTTATTGGATATGTATCAAATCATCCCACTTTATCAGAAGAAAGTGTTCATACAGCTTCATTATAATACATTGATATAATTGTCATTTAGTTATTATTTGCTGATCTCTTTTGTTTATAGTTTATAAATTGAACTTTGTAAGTATAGATGTATAGACGGCACTTTCTATATAGGGTTCATGACTGCTTGCTTGATTTGGGTATATATAGGGTCCTAGAATATATTTGTGGATGATAAGAAGACCATTTATCAACCCACTGAGAATATGTGCTCTTGTACTCATTAATATGAGACTTTTGTGTTGGAGTTACAGCACAGCAAAAGGATCATTAATTGAAATTTTTTTCCTTCCCACAAAACACACAAAAACGAGTCTCATGCCTACTTAGGAAAAATAGACTTGCCAGAAATTAATTTCAATAGCTATCAGTCAATTTAATTAATATTTGTGGATATAGTTTGAGTATTTTACAACTATTTTGAAATAAATCAAAATACACTAATAATAAGTTTAAAATCATGTCTAAATTTATCGTCAATGAAAATTGTGCAAGTCCTCTGGCAAGTGTTTCAAGATGGTATTGTTTTGGGCTTCTTGCTTTAAGAATATTTAATTGTGATATACTATTTCTGTAACAAAAAATAAATACCTTAAATAAGAGTTAAATTGACCGAGTGTTCAAGCTTTCCTCTTTACCAAATAGAAGTGCACTCAGGGCCCTGAGACAGGTAAAGGGAAGCAGACCTGCCTCTAGAGGAGGGATGTGGTGAGGGTCGGCAGGCTGCAACAGCTTAGCTCTTGTTCCTGCCTTGATGCCTTCTGGGAAACTTTCAGAAACCTTCAGTATTCTGTACAATCCAAACCAAAAGTTTTATAAAATTCCTAGACTTTAGTGAGGGGGTAAAAGCAGAGCAGTGGGCTGGGGTGGTGCAGAAGATGACTGAGCAGGGAAGGGCACAGACACAGATGGATGAGCTTTGGGGCTTTCTTACTTGTTTTATTTATGGATGATCTGTAAGCCTGAAACATACATTGTCAACTTTTGCTCTCTCTAAACATGGCTCCTCGGTCTGAACCTCATAAGTAGTAGTGAGAAGGGCATTGTATCCTAGGTGTCACAGAATAAACATATAAGGCATACTTATTTCCTACTTCCAGTGAACTTGGTGTGTAGCTGTGAAGAGAAAAAAAATAACTGTTTCCTAATTTCACTATCAATCCATTTGTTCATTTATCATTCAGAAAAAAAACCATTTGTTAGCATTTCTTAGGCATACTATCTGAGTTTTACTATGTCTTTGAGTCTTCTGCATTTTCTATGACTTTACAGTTTTCCTTTTCTTTTTCTTATTTTAATGTCCTCTTTTTTTCTTCTTCTGCACCACCATCTACAATGCCCTGGAAAATGAATTAAAAACCTGGCAGTTCTTTTAGCATGAAAAATAGTCTTTTATTGTATACTGATAATGAAGAAATCAGAAGAAAATGAACACTTGAAAGCCGAGTTATATCTTCCTGAATGACTGAGCTTAGTTAGAATATAATCATCATCAATCCATCATCAAATATAAGTGACTGACAAAGTCATTCCTGTTTTAAATAGCTGTAGTGAGAGTGAAAGAAAGAGTAAAATAAAGACGGAAAGAGGCCTTGGGGCAAAGAGAGGCTTAGGAAAAATGACTATATAAAAAAAGATAGGCCCGGAGCTGCAGAAGTCTTCAGTTTTGCCCGGAACAAACTGGAAGCCTTGCACGGCAGTGTCTGTGCAGTCCAGCTGCAGAACAAAAACAATTCTGTGAAAATGATGGATGGGCTCACATGACTTATGAAGACTTAAGAAAACGTCAGCACAAGCTGACTTCCCATAACAGGGTCTCGTCCCCTGAGGATTCAAGAAGCTTGAAATTTAATGAGGAAAACCAAATCCTCAACAAGATATGATAAGGAAATGAGACCGAGTAACCCAAAGACACACCAGAATTTATGCATCCCAGTCCTCTGACCTTCTGAGGCCTCAGCGAAGCTCAGCCACTCTTGATTCCCAAAACACATGCGGCAGCTCTTCCACCTGTCCTCCAAAGATCGCCACGCAGACTTTCCAGACCGTTCACCTGATATGAATGCCCAGCTCCTCTCCTCCTCTCCTCATCTGCTCCCAGTCGGAATCCTATACATCCTCCCAACCCTAATTGAAGTGTCACAGATGACCTCTCTTAAGTCTAAGTTTCTATAGAGCAATCTCTGTCCTAGTTACAGCATTAATATATTTCACTTCATGTCACTGGTCAACATGCTCTTCTAGATGAGCAGGGATGAGGTGGGGGCAGAGATCATGCATTTAAAGACAAAACCAATAATTAAACTTAAACAATGGTGGCACAAGGCTCTGTTCCCAGCTTTTAGGAGGCTGAGGCCTGAGAACCTTGAGTTCAAGGCAAGACTGAGCTACATGCTCAGATCCTGACCCAAAACAAAGGTATCCACAATAATTAAGAAGGAAAGAACAAAGAAACTTTAGGTCTGGATGTATTTGTGTCAGGACATATTGTAAGAATATGAACTATACATACCTTACACAAAGTTGTAGAGAAAGCACAAGGAAACCCGGCCTTCTACCTAACACTGCCTTCTATCTTACTCTCACTCTCTCTGAATAGAGAACAGAGTTGTTTTCTCTGTCTAGCACTATCCTGTTTACATTACATTTTTCTCACCCACAGATAAGGCAGATTAGTAGGTGAAAAAAGAGTGATCCAATCGTATCTAAAGTATGGCTGATTAATTTACTCCCATAATGTGTACGTAGATTGGTATAGGAGCTAGTGGGCATCTCATATCACATCAGCCCTATACCCTGCATTTCATGATATAAAATTAGGTCCAAAGCATTTGGGGATATAATGTTAGCATAAGGCTATTAGTATGTGTCTGCTATAAGAAAAAGTATAGCCAGACAGAGATAGTCTAAGAGATAGAGGGGAAAGATTCTTAAATTACCATTCTAATCCCCAAGGTTATAGCTGCTTGGGTTGTTTTGTATTAATTTTGACTCTTTTATTTTTGTTGTTTTGAAGATTAAATCTCAGACCTCTTACACGCTAGGCAAATGCACTAACCGTTGAGGGACAACCTCAGCTGCTTAGGACTTTATTATTGTGATATGTCATAATACTATTTTTTTCATTTGCTCTGATATAAATTGGTTTCTGTCACTTAAATCCAAGTATCCTTACTAAGTGGACTTCACTGAAAGGCATTGATATCTTTACATTAAACTGAGAGATCAGTCTTGAAAGGAGGCAGAATCACTTAACCAGTGAAATCATTCTAAGAGACCATCTTGTTTTATAAAGATAGATCTTGTGCCTTGATCACAAAAGCTATTTTTTGTCAGTGCTTAAGGAGAAGTGAGAGGGTCGGAAAAGAGGTGCTTCAACTCAGACATTTGTAAATGTGATTATAATTTTCAAAATAAAATGCCACAGAAATGTGGATAGAAAGAGGCCGAACAGCACCCCATCCCTGTTAGAGTCACAGGACTACATCTTGGCAGTGGCATGTATCAAGGTCATAGGAGGTCAAGAGGAAGCACACATTCCTTCTTTCATCCCCTGAATCCATAAGAGAAGAGTCATGAGTGATTTATTCTTTATGTTGTGGTGCAGAGCCTATAAAAACTATGAACTTTTTGTGACCAGTCCTTTAAACTGTAAAGTACCAACAGAGACTCTCAGAAGGAGAGACTGATGACTAGCCTTTGACCTGAGAACATACTGCTACATTTGGAAAAATTTTGTGTAAATCTTGAATGTTGTTAAGGAGGGACACTAGGATCTAAAAACCATGAAAGACTATCTCAGAGTCAACTTCTCAGCCAGAATAAGTGAACTATGTAAAAACTTCTGGAAACAAACAAGTTCAGTGAAATGGCGTCTTACAGAACCAGCTTACAAAATTCAACAGCTTTTCCATACACCAATAACAAACACACAAAGAAAAAGATCACACAGATGTTCCATTCATGATAGCCTCACAAAAAATAAAAAATCTAGGAATAAACCTAATAAAGCAGGTGGACAATGAAGATTTTAAATCTCTGAAGAAAGGTATAGAGAAATATACTAGAAAATGGATACACCACACATACTCAGAGGTTGGCAGAATTATTATTATGCCAATAACGATTTTACAAAAGCTGTTTACAGATTAAATGCAATTCCAGTCAAAATTTTCATCTGTTCTTCATACAAGTAGGGGTAAAGTTATCCTAAAAATTTTTGGAACCCCAAAAGATACAGGATGATCAAAGCAATCCCGAACACCAAGAGCAAAGCTGAAGAAAGTCAGACTCCAGACTTCAAGCTATATAATAGAGCTTTAGTAATAACAATAGGATACTCCAACAACCAGACATGCAGATGAATGAGCAACACAGAAGATCTGAACATGAGTACAAAGAGAATCATCTAATACTTGACAAAAAATGCCAATCCTCCCCTCAACCCTAACAAATGGCGCTCGGTAAATAGTATCTGCATATAGAAGAATGAAATTTTATCCCTATCTACCTAATTCCAAATGGATCAAAGACCTAATCAAACACTGAACTTATAGAAGGAAATATAGGAAGTATTCCCACATAACAGACATGTAGGAACAAACTTTCCACTTGCCCAGAATTAAGGCCCAAAATATACCACATGAAACTAAAAAGATTCAACAAAACTAAAGAAACAGTCAATGAAGAGGAAGTCCACAGAATGGAAAAGAATCTTTGCTAGTTATACATGAGACAAGGGATTAATATTCAGGATATATAAATAACAAAAAAGAAGTAACACCAAACCAAACCAACCAACCAACAACAAAAATGAACCATTTAAAAATGTGTTTATAGATCTGGGCAAAGAATTATCAAAAGAAGAAACAAAACTGGATCAGAAATATATTAAAAAGTGTTCATCTTTAGAAATCAGGGAAATCAACATCAAAATGTTTTGAGATTTCATTTTACCACAATAGCAATGGCTTAAGTCAACAAAACAAGCAACAACAAATGTTGGAGATAATGTGTGGAAAGGGAGAACCCAGTTCAATATTGATGGGATGGCAAATAGGGGCAATGTTTCTAGAAATCAGTGTGGAACATGTGCCAAAACGTAACAAAACCCAGCCAAACAAAATCTACCATATGACCCGGTTACACCATTCCTGGCAGATGCCCAAAGGTCTCCTCATGCTACTCCACAGATACTGGGTCATCTGTGTTCACTGCTGCTCTATTTGCAATAGCTAGAAAATGAAAACTGTCTAAATATCCTTTAGCTAAGGGATGAATAAAAAATGTGTGCACTACAAAACACTATTCAGGAGTTGCAGAGGGGATTCAATGATCACAAGGATCTGCATGCCTCCTACAAACAAAAAAGAAAGTTAAATTGTGGATTTTGCTGGTAAAAGGATAGACCTAAAAGAGATCATATTGAGTGAGGTAACCCAGACCCAGAAAGACAAACATTCAAATTCTCTCTCACCTAGCTCCAGATCTTCAGATGTATGTTTATAACCTGAAGTAACCACAGAAACCAAAAAAAGAAAAGGAAAAAAAAAGACCATGGGAAGTTGAGCATAGCAAAATACAAGTTATTTAAAGAGGAAAATAGAAGAGGTTGGGCATGGGGGCAGGAGTGTGGTAGTTCCCATGATAATGGACTCCATTGGCTAATTTATTTGAAACTCTAAGTCCCTAATAAACTCTTTCTTTTTGAGTTGCCTTGTCCAGGATTCTTATTCCAGAGATAGAGCAGTAACTATTGCTAAAGACACCATGTATTTGGACCCAGAGGATATGAGCTGGATCTGACCTAAAAGTCTCCTCATTGAGGACAAACTATCATAGTACTGGACGGTGCTATGTAAAGCTTCCAGTGGTGAGTGGACACAAATACTAGTGCTATCATCTGTGATACAAATGATCCACTATAGTGAGGAGCTGTTCACGATGCTCCTAAAGGTGCATTAGTGGCACTTATACCTTGGCTATAACCAGGCAACTAGGTTATAAGGATAGTTGAACAAGAGGAAAAATATGCTTGATACTAGACACTTAGCCAATACTCAGAGCTTATGAGGTCATAAATCTTAAAGGAGAACCTATTATGGACACTTTCTCAATCAGACCATTGCTAATTGCAATCCAAATATTTATTCTTATAGCAAAGTTAAGTATAGCTTTTGCCTCTCAATAAGTAAACTTCTTTTTACCGCAGCTGAGAACCATTACAGAAAACCACAATTGTTCAAAATGCACAGGAAAGGTGATTATAAGGTGTTCATCCTAATTAATATCTCTACAACACAACTCCTGAACCTAAGGCTTGGGGAACACGGCAGAAGACAGGATGGAAAGACCATAAAGGCTACCAGACCAGGAGATCTGCTGTGAGACTGTGTCTCCTGGGAGGTGTCACCATGGTACCTCAACAATATGGCTACCAAAACAAAACTTGAGCAAGTGTAACAGCAGCAGATGTCCTAAAGTGGAAGGGGGAAATCTCAGGGGTTTCCACTCCTAGACGAAGAACTACAGGAAACTAAGAGATGCTGAGAGTAAGAATGGGAGAAATAGTTTTTTCTATAGATCAGCCCACTAATTGGTTATTTAATCCCAATGGCCAGCCTTGAAAACTCTGTGTGAGTGAGTGTGTGTGTGTGTGTGTGTGTGTGTGTGTGTGTGTGTATGAAACACTAAATGGGCTGAGAAGATTGTATTTATGTAGAGAGTTTGTGTGTGTGTAAAACAATAACAATTAAGAAAAAAGAGGCCACGAAAAATGTAAGGAAGAAAGGGAAGGAAGGAATGGCATAACTATGTTTTGACTTAAAAATTCCTCAAGGATAATTATAAATCATAAAAAGACCAAAAGAACTATTTTTTAAAAAAGAGTAAGTAACAGTATAAATAAAAACGATTGGTTTGTCCATGAACCAAAAAGATAATTGACATGGTGGTCGTCATATACCCAAATACAGGAACATCTGTAACTATTTCTATTTTCTACCTTTTCCCAGTAATTTACAAGACTGAGTACAATTTTTAGATAGTAGGCAATAGAAAACAGCTGGATGATGAATAAGTCATCACTGCTCGATCTTGGTTTCCAGTCAAATATTGAAACCAATTATAGAAAGTGATAGAATCAATCATAGAAGTGAGATGCTGACACTAGACTGAGGAAGCAGCATCAAGAACATAGGGCGAGGGGTGGAAAGAAGGCTTGGGGAACAGGTTTATATGGGGCTCAAGGATGTGTGATGGGTAAAGTGGCTGAACACTGGAGTCCAATCCCTGGGACTCATCAATGGCCAGAGACTGCTGAGTCCCAATGTGGCAAGTGTGTGTCCATGTGTCACACAAAATAAGTAAATAAAAAACAGTAATAATAAAAGAAAGAGTTGCTCAAATATCCTCCATACACCCTATTTACGAGGAATGGTTTTAAGTTTCTGGAGATGTTCAAGGAGGGATTTGGGCTATACTGCGAGCGAGTCTGCTCCCTGCAAGAGCCCACGCACCCAGCTTACAGTGAATCAGCAGGCCCGTTCTCTCCTCTTCTGCCTGCCACACGAGAAGATGTCCAGGAGCTAGGAGCGCCCAGCTATGGCTGACCTGAATGACTCCCAATCCATTTTCAATCTTAAGACTCTGCCTTTCTTCTCTTTGAACAAGACATGGGCGGTATCTATTTCCTGCTCGTCTCAGTGAAAACGTTTATGGATGTGAGCCTGTGAGAAATTTCAAATTTCCTCTCTCTGATCTATGAGACAAGGACAAATAAATTCTCCAAGCAGAGGGAGGTGAGTTGCTTGACAGAGAGGATTTGTGGCGGGAGATGCTCAGAGGTTACTAGATACAACGCGAAGTCTGGCTCTTACTCCACTTAGTCTCATCCTTGCGGAACAGCAGTCAACCCTGGGGGTTTTATTCCCATCCTCAAAAAGCATTAATGCTTTCAAAACCAAAGCAGGTCAAATGCCTTCCTCCCACTCTCTGACTAAGATAATCCCAGATACCCTGAAACCCTTACCCACAGCATCAGAGAGGGAACCCTTCCTCCTGGACGGCTGTTTTCCAGCATGGCTCATAAACAGGCGGCACACAGGCCTCAGAAACCCATTTAACACGCATCATCTGGGACTTAGAAACTGGCTGCAAAAACAGTGAGCTGAGTAAAACGTGCAATTGTTTCCAGGGGCCTGCAAACCAAATGCTGGGGGCAGGCACTCGAGATCGCTCAGCAGAAGTCATTTCCAGAGCTTGCTTGTGGTCTGCAGCCAGCGCTTTGATAGATACAAGAGGCACTAAGGAGAACTACCAGGCCGCCTCACTGAATTTTGCCCCCAGAAAGAGGGGTCAATGGAAGGTCGCCCCCATCGTGTAGAAGACATCAGGGTACCTTCAAGGGGCCACCCTGACACACAAGGCAGACACAGGCCAGGCGCTGTTCTCAGAGCTCACGGCAAGGGCGCTGCAGCTACTCCACCAAGGTAAGTAGCTTGTTTCCGGCAGGAAAGAGATTTGTTTGGCAGCTGTGTCTCCGCCGAGCTAGGGTCAACTAAATGGACTCCAGGCTGCATACCTGCTCTGCTCCGATCTCAAACAAAAGAAGACCCACGTATGCAATCCAACACCAAAACACGCTCAAAAACTTGCTGCTTAAAACAAAACAAAACAAAACAAAACACAAACAAACAAACGGTCTCATAAGGCAAGCATCACTTGTCCCTTCTGCTTCAGAGTGCCCTTCAGATTATTCAATGATTTGAATATTTCTCATGTGCCTCATACTCAGGAAGGCTAGCTGCAGCACCAGGCCCTACGGCCCCGGGAGAGACGCCTGGACTCAGAACTCACGGATTTCTGAACAAGAGTTATTTTCAGAGTTTAAGTGTAGTCAGCTGGGGCACTTTGATTTAGAAAGGCTCCTGCTGCTACTACAGAGTCACCAGGTGGAAGGCCAGGCTGGATTTGATCCCAGGAGATGTGTGTGCTCAAACGCTGCGTGCCCACCCAGTGTCCTGGAGACCAGTTGTTCTATCTGACAGGCGCATGCAGGTTCCAGCTCTCTTGGTAAATTACAGCATCCAAAAGAAGGCTCGGTGTGTGCACAAGACAACAAACAGGAAATAACTTTTACTTCCTGTTCACACTCTAGCTGTCAGCAAACTGGCCCTGCCCTAAAGGCAGGACTGGGAAGCAATGGTGCTCAAAGAACGAACGGTGGGTGCTCTTGGCTACTCTAGGAAGGAAGGAGTTCCTCAGGGTGAAAGGAACACTGGGTTGATGGCTCTTGGCACAAGACAAATGCACTAACTTTAGACAGCATGCCTCAAGGATTCACTTCTGCTTTAATCACATGTTTTTTCCCTAGAGCCCTTTAGTGCATAGTGTAATTTCTTAGAATAGTGTTAGAGACTCTTCATATTTGGTCCTTTTGCAACATTTGTGAGTGTTCCCAGCCTCATCAACTACTACCCATCATCAGTGTAGCCCCAGGTCTCTCTCCACGACTCCTCTTGTCCTTTCTATACTGTATTTCTTTTACATCCAGCAGGGGCAGAATCTTTCCCCTCCTACCCCATCACTTCCTCACCTTGTACATATCAGTATTGATGACCCTTGGCTGAGCTACCCTTCATTGAACAATACTTTCAACTTCAGAAGTAAGTCCTTTGCTAGCCTCCTCAGTGCTCTCTGTTCTGTACTGTGCTTACCTGCGTGGTTCTGTGGTCATGCTGTTAGTCTTTTCAGCACTGTGATAAAATTACATTGCCCAAACAATATAAGGGAGAAATGATATATTTTGGCCATTTTCATCTATCATAATGGGGAAGGCGTGGCAACAAGAGTAGCTCACAGTATGGTGGCAAGTGAGGGGAGGGATGAGAGGGGAAGACAGGCAAAAGGAGGGCACAGGTGCTGGGGGATTTCACAGTTCTGCTCTGGGATGCAAGCTTGTGAGATTCATGCCCACATGAATCTGAGTGCACTCATAGCTTCCTCTGGAGGTGCGCTTTGCCAGTGCCCTAGGTACATCCCAATACAACCAAGTTGCTACTCAAGACACACCTAAGAACCGAGCGTACCTTGTCTCTAATACCTATTAGACAGGAAGCTATGTGAAGGGAAGTAGGATCAGTTGTTTTTATCTATATCTTCCAAGCATCTGGAAGCTAGGAGGAACACAGAGGAAAACTGTCTCCTTCAATGAATGAATGAGTGTGCTGCACTTGCTTTGCTTCATTGGTTGGCTTGGATTGCACTAGCCTCTGCACCTGCTGTTTGTCTGTGTCTCCAGATCGTCACGAAGGGGCGAGCAGATACCTTATACTTCCTGTTGCACTGCTGACTGGTTCCAGGCAAACAGCTGTCCCACTCCTATGGGGCCTCATGTCAGGTCCTAGCCTCCTTTAGTCTGTTTGTATTAAAACTGACTGGCCTTTCTGTGTGATATATAGACATCTAACAATGAAATCTGTGCAGTGATCTAACTGGACAATAATATGCAATGAACATTTTCAGAAATTTAATTGAGAGCATATTCTGTGAGTGCCTGGCCACTGAGCTGTAAAGGCACTCCAATGCTTAAAGGGGGCAATGGTCCATGGTTCTGGGAAGCCCCACTGAGCGAGATGCAGAGCCAAATGTAGTTCATGACTTCACTCAAAGGGGGAAAAAGATCAATCAAGAAAGATATAAGTCAATTTGAAGGCAGCTAGGAAAGAGAAAAAATGGTGTAAAGTCTACAGATGTATAGAATTTTTCTTCTTAGAGCCTCTGTAGACTTTGGACAAAACTTCACGTGCATATGGGTTTCTTTTCTGGAATGAGACTTTGTTGTGTCTCTTGTTTCTGAAAGAGGTCTCTAAAATATTAAAAGTTAAAATTTGATTGAAAGTAAAAAAAACTATTAAAAAAACAATTGATGACAGCTCTCAGGCTAAATTGCAAGTCAGTGAAAGATGGGATCAGATAACAAGCAATAGCTTCTGTAGGAGAGAGGGCAGAGGCCAAGGCAGAGATGAGCTTTCACAGGAGTTTTCTGAAGTCAGACCATTTCTGCAGCTAGATACAGTGGCAGCTACGGCCAACTCTCTAGAACCTAGAGCATGACATAATCCTCCAGTATGTTTTTGTATTCTCTTCTAGAATGTCTTTAGAAGTATACATTTTTTTTGGATGTGATTAGAAAGTAATCAGTCTCAGAAACAACTCCCAAGGGTCCCAGATTCAAGGTGCTCTGAATAACCACCCAGAACACATCTCTGCAACCCTCCAGGGCAGCCAGACGAGTCATATGATTACTTAGACTGAGTATGAAAAGCAGTTGGTGTTCCCTGCTGGCCAGAGGGAGGGTGATAAAGGTCTCATCATCACCCCCTAACCCTGCACGAGAGCCAGCATCCAGGAGCATGACGGAGCTGAGTATTAATTACTTGCTGGATTTTCTGCCGAATAAAACCACATGTGTCTTTCAGCTGTGGTTTGGAAACATTTTCACCCTGGATATTATCTGTGAAAATTGGATGGTATTACATCACCCTACTGCTAGTTTATACATGTTCAGCTTTTATGTCAGCAGAGAAGGCACTTGTGGGAGGTTCCCTTGCACTTCTCCACAGAGGATTGGCAGAGAGTTGGAGGTAAAGGGAGCCCTGGCCTCTGCCTGTATACCATGGAGAGCTGCACCTGCCACCTTGAGAGCTTGCGATTGGCTTTTCAATAACTAAGAATCCAGAATGAGGTTATTTTAATACAATTGAATAGGAGGTTCATAATGGACCGGTAATAGAACAGAGTAAGGGGTAGGTCAGAACAGAAGCATGGAGAAATGTTAGGGAAAGTGCTGGAACATAGTATATAAGAGAAGATTCATTTTTAAAGTGATCTGGTTTGAGGAAAAAGGCTAACCAATGGCTCTTTGGCTATTTCACAAGGAAGAAAGAGGAAGAAAAAACCTATGTGTAGAGATAGATAGATAAAACGAGTAAGGAGTCATTATAAGAAACCAAGTGTATACAGAACTTCAAGTAGAATAATAAAACATGTGAAGTTGTAGATAAAGTCAAAGACAAGGACACAAAAATAAGCATTTTAATTAAAATATCAATAAGGACATTACTTCTGAGGATATTTGAAAATAGCCATATGGAAATCCTCTATTTGGTAAGGCTCGTATTTATAACCACACAAAAGAGATTAATTGAAGTTACCACACACAGAGTAGTACGCTCATTTCAGAAGTCATGGTTGCCAAGTTAAACAAACAAACAAAACACATAAAAACAACTCAGTACCTGGTATAACATATGTCCCCTTGAATTGTTGGTCATAGATGTCATAGAGATCCCCCAAACAATGCAGGCTATGTTATTTGCTCTTGGTTGCTTGCAAGAACTTTACGGTAAGACATTATTACTGACAACACCATACGTATTGGTCTCAGGACGTGAAAAAATAGAGTTGATACTGACCAGGAAGTTGATGCTGGGCAGCTCTCATAGTACTGGAAGGTGCTTGCTATGCAGGCTGATGAGATTAGGAGGGAGGAGTAATCAGCAATCTTACCCAGCTTGGAGCACTGCAATCTACAATAATAAATGACGTCACAAACTACATGCATCAGTGCAGTGGTGGCAAGAATATTATGGGGCTAACCAGCCACTATCTGATTGGATTTAAGAACCACTTCACAGGAAGCAGCATATGCCTGTACTGTAAGTCTGGCCAAGAAACCACAGCTAGCAGAGGTGAGCCTGATAGTATTCTACTCAATGAACATAGTATCAAATTGCCCTCTAAGTTCATATGCTTATTAGTTGATTGGTTCATTCCTTAGAATCCACCAGAGAAATTTCTTTGTGCCATGACTGGTACCTAACACAAAAACTCACAGCTGCCCAAAAGAGTAAGAGGCTGTGACATGCTCAGCATCAAATGAGACATGTATACTACATCCCTCTCCTTGCCTCAGGGGCCACCTTGGATGAGGGGACAGGAGTGTTTTAAGAACCAAAGGTCAAGGAGGATCAGAATAAAACAATGTCTTCTAGACACAAGAGGATTTCTGTACTACTGTGGTTACCTGAACAAAACTTACACTACACTAAGCCAGCCAATATTGTAGCATGAAACGGGAAAGGATTCATGAGCCTCCCCTCAACTGAGGAGCTACTGACACTGATGGATTCTGGGGGAAAGAAATTCATTTCCTTTGAAAGGTGTGGCTTCTGGTAGGTTGAACCCAATCTAGTGGATGGCCCCACACAGAGAAATCTATGGACAGCACAAACTAAAGCAGATAGGTTAGTAAAACTTTTAAAAGGACACAAAATTGGGAGGGTAGGGAGATGGGGATTGGTCTGGGAGAAGTTAAGAGGAGCAGTTGGTAGTAAATAGCATCCAAACACAGTGTACAACATTCTAAAATAATAAATAATAAAAACATTTTAAAGAAAAAAGTAAAGTAAAAGTTATTTATAAGGATTTAAGATGAGAATTGGCAGAAAATTTTCAGACAGAAAATTTCTTCTAATTTTTCAGGATGCTTAATTCACAGGAAGACAGGGCCAGGTCAAGAGTAAAACTAGAGGCTGGAGAGATGGCTTAGAGGTTAAGAGCACCGCCTGCTCTTCCAAAGGTCTTGAGTTCAATTTCCAGCAATGACATGATGGCTTACGACCATCTACAATGAAATCGGGTCCCTTTTTCTGGACCGCAGGTGTTATATGCAGGCAGAACACAGTATACATAATAAATAAATAGATAAATAAATCTTTAAAAAATTTAAGGTTAAAAAAGAGTAAAATTATACTGCTAAGGAAGTGGCTTAAATTTGAAGATTTTTTTTCATGAGAGAGACTTGAAAAAGTTTTATACCAAGGGGAATGAAATGGTAGATCAGGATAATGTGAAAGCAGAGAGAAAGCAATGTGTGAGTTCACGAGGAAGTAGAGAGAACCAGAGCACAGCTAAATAGTTTGAGGATAAAGCATCTGCAAGTCAAGAATTCCACAAGTCAACATTCAAAAATGTAAGATCACCTTCTGAAGGGAGGAAGGTAGACATAGAATAATCCCGAGAAAAATGTGAAGATTTTATATTATTGCTTGCTGAGTAGAGAGTGAGGAAATTGAAGACAAATGGAGAAATGGCAAGAAGGATCACAGGGCGACCAGGAAATTGTAGCCATTCCGAGGTCTAGAGTTACAGTGCTCCGGTTGCTTTAACCTTGCAAGCGCAGCAGCAGGCTGTGAACTTGAAACATTGCTGCTGCTTCCAGACACCCAGACATGCCATTCACTTCTCAAGAAACAAAGAGCCGAGTCTTCCTTCTGCAAACTAGTGAAAATGAGGCATGGTAGGCAGGATTAGTAACAGCATCAGTTTTGAAGTCAAATATATCCAAGTTTGAGTCTCAATTCAACCACTGATTATATGTTAGATCAGTATAGAGGACTTTTTGGCATCTCTTGTCTCATAGGCTCTAGTGCAGGCCAGAATTATTTGAGGGAGGAAGGTAGCTATGACTAAAATATATTCTACTCATGTATGACAATTGCAAAGTAAAAAATAAAATTATGGTTCCTGTAGATTGAAGGTTGAAACCTACTTCCAGAGAAGAGCCTGGTGTCAGACTCTTTAGGAATATAGCTGCAGATATAGCTGGAATCAGGCCCAAGGTTGGCTTCTGGCAGTCCTCTCCAAGCCTGCTTCCCATGGGACAAAGAAATCTATACCCTCAAATACAGATGCAGAAGCTGGCATTTCCCAGGTCCTGCCTGGCCCACTCAGAAGCATGGATAGAAGTTGGCATTCTTCCACCAAGGCCTCTTTGAGGTTGACTGTTAGCAGTGGTATTCACCCAGAAATATTTGTTTTTCTGCCTGGAAGATTAACTGACATCCTGGAATTCTGGTTCCTGATTCGAAGGCCACAGAATAAAACTAAGCAATCTCCCTGGCAGGAGAAGTCCACTTGCTTAGACTATACAGTTTTTTAGGGCACAACTAAGTTGCTGCAAGCCAACTTGTCAAAAGAATGTAACTTCAAAGGCCCGCTTACAAACCTCCACAGTGATCTCCTACCTTAGCAGATGCTTCTTAGCAACTCTCCCCTCATAAAATATAAAGGTCCTGGAACTATAGAATAAACTTCTGATCCTCTTTTACATTTCTCTGTGGATTATGCTGTTACATTTTTGTCACTATTAAAAGACTAAATTATGGAGAAATCTAGATAGATAGGTCATGGTATAGAAGTAGGATGTGTAGATAAAAATGACACAAACACGAGACAAAGGTGAATAGGTACATTAAGGGCAGGTAAGACTCAAGTGCCTGAATCAAGTCATTTGGGAGAATCTGGTGGAAGGAATCCTTTGTTTATGCTGTTAGAGTTTTGAACCTATAAATACTGCATGTAAAAATACTTGATAAAAATCCATGTTTATTGACCCTGAGTCTGACATAGCAGTAACAGCAGGAATCAGAGGTCTTTGAAAAATGACTTTATTTCCAGCCTTGCTGGGAATATTTAATCCCCAAGATATTTTTATTGTTAAGGTTTTTATAACTTTAATGGGCACATAAAGAGTAAAAAACTACTTTACTGGATCTGAACTATCAAAATATTACTTTCATTTGGTTTATTATAAAAAGTGGTCTTTGCAGAGAAACATATAATTTATGTATATTTGTGTTAAATATCTGGGAATGAGCAAACTATTTTTATGTAAAACCATGTTAATTTCATAAACAAAATATTGGGCAAAAGTAGACAGATCAAAAGAGTATACAATAAACTCTTAGCTATCTGTCTCTATAAAATAAAATTCAAGTTACACATTTCTCATACACAATGACTCAGAGTAAGTATTTCCATTCCAAAAGGGAGGATAAGAAGAAAAGACTGGACAAAAGTACAAAAGCTAACAGTGCGAACACCACCCCCAAGGATTGTGGTGCCATCACGTCATCACCAATGGACTTGAGGGTCTCTGTTCTTAGGGTCCTGCAACCTCAGCTCACATGACTTCTCACACAGGGTCATAGAGGCTTGACCAAAGTTCTAGAAAGCTGCTAATGTCAGACCATGGGTTGTGTTCCCAAAAGGAAGTCTCTTCATGGCAATTGCATAAAACTGTGGGTAAAGCCTAATTTGTAGAGGAGACTTTGAAATTTTGGATATGCTAGGGCTGTGCGGACATCTAACAGTGTGTACACTTTTTCCTTTCACAAAATCCATGTCAGCATTTTCTGTCATTCATATTCCTAATGATGGCAATTATGGCTGTAAAGAGATGCAATCATAAGGTAGTTTTAATTTGCATTTATCTGATGGTTACAGATGCTTATCACTCTTTACAGTGTTTGATAATGTTTTGGTTTGCTTTTCGGTCTTTTGAGAATTTTCTCTTTGAGTGCACAGTTCATTCTTTTAAAATTTATTTTTAATTTATATATTCACTTTACATCCTGGTCATAGCCCCTCCTCTACTTCCAGTCCCTTGCTCTTACCCTCTTCTCTCTCTACCCACTCCTTCTCAGGAAAGAGGATCATTCAACCACCCACCCAAGCACATCAAGTGACCTTAAGACTGAGCTCATCCTTATCCACTGAGGCTAGGCAAGGCAGCCCCATTAAGGGAAAGTGATCAAAAGCAGGCAATGAGTCCATGTCATAGACTGCACCTGCTCGACATACTAGGGGACCCACATGAAGATCAAACTGCCCATCAGTTATATATGTTAGGTCCAGTGCATGCATACTCTCTGGTTGGTACTTCTGTCTCTGTAAGCTCCCACTGTTAATTGATGCTGTTGGTCTTCTTATCACATTCTTGTCCCCTCAAGGAACTTCTATCCTTCTCCCTCACTCTTCCACAGGACTTTCCAAGCTCCCACAACTATAAGTCCTGTCTGGCTAGAAGGTGGCCTCCTCAGTCTCATGTCCCTTGCTGCTAGGAGGCTCAGCTAGAAACATTTCCATATCTTCCCTGTAGCCGTTTTCCAGCTTGTCTCAGTGATGTCCCCACCCTCGGTTTCCATTTTCTCCCCAAGATCTCTCCCTTCCCCTCCATAATCTCCCCACATTTAATCCACCCCATTATTTCCCTTCCCAAAAAACCTCCTACCCAGTTCCCTCTCTATATTCACTTCTACTGTCTATTCTATTTCCTCATCAGAGTGAAATTCAAGGAGGGCTTCCCTTGGTCCCTCTTTGTTACTTAGCTTCTTTTGGTAGTGTGGTTCTCCTTTAAGGTCAATTTGACTCATGACATCTATTAGTTTCATTATTTCTGTTTAGTTTCTGCCTCAATGATTTGGTGAGAATGGGGTGCTGAGGTCTTCCATTATTAATATGTGGGGATTGATGTGCAATTTAAGCTTTAGTAATGTTTCTTTTACAAATGTGGGTATCCTCGTATTTGGGGCATTGATGTATCTGTGGTTGATACACCAGCATGATGGGGACATGACCAACACTGAGATGCCATCTTGGTGGACTTTTCATATGAGTATGAAGTGTCCTTCCTCATCTCTTTTGATTAATTTTAGTTCAAAGTCTATTTATTAGATCCTAGAATAGTTACTCCAACTTGTTTCTTGGGTCTGTTTGCTTGGAAAACCTTTTTCTTTCTTTTCTTGAGGTAATGTCTATCTTTGTTGCTGAGGTGTGTTTCTTGTATGCAGCAGAATGTTGGGTCGTGTTCATGCATCCATTCTGTTAACCTGTGTATGAAGTTTTTTTTTAATTAAGGAATTGTCCATCAGTGTTGAGAGATATTAATTACCAATAATTGCTAGTTCATGTTATTTTGATGTTGGTGGTTATAGTAAGGTTCTGTATTTATCTTCTTTTAGTTTTGCTGCAGCGGAGTTATTTATTTCCTGTGTTTTTTTGGATGTAGTTAACCTCCTTGGGTTGGAGTTTTCCTTCTGGTATCTTCCGTAGTGCTAGGTTTATGCATAGATATTGTTTAAATTTGGTTTTGTCATGGAATATCTTGTTTTGTTCATCTATGGTGATTGAAAGTTTTGCTGGATGTCTTGGTAGACATCTATGGTCTCTTAGGGTCTGCAAGATGTTTGTCCAAGCCCTTCTTGCTTTTAGAATCTCTATTGAGAAGTCAGATGTAATTATGATAGATTTGCCATTGTATGTTAATTGGAGTTTTTCTCTTGCAGAATTTAGGATTTTTTCCTTTTCTCTGTACATTTAGTGTATTGATTATTATGTGGCAGGAGGATTTTCTTTTCTGGTCTAATTTATTTAGTGTTCTGTGGCCCTCTTGTATGTTTATAGGCATTTCTTTCTTTAGGTTAGGGAAATGTTCTTCTATGATTTTGTTGAAAATATTTTCTCGGCCTTGGAACTGAGAATATTCTCTTTCTTCTATTCTTATTATTCTTAGGTTTCATCTTTTCATGGTATCCTTTATTTCTTGGATGTTTTAGGTCAGATTTTTTTTAAAAATTAATGGTAACTTTTTTCAACAGATGATCAATTTCTTCAATTGTATCTTCTGCACCTAAGGTTTCCCCTCTATCTCTTGTATTCTATTGGTGATGTTTACCTCTGCAGTTCTTGTTTTCTTCCCTAAGTTATCCATATTCAAGATTTCCTCGGTTTCTGTTTTCTTTATTGATTCTATTTCCATTTTCAGGTGTTGAATTATTTTATTCATTTCCCCTACCTGTTTGTATTTTTTATATTTTTTAAATGTAATTTTATTAGTTTATTCAGATTACGACTCAATTATCCCATCACTTGTATCCTCCCATTCCTGCCTCCCTCCAACTTTCACCCTATTCCCTTCACTTAGTTCTATGACTAAGGGGGACCTCCACCCTCATTGGATGGCCGTAGGCTATCAAGTCCCATCTTAGTAGCCTGCTTTCTTTCTTTGAGTGCCATTAGCCCTCCACACCAAGGGGAGGTGGTCAAATATGGAGGCCCAAAGTTTATGTCCTAGTCAGTCCCAATCTCCACATAAATGTGGGGAATGTTCTGTCCATTGGGTAGATCAGAGTAAGGGTTTGACGTTTACTACTTGTACTGTCCTTAGCTAGTACAATAGTTTCAGCAGACACCCCTGGGCCCAGATCCACCCATCATGATGTTCTTCTTGAAGGTTTCTAAGACCCACTGCATCCTTCTGTTTCCCCATCTCCTATATTTCTCTTACCCAGAATCTCAGTAGGATGCCCTCACATCTATCCCAATCTGGTAAGTGAAGAGTTTTATAGGCCATGCATTTTGGGCTAGTGCCCAATTATAAGTGAGCATATACCATGTGAGTCTTTCTGCTTCTCGGTTAACTCACTCAGTATGATCATTTCTAGTCCCATCCATTTGTCCACAAATTTCGGGATTTCCTTGTTTTTAATAGCTGAGTAGTACTCCATAGTGTAAATGTACAACAATTTCTTTATCCATTCTTCAACTGAGGGACATTTAGGCTGTTTCCGGTTCATGCTATTATGAATAAGACTGCTATGAACATGGTTGAGCACATGTCCCTGTTGTGTGATAAAGCATTTTCTGGGTATATTCCAAGGAGTGGAATCGCTGGGTTTTGAGGAAGCCCTATTCCCAGTTTTCTGAGAAAGCACCAGATGAATTTCCAAAATGGTTATACAAGTTTGTATTCCCACCAGCAATGAGGGAGTGTTCCTCTTTCTCCATGTCCTCATCAGCATGTGGTGTCACTTGAATTTTTGATCTTAGACATTCTGATGGGTGTAAGATGGACTTTCAGAGTTGTTTTGATTTTCAGTTCTCTGATGACTAAAGACATTGAACATTTCTTTAAGTGTTTCTCAGCCATTCAATATTCCTTTGTTTAGAATTCTCTGTTCAGTTCTGACCCCATTTCTCAATTGGATTATTTGGTTTGGTGGTGTTTAATTTCTTGAGTTCCTTATATATTTTGGATATTATTCCTTTGTCAGATGTAGGGTAGGTAAAGATCTTTTCCCGGTGTGTAGGCTGTCACTTTGTTTGGTTGTCAGTGTCTCATACCTTACAGAAGTTTCTCAGGCTCATGAGCTCCCATTTACTAAATATTGACTTTAAGGCCTATGCTGTTGGTGTTCTGTGCAGAAGTTGTCTCCCATGCCAATGTGTTCCAGGCTCTTCCCCACTTTTTCTTCTAATTGATTTAGTGTCTCTGGTTTTAAGTTGAGTTCTTTAATCCACTTGGATGTGAGTTTTGTTCATGGTGACAAATATGGGTCTAATTGCATTTTTCTACATGTAGACATCCAGTTAGACTAGCACCATTTGTTGAAGATGTTATCATTTTTCCATTGAATAGATTTGGCTTTTGTCAAAATCAAGTGACTATATGTGTGTGGATTCATCTCTGGGTCTTTGATTCAATTCCATTGATCAACCAGTCTATTGCTGTGCCAGTACCATGTTTTTTTAATTACTGTTGCTTTATAGTACAACTTGAGATCAGGTATGGAGATTCCTCTGGAGGATCTTTTATTGTATAGGATTGCATTTGCTATTCTGGTTTTTTTGGCTTTCCATATGAAGTTGAGAGTTGACCTCCCAATGTCTTTTTAAAATTGTGTAGGTATTTTGATAAGGATTCATTGAATCTGTAAATTGCTTTTGATGAGATGGCCATTTTTACTATGTTAATTCTGATCCATGAACAAAGGAGATCCCTCCATCTTCTGATGTTATGTTCAATCTCTTTCTTCAGAGATTTAAAGTTTTTCTTTTTCAAACAAGTCTTTCACTTGCTTGGTTAGAGTAACTCCTAAATATTTTATATTGCTTGTGGCTATCATGAAGGGTGTAGTTTTCCTAATTTCTTCCTCTGCAAGCTTGTCATTTGTATATAGGAAGGCTACTGACTTTTTGGAGTTAATTTTGTATCCAGCCAATTTGCTGAAGGTGTTTATCTGCTGTAGGAGTTCTCTGTTGGAATTTTGGGGGTCATTTATGTACACTATCATATCATCTGCAAATAGGGATAATTTGACTTCCTCCCTTCCCATTTGGATCTCCTTGATCTCCTTTTGTTGTCTTGTTGCTCTTGCTAGAACTTTAAGATCTATACTGAAGAGATATGGAGATAGTGGGCAGCCTTGTCTGGTCCCTGATTTTAGAGGAATTTCCTTGAGTATTTCTCCATTTAATTTGATGTTGGCTATTGGCTTGCCATATATAGCCTTATTATGTTTAGGTATGTGCTTTGTATTCCTGATCTCTCCAAAACTTTAAACATGAATAGGTGTTGGATTTTATCAAATGCTTTTTCTGCATCTAAGGAGATGATCATGTGGTTTTTTTCTTTCAATGTGTTTATATGGTGGATTACATTGATGGATTACATGTACAATGTACATATACAATGTACATTAAACCATCCCTGCATGTGTGGAATAAAGCCTACCTGGTCATGGTGAATAACATCTCTGATATGTTCTTGTATTCATTTTGCTAGTATTTTATTGAGTATTTTTGTGTCAATGTTCATAAGAAAAATTGGTCTGAAATTCTATTTTTTGTTGTTGTTGTTGTTGTTGTTGTTGTTGGGTGTTTATGGGGCTTAGGTATCAAAGTGAATGTTGCCTCAAAGAATTAATTCGGTAATGGTCCATCTGTTTCTATCTTTTGGAGTAGCTTGAAGAGTATGATTATTAGCTCTTCTTTGAATGTCCGGTAGAATTCTGCATTGAAACATCTGTCCCTGTGCTTTTTTTTGGTTGGGAAACTATCAATGATTGCCTCTATTTCTATAGGAGGAATAGGACTATTTAATTTGTTTATCTGATCTTCATTCAATTTTGGCAAGTGGAATTGGTAAAGAAAAATTTCCATTTCCCTTAGATTCTCAATTTTTGTGGTATATATGCCTTTAAAGTAGAATCTTATGATTCTTTGTATTTCTACAGTGTCTGTTGTTATGTCTCTCTTTTTGTTTCTAATTTTGGTGATTTGGATAGTGTTTCTCTACCTTTTATGTAGTTTGGTTAATGGTTTGTCTATCTTGCTGATTTTCTCAAAGAACCAACTCCTGGTTTTGTTGATTCTTTGAATTGTTCTTTTTGTTTCTAACTTATTGATTTCAGCCCTAAGTTTGATTGTTTCCAAATGTCTACTCCTCTTGGGTGTTTCTGCTTATTTTTCCTAGGACTTCCAGATGTGTTTTTAAGTTGCTTATGTGGGATGTTTCCAATTTCTTTATAAAGGCACTTAGTACTGTGAATTTTCCTCTAAGCACTGCTTTCAATGTGTCCCACAGGTTTGGGTATGTTGTTTCTTAATTTTCATTGGATTTCAGGAAGCCCTCGATTTATTTATTTCTTTCCTGACCCAAGTGTCATTTAACAGAGAGTTGTTTATTTTCTCTGTGTAGGCTTTTTGTTATTTCTGTTTAAGGATCTGATAAGATACAAGGTATTATTTCAATATTCTTGTATCTGTTAAGGCTTGCTTTGTGACCTACTATGTGATCAATTTTGGAGAAGGTTCCATGGTATTCTGAGAAGAAGGTATAATCCTTTGTGTTTGGGTGAAAAGTTTTATAGATATCTGTTAGCACCATTTGATTCATGGTGCTGGTTAATCATGTTATTTCTCAGCTTATTTTCTGTCTCAATAACCCAACCTTCAGTGAAAGTGGGATGTTGAAGTCTCCCACTATTAATGTGTGAGGATCAATATGTGATTTAAGCTTTGTTAATAGTTCTCATATAAATGTGGGTGCCCTTGTAATTTTAGCATAGATGTTCAGAATTGTGATGCCATCTTGGTTGACTTTACCTTGATGAGTATGAAGTGTCCTTCCTCATCCCTTTTGATTAATTTTGGTTGAGAGTCTATTTTATTAGATATTAAAATGGCCATGCCAGTTTGCTTCTGGTGACCATTTGCTTGGAATATTTTTTCTGGCCTTTTACTTTGAGATAAAGTCTGTCCTTGTGGGTCAGATATGTTTCTTGAATGCGGAAATATGTTGGATCTTGTTTATGCATACATTCAGTTAGTCTTTGTCTTTTTATTGGAGAGTTGTGACCATTGATGTTGAGAGATATTAATGACCAGTGACGGTTAAGTCCTTTAATTTTTGTTGTTCATTTCAGTGGAGAGTTTATGTGGTTGTGGTTTTGTGATGGTGTAGCTATCTATTTTCTGTGTAGTTTTGGTTGTTATTTGTCACTTTGGGGGTAGAGTGTTCCATCTAGTAACTTCTGTAAAGCCAGATTTCCAGATAGGCACTGTATGAATTAGTTTTTGTCATTTTGTTTTCTCCATCAATGGTTATTGATAGTGTTGCTGCATATAGTAGTCTTGCCTGGCATCTGTGGTCTCTTAGGGTTTGCAGGACCTCTGTACAGGCCCTTCTGGCCGTTATGGACTCTGCTAAGAAGTTAGGTGTAATTCTGATAGGTTTGCCATTGTATGTTACTCTGCCTTTTTCTCTTGCTGCTTTTAATATTTTTCTTTGTTCTGTATATTTTTTTTGTATTTATTATTATATGTCAGGAAGATTTTATTTTATGGTCCATTCTATTTGGTTTTCTGTAGGCCTCTTTTATGTTTATAGGCATCTCCTTTTTTAAATTGAGGAAATTTTCTTCTATGATTTTGTTTAAGATATTTTCTGGACCTTGGAATCGGGTTTCTTCTCTTTCCTCGAAGCCTATTATTCATCTTTTCATAGTGTCCTTGATTCCTTAGATATTTTGTGTCAGAAATTTTTCCAATTCAGCATTGTCTTTGATGGTTGCCTCAGGTTCTACAATTGTATCTTCTAGTCCTGAGATTTGTTCCTACATTTCTTCGGTTCTTTTAGAGAAGCCCACTTTCCTCTCTAAGGTACCTCGTTTCTGTTTTTCTTCTCTCTGTTCATTTATCACTGTTTCTATTTTCATCTTCAGATCTTGAATTGTTTTATTGATTTCCTTCATCTATTTGTTTGTATTTTCCTGAATTTTTTCCTGTGCCTCTCTATAGGCCTCATTTATGTTTTCTACCTGTTTGGCTGTGTCTTCCTGCATTTGATTATGGCTTTTATTTATTTCCTCCATTATCATCTTCATTATTAAGGATTTGAGATAATTTTCTTGTATTTTGATTGTGTTTGAGATCTCAGGGTTACTTTCTTTGGGATAGCTGGGATCTGGGGATTGTTTTGGTTTTTGTTGTTTGCATTCTTAACTGGAGCCGGCAGTTGACCTGGTTTCTGCTCCAGGAGACTTTGTTCTGCACCTTAAGCTCTTGACTGGGTCAGCAGAGGTAAGCTTCTGCCTACTTCCATTCATGCTACTTAGGGGATTCAGACTAGCTGTGTTGGGGGCGCTGGTTAATTTTCTGTCCTGACCCCTCTCTGCAGTCTAGCATCTCCCGTGCATGTAGGGGACCCCTCTGAGCTGGGGGGACTGTGGCTTTATCTGTCCAATTGTCCAGGCCTGGTCCACCATGGTCAACAGACAGGTTCTTGCCCAGAGCAGTCTGGAGAGCAGACAAGTCTAGATTGTGTACCTTGGTGGCTCAATCCAATGGAGCCAGAGGCACAACTCAGACACCACTCTAGACATCCAGATTCTCCCACAAGTGTGGGAGTCCCTGCTGGGCTGTGGGGACTGTGGCTTTATCTGCCCAGTTGTCCAGGCCCAGTCCTCTGTGGTCCACAGACAAGTTCCTGCCCTGATCAATCTAGACAGTAGACCAGACTAGATTGCACACTCTTGGTGGCTCAGTCCCATGGAGCCATAGCTGCAACTCAGACTCCCCTCCAGACACCCAGAGCAGCCCAGTTTTTCCCACAAGTGTGAGGAGTCCCTGCCGGGCCTTGGGGACTGTTCTGACTGGTTCTATCAGCCCCATCTTGCAGGCTTGGTCTGCTGAGGCCAGCTGCCTGGCTCCGGCTGGACCTGCCCAGACTGCGCATGCTGTTTCTGGGAACTGTGGGCTTCGCTGCAGCCTCTGTTGACTGGGGTGGGGAATCTGTCTGAGGACAGATTCATTTATTTCCCTGAGACATCCCCAGGCCAGGGGCTCTAGTGTTTCACCCTCACACACACTGCACCTGGGCTCTAGAGGCCAGCTGCAGTATGCAGGTGGGTTCCATTCCAAAGTCTGGAGAGTGGGTTCAGGTCCTCTGAGGACTGCTGTTTGGCCTGGGGCCAAGCCCGATTGTGGTCTGTACTGTGCAGGACCTCACTCACCTAGTGTTCTCCAGTTCTTACAATCTGTGGCTCCCAATCTGGTCCCTGGTCTCCATGCAGTAAATCAGATACAGTGTATGATAGGCGCCGCCATCTTGGAACTCCTTTTCTGTATTTCTTTAAGTGACTTATTCACTTTCTTTTTAAGGGCCTCTATCTGTTTGATTATATTTTCGTGTATTTATTTTTTTATTATTTTTTTTAGTTTTTACATATACATTTATATTATCACACATATATACAATAAACTACCTACAGCAAGAAGAACCATGAAACAATTAGGAATTATATAAATGTTACATTCTTAGTGTTTTGGCTATTTGTATTTGGCAACCTTGAAAAAACATCTTTCCTATCATGTTGCATCTAAAATTCTGAGTGTATCTTATTTCGTCATTATCAACTTAAAACATCTATCTAGACCCAAAAGCATTTTAACCCCTAAGAAAATAAGCTTAATTGTAAAACTAAACTATCCTGTGTTTCTTTAAGGGATGTATTCATTTTCTTTTTAAATGTTTCTATCATCTTTAAAAGTATAGATTTAGGGTCATTTTCTTGAGTTTCACTACTTAATCCCTAACTACATTCTAAATGTATGTTTCTATACCCACAGATAAGTGTAGTCCTCACGCTTCACCAAGGAAGATTCTACTTGCAACAGACAAGAGACTATTACAGAAAATCACAACCATTCAGTTGTCGAGTGCAGTCATTATGAATATGTCTACAAAACAAGTCCTACACCTAATGTTCAGGGAACATTGCAGAGGAGTGGGTAAAAGATTTTCAGAGCCAGAAACCAGGAAGTTTTCTCTGAGATTGTATCTAGTAATATATAATGCTACATTCATAAAATCTTACCCACATAGCCCCTTAAATAGGAGCTGAGTATGACCAACAATAGACATCCCAAAGTGGATAAGAGAAAGACCATGATGCCATAACCCTACAAAAATCATAGGCAGTTAAGTAACATTGAGAGTGGGAGAAAGTCTTCTCCAGGGAAAAATAGTTTATCTCATACATACCAAATGGTCAGTCCTGACAGCATACATACAAGTAACATTATACAGACTGAGATGGCTATATTTAGGAATATATAAATTTGTATGTATATCTGTATATACATGTATATGTATACATATGTGCAAGTCACAAAAGTTAGTGGAAAAAGAAGGAGATACATTTGAATGAGAGCAAAGGGGTATATGGGAAGGTTTGAAGGAAAAGAAAATGGGGAAATCTTATAATCTAAATAATAAAAATTAATAAAAAATTAAAAATAAATAAAATGAGTAACTTTTTAAAATCCAGGGAAATTTTCTACTGTGAAGCTGACACAGTAGGTCTCACATGAGCTGTCCCATAAATAAACTTTTCTATGAATTTGAGATACCATATCCATGTGTACAATTGCCCATAAATAAACTTCTTTATGAATTTGAGGCCGTAGATCCATAATAAACTTCTTGGCATCTTTCTTACCTTTTCCTCAGTACCAGAATTTGAAAACAAGTGATTTCTCTTGCCAACCTATTTAGTTCATTTTTACTATCCTGGTAAGGAGTAAGTTACTTCCAGCTCAACTCACACTAACACTCTACAGATTTATGGTGTTCAGGCTTTATGGAGGATGTCTATTGATACAGTTGTTCAACTTGAAAAAGCCTAGATATGTCTAGGAAGAGGGAATATTAAATTTAAAAACGTGCTTCTGTAAGGCTGGCCTGTAGGCAGGTCTGTGGAGTAGTGTCTTGATAAATGGTTGATGTGGAAGGCCTGCCCTACTGTGGGAGTCGCTCCTCCTGTCAGGTGGTCAGAGTTGTATAACAAAGGAGCTGAGAAAGCTAACGGGAGCAGGCCAGTGGGCAGCTCTCCTCCATGTCAGAGAAAGCTAGAGGGAGTAGGGCAGTGGGCAGCTCTCCTCCATATCAGAGAAAGCTAGAGGGAGCAGGGCAGTGGGCAGCTCTCCTCCATATCAGAGAAAGCTAAAGGGAGCAGGGCAGTGGGCAGCTCTCCTCCATGTCAGAGAAAGCTAGAGGGAGCAGGGCAGTGGGCAGCTCTCCTCCATGTCAGAGAAAGCTAGAGGGAGCAGGCCAGTGGGCAGCTCTCCTCCATGTCAGAGAAAGCTAGAGGGAGCAGGCCAGTGGGCAGCTCTCCTCCATGTCAGAGAAAGCTAGAGGGAGCAGGCCAGTGGGCAGCTCTCCTCCATGTCAGAGAAAGCTAGAGGGAGCAGGGCAGTGGGCAGCTTTCCTCCATATCAGAGAAAGCTAGAGGGAGCAGGCCAGTGGGCAGCTCTCCTCCATGTCAGAGAAAGCTAGAGGGAGCAGGCCAGTGGGCAGCTCTCCTCCATGTCAGAGAAAGCTAGAGGGAGCAGGGCAGTGGGCAGCTTTCCTCCATGTCAGAGAAAGCTAGAGGGAGCAGGGCAGTGGGCAGCTTTCCTCCATGTCAGAGAAAGCTAGAGGGAGCAGGGCAGTGGGCAGCTCTCCTCCATGTCAGAGAAAGCTAGAGGGAGCAGGGCAGTGGGCAGCACCCCTCCATGTCAGAGAAAGCTAGAGGGAGCAGGGCAGTGGGCAGCTCTCCTCCATGTCAGAGAAAGCTAGAGGGAGCAGGACAGTGGGCAGCTCTCCTCCATGTCAGAGAAAGCTAGAGGGAGCAGGACAACAATAGAAACCCTGAGACATTTCTCATAATGGAAGGCCTGTGTTTTATTGTCTGATCACCGTACCCCAAAGTATAACAGCATAAATACAATGTTCAGTAAATTATCTCAAGGGAAAATATTATGTGTAAGCAAAATATTATGCTTCAATCACATAATATTCACTTTTCTTTTGAGTTTTTTCCTATTATTATGATGGTAACTATGATGGTGGTGGTGATGATGTTTGTTTTTACTGGATCCATAAATCAATCATTTATAAACCTAATTTGGAAGATTTAATATACCCACTATTATTGCTTGTATTGGGGATGCAGAATAACATTAAGAACAATCTGTTTTCTTAGAGAATTTGTAGCACAATGTCTAAATATTTTAATAATGCTTCTTTCAAAGTAGTCCATCCAACTTTCTTTGTGCTGTTTTCATGTGTTGCTTCACATAAACAGAATTTCTGTCGATTAAGCCTTCTGAATGGCATGGTAACAGTTGCCAGTTTCCTTTTCTTCAGGAGCTTTAGATTCTATGCCTTAAAGCTTGGTGGGCAGCACTATTCCACATGTTAGCAAACTCAAACCATTATCTTAATTTTAGAGTGGATTATAATTATCCTCCTTCAACTTCTTTTGGGGCTATGTTGATCTTGTCTCCATCACAAGACTCTTTGGGGCCACGAGCTGCACAGTGAAGTGACAACATCTTTGAAGATTATTACTCTGATGTCCGGTTTTTATTGTTTTTTAACTAATAGTCATATGCCAAAGTCGTTCTACGGTAATCCATTGTCCTCCTCAAATTCTCCTTCTAGGACTGGTGCTCTGTAAAAGGACCTAGTCCTTCCCATGAAAACTATTTAATTTCCAACACAGGATGTTTATTGTTCTAATATTTGTTTGTCTGTTTGTTTGTATGTCCCTATGTGGCTTGTATGACCTATGTGTATCACATGTATGCATGATGCTTGATACCAGAGAAAAGACTCAAATTCCGTGGAACTGGGTTACAGATAGTTGTGAGCCATGATTTTGGTTCTAAGAACTAAATCTTGCTCTGAAAGAAGGGCAAGTACTCTTAACTACTGAGTCACCATTCCAGGCCCACCCATTCTGGTATTTACAAGATAATTATTAGCTTGCACACACAGACCCACCGAACTCATTAAAGAAGGCATAGATTATGCTGAGTCACTTGGAAGAGCTGTGCAGAGGCCACACTGCATTAAAGGAAAGGAGGCAGGTGAGTACACGTGAGAGACAGGAAACCCAAGCTCTCCTCAAAACTTCAGCATCTGACAAACCTCAGTGACCTACCTCACCCGAGTCTACTTGTTCCCGGACTTCAGAGAGCACTCATGCTCAGGAGGCTGAGAAGCATGAAATAGTCTCCGTGGCCCCGTCTGAGTCTCAGCAATCTGGAGATGGTGGAGGTGGGCTCCCAGACCCTTGGACCATGAGGCTGGGGGCACACAGGAAGAGTTTAGAGGACATCCCGAGTTTTTCCACAGTGGCTGACTCAGCTGGCACTTGAGGACAGGAAGATGTCTGCCATGTGTTAGCTAATTGTTTCTCACTCTTGGTCTACAGATGGATTCCAGGGTGATATTTTAGAATACGCTTTGTGCTTCTGGCCTAATGTCTTAGCTGCTCAGGAGACACAAGCAGTTTGGATTGGTAGAATTTATAATCTTTCCCTGGGCAAAGTATTTATTTATAATTAAAATGAGAATTTTTCTAATAAGTGAGGCAGCTGCTAACCATCTTGAGTTGTTTCAAATGTGGTCAGGGAAATTCAACAAGCTTCAAATGCTGGATGAAGGGGCAAGCCCTGTTTTCCTTAGACTCTTCAGGGTCACATTAAATCCATGTTGTGTTTTTGGAGAGATTAGAAACAGACTACAGAGTACAAAACACACTGTGAAGTATAGCTCTCTTCCCTAAACGTAAACTCCCTCAGCTGGCTGCGTACATACAGTATGCTATGAATTTATATTTGTGCCTAATAAATGTGTTCAGAGGATACTTTTATTAAAAAATCTTGACGCTCTAGAAACTGGCTTAGATGGGGAACATTCAAACTCTTTTTTTCTCTTTGCATCCACCATCACTTGTCTGTAACACCACTGTGATTTGAACCTGAGGGATGTTAAGGAAAAGGTCGAAGCTCCTCCACCTCTTCCTGGGAGCTCCTGCAGTGGCTAGCTTGAGCGTGGGGAGGCTGAGAAGTATTGCTTTCTGAGGACGTGCTCACTGTAGGTGTGTCATGCTTCAGAGGATGCACAGATATGGGCCGCACTAACTGAGCTTGGTGGATATAAAAAAACAAAATTTAAAAAGCACGTGAAGTTGGAAGAGTTCTGTAGGGAGACATGGTGAGGGGCTGAAGAGGGAAAATGGGGATCGATATGGTCATATTTAATTGCATATATGTATATGTGTGTATATGTATAAAATTCTCAAGAATAAAGAAATTTTTAAAAAAAAAAAAAAAAACCACATACATTTCTCAAACAGAAAACGCAGCACTTTAGGGATAAGACTCCTGTGATCACCAGGCAATGCTTAACTCCCTTTGTGCAGTTTACTCTTGCCTGGAGTAAAACGAAACTAGTAAATATCAGTCCCAGTGCAGATTGACTGATTAACAAATTGCTTTCGTGCACGTGAGAGAGGCTCCGACATTTGACTTTACTGTTTTTCACTGGAGTCTTTCCCTAAATCTGACCACAGCTGTCCTTAAGGCCAGATGTTAGCTGTAAAATTCAGGGAGGTTAATATACCATGCAACTTCCCTGTGTTCTTACCCAGACTCAGGCCCACAGCATCTGTGCATTAGGCTCCCATCGCTCCAGTGGTTCTGCTGAGATGCCTATTATCCTCCTGGGGTTCGGCAGTGGCTCAGATTTCTTCTAAGCTTGTGTACAATCACTTGATTTAGAAGCTATCTACTTCTATTGAACTGAAGGCACCCCACAAATGCATTTGATACTGGCTGGTCCTGAAAGTAATTGGATGAGGTCAAATACCTGCCCACGTTATCACCGTTAAGCTGCCCAAGCCCAGTTAATTGTGGCCTCACCAAATGAGTCCCTGGAAGGTTGCTTTCGCCGAGGCTTGGCATGCCTCACAGGAGTGTGTGGAGCTTGTAGACTGTGGAGTAGTCTGGCCTCAGCTTCTCCGCCTCCTCTGGTGCATTTTCTGGTCTGTTAATTAGAGACTCTGCACTGTGCAAATGCCTGTCTGTAACTCCTCAGGGCGAGTCTGCAAAGCTGGGGAGCAGTGATGCAATGGAAAGAGCACGGAGTTTCAAAACTGGAAAGACCCGGACTTAAATCAAGCAACACCACTCAATTCCCTGAATGCCTACCCATTCCAGTTTAAGCCTCCTCCTCTAACGTAAGACCATAATTTTCAAACCAAGTGCAAGATGGCTTCAAGGTCTGCAAATGTTGAAGCGTCTTATCCTAACGTGCTTTATACTTTTAATAAGATTCTAATTGAAAAGTACAAACAGTCATGTAAGCAGTACCAAAATAGGTTTCCCCAAATTGCCGGGTTCAGATTTAGTGTGTCCCTTGCAAATGCTATATGTTATGTTCAACTGTATGATAAAGTTCAGTGTGTCTCATGTGACAATCATTCAATCAATGCCCTACTGTTAAACTTCACCTCAGAAAAACTACCTGACAAGTGTGAGCCTAACTCTTCCAGCTGTGCTTTCTCTCCCTGGGACCTTGTCCGGCAGCACATAAAATGCCACTGTTTTAGGGTGCTGTGCTTTCGGATCCATGACATCATTTCTTTGGGGGTTTATAAAGGACTAAGGTATTATCGAAGAGTGAAATGACACAGGTGTGGGGACAGGCGATCTGGCACATCTGCAATTTGGAAATACTTCACCATGCCTGGAAAGATCATGCAGAGAACAGGCTGACGGACCGGCGGTGAGCTGAGGGGAAAGGCTTTACCGTCCTCGCAGACGGACTTGGAGCTCATCCAGGAAGAAATCAGTAAGCCCCTGGAAGTTCTTTTTAAAAGGCAGTGAGCTATTTGGAAACTTCTGCATGTAGTTTCAGAATCTGCCCGGTTGTAACAGTACCCGTGCTTTCTCAGATCTTACGATTAAATTATACCAACTTCGTTTTAGGAGCCAGTAGTTCCAAAAGAGTTGCTTACATTGTGACTGCTCTGTGCCTCTTCCTAGTGTGATGCCGCGAGGTCTTAGCATACTTGAGCTGGCTTTCATAGATATGGTTCCTTTCCAGTATACTTTAGCTCCCTGTAAGGAGGAACCTCATCTGTATGAATATTTCTTTTTAGTAACACGTTTCTGGCTCCTTTCTACTCAATAAGGTTGTAAAGTTTAGGTTTTTGTTGTATTTTTTGTTTTCTTAGTAGAAACCTGCCATCACTAAAAACAAAAACAAAAAACAAAACAAAACAAAAAACCTATTTTCAAAAACTCAGACCAGGTCAGGGCCTTGGGATGTGCCCCAGTATCAGGCTGGAGTATGTGCGCCATTATATCATACTAATAGTAATTTGTACATTGCTGTTTATTTTTTTGAAAAAAAAAACTCTTCATTGAGGCTGTGAACTTGGGGTGCTTATACACTTAAAAAGTCTGTCCATTTCTCTCCTAATAAAATAAAATATAGCCCCAAAGAAATCCAAGGTTAGCATGATTTTTCATCGTCCTTTGTATCTGCCTTCTATGCTTAAGATGTCTGAATAATTGATTTCAGAGCTTATTTGTGGTAGTATGTGTATGTCAGAAGCAGCACATAGAATGGTTATAACACATAGTTTTGTTTTGAGTATATACAAGTCTTCACAAAATGTCATTATGAAGTAATCACCATGGAGATAATAAAAAATATCTACCACCTTGTAGTGCACCCTTTGTAGATTGTTTGTGGCTGGGATTCAGCTCCCGTATCCAATATCTCTTCCCGGGACACAGGTCTGCTTCTCATCACTTCAGGCTAGCTTATGTTTTCTAGAGTTATATATAAATGGAATCACATCCTACATATGCTTTCTGTTGGAGGAGAAGGGAGCCTGGCTTCTTTCACTTCACATAATTATTTTGAAATGCATCCATGCTGTGTATGTAAGCATATACTTTCTTTACATTACTGACCAGCATTCCATTGTACAAATATATCGGAATTCAGTTATAAATATAAAAAATACATAAACATGCTAACAACATTTGCATTATTTATAGGTTTCGACTATTACAAATAAGATGCAGTGAATATTCGTGCATGTACACTGACAAGTCGGAATGTATCAAGATAAGAACTTTCACCCTTTGCAAAAATTGTTTAGAGAATGAAATATGAAACACACTGGGAAAAAGCCATTTACAAATCACATATCTGATTAAGATCTATATCAAGAGTATCTAAAGAATTCTAAAAACACAGTAGTAAGGGAAAAATCCAAACTGAAAAAGAAATGGGCAAAATATATGATCAGATACAATCCTCAAGCTTGGTTATGCCTTTTCAGTTTCATTAGGGCCAGATCAGGCAGCACTGTCTGGCCCCACTTTTTTTTTTTCTATGATAGAGACTGAGGCATTTGAGAACTCAACCCACTGTCCCAAGATTTGTCAGATTGTCTGGTCCTTGGAACAGAAAATTTCAAGCTCTGTATAGACTTCAAAAATCATTGCTAATTCTTCGGGTGTCTCTCCCTAGTTTCAGGCATGTTTCTTGAATCATATGCTGACCCATGCTCTGATAAAATGGATGGGGGGCTCCTACCAACTATCAGAGCTGTCTGTCTGTGCTAGTCTACTTTCTTGGGTCCTTTATCTTAGACACTTGGGAAGCAGTGAAGTCTGTTTGGGGTCCCCCATCTGTATTGCATCCCAGAAACACTTACTCCCCAGGTGGCCGCGGGGCTCATGGTGTTCCTTATTATCTCTGACAGATCAGATTGTTGCTTTGTGTCTACTATCATGTTCTTCATTTCAGGAATCAGTTGTGCTTTTTTATTTTTCAGGTGGTTAGATGTTGATTTTGTGGACAAAGAGAGTTTGTCATTGAATGCCAAACATGGAGGAAGCTCAGTGGCTGTGGTTTACTATTGTGATGTCCTGTAGTTTTCAAACACATTTGCTGGAAGTTACTTAATCCTCAAAACACCACGCTGTGATCCTCAAGGAGGTAGTGACTAATTGGAAAGGCAGTCTGAGCTCTGGCAGTCCAAGTTTCACCCTGATATGCTTAAGGCATATGCAACAAATGATAGTCTTTGAAAATGCAATGCCCAAATCAAAACCTTAATGTCCTCTTTCCTGTTCCCAAGTTTATTCTGTCTTAGATAGAGTATATCTTTTTCAAATGTATTTTCCCATAAAGCAGTGTATATATCCATCATTTGAGTGTTTTACTGAGATGTATCTATCATTTGCATGCTGCCTCATCTTTGAAATGCCTGGGCTCCAGTGATGAAATGACCCAACTGCGTATTTTCGTATGAAGCAGCAATTCTTTCAGCTTCGTTGTTGAGATATGTCATCAGAAAAACAAACAGTTCAGTGACTCTGAGTTTAAAGTGATTCAGAAATCTTGGATACCATGTAATGAATGAAGAATATGCTAACTGTTCATTGTGTTTACATTATCCTCTGCATGTCCCAAACTGCTGTGTGCTATGAGATCTTCCATGTCTAAGCAAAACGAGCTCCTTTAGTAAAAGTTACAGATCTAAAAATAAGAGAGCATTGTGTCTGAGTGTGATCGGCAGCACACTTTCCTTCTCTGTGCTACATAAAACAATGGTAGGCCACATGATGAAACAGCATCATTTATCTAAATGTTTTAATTTTACTCTTATGCATTAACCATTTTATGTCAAATTGTATTTAAAAATTAATTTTATCCTGAGATTATGCTTATTGTGTCATATGACATGGATGTGTCTGATATTGCCGCTTTGTGCCCAACTTCATTTTTTTAACTCTATAATCTCTTTTATCCAGTTCACTTTGTTATTTCTACTATTCTTTTTTTTTTTTTGGCCAGGCAACAGATATTAGATGAGGTTTATTAAATGAGCATGGGGAGAGGAGGAGGGGTGAGGGGTACCCCAAAGATAGAGAGAGAGACAGAGACAGAGACAGAGGAAGAGAGAGGGGAGATAGGTAATAGAGGAAGAGAGAGGGAGTTGGAAGGACTACTATTCTTTTTCTTCCAGCTTTCACTGAAACTTTGTTGCTTTTCTCCACAGCCCCTCTTCTGTCCTGAGCCTGCTCCATCATATCCTCTTTGATCTGAGGATCACATCAATCAGTCTTTCTACATTCAGAATCCAGCTTGGACCAGCTCAACCCAGCCCAGGTAAGCCAGTCCCTTCTGCCTCACTGCCTGCAACTCTTCCTTAACCCAGTCAACCAATAGATCCAAACTATCACTTGAAGCCCAGCTCAGATCAAATCCAGAATTACTCCTTTCTCCTCCACAGCCCTTCCCCCTTTCCAATCTCGGAGTGATGCTCAAGCTGAACTCATGACCACATTTTGGCCCAGTATGGACCAGGTAAAATAGTGCCTCCATCCCAAGCGCCTGTGACCACTCTCTTACCATTAGATCAGCTCCACAGAGGATACTAAAAGAAATACTTAAGAGACCATAGAAAGAAAATAATGCCAAGGAAATTAATCTTCAGATGCTTCTAAAAACACCACAAAATCATCAAAATGACAGGAATTAATACCTTACAATATTCACTTTAAATTTTTGTGACTTCAACTCCCCGATACAACGACAGAGACTTAAGAGATTGAATCAGAATATAGGGTTCCTTTTCCCCCAATTTCTATGATTCCAAGAAACATACTTTATTATCAAGGTAGACACTACTTTTGAACATAGCATTTAAGCAAGTGGAATGAACAAACAATCTGGTGTAGCTGTTCTACTATTTGACAAAATATACTTCAAAGCAAAAATAGAATAGATAAGGAAGGCGACTTTATATTCACTAAGGGTACAATCCATAAAAAGGGTACCATAATTACAAACACATTATGCAACAAACATAGATGTATCCAATTTTATAAAACAAAAATTACTAGATGTTAGGGCACAAGTTAACTCTGGCATGATAATTATGGGGTTCTTCAATACTCCACTGTGTTGGTTAGTGTTTTGTCATTGCAGAAGGGGGAACCACACACTGAGAGATGATTAGCCTGTAGGCAAATGTGGGGCTATTGCTTTTTATCAACACTTGATATGAGAGGGTCCAGTCCACTGTGCTTTGTGCTATCCCCAAATAAGTAGTCGTTGATGATATAAAAAGTACAAAAAAGCAGGCCAATCAAGCCATGAGAAGTAAGCCAGTAAGCAGCATTTCTGCTTGGTATCTGCTTCAGCTCTTGACTCTAGATTCTTGCCTTGAATTCCTTCCTTGGCTTCCGTGATGATGGACTTCAGGGAAGTTGAAACAACCTTCCCCCAAGTTGCTTCTGGTTATGGTCCATTATCCCAACAAAAGAAAAACAAACCAAGACACTCACTGTCACCACTAAATAGGCCATCAAGGCAAAATTTAAACAAAGAATCACTGAAGTCATAAGTCAAATGTTTATCTACAGAGTGTTTTCTTTCAAACACCAATTGGCATTTATTCTTCTCATCAACATGTTAGCAGTCTCCAAAATAGACCACATCAGTGTTTAAGCCACCTTTCCTGAGTAAACTGAGTCTTCCATTTCTCTACTCTTACCCCAACCAGCTGCCACCTACAAAGATATAAGCCTAGCCCCAAACCATGGCCTACAAACTCTCTTCATGCATGAACTACCTTCCCTGGGTAAGAGCCCTCTTCTGTTTCCATGCCCTTATCTGAATTTGCTTCTATCTGCATACCAAAAAACCTAGGTACCAATACATGGCCTGGGGACCCTCTTTGTGTGTGAGCCAGATTTCCTAGGCAATTCCTTTCTTCTCTTTCTCTCATTCCTTCAATCCCCCTGCATCTGAAAACCCACAAGCTTATTTAAATATCTGTGGTTGTGAACCTTCTTTATTCATGAGTCACTTTGCCTAACCTAGCTCTATACTCGTGGTTTAGTGGCCACCATTTCCACTCATCCATCACCATTACCTGCACTAAGTCAAGTTGTGCATCCCCCTGCATTAGCTTAATCTAAGAAAGGCCAGATTATTACATCAGTCCACAACTAAAGACCACATGCCCAGGTATAATCATAAAAATAAACAAACAAAACAAACCACCCATGGAAAAATCAACATTTCCCCTCAAACCTTCTAGTCCTATACAAGTGTTCTTTAATGAGAATTATTGATATGAATTCTAGAATACAAAATCTAAAATAACAATCGTAAGCCTTATTAAAGAATTAAAGGAATTTAAAAGTGACACAAACACAGAACTCCAACAGATAATAATAAACACTTGAGTGATGTCCAAAAAAATACAGCTATGTACCTGAATAAAATGAAAAAGGTAATTCAGAATTTGAAATCTGAATTCAACAAAAATACAGAAACATTGAATACAACACAACTCAGTATCTCCATTAGAAAATTTATGGGAAAGACTTACAAGTAGAATCAATCAAGCAGAAGATAGAACAATAGTATTCAAGGATTAAATAGAGGATCTAGACAAATAAGGAAAAAAAAATGAAACAGTTAGAAAGTATAGAATAGAATCAAGCAGAAGCTGTAAGATACCATGAAAAGACCAAATCTTCTAATTATAGGCATAACAGAAAAAAAATCACAAGAAGGTGACAAAGATCAGATTTAATAATATTGTACACAAAAAAATTGACAAACTAAGGTAATAAATAACAATAGCGATACAAGAAGCACAGAAATACAACTAGACATGACCAATAAAGCCTCTCCTCATATCATCGTCAAAATACTAAATATACAGAAAAAAATATTAAAAGCTACAAGAGAAAAAAACACAAGTCCTACATAAAAGAAAACCTATCAGAGTAATTGCTGGTTTCTCAGTGGAAACTCTGAAAGCCAGAGTAGCCTGGAACAAAGCACTTCGAGATCTAAAAAACCCTGGCTGTCAAACTAGACTACTCTACCCAGAAACACTATCTGCAATAGTTGGAAAGAGAAAAACTACCCATGATTCAAAGAGCCTAAAAAATCATCTCAAACTAAAGCTCACAGTGTACTAGAAATAATACTTTAAATGAAGAGAGGAGTAAGTACAGCTGTAAAGAGACTCTAGACAAAAAATAAATGAATATACAAGTTAATGACAAACCACAGCTAAGAACATAAAACAACAAAAATAGTATCAAAATAATTCCAATCTACACACACCTTTCAACATAACGATAACTTTCAACTAATGGCCTCAACTCTCCAATCAAATGACACAGGCTAGTTCAATAAATTAGGAAATAAAATTCATCTATCTGTTGTTTACAAGAAATTCATCTCAGCTTTAAAGATAGGAACCATCTTAAAGTAAAAGGGTAAACAGAAAAAAAAAGTATTCAAGCAAAATGGAATCAAGTAGCAAGCAGGTATTAATTACTACATTATCCTTATACCTGACAAAATAGGCTTCAAAGTAGAATTGACCAGAAGAGATAAGGATGGGATCCTCATTCTAATCAAGAAATCAATTAATCAGAAAATATTACTATACTAAGCATATATTCATAAAACTCTGAGGCACAAAATTTCTTGAAAATGATGAAATTGGATTTAAATACACAAACCCCAAAATACTATGTGACTTTAACACCCATTTTTCTGGTAAACAGGTCCACTGGATAAAGAACAACAACAACAACAAAAAGATCAGAATTAAGTGATATTTTATATCAAATTAACCTAACAGATATCTACAGAATATTTAATCTAAATGGTAAGCAATATACATTCTACTCAGCACTCCATGGAAGGTTCTCTGAAATAGAACATGTCCCTGGACACAAAACACACCCCAGGGAGAAAGATAGGAATAATCTCATGTATTCTATCTGATCATTATGCAGTAAAATATAAAAAACAACAAACATAATTCTAGTAAGTATATAAATGCATAGAAATTAAATTTACACATAAATGAAAAATGAAAACACACAACAGAAAAACCTCTAGAGACACATTAAAACAGTTCTAAACAGGAAGTTTGTAGACCTAGATGCCTACATTAAAAAATAAGAAAGAATGCACATAAATTATATGACTAAAGAATTTAGAATAAGGACAAATGAAATCTATTGGACACAGTCCAAGAATGGAGTTGTGTGAGAAAATTAAGAGAACAAGTCAAGAGTCTTGTGACCCCAGTTTCTTCAAAATACAGATTTGCTCTTGGAATGTTTTTGTGCTCCTTCCAGGTAGCAGATAGGAGTGAATTTACTTCAGATTATTCCTTAGAGCTGGATGTTGTTATTTATTTATATGCCTCCATGGAAAACAGGTTTTTGCTGGTCACTTGTGGCAGCATACACAGGAAGCTTATGCTGCCTGGAACAGTTGTACTTTTTAGGGTTATAGTAGTTTATCCATAAAGGAAATCACAGTGAATGCTGTTGTGATTGCACACTTTACTCATGTGGCTCCTCTTAACCTTCAGAGTACAAGTTGCCTGATGTTCTGAATAAAGTTGGCTATTGCATGAGATTTCAGCCCAATATCACTATCACTATCTGTGGAGATAGCAGCGCCCCCTGCTGCTTCCCCGGCGCAATGCGCCCCTTATGCACATGCGCAGTGCGCCTTCTTTTGCGCATGCGCAGTGAGCAAGCCCCTTATGCGCATGCCTGAAGGCATGGCGTGAAGTGGCGTGATCCAAACGCACCAACCAAGAGCGACAACGTGGCAGTCTCTGATAGGACCAGGCACACTATAAAGGTTCTGTGGGAGCTTTTCCCGGGCTCACTCCGGTAGTCAAGGTTCCTGAATAAACTGCTGCGAGAAGAGTTCCCGGTGTTGGTGTCTTTCCTGCTGGACGGGGGCGGCATCGACAACTATCTGCTTCCCCTAAAGTGGTAAACAACTGGCGACCAAACAGGGACCTGAAGTCGGCTATGACATAAATGAGTGAGCGCCATCACAGAAGAGGGTGAGAATCATGGGACAGAAACCAGGGAAGGCTTTACCTTATTTTGAACTTGTGCATTTTTTTTTTTTTTACAGAAAGGTGGAGAACATGTATTAAAATATATGATTAATAGATTGTTTGCAAGTTACTTATGATTATAATCCCTGGTTTCTGGAAGAAGGAACTATTAAGAAGTATGGGACACAGTCTGAAAAAGCAATAGAATGAAGGGGAAAGATCCTCATTCAGAGGCTGGAGAGATGGCTCAGGGGTTAAGAGCACTGCCAGTTCTTCCAAAGGTCCTAAGTTCAATTGCCAGCAACCTCGTGGTGGTTCACAACCATCTGTAATGAAATCTGGTACCCTCTTCTGACGTGTAGGTGTACATGTAGACAGAACACTACCAAATAAATAAATAAATAAATAAATAAATAAATAAATAAATAATCCCCATTCAATTTCTGGTCACTTGGGAACTAATTTGGACTATTTTCAATATGCTTAAGGAAAAGAAGAAGGAAATTAATCATGCAGAATAGATGGGTAATTCCTTGAACGATTAAAAACAAGATAATCAAACCTTAAAATTGGTAAAAGAGGCAAAAAAAGAAAACATTACCCCCATTCAGGCAAAATCAGAAAGTGCCACAGATAACTGTGCCGGTGGTGACTCCTCTGCTCCCTGGAGCCTCCTTTAGATACCTATCCTCCATTGCCTGAAAATTACCCTGAAGCATGTGGTGAGGAATTTGATAAGTTAATCTTAAGTTCTCTCCACTTCCACTTTCATAGGAGAGCCTATGAAAATCCTAAGTTTACAACCTTAGGCAATGTAGGATATGACAGGGAAAGGGGATTCATTATCAATTCCTCCCTGGCCTCAGAAGCTGTGCTTGGCATTTCAAGTGCAATTTTAGCAAAAGCAAAAATGCTTATCATGAATTGGACATGGATACAATAAATAAGTTTTAAAAGGCTTGTGCTGCCTACAAACCGACTACTCCATACTGTTACAAATATCATTTTGGTTGGAGCAACACTTCACAACGGTCGCCACTGTATTTTAATTTGATTGCTAAAATAGTTCTCAGCCCTTCCTGGTTTCTTCAATGGCAAATGTGGCTTACATCGAAGCACATGAGAGAGTGTGTTAACTAGAAGTGAGAGGAAATCCTGGAATGTCACACATGAGATGCTGGCAGTGGCTGCGAGGTAGACGTCAACCCTGCCACACATTAGGGGTGTAGCAACGGAGGCTGCGAGGTGGTCGTCAACCCTCCCACATGTTAGGGGTGTAGCAATGGAGGCTGCGAGGTGGACGTCAACCCTGCCACATGTTAGGGGTGTAGCAACGGAGGCTAGACTGAAAATTGATATGGGATCTGATTTTAGTTCTAATTATATAAAAATTATAAAGGGTCCCTCTGAGCCTTATTCTGATTTCATAAAGATACTCAAAGATGCTATTGAGAAACAAGTAAAAAGAGAACAAAGTCAAGAGTTAATGCTAAAACAGCTGTTTTTAAAAAAAATAATAACAACCATGTTTCCCAAGGAATAATGGAATAATTAGACCCAAAGAGAGAGATAGGAAATGTTTTGGACTTTCTGAAGGTATGTGGAAATATAGGGACCTACAAACATTGAGCAAAATTAGCTGCTTTAGAAACCTATGCTCTTCTAAGATAGATGTTAACAAAATGTTTCAGTTATGGTCAACCTGGCCATGTAAACAATGCAAACTGCCCTTTAAAAATGAACACTTGGGAAGCCGGGGTTGTGGCACACTCCTTTAATCCCAGCACTCAGGAGGCAGAGGCAGGCAGATTGCTGTGAGTTCGAGGCCAGCCTAGTCTATACAAAGACTACACAGAGAAATCCTGTCTCGAAAAACAAAAACAAAAACAAACAAAAATGCTTAGAATCAGGGAGCTCCTGGCTTATACCTTAAATGAAAGAGTGGAGAAAATTAGGCTAAGGAAAGCTGATGGAAATTTGATAAGGATGACAATACACTGCCTAGCAACAATAACAATACTAGATGACAACAGGGAAATGGATTAAGCCCCTCTTCCCTTCAGGCCCTGCAAAATCAGAGGGTTTAAATCCAAAAACAATAACATTTGTGATAGCTTTAGATAGTAATAAATCTATTCTTTGCGTATAAGCCACTACTCAAGGAAGTGCTGCTGTTGATATTCCTTGCCCTAAAGATATTGCCATTTCACGGCTTCAATGTCCTTCTGAGTTACAGTAAGATACTGGGGACCTATACTGCCTGGAACAGTTGGACATTCATAGCGTTATAGTAGTTCATCCAACAGGGAAATCATAGCTCATACAGGAGTCATTGATGAAGAGTAGACTAAGGCAAAGGTCTCTGCTTCCACATCAATTGCTACCTCTTCTTCACAAGCCCAATGGCTAATTAAAAGAACAGTATATCAAATAGGGAAAAGAGCTGCAAGAGATTACTGAACCTATCTTCCCACAGGGACAAAATCGTAAACATGGGTTGGGTTTTTCATAGGAGCCACTGAAGAAATACGACTCTAAAAATTACATGGAAATCCAGTGAGCCTATCTGAACACCTCAATGGCCCCTTTTGGAAAAAAAAAAGCTACAGGCTCTTCATCATGGAGCCAGAGAACAGCTGGAGAAAGATTGCATAAAACCCTCTTTTTTTTTTCTCTTTGGCATTCTGCTTTTGTAATTTAAAAGATACATGGTAAATAGAGAGTGTTGGTTGACTTACAAAATATTAAATATGCTGCCATGTTCAGAAGCCAGTTTACCTATGCCCACAGCTAATACTAAAGATTGGTCCTTAATAGTTTGCAATTTAAAAAATGGCTTTTATGCCGTACATATTCATCCTGATGCTAAAGTTCATTTTGCCATTTCTGTTCCCTCACTCAATCATAAAGAACCTCAGCTCTACCTCAAGGCTTGACAAACTCCCCTATGGTGTGTCAATACTGTGAAAAAAAGGTTTCATAACCTGTGAGTCAGACTTTCCTAAGTCTTATGTTATTCATTCTGTGGATGACATACTGTTTGCCACCTCCAAAGAGGATGGTGACATGATACAGGATATGCCACATAAAAATGGGCTTATTATTGGACCTGGAATGGTACAAAGATTAGACATTGTGTAAATTTTGGGACAGCCAGTTACTAAAACAACTGTTAACACACACACACACACACACACACACACACACACACACACACACACTTGCGGGCAAATATCTATTAGGCAAGACAATTTAAAAATACTTGACAACTTTTAAAGACTATTAGGAAATATTAACTGATTGAGTTCTACTTTAGAAATACCTAATTATGAGCTAACCAATCTATTTAAAACTCTAGGAGGAAAGACAGCATTGGATAGTCCTTGCATATTATATTGAGAGGCAGGAAAAATTACAACTACTTGAATCTAGACTAAAAGAATAATTTGTGTATTGTGTAGATCCTTCATATATTTTAAACTTACTTATTTTCCCCAGTAAATTGTCTCCTACAGGTAGTATATAGCACAAGAGGATAATCCTTTGGAATGGATTTATTTATACCATAAGATCCATAAACTACTAAGTGCTTTCCTTACTCTTCTTGCTCACATAGTTTATAAGGGGCAGGCCCAAGGTCAGCAATTAGAAGGATTTGATCCTCACTGTATTATATTGTCCTTAACTAGCAATCATTTTTTAGGTGTGCTGCAAAACTCTATAGATTTTCAAATTTCATTGGCATATTACTATGGAAAAATAGGAAAACATTATCCATTTTGTAAGCTATGGAATTTTCTTGAATGAACTGAATTTATGATTACAAAAACTGTCCAGCCTTTTCCCATTCCACAGGCAGATACTTGTTTTGTAAATGGCAAAGGAGGGAGCCATGGTCCAGATATTCATCAATCTCTTAACATTTTCTTTTCCTCAGCCCAACGTATAGAACTGGCTGTTTTGACTCATCTATTATAGTTAATTCACAAACCTGTAAATATCATTGCAGATTTTGCTTATGTTGTAGGATTATTTCCAGCAATAGATTCATACTCTTGCATAATTTAACCCCCATAGTTTTAGTGTAAAAGGAAATAAGATGATACATTAACCTGAACTATTTTTATTTTTCCAGAAGAAAATTGGGGAGGGTTATGTGTCTGTCATTGCAGATGGACTCATTGAACCATTTTGTATTCCTCTTCAGCTCCTCTGGTCCTGGCCTCTAAGGATGATGGTGTAGGGTGAGGAGACAGTGAAAGTCACCAGAAAGAGTGCAAACCTCCAATTAAAGACAAAAGGAGATGGCAAACATATGTCAAATCTCTAAAGAAAATGGAAAGACACCCATTTTTCATGGGGTAGTAGAATTAATATAAGAGAAATGACAATTGTACCAAAAGCAATATACAGGTTGGGTATAATCCCAATTAAAATACCTAAAGCATTCTTCACAGAAATAGAAAAAAAATCCTAAAATTTATATGGAACCAGAAAAACACCCCGGATGCCAAAGCAATCTTGCACAAAAAGGACGAGAATGGAAGGACTGCTACTCTAGAGTTCAAGATATAGAAATCTAGTAAAAACAGAGCCAAGCAAAGAAAAACCCAATGTGGTAGTGGCACAAAAACAAACATGTAGACCAATGGAACAAAGTAGAGGAGTTAAGCATGAGTACATATAACTACGGCCATCTAATATTTGACAAAGATGCCCAAAATGTGCACTGAAATAAGAGAATTGGAGGATCCTCTGTACCTTCGTGTGTGTGTGTGTGGGGGGGTGTCATACTGCTGTGTAAAACTTAGGTAAAGGAGACATCGGAGTAAGACAATTTTAAGTAAACACAATAGCCAACATGTTTATATACCTAATAAGAAATCAAAGCACCAAATTGAAGAGAGGGTAATGGAAATAATATGAGGGCTGAAGGGACGGCTTAGGAGTTAAGAGTGCTCCCTGCTCTCACAGAATACCCAGAACCCACGAGGAGGGCTGTAACTGCCTATGCTTCCAATGCTGTGGGATTTGATACCCACTTCTGGACTCCTCAGGGTCCTGTCCACATGTTATACATACGCATACAATAAGCCTCAAAAACACTAAGTAAAAAAATATTTAAATGTTTCTTAAAAGAAATGGTGGAAGAAATTATATATAGCTGGAGTCTTCAGTTCTTCTGTCAATAATAAACAGTAGAAACAAAATTCATTTTAAAGTAGAGGAACAAAATATTGCATAGTTAAGCTGATCTGACCAACAATTATGGAGTGTTGCATCTACTAACTGTAAAAATAGTTTTAAAAATAGTTTTAAAATAATTTTAAATACAAAAACAAAAATTTAAATATAAATAATAAATATTTTAAAGTGAAAACAGCTTTTTTCTAATGTGAATCAACACTTGCCAGGACAGACTACATTCTTGGTCCTAAAACAAAGAGTAGTTTTAAAAAATGATGCAAATAATGTTTTTCAAGCCATGGTAGAATTAAGCTTTAAAAAATAAAACAAGAATGGGAAGAAAATAATAATAAAAAAAATCTCCAAACGGTTGAAGTTAAGCGGCATCCATATATGAGGTCAAAGAAGAATCAAAGAAAAATTTGAAAAATGAAACAGTCTAAATGATGTCAAAGTTGGGGGGATACAGTTCAAACAGCTTCCAGAGGTGGGTTTATGATATCAAACGACTGTCACAGGCAGATGCCCAGGAGCCAGTTCTGTGTAAAGGATTGTTCTACCACAGAAAGGAGGCCCGGGGTGACAACATGGAGGAAGTTAGCATGTGTATTCAATCTCTGTCAGACTTCAGGAGGACAGCAGCAAGCATAGGAAAAAATGTCACCCAGTAAGTCTACAACAGAGTATAAAACGAAGCAAAAATTATCTATAAACTTCTTAGCCAAAATGTGCTTCACTGGAAGCTTGTCCCTGTTCACTGTCAGTCTGTAAGAAATGTCAGGGCTTTGAATTTGGGCATAGTCAGGCTCACATCCAGGATCTTTGTTTTACTAGTTATAGTACCAACATGGTCTTGAGTTCTTGGCACACAACAGATTCTCAGTAAATGGGAGATTCTATTACAGGGGTGGGTAGGAGGAGACAAAGACAACAGAAGAAAATCTGACTGTCAGTCCTGTCTCCGTCTTTCCCACATTTCCGGGGAAAACCTAAATAGATGGCATTCCCCCTTTGCAGTTTGCAAAGTGTGTTCTGGGGCCACGTGAGTTTTAGCAGGTCCCCGGAGCAGAATGGCCAGCCCATAACAGAACTAACGTGATTTTCGTCCAGCTTCCGTCCACCGTTAGAACTTGGTGGAAAGAAGGGATCAAAAGTAAGTAGTAAAGAAAAAATCCACTGAACGCCATCAACTGGAACATCTCTTATTTAGCCATTGAAAGCAGCCTAGCTGCACACTGTAATTTAGATTGTCAGAAAGTCCCAGGAGAGGCCTTTGCAGGATGATTTAATCCAGCAGGCTGTTTGCCTCACCCTCCATGTCTGCAATGCTTGGCAACCTATGGCTAGAAACTGCTACGCATCTGCTTGCCTGGAGGGTGATTGCACCATATCCTGGGGACTCTCTAGGAGATGTGTGAAGTGCTTTGGGTGAAGTGGTACTACCCTCGCAGACAGCTCTCTGGAGAGGGCATTTCTCAGCCTCCTATGGAAATGCACTCTGGTGGCTGTATCTCTAGACGGTCCTGTCAGATAGGATCTCCTTACACTGCATCCATCCCTGGTATCCCCGCTTAAGCCCACATCCGCTGGGAGAAGGGGAACAGCTGGTCACCCTTCTGTGTGTAATTATCCTTCCAGAAAGCAAACACTTGCTGCTGGTATTTCTAACGCACATTAGTATTCCTGGCATCGCCAGGGTTCTTATTGCGGGATGTCATTGCTTCCCATACACCAAGAGACGGGGTGACGAGTGGTTTTGCCACATGTGTGTGAAACAAGACATTTATCATCTTGAGAAATGTCTGTGTGAATACTGTTCACAACCTGGCTACATATCTGTTGCTGTCTGGGACCCTGGCTCCTCAGCTTGTAAAAGGCCTAATGCAAATGTCCTCCTCCCCCCTTCTCTGCCCCTGTGTCACCAATTTTCTCAGACTGCTGAGTTGCAGAAACCTCTCTCGCCATGGCTTTCTAAGAGCTATGCAGTCATGCCATATCACATTTCATTAGCATGTCTGTCTTGAAGTCTTCCTGCCACAGTGGCTTTCAAATCCTTAGGTCACTTGGTTTCCAGTCTGTACCAATGAATAGGCCTTTCTTGAATTACTTTGGCTAGGTAATAATTCAGTATCGAACACTCCATAAGTATCAGTCATAATTTTGTCAACAGCCCTCCCAGAATCATTTTTCTCTTTTCAAATATGTCCTCACATTTGAGCATGCATTTAGATTACTCTCTGAAAATAGTAGGTGAACAGCCCAATCTCTGCTCTTATGAGCCAAAACGGGAAGAAAATAGAACCTCATTTCTTGTTAAAAGTGCTTACAGCTAGATTCTGAACTGGCCAATGGTAAATGCTTGAGATTAAACATGCTTCAGCATCATTTGTTGGAGGACAGAGCTTAAGAAAGTTCATACTACTGGATGCGCCCCCACAGATGTGACTTAGCAGCTCTGGGTGGAGTACAAGTTTTTCCCTTTATAGTAAATCCCCACCTCATCCTGTGGTTTTAGACTGTGTCTTGAGGATGCACTTTCAGAGAATCTTTATGGTATTCGTTATAGACTTAACGTTTGTACAAAGAAACAATGTAGGTGTCACAGAAATGTTTGATTTATAATGGGCTCATCTCAGTAATCTGATGGGTAGCAGAGACCTGAAATGACCACTGCCATTTGTGATTAGTAAGCCTAAACATCAGGACGAAACCCTACAAAACCCCAAAACAAACAAAGGCAAATGTAGGTAAAAGTAGAGGTGAAAGACAGAAAGAGGAAAAAGTAAACATGCAAGCACATGGGGTCATCTGGGCACCTATCCAGGCATTGCTAATTCATGTTTTGTCAACTTGACACAAGTTAGGTTCGTCTAGGAAGAAGGACCCGCAATTAAGAAAATTCCTTCAAGCTGGGCACAGTGGCACATGCCTGCAATCCCAGCACTTGGGGAAGCAGAGGCAGATAGATCTCTGTGAGTTGAAGGCCAGCCAGGTCTACCAATTGAGTCCAGGCAAGCCAAGGCTACGCAGAGAAACCCTGTCTCAGAAAGAAAGAAAGAAAGAAAGAAAGAAAGAAAGAAAGAAAGAAAGAAAGAAAGAGAGAGAGAGAAAGACATCTCCTTCATAAGCTTGGCCTGTAGACAAGTGTGCAGACACATGTTCTTGATTAATGATTGATATGGGAGGCTCCAGGGTGGTAGGATTACACAAGAAAGTATCTTACTTAGGATTTCTATTGGCGTAATAAAATACCATGACCAAAATCAACTTGAGGATAAGATGGCTTGTTTAACCTTGCAACTTTCAGTCCATCATCCAAAGAAACCAGGGCAGGACCTCATGGCAGGAACTTGGAGACTGAAACTGATAACTGATGCAGAGCCCATGGAGGAGTGATGCTTATGACTTGCTCCTCATGGAGAGGCTCTATCAAGAGACCTTTTGTGTAATGCTTTAAATGATAACTATGTAGGCTTTGGTCATATAGGGCTTAATAATTAGCTATGTCTAACAAGAGATCAGAACTACTTTGCTTTACTGGGACAATAAATGTTGGTTGTCTGAGGCTGAAAAACTAGCTGAAATCAGTAAGAGATCGATATCACTGAGGATAATTCTTCTACCAAGTTTTTCCTCAGTGTCAGCACACAGAAGCTGGGCCCCAGAGAAGGTAAAGGTTGTATCTCAAGCTGGGAGCCAAACTAAGTAAGTGTATAAAAGTCTCCTACATGTTACTTGTTTTGGGAGCATGACAGCTACACGGTGAGGAGTCATGGAGAGAAGCTGAGGCTTGATACTCACTGTGAGAGACCATGAGTAAAGGTCAGCCTCTGCCGCAGCGGAAAGCTCAGAACCGACTGAAGAAATGACAGAGAGCAGCAGAGGCTTGGCATCATGAGGAAGGACGACTGGAATCCTTAAGTATATTCCAGGTGGCCACTGGTGAAGGTGAAGCCTCAGTTGTAACAGAGGCCCCAGGATTTGAAAAGATCATGGATCCGGGCACGGTGGTGCATGCCTTTAAACCCAGCACTCGGGAGGCAGAGGCAGGCAGATCACTGTGAGTTTGAGATCAGCCTAGTCTACGAAGTGAGTCTCGGACAGCCAAAAAAAAATATCATGGAGAAAAACTAAGCTTCGGCATTTTTATGACAGAATTGGAGCCCCTGAAGAGTTGTAGTAAAAACCATAGGCTTTTGTAGCCCAGAAGATCATGAGTGAGTCCCAGACATACACTGCACACTGAGTTTTCAACACCGTCATATTTTGGTTTTGCTGTATTTTCTTAGTAACTAATCTTTCTAAATGATAGCAATTTGATCTCAGTGTGTATCCAGTAGGGTGAAGGAGCTTTTGAACTGATTCACTACAAACTTTCAAAGAAAAGTACTCAGTTCTGGGATCTATCATTTTTGTTTAAAAATAAATGAACCAACCAAGGGCATCAATGACTAGAGACACATTTTCTCCTAGTCCCACTGATTCAAAAATAGTTCTGATTTCTATTTTCTTTCATTCCACCAGATACTCTTTTTAAAACTTCTGTTATTTTATATATTTTAAATTCACTTTACATTCCAATCATAGTCCCTTCTCTCCTCCTGGTCTCACCCTCCCTCCCTCTTCCTCTTTTCCCCTCTCCCCTATTTCCCAGAAAAGGGGAGTCCCCCCCCCAACCCATGAGCACATCCCCTTTGATTGATGCCAGGCAAGGCAGCCCTGCCAGAGGGAAAAGCAGGCAACAAAGTCAGATACTTTAAAACACATTTTAAAATATTTCGTTGTTTTCTAATGTTCACCCCACTATAATGTGGTTCGTTTCTGTGTTTTGGACATCTCAGAACTGTGGCTGAAGTTGCAGTAAGGTGAGTCACTGACAATGAAGATCCCTGGTTCCTTAGTCTCTGATGCTGTTCTCTGGTTTCTTTCTCTTTTCTCATATTTCAACCTTCTTCAAGCTCCAAGGACTTCTCACTGTCTATTGTTTTCTGCCATGTTGGGCACCATGCCTAACTGACCTTAGGACCTCAAAAAAGTCAACACGTTGGCAAAACTGTATGACACTTATTACATAGTACACAGGGAAAGATATTTCTCTCTGTGTTTTGTTGCATTTATTCCAGAAAGGTGGAATCTCAGAATATTGTGCCATATGTTTGTTCTTTTTTTAGTGAGGTAACTGAGAATAATGTGTCCTTGATTTTTTAAGTCTAAGGGAGTAAATCTGATGGAGCCCAAATTGTGAAACAATTCAAATAAGTGAGACAAAGCTGTACTCAGAAATGCATTTTGTCACTGATAAAGCCATTTTTTTTGAGATTCTATCTTAATGTTGAATTACCCAAATATGCTACCCAGATTCTATGACAATAGGTTTCTAGACATCTCCTTCTGCCTAAACATACCCAAGGCTTATACATAAACTTGAACATTAAATGAAGGAAAGATAGCATCGGGGAGACAACGCCTGTCTGAAGTGACTGGTCATAATGGATATTTAGGCAATTATTGACCTCACTTTATGTCAGGAAATGGAAAACATTTCCTATAAAATGACCAATAGTAAATATTTGGACTTTGCAGGCTATCTGTTCTGCATCAAAATTACTAAACCCTGCTATTATGACCCCAAATCACCCACAGATAATATGGAAATAAATGGACATGTCTATGTTTCAGTAAGACTTTATTCCTAAAAATGGGCCAGGTTTTCTCTGTAGGCTGTATTGTGCCAACCTCCAGCACATGTGATATAAATATTTCACGCTCTTTTTAAAATGTAAATGAAATACTTGTAATTCATTTCTCTGAAGCACATACTGAAAACAGCACATTTGCTGGAATTCTGTTGCTGTTGTTTTGGGTCTTCCATTCAGATGTCAATGATTCCTTTTTAGGAGCTCCAGAAACATGCCTCTCTGGACTCACGTAGCAGTGAACTCGCAAGCTTTTGATATGAAGAGCCTGGAAAATGTTTATTTAACACAGTCATTTTGCCAAAGCTAAGTAGGTGTTTCTCAACCTCCCTCCCAAACACCAAAATTAAACACAGGCTTAACTCTATGTCACGCACTCAGGAAAAGACAGTAACCTTGCCTGGTTCTTTCAGTGCTCCTTTAGTGCTAACGATTCCTTCAACCTGAGAATTCTTGAGCATAGCTTTAGATGAAGAGTTTTACATCTCCGATCTTCCAGTAGCTAGCCAAAAGGTTTCTATAGAAAGTTCTTCAAATGTAGCCTTTCACACCCTCCCTTTATTCTCCACTCCTAGCTCTAGTCTTTGGTAATTATCTTTAAAAACCTATATATACAAATACATATTTAACTTAATTAAATAAAAAACATGTGGAGGTAAATACATGCACTACTGTGTCATGTAAGCAAATCTCAAGGCTGGAGACATAGTTCGTCTTCCTCATTAACATGCAGTAAAGTATGAGGGTGCAGTATGAGTCTGACACCATTCTTTGAATTTTGTTTGTTTGTTTTTTCACCTGGACACAATTCACTCCAAGAGTACTGAAGTAGAACAATAAATGTCATTTGCAAGACTCTGTTTATTACTGTAAGACAAAACCGTGGGCTTGTATGTAAACATGCTACACTGGCTATTCCATCAGTGAAACTGCAAGGACACGTAAAGTAAAATCTACCATTACAAAGATCTCTCCTGGGTTACAGATAGTTCATAAATGCAACAGCTTCGTAATTTTTATATATCATGCATAAATATATAATTTTATTTATATAGGTATGTAACTGTGATATGTATATTTTCAGACCACTAACTCAATCATAATAAATATCTAAGCTGTGATATTTTAAATGAGAATGATCCCTATATACTCATATATTTGAAATCTTCATCCCCAGGTGGTGGAACTGTTTGGGAAGCATTAGGGAGTGTGGCCTTGTTGGAAAAAGTGTGTAACACTGAGGAAAAACTTTAGAGTTTCAGAAGTATTTCCAGTGTCTCTCCATATGCCTTGTGGTTGTCTCACTCTCAGCTAATATTTTACTGCTTCATGCCTGTCCCATGATGGCCATGGAATCTAACCCTCTAAAACTACAACACCCAGATTAAAATTTTAAAATAAGTTTCAATGGTTATATTGTCTTATTACAGAAATAGAAAGGTAAGTAAGACATTAGTGTGTCAGATAAAAGCTAGGAGTATATTTATTTTCACAAAGTAAGTTTTTACTTAATAATAAAACATACTATAAAAATGGGAACAAAAGACTTAAAATTTATGAACAGAAATTTCATAGAGAAATGTAATCAAAACTAAAGTTCTTTTTAAAAACATTTTCAAAATATCTATTTAAAGGAAAAAGGAGTTATAAGCAATAAAATTATTCACAAGAGTTCTCATCACAATTCTGCAGATTCTTCTTGTCTGGAGAATATTCTAGGAATGCTCTCTTCACAAGCTCCTTACCATATAAGCAAACCTGCCTGGGCTTGCTCACCTGATAACAGAGCCTCCTGGCAGAGTGAATGTACAAACTCTAACATACAAGCACCTTCAGATCTGTTTACTTTACTTTTTTGTACTCCTGACAGTACATTTTTATACTTTGTGAAAAACAAAAAAGTCCCAGTGAGTGTGGCCTATATCCAGCATCCAAACACATGGAAAGGCCCAGTATACCAATCACTTTCATCTACAAATATATATACTTTTCTCTTCTCTAAGGAAACCCATGAACTCTGGGATTGAATACAAAAAAACAGGTTCAATAAATCCATCACAGTCTCTCGAATACAAATCATTGCCACAGCGCAGAAGAGATGCTAAAGGAAGGAAAGTGGTGAAAAAGGGGGAGCTGAAGGAAGAGAAACCTGAAATATGGAGAAAGATTTAATGCCATTAAGTCAGAAAGACTTAACGAACGTTTGTGAAAGAAAGCATATCATCAAGGAGGAAAGGGCCCTTGAAAGTTCTGTAAATTATTTGACAAACAGAAAGGGAAAATAAATATGAGAGAGGAAAAAGCACACACACAATAAACAAAGAAATCATTGAAGTTATTGGAACAGGAAGGGAAAAATAAGTAGAAGGAAAAAGGCAAGAAACAGTGAGAGAAATAGAAAGCAGTAGGGAGAGAGACCCTGCACCCAGTTCAAGGTTAGATACCAGAGAGAATTTATAAACATTGTATTCAAACTGCTAGGGACGACTAGACTAGCCATGGCATGATGGGGAGGAGCTTTGATCCTGCAACTTATTTTCCTTCATTAGGATATCTTAGTTGAAATCAAACCCCCGCAGCTAATTCCCTCAAGACCTTGGCATAATAAATAGGTCTTTGAGGTCTTTTCTGCAAGCTGTTAAATGAATATCCTCCCTTCTGTTTTGTATTTCCTCCTAAAAGAGAATTAGAAAAAGGTGCTCTCAGCACACAAGCCATGATACAACTGATGAGAGCAAGGGGCACGGCCAGCTGCTGCATTACCAGGTTGTGGTGATGTAACTAAAGTCCTGTACATCCAGTCTGTAACTGACACCGGGCTGGAACTCTGGAACTCTGCATCCTATAGATGTCCCATTAGCAGAATGAGGAATAAAACTCATAGAAAATGAACCATAGCTGAGGCCCCACAAGAATCCTATATTAAACAGCTGAACTCATTACTCAGAGAATGTCTTTGTATCTTCTAAGTATGTATTGTAATGGGAGAAGAAGTTGCCCTTCTATGATGCCCTGGTGAGATCAGCCCGACTACACAGTCAGGAAAATTTGCACATATTTTATAATGCATGAAGTTGTGCAGAGAGAATAGTGACCATGAGACCTCAAGAGCCTAAGAGCCATGAAAGGAGTAAGAAGAGAAACTGAGATGAGGAGAAAATGGAGAGTGGATTGTGGTTGAGTCAAGCAATGTGCCCAAAAAACTTTAAGCACGCAGGCGCAAACATGAGAAGGTATTTTCATTGCAGTTGCAACTTTAGGATCCCTTCTGAAACTCTGGATTTGACCTTTTGTTCAGAAATCAGGTCAGCACTTGGATCTCTAGACATCCCTGCTCTTAGTAGGCATAATACCAAACCATAAGATAAGTACCTATCTTCAGGGTCTGGAAGAGGAGACAGATTTGCAAACATAGAATAACAAAGCTCTACTCTCATATATACATCCAGCAATGGAAACTTTCTATTTATTTTATCTCAAACTAAGAAATAATTATATTGCTTCCTTCTGTCTCTTTCATCCAATGCCTTCCATGTCACTCTCCCTCTCAAACCCATCACCTACTCTTTAAAGTTATTATTGTTTTACATACACACACACATTTAAATGAAAAATATATAAATACAACCTTATGGGTCCATTTAGTCTCACTTGCATGTGTATGTTTTAGGGATGACCACTCAGTATTAAATAACCAATTAGGGGACTCATCCCTGGGAAGACTAATTTACACACTCCCAGCAGCCTTCACTTTCTTGTAGTTATTCATCTACAGGTGGAACTCTTGGAGATTTTCCCATCAACACTAGAATATGAACACTGTTGTCATTGTTGAGGCCTTGTTTAAGCAGCCACATTGTTACATTTTCCTGCATATATCATATTTTTTTGGACCATAAGACGCACCCCCCCCAAAAGTGTGGGGGAAATTAGGACAGCCCTTATAGTTCAAGTGCGAACCTTCAGGCATCAACAAAGAGGTCACTTATCAATGTTTTCAATGTGCAAGCCAAGGACTTAGATAGAACTGAAAATAATATCATATAAGAAGATAGTGAAGAAAGTGATACAAGTGATTGTCAGCAACTGAGCTTCCTAAATTCTGACACTAGTGATAATGAGTTTTTGGGGTTTACAGAAAACTAGAAAAGTGCTTGAGTCTCTAAATCTTTCCTCCTGTTAACACTGCTTAATATTGCCATATTTCATTATATTTTAATAAATATTTTATTATACTAGTACTAATTTGGTTCAGACTTTTTTTTGTACTGCTCTAAAATTGGATGCATCTTATGGTCAGATGAGTCTTATGGTCCAAAAAAATATGGTAGCTTCCTTGTCACATCTAGACAACATAATCTTGCATCAGACACCTTGGTCCTCTAACACTTGCGATCTGTTTCCCCTTCCCTGGTGTTCCCTGAGTCTTAGGCATGGGGACTGTGTTATAGGTGCATCATTTGGGCTGAGCATTCCACAAGCAGTTTTTCTCTGCATTTGACCAGTTGCTCCTCTTTGTAATGGTCTCTGTCTACTGCAAATGAAGATTCTTTGATACAGGGTAAGAGCTACACTTAGCTGTGAGTATGAAGATATCTTTTTAGAATACCATTAAGAATCATATTGGCTTAGAAAGTGGTTGTAGTACGTCCTCTTCCAAGATCCATATTTCAGTTAAGGTTACTAATGCTGTGACAAAACACCATGACCCAAAACAAGTTAGGGAGGAAAGGGTTTATTTGGCTTACAGTTCTGTTTTGTTTGTTGTATTTTATTGAGGCATTTTCTAAATTGATGTTTCCTTCTTTCAGATAATTCTAGTTTGTGTTAAGTTGACATAAAACTAGCCAGGACAATCCATGCCCTCATTATCCAAAAATTGTTGGCTAGATTTACAGTCTCAGGCATGATTTCCCTCATGTTCAGTGGGCCTTAAGTCCAATTAGACAATCGTTGGTTATCTCGAAGATGAAAGTACCACTATTACGTCTTTAGGTGTGCCTTGCAGGACTTGCAATTGCTCTTCATAGGGATCACAGCTGAATAGGAACACTGAATCATTTCTTCTCTCCACAGTTTGCATAGCACTTTGCAGTGCTGGGAATACTAGTCCTGAAAGAGGAGGCTTTAGGTCAAAAATCCTACTGGGATACTCAAAGTTCTGTGTCCAAAAAAATGCATGTGTTCTCAGAAATCTCCAAGTTACCCTTCCAGATGGCCTGTCCTGGAGCTACTCTTCTGGTTGGTGTGGAACAAATTATGCCAACTGATGTTAAGATTGCCAATAGAGCAGTGGAGAGAGATCTTAGACAATATATGTGCAGTTATCTTTCAGTACAGTCATTATTTTGTCCTACTTTTGTATTGCTATAACAAAGTGCCTAATGATGGGAAATAGAGATCAGTGAGGTTTATTTGAATTATGATTCTTCTGACTTTAAAGTTCAGCCCACTTAGCAATGCCACCTGGCTCTGTCACAACACTGAAAAGAAGCAGAAAATGAATGACCTGCCTTGCACAGGAAGAGAGCATGCACATGAAGAGAAGCAAGATACTGAAGAGGGGACACGCTCAGCATTTGATAATCCAATACCAAGTGGTAGCATTACCTCACGCATGAAGGTAGAGCATCATGCTTAGTTACTGTTCACTGGCCTTGCACCTCTGCACCACCACCACACCAGACCACACCACACCACACCACAGCACACCACCCCACCCCACAGCATACCACACCAGACCATACCACACCACAGCACACCACACCACAGCACACTACACCACACCACACCACAGCACACGACATCACAGCACACCACACCACCACCACAATACACTACACCACACCACAGGAAGCTTCTAGCCCATATTCTTTAGTGCACAGCTCACAGCCAAACTTCAGTGTACACCACTGGACAGGCTTCCACTTGAGACCTTTCTGTTTCTTTGTTGGGCACTCTTTTTTATGTTTGATCACCACAGTCCTTTGGCTTGTAAGTGTTCTTAAGTATAAAAAAGAATTTTAAAAAATGGAGTCAGCTAATAGTAAATACACTAATTCTTTTTTAAATTTAATTAATTTATTCAGATTACATCTCAATTGTTAACTCATCACTTGTATCCCCCTGTTTCTCCCTCTCTCTCTTACTTTCACCCTGTTCCCCTCCCCTAGGTCTGTGACCGAGGGGGACCTCCTCCCCCACTATACGGTCACAGGCTATCAAGTCTCATCTTGGTAGCCTGCTTATTCTTCCCCTGAGTGCCACCAGGCCTCCCACCAAGGGGAAGTGGTCAAATATGGGGCGCCAGAGTTCATGTTAATTCTATACCCAGCAGGAAAAAACTTTCATTCTGGCCTTGATGCCTCAGATGTTTCTCAGTCAGTTCTTTCTTATCTCATCTATTTCCTCCCATTTTCTCAGAATCCTATGGGGAAAATCAGTTTTCTGAGTCTTGGAAAAGGCATTTCATTAGACCACTAATGCCATTTTAGTAGCATAACTTCTCTCAGACAATATTTGCATTTTGAAAGATATTTCAGTGTCTTAATCAGAATACTGAGGAATATGTTAATTTTAACAATCCTGTCAAAACTTTGGGGGATATTAAATCTTAGTGGAAGCCACCCACACTGAGTGCTGTTCTAATTTATAGTTCCTTTAAAAATTAGGAAATTTTTAACTTGCAATAGAAAAAAGGTTTCAAATTTAAAACTTTATGTACCACTGATGGGAGCTAGTGAGTAAAGGGTCTAGTCTGGACCCTGTGTTCACAACTGAGGTGACACTCTAGATTTTTAACTTTTACTTTATTTTTGGCCTGTGCTTTTTTATTTTTATTTTTTATGAGTCTTTGCCATAAGAAATTCTATTAAGATTTGACATACATTATTTGTTTGACTCACTGGGCTTTGTAAAAGCTTTAATGAGAAACAGGGCATATCTGAAATATTTACTGAGAAATGATGGAAGTTTTTAGTTACTCGTTGTGTTATTTAATTTTCTCATGGCTGTGAGCAGATTACTTGACAAAAGGAAACTTAAGGGTAGGAGAGTTGCTTTGGGCACATGGTTCTAGAAGGGATAACATTCATCATGGTGGTGGGGGGGACAGTGGTAGGGGCATGAGGCAGCAGGTTACACTGCCTTGAGAGTCAAGAAACAGAGATGTGACAGGAGCTGGGGCTAGGCTGTGAAATATAAATGTCTCCTCTAGTGAGTGACTTCCTTTAAGACATCTCCACCTCCATGGCCATCCAAAACACCTGGAGTCAGACACGAGCCGATGCAGGATATTCCACATTTAAACAATGGCAGTTACCATAATGAAACTAGAAAAGGCATTCTTTGTTGATTAAAGAGATGGCACACAGAGTGGCTGAGGACAGACATTAGGGAGAGCTGGACTATTTGAGAGTCACCTTTGTTTTCACTTAAAAAGCATGTCTTTTCCCACAACTGATTGGCTCATCTTGTTTAGAGAATCTTGAGCCTCTTTTTAAATGCAACAGAATTTTACATCATGTCTTAGCATAAAGGAAGATCACAGATGGTATCTCTACTGTGTCATTTAACTGCCAAAAAATGGATATGTCCTCTGGTCTGAAACTTCAACCTCTGTAGCATGTTATTTTAAAGAATAAAAGAGCGACTATTTTACCACAATTAAAACACAGCAAGCTATTTGCTTTGCAAAGGTTACCATATTTTCCTAAACAAATGTAGATTATTGCCTATTTAATTTAAGTTACTTCCTGAATGTATTCATTGGAAGAATCTGGTATTTTCATATTAAAATACACAGTAATTTTGGTTAGAGTTGGATATTCCTTTAATCTAATCATCTTTAATCTTTACATCAACAATGCTGATTGATACTATATATTTAATTTAAAAAGTCCCATTTCCAAACTTCCCACTAAATTACCTGTTAAGGGCCAAGAAAAACATAAACAGTCACATATAACAACTGAGAAAGCCAGAACTTATAAACAGTCACTGTTAGAATTGGAAGGAAATTTCACTGATTACAAAGTGGGCATAAGTGGCCTGAAGTAAGGGAAAATGTGTCAGGAGACTGTCCAACAGTCAGGATGCTATGGCGTCACGACAAGAACATGGCTGTGTTTTAACATCTGCAAGGCAAGGGCTATATAAAAGGGAGAGCCATATCCATCTGCAGACTTAAGGAAAAGGGATGTCTGTGCAGCAGCAGCAGCAAGTTTTGAATTTTGAAAATGTTTGGCAGCTATTCACTTAATAAAGGAGTTAACAAATGGACATGTTTTCTATTCAGTCTTAAATAAAGGACAGTTCACAGACATGGAAAGTTTTTATTTTGTTCTGCTTTGCCTAGACAAAGGCCATGAAATTGGCCCAAGGACAGTATCATATATATCATATAATATCATATATATACATATAATATGTACATATTATATGTATATATAACATGTATAAAAATAGCATATATAATCATTTACATACATACATATATAATCATTTACATACATGATACACATATATGTACACATCTACATTACTTATAAAATTCATGAGGAATATTCCTAAGCATACGTCCAAAGGATTCTAACTCAGATAGGTGGAAGGACCTGTGTATCCATGTTTGTTGTGGCATTACACAGTAGTCATTAGAAATCATCCTAGAAGTCCATAAGCAGGTGAATAGATAAAGAAAATGTGGCGTGCACATACAAATTAGTCTGATTTTGCAGTTATGAGGAACTAACTCATGGCAGTGGCAGAATTTTCATGGAGAGCTTTAGCAGGATTCCATGGCAAATCACTTGCCTTAGTTGACCATGTATAACAACTCAATTCTTCAGCAGCCACTTTCAAACAACCATTTGTTTTCATGCCGGTGAGCTACAGCACAAAGAAAATCAGACCTATGTACACATGCATTGTCCTCTGTCTTCTCTCAGCGCTCTTCTTCCCCTTTCTACCCACACTGTGAACTGGCACCACCATCAGCATATGCTCCTACCAGACAACTGTGTTTCTGGACTGTCTTCCTTCTCCCAGCTCCTAATGGTTCTGACTCATGGGACAGAAAGGAAAAATAAACCTGTTCTGACCTAAGACTTTGATCTGTAGGAAATGGATTTTCTTCTCTGTGTATTCTTTGGGTTTAGCATGTCTCACAATCGCACACTCTCCCTAGCCTTAAACACTTGCCCTAGTTTCCCTTCTTGGCTTCCCCTGTCGCATGTTGCTGCTTGTCACTTTGAAGCAGCTTGAAGCTTCCTTGTTCTCCAATAGGACAAGCCTCAGGCAGTAGTCTTTCTATGGCAAGCAGCTCTTACAGTGGTGCACATCTATGTAACTGAACAGCTAAACACAGGGCTAAGCACATTATAATATCAGATGAAGACTTCAGTTAGCCTCTGTGTTTCTGGCTAGAGGAGTGAGTTCTACCAGTTACCGACCAAAAGTGCAAAAGTACAAAAATGGGGAAAAAAAGCCTAATATTTTTCCTAGAGGACAAAAATGAAGCCAATTGAAGACTGGACAAATAGTCTCAGGTAAGCATTCCACAAGGCACAGCTATGACATATCTCCCTTAGGGAAGAGCCGTTCGATAACTGTAGTCTTCCTGTCCAAAATCCAGCCTCAGGGCTGCATTGTCTTTCAATAATCTAATATTTTCAATGACAATATATCTGAAGACAGATGTCCAATGCTAAGGATGGCAGAATAGAAAAACAGAAATAAATGAACTGTTTCCCAGTCATGAAAGTCCTACCTATGGATGTCATATCATGAAAAGAAAATTCTCTTTTGGACTAAGGCACTGGAAATTCATTTTCCTATTTCCTACTACTTGCAACCAAGTACTTTCCTATCGGCTCCAGGTCTCAGTGTTTTCCCATTAAATGTTGACCACACTATGCTGTTGTTTTAATATCCTAATTAATTTCCAAACCCAGAGTCTTACTTTCAGATGCCTTGATTCTTTAATTTAGAGCTAGGAACACCTCTTAACATTTGACTTTAAAGACTGAAACCAAACAAAGCTTTTTTTTTTTTAAGAGGAGAAGGAGAAAGGGAGAGGGGGAGGAAGAAGGAAAAAAGGAGGAAGAAGGGATTATGTCGTTTTCAGAAGTGTGGATGGAACTGAAGATTATCATGCTAAACAAAATAAGCCAGACTCAGAAGGAGAAATATACATTTTCTGTATTTGTAGAAAATAAGTTGAAAAAAAAGAAAGTGGAAGGATTTGTTTGGTTTCTGTTGTTGTTTTCATTTGTTTGGTTGGTTTTGGGTTTTTCTTGGTTTTGTTTTTGATTTTGTTTTGGAGAAAAGGAAAGAAATCAATAGAAAAAATGAGGGTAATGAAGCTAATCTGATCAAAATACATTAAATATATTTTACTTTAATAGCATAAAATCTATTGTTTGCGCAAAAATACAAATTTTTAAATTTGTCAGACTAACGATATATAGATTTCATATATATGAAATACTCATTATTTTTACTTTAATCATTAATATGATATGTAGTATTAAAATAGTCTAAGAATTACTGTTCAAGAAAATCATGATAGATTCTTTTTTAATTTTTGCCTAAAACTGTGCAAGGTATTAAGAATTTTGAAGCTAAGACTTGAAAGAAAAAAAGAAATTAACTGACTGCCAATTTCAAAGCAAAAACAAGGGATTAGAAGCCAAAGAGGCTGAGTGGATCTTTAGAACAATTACTACGATACTGAGACAGAATTCAGAGTTGGGGTTTCTGCTACATTTATTTTAAAACTGTCAATTTACCCCCAGTGTGGAACCCCAATGACAATTAAGGAAGCTACCCTGGCTCCCTTAATTGATGTGAGATGACTCACTTCAGATATAGATACAGATACAGATATGTGACTCTTCCTCCTCCAGAAGCCATAAACTATTCATAGTTCCTCACCAGTAATGAGAACTCATGAGCCTCTTCTCCCTCGTTACTAGAATATTGAATTACTTGCTCTCAGGTGGGGCTTTTACAGACATCTACAGTTGCTGTTCATGGGTACATCAATCCTACCATGCCCAGAAGACACTGTTTTGCTCTAAGCTTCCGCAGCCTCTGGCTCTTAAAGTCTTTCTACCCTACCTTCCAAGATGGAAGGCAGAAAGCAGTATTATGTGATTTCAATGTCCAATATGTGGCTGATCAGTCCTATGAGCATCTGTACCTTCCAACTAGCTATGACTTTCTCCACTGCACTATAGCCTACTGCACCAAGAGCTTCACTGATAAGATCTGAAAGCTGGACTTTGAGGAGATGGATAACAGATTAGAGTGAAAAACACATTTGGAACCAATTCTTGTCAGAAGAGATAAAGAAGATTATTTTATACCTGATAAGAACCAACCCATCAGGAGGAGATTTCAATTCTAAACATCTACACACCAAATATAAGCCCATATGATTTCATAAAACAAATACTGAAGGATGTAAAATCACCAATTAACTCCTACACAGTAACATTGGATTTCTTCAATACTCCACTTTCAAAATTAGCCAAATAAACTGTTTAATAAATGTATAAAGAAACACTAGAGTTAAATAACATCATAGATCAAAGGAACCTAACATGCATCTACAGATTATTTCACCCAAATGCCAAAGAAAACACATTATTGTCAGCATCTTATGGAATGTGCCCTAAAATAGATTACATTATTAGGACACAAAGCAAGTCTCAATAAATATAAGAAAAATGAAACATCTGACTTCATATGAATGGAGCTAGAAATAATTGGAAAAGAAACTAAAGAAAATAAAAGTCATGGGGATTAAACAACATACTACTGATGATGAATGGGTTGTTTGAGAAATACAGAAGAAAATTTGCAGGCTCCTATATTTATATAACACCAAACACAATGTAGTGAAATCTATGGGATACAATGAAGGTAGTTATGGGAAAAGTTTATAGAAGTAAGTGTCTACACTTGAAAAAAATTAAAGAGATATCAAACAAACTTATGATAAACCTTAAGACATTGAAAGCGGCAAAAACCAGACCCAAAAGCAGTAGACAGAAGAAAAAAAAAAAAAGATCAGGGAAGAAATTAATTAATGAAAGAATCAATTAGAAAAAAAAGTTGATTCTTTGAAAGATAAAAAATAAACATTGGGTAGATTAATCAAAAGAAAAATAAAGCTCAAATAAATAAAATGAGAATTCAGGAGAGAGATTGCAGCAGATACTGATAAAATTCAGAGAATCATGAGGAAATATTTTTAAATATATATTCTACTAACTTGGAACTTTGAAAATAAGTGATTAGATTTATATACTCATGTGACTCATCAAAGTTAAACTGAGATTAAAAAAGAATTTAAACAGACCTATAATAACCAATGAGGTACGGGCAATAATTTCAAATCTTCTGCCTGAAAACATCCTAAGTGCTGATGGATTCAACTCAGAATTCTACCAGACTTTCAAAGAACTATCAGAGCTACTCAAATCAGAGATGAGAAAAACACTTCCAAACTTTTTACAAAGCCAGAATTACACTGATGTTAAAACTATGTAAAGATCAAACAATAACAACAGAAAGAATTATAGCTTAGTCTCCCTGATGAACATAGACACATACATTCTTAATAAAATGATTGCCAACTATATTCTTAATAGAATGCTTGCCAACTATATTCGAGAACACATTCACCATGACCAAGTAAACTTCACCCTAGAAATGCAGAGATTGGATTAACACACATCAGAGGTCACATGATCATTTAAATTGATAAAGAAAGTGCCCTTGACAAAATCCTACATCCTCCTGAGATTAAGAACTAGATTTGGGATGGAAGAAACATATTTCAGCATAATAAAGACTGTTTTGAAAAGCTTATGTTAAATAGGAGTGGTAAAAGTAAACACCCGTGTCTTTTTCCTAGAAGCATTCCCACTAAGAATAGGAAAAAGACACGGGTGTTTACTTTTACCACTCCTATTTAACATAGTGCTTGAAGTCCTAACTAAAGTATTAAGAGGAGGAAATAAATGGGATGCTAATAGGAAAGGAAGCAGTCAAAATATCTCTATTTGCAAATGATGTAACTCCACACAAGAGACCATAAAAGACTATGTGGAAACCCCTAAGGCTGATAAATGCTTCCAGCCAGGTGGCAAGACACAAAGTTAGCATACCAAAAGCAGTAGCCTTCCTAAACACTGAAGACAAACAGGCTGAGAGACAAATAGGGAAATGTGCCCATTCATAATACACTCAATGAAAAATGGAGATAAAATGTACCTTGGAATAAACCTAACCTAGAATATTAAAAAAAAAAAAAAAACAATGAAAAGTTAAGACACCAAAGAAAGAAACTGAAGAAGAAACTAGAAGACAGAACTATCTCCATGCACAGGGATTGGTATACTCAGTGTTGTGAAAATGCCAGCCTACCAAAAGTATCCACCAATTCAATGTTCTCTCCACCAAAATATCAATACAATTGTTCATAGGAACTTAAAAAATATCTTGAAGTTCACACGGAATAACAAAGACTCCAAATAGCTCAAACAATCCTGAGTAATAGGAACACTGTTGGAGTTATCACAATGCCTGATTTAAATTTTTTAAAAATGTATTCACTTTAGACCCTGATTGCAGCCCCCACTCCTCTCCTCACAGTCGCCTTTCACACACCCCTCCTTCCATTCTCTCTTCTCCGTTTCCTCAGAGAAGGAGGAGGTCCTCCATGGGTACAGACCCATGCATCCTTTCCCACTGAGACAGTCCAGTTACGGGAACAGGATCCAAAGGCAGACCTCAAAGTCAGAGACAACTCCCACTCCAGTTGCTGGGGGACTCACATGAAGACCAGGATGCACATGTGTTACAGGCGTGCAGCGGGCCTAGGACCAGCCCATATATGTATGCTTCTTGGTTGGTGGTTCAGTCTGTGAGTCCCATGGGCCCAAGTTAGTTCACTCTGTAGGTCTTTTTTTTAGCAAATCTTTAAACCCGCCAGCTCCATCAGTGGTTCCTCCAACACTTCCATTAGACCCCCAAGCTCTGTCTAATGTTTGGCTGTGGGTTTCTGCATCTGTTTCCATCAGTTGCTGGGTGAACTCCCCTTAGAGGAGTTATGCTAATCTCTTATCTACAAGCACAGAAGACTAACATTAATAATGTAAGGGATTGGTTTTCTCCCATGGGACTGGTCTCAAGTCGGGTCAGTCTTTGGTTGCCATTCCCTCAATTTTTGTTCCATCTTTGTCCCTGTAAGTCTTGTACACAAGACAAATTTTGCGTCAAAGGTTGGTGTCTTTATCCCTCCACTGGAAGTCCACCTGGCTACAAGAGGCAGCCACAAGTCTCAGCTAGGGTGGCCTCCATAGACTTCTGGGGCACCCTCTATCCCATGTCTTTGGCACCTCCCAGAGATGATCTCCATCTTGTATTTATTTTCTCTTACCATGCTTTCTCTCCTTCACTCTCCTTTCTCCTAATCCCCATTCCTGCTGGCTTCCCAACCCCTTCTCCTACCCAGTTCCCTTCCTCCATCCATCTCTAATACCTGTTTTCTTCCCCTTCTGTATGAGATACAAGCATCCTCCCTCGGCCTTCCTTGTTGCTTCGCTTCTGTGAATTGCATCATGGTTATCCTGTACTTTATGTCTAATATCCACTTATAAGTGAGCATCATTTGGGTGTATACCCAGGAGTGATATAGATGGGCCTTGAGTTAGAGCCATTCCCAATTTTCTGAAAAAGTGCCAGATTGATTTCCAAAGTGGTTATACAAGTTTGCACTCCCACCAGCAATGAAGAAGTGTTCCCCTCTCCTCATCCTTCCCAGTATGTACTGTCGCTTGAGTTTTTGATCTTGGTGAGTGTATGATGGATCTCAAGGTCATTTTGATTTGCATTTCTCTGATAACTAAGGGCATTGAACATTTCTTTAAGTGCTTCTCAGACATTTGAGATTCCTCTGTCGAAAATTCTGTTTAGCTCTGTACTGTGTTTTTTAATTGGGTTATTTGGTTTGCTGGTGTCTAATTTCTTGACTTCTTTATATATTGTGCATATTATCCCTCCATAGGCTATAGTGTAAGTCACAATCTTGCCGACTGTGTAGGCTGCTGTTTTGTCGTTCTAATAGTGTTCTTTGCCTTGAAGAAGCTTTTCAGTTTCAGGAGGTCTCATTTAATAATTGTTGATCTTAGTGCCTGAGCTGTTGGTGTTCTGTTCAGGAAGTTGTCTCCTGTACCAATGAGTTCCAAGATATTCCCCACATTTTTCTATTAAATTTTGTATATCTGGTTTTGTGTTGAGGTCTTTGATTGGGCAGGGTGAGAATACAGATCTATTTGCATTCTTCTACATGCAGACATCGAGTTAGACCAGCACCATTTGTTGAAGATGTTTTCCTTTTTTTCATTGTATGGTTTTGGCTTCTTTGACAAAAATTAGGTGTCTGTAGGTGTATGGGTTTATGTCTGGGGCTTTGATTCAATTCTGTTAATCAACCTGTTTGTTTTTATGCCAATACCATGCTGGTTTTATTACAGTGAAGCTTTAAATCATGGATGGTGATACCTACAGAAATTTTTATTGTACAGAATTTTTTTTAGCTATTCTGGGTGTTTTGTGCTTCTATATGAAGTTGAGATTTTGATGGGAGTTGCATCGAATCTGTAGATTGCTTTTGGTAAGTTGGCCATTTTTACTATGTTAATTCTACTGATCCATGAGCATAGAAGATCTTTCTATCTTCTGATAGCTTCTTCAATTTCTTTACTCAGAGAATTGACATTCTTGTCATACAGGTCTTTTATTTGCTTTGTTGAAGGTACACCAAGTTATTTTATATTATTTGTGACTATTATGAAGGGTGTTGTTTCTCTAATTTAATTCTCAGTCCATTTATCATTTGTATAAAGGAGGGCTACTGATTTTTTAAAGTTACTTTTGTATCCACCCACTTTGCTGATGTTTTTATTAGTTGTAAGAGTTATATGGTAGAATTTTTGGGGTCACTTATGTATACTATCATATCATCTACAAATAGTGATATTCTGACTTCTTCCTTTCCAGACTGTATCCCCTTGATTTCATTTAGTTATCTTACTGCTTTAGCTCAGACTTCCAATACTATAGTGAAGAGATACAGAGAGTGAGCAGACTTGTCCCTGATTTCAATGGAATTGCTTTAAGTTTCTCTCCATTTAATTTGATATTGGCTACAGGCTTTCTATATATTGCCTTTATTGTGTTTAGGTATGTGTCTTTTATCCCTGGTTCTCTCCAAGACAAACATGAAGAGGGTGTTGAATTTTGTCAACATCTACTGAGATGTTCATGTGGGATTTTTTTCTTTCAGTTTGTTTATTTGGATTACATTGATGGATTTTCATATGTTGAACCACTCTTGCATCCCTGGGATGAAACTTATTTGATTGTTGTAGATGATGTTTGTTTGTTTGTTTGTTTGTTTGTTTGTTTGTTTTATGTGTTTTGGGATTCTGTTTGAGAGTATTGAATATTTTTTAGTGACTGTTCATAAGGGAGATTGATCTGTGATTCTCTTTCTTTGTTGAATCTTTTTGTGGTTTACAAATCAGGGTGACTGTGACATTGTTTTTTATGTTTCTATTTTGTGGAATAGTTTAAGGAATATTAGTATTAGCTCTTGTTTGAAAGTCTGGTAAAATTCTGTGCCATAATCTTTTTTTTGTTGGGAGAATTTTAATGATTGTTTGTACTTGTTTAGCGGTTATAAGAGTATTTAACTAGCTTACCTGATATTGATTTAACTTCTGTAAATGGTATCTATCTAGAAATTCCTCCACTTTTTTTTTTTTTTACATTTTCCAATGTTATAGAGTACAAGTTTTTGAAAAAAGACTTACTGATTCTTTGGATTTCTTCAATGTCTGTTGTTCTGTCTCCCTTTCCATTTCTGATTTTATTGATTTGAATACTCTCCCTCTGCCTTTTAGTTAGTTTGGCTAAGCGTTTGTCTTTCATGTTAATTTTCTCAAAGAACCAGTTCTTGGTTTCATCGATTCTTTGTATTGTTTTCTTTGTTGTTAATTTATTCATTTTAGCCCTGAGTTTGATTGTTTCCTGCCTTCAACGCCTCTTGAGTGTATTTGTTTCATTTTTCTAGAGCTTTCAGGTATGCTTTTAAATTGCTGGGATGAGATCTCTCTAATTTCTTTTTGAAGGCACTTAGTGCTATGAACTTTCCTTTTAGCACTGCTTTCACTGTGGCCCATAAGTATGGGTATGTTGTGTCTTCGTTTTCATTGAATTTTAGAAAGTCTTTCACTTCTTTCTTTATTTCTTCTCTGACTTAATGGTCATTTAGTAAAGAGTTGTTCAGTTTCCATAAGTGTGTAGGCTTTCTGTTGTTTCTGTTGTTGTTAAGTCCAGCTTTAATGCATAGTGATATGATAAGATGCATGGCATTATTTTCAATTTTCTTGCATTGGTTGAGGATTTCTTTTTTTTTTCTCCTTTATTAATTTATTCTTGGGGATACAGTCTGGAAAGGAAGAAGTCAGAATATCACTACTTGTAGATGATATGATAGTATACATAAAAAAAAATAATTAATTTTACATTTCAATGGCTATCCCATCCCTTGTATCCTCCCATTCTTCTCTCCCTCCCATTTTCCCCCTATTCCCCTCCCCTATGACTGTTCCTGAGGGGGATTACCTCCCCCTGTATATGTTCATAGGGTATCAAGTCTCTTCTTGGTAACCTGCTGTCCTTCCTCTGAGTGCCACCAGGTCTCCCCCTCCAGGGGACATGGTCAAAGGTGAGGCACCAGAGTATGTGAGAAAGTAATATCCCACTCTCCACTCTACTGTGGAGAGTGTTCTGTCCATTGTCTAGATCTGGGTAGGGGTTTAAGGTTTACCGCCTGTATTGTCCTTGGCTGGTGCCTTAGTTTGAGCGGGACCCCTGGGCCCAAATCTGCCTATCATAATGTTCTACTTGTAGGCTTCTAGGACCCTCTGGATCCTTCTACTTTGCCTTTCTCCCATGATTCTCTCATCTAGAGTCCCACTAGAATGTCCTCTCCTTTGTCTCAGTTTCCTGGTAAGTGAAGGCTTTCGTGGGACACGCCCCTTGGGCTAATATGCAGATATAAGTGAGTATATACCATTTGAGTCTTTCTGCTTCTGGGTTAACTCACTCATTATGATCATTTCTAGCTCAATCCATTTATCCACAAATTTCGGGAATTCCTTGTTTTTTATAGTGAATAGTATTCCATAGTGTATATGTACCACAGTTTCTTTATCCATTCTTCTATTGAGGGACACTTAGGCTGTTTCCATGTTCTGGTTATTATGAATAAGGCTGCTATGAACATGGTTGAGCAAATTTTCTTGCTGTGTGCTGGAGCATCTTCTGGGTATATTCCAAGGAGTGGAATAGCTGGGTCTTGAGGAAGCCCTATTCCCATTTTTCTGAGATAGCACCAGATAGATTTCCAAAGTGGTTGTACTAGTTTGCATTCCCACCAGCAGTGAAGGAGTGTTCCTCTCTCCCCACATCCTCGCCAGCATGTGGTGTCGCTTGAGTTTTTGATCTTAGCCATTCTGATGTGTGTAAGATGGAATCTCAGAGTTGTTTTGATTTGCATTTCCCTGATGATTAAGGAGGTTGAGCATTTCTTTAAGTGTTTCTCAGCCATTTGATATTGGTTGAGGATTTCTTTATGATCAAGTATATGGTCAACTTTGGAGAAGGCTCTGTGAGGTGCTGAGAAGAAGGTATATTCTTCTGTGTTTGGGTGAAATGTTCTAAAGATATCTGTTAACTCCATTTGATTCATGATATTTGTTAGTTTCACTATTTCTCTTTTTAGTTGCTACCTCAAAAAAACTGTCCATTGGTGAGAGTTGGGTGTTAAAGTCTCCCACTCTTAATGTGGGTTTTGATGTATGATTTAAGTTCTAATATTTCTTTTACAAATGTGGGATATAGATGTTCAGAACTGAAATGCTCTCTTGGTAGATTTTTTCCTTTGATGAGTATAAAGTGCCCTTCCCCAACTCTTTTGATTAATTTTGGTCAAAAGTCTATTAGATATTAGAATGACTACACTGGCCTGCTTCTTAGGTTCATTTACTTGGAAAAAACTTTTATTTGTGAGATTTCACAAAATGTTGTTCTTTTACTCTCTGTACATTTTTTCTTAAAAGGATAGACACCTTTATTTTTCTACTCTTAATATGTCCATACCAAAACTGGTAGTCTTAGTAGATGTGCTTTAAATGAAAAGGGTAAAGAGGAAGATATGTATGTAAATACCAGCCGTGAAGACTGGCATGGGTTATTTGAATATTATTGAATACTGAATTTTAAAACATTGAATTTTAAAGGAAAAGAATGACTAGAAAATTATTTGAGTGGATGGCCAATTTGGAATAAAGTTATTTCTATCTTAAATTTGTGCATCTATAGTGACACAGAGCTGTCCAAAGATACGGTTGCAATAACTTAAAGTTCTTAGCTGGCTCTGTTTGCCGTTCTAGAATTACTCATCCTTCATTCCATAAAACAGACTGAGTGCTCTGATGAGCAGATACTGGTCCTGAGTAAGGGGCTATGTGAAACAGAAGAAATTTGTGAAAAATACAGTTATTTCAAAGTTACCTTCAGTGTAAGGCAGGGACAGAGAAACAAGACAGGAGAAAAGTAACATTGGTTGACATTGACTACTGTGGTGAGTTTTTTTTTTAATATAGAAATATCAGTTAGATAGAACTTCATTATCATCCCTCCTGAAAATGACCTGCTTGGGAAACACAGCTGTTCCTTCTCTCCTGACTTCTTGGAAGGAATGCTTACATCTAGTTTAGATTGGGAACTTTGAAGTTGAGCATGAGTGACTCCCTTACTACTTTGTTTTCTTGGGACCTCGTTCAGGAGTTTAATCTGACTAGGGCCTCTTGTAATTTTTATTTGACCCATTCAAAAATATATGAAGTAAAATTTGAGAGGAATAAAAGTAAAAATAGGCAAGTCCATAATATAGATGGGGAGTTTTGCATAACTCAGTCTTTTAAAGTTTAAGAAAAATATATCAATAAAGATAAAGAAATCTTAAACAGCCCAAGTAGTGGATGCAGCTTTATATGAATACAACATTCCACCTAAGACCTTCACAATATATATTCTTTTAACATATATATGAGATTTTGATATGTAAATCTTGTCTAGGCAAACTGCAAATGAGTGAGAATTTGTAATGACAGCCCTGGAAAGCAAATACAAAATATCTAAAGCAGTTGGGCAATAGACCAAACATCCTGGAAAAAGAATGGAAGTGTCTGGGGATACCCGCAGCCTCTATCTTATTTTATTTTCAGTTGCAGTGACAGATAACACGAAAGTGGGTAATTTAAGAGGAAAGGAGGCTGACTGAGGCTCATCCTTCTCAAGGCTGGGATGACCACAAGCATGGCATCTGCCTCTCGCCAGCTTCCAGAGAGCACTCTTGTTGCTTCCACTTGAGGTAGAAAAGGGAATGACAGAGGCAAAGCACAAGGGACGGAGTCATTTTGTAAATGATCTCTCGTAACTCTTCCAGTCTCCTGAGAATAAGAACTCACCCAGTTCCTCAGGAGTTAACCCAGCCACTTGAGTAGTCCAAAATTCATTTTAGCAATCTAAGCACACCTTAGCACCTCAACCACTGTTCCTCAGCATACTCAGGCATCATACAGCTGCACTGGAAATCCTAGGTGAGCATGAGGTTAAAGGGGGAAACTGCTGAAACCATTGCAGCATCTCAGAACCTTTTAATATCTACTGCCTCCAAACTAATCTGGAAATGTGATGGAAGAATTTTGCTCTGCATATTAAATCAATAAGGGGTTGTAAATCTATGTGACAATGTAAGTATTTTAAAAATTATAATAAATGCAGTCCTGAAGGACAAAACTAGATCAGTAACATTAGCAGACAGTGAGATTGTATATAAAGCTAGGTAGTTAGTGACTAAAATAAAAATTTTAAAAGATACATTCTCAAAAAAACATGTATAATGTCTAATTAATAGCACATATAAGGCACAATTTGTCCAAAAATAGTACTAAATTCACTGAATATCTGTAAGGATAACTCAGCCTACAAGGTACATAACTAACAAGATCTGATTCAAGATATATTACTGACTGAACTGTAAGAGTTGAGTAATGTAAATTCCACCAGGAACTATTCAGAGGGGATGGAGGATGGCTCAATGGTTACGAGCATTGTTTCAGAAATTGTGAATTCAATTCCCAGCAACCACATGGTGGCTCATAACCATCTATAATGAGATCTAGTGCCCCTTTCTGGCCTATAGGCATACATGTAGGCAGAATACAGTACATCTTATAAATAATGCTTAAAAACATTTAATTTGTAAGCAAATGGATGGAACTAGAAAAAATAATCATCCTGAGTTAGGTAACCCAGACCCAGAAAAACATGCATGGTATATACTGACTTATAAGTGGATATTAACCCAATATAGATGTCCTCTGAGACACTCCACCCAGCAGAGAATCAGGACAGATGCTGGGACTCCCAGCTGTACTCTGGGTAGAGTGCTCAGAGTTGTATTGAAGAGTAAGCAGAACAGGAGAACACAGAAGGGTCAGGAGCCCCACAAGGAGATCACCAAGGCAGGTAGAAGTGGACCTTGGGGGCCCTTACACAAACTGATACACCAACCAAGGATAATGCATGCAGAGAATCTAGACCCCCTGTTCAGATCCAGTCAATTGGCATCTCACTGTCCAAGGTTGCAGGGTGGGGTGGGGAGCGGGGACTGCCTCTGACATGCACTATGTTGCCCTTGATCTCACCTTGGCAAGGAGGCCCTGCAGGATGCAAGCTATCCTAATGAGACCTGATAGGTTGTGATCAGATGGTCAGGGAGGAGGCACCCCCAGTCAGAGGTCTAGAGGAGAGAAATAGGGAGGAAGAGGGAGGGAGGGTGGGAATGGGGAAATATGAGTGATAGGATAACAATCGTGATGTAATGTGAAAAAGTTATAATAAATAAAAAATGAAAATAATAGAAATATGTTACATTGTCAGCATTTAAAAGGCATTTCAGAATGTTAACAATAGCATGTGGAAATATTTTCAGCAAAATAGAAAACATTCATTATAAAGAAAATTATTGATAAACTGGACTTTGCTAAAATTGAGAGTTCTACTTATCAAAAAGCATCATTAAGACTAAAATGTAACTCGAGGCTGCCCAGTGTGTTTGAAACTCCTACTTTGATAAAGGACATCACTGAGAAACAGGAAGTTCTACCAATCAGCATCTGAAAGCGATTTGGCTTTATAAAAGAAATAGTAAAATGGCATAATAAGGAAACAAATTTCAAAGAAAAATACTCAAATTGCTAAATACAAAATATACTAGATTTCACTTGACATTAGAAGACAAATAAGGCCACAATGAAAGCTAATAAAATTTAGCTATCTCAAAATCTGACTATAAAAATATTAGTAAGAACATGGGCAATAGATATTTAGATACACTTAATGGCAGTGTGATTTGGTGCAACTGCTCTAGAAAACTTAATGAACATACAAATACCAGATAATGCAGATAACAGATGCCCCAAAATAGAGATATACCCCCAAATGTGAAAATGCATCAAAAGACATAAACAAGAATATGAGGAATAACATTCACACATTTTTGTCTTCCTTTTATTATTTGAGGATTTCACACATGCATGTTTTAAACACATACACCCACTTCTCTCGCATTAAAATTTTTCTAGCTCCCCAACTTTTTTCCCTCTCAACTCTATGTGCTCTGTCTTAAAAAACTTACTCAGTCTACTTAGTACTGTCTATATAAGCCTGGGTTTGCAGTGAGGCATGAGTAACCTCTCATGTCTTGCATCCCCTATGAAAACTGACTTGCCTTTCCCCACCAGTTATACATTAAAAATAACTCCTTCCCTAGAGGGGTTCTATGTTTACTACTTGTATTGTCCTTGGTTAGTGCAATAGTTTGGGCAGACAACCCTGGTTCCTGATCTACCCATTACAATGTTCGTCTTGTAGGTTTCTAAGATCCTGTGGATCCTTCTATTTCCCCATCTCCTATATTTCCCTTACCTAGAATCCCAGTAGGATACCCTCACATCTCCCTCAATCTCCTAGAAAGTGAAGAATTTCATGGGACATGCCTCTTGGGCTAGTGCCCTGTTATATGTGAGTATATACCATGTGAGTCTTTGTTCTTCTGGGTCAACTCACTCATTATGATCATTTCTAGTTCCATCCATTTGTCCACAAATTTCTGGATTTCTTTGTTTGTTTTTTTTATAGCTGAGTAGTATCCCATAGTGTAAATGTACCACAATTTCTTTATCCATTCATGTGAGGGCCATTTAGGCTGTTTCCAAGTTCTGGCTAGTATGAATAAGGCTGCTGTGAACATGGTTGAACATATGTCCTTGTTGTGTCATGGAGCATCTTCTGGGTATATTCCAAGAAGTAGAATAGCTGGGTCTTGAGGAAGCCCTATTCCCAGTTTCCTGAGTAAGCACCAGATAGATTTCCAAAGTGGTTGTACTAGTTTGCATTCCCACCAGCAATGAAGGAGTGTTCCTTTCTGCCCATATCCTCGCCAGCATGTGGTGTCACTTGAATTTTTGATCTTAGCCATTGTGATGGGTGTAAAATGGAATCTCAAAATTGTTTTGATTTGCATTTCTCTGATGACTAAAGACATTGAGCATTTCATTAAATGTTTCTCAGCCATTCGATATTCCTCTGTTGAGAATTCTATATTTAGTTCTGAGGCCCATTTCTTAATTGGGTTATTTGGTTTGGAGGTGTTTAATTTCTTGAGTTCCTTATATATTTTGGATATTAGACCTTTGTCAGATGTAGGGTTCCAAGTCTGTGGGCTGCCTCTTTGTTCTATTGACAGTTTCTCCTACCTTACAGAAGCTGCTCAGCCTCATGAGGTTCCATTTGTTAATATGTGACCTTAAGGCCTGGGCTATTGGTGTTCTGTTCAGGAAGTTTTTCCCCTTGCCAATGTGTTCCAGGCTCTTCCCCACTTTTTCTTCTAACTGATTTAGTGTCTCTGGGTTTATGTTGAGGTCTTTGATCCACTTAGACTTAAGTTTTGTGCATAGTGACAAATATGAGTCTAATTGCGTTTTCTACATGTACACATCCAGTTAGAGCAGCACCATTTGTTGAAGATGCCTTCCTTTTTCCATTGAATTGATTTGGCTTCTTTGTCAAAAATCAAGTGACCATATATGTGTGGATTCATTTCTGGGGCTTCGATTCGATTCCATTGATGAATCGGCCTATTGCTGTGCCAGTACCATGCTGTTTTAATTACTGTTGCTCTGTAGTACAGCTTGAGATCAGGTATAGAGATTCCTCTGGAGGATCTTTCATTGTATAGGATTGTTTTAGCTATTCTTGCTTTTTTGTTTTTCTGTATGAAGTTGAGAATTGACTTTCCAATGTCTTTAAAAAATTGTGTAGGTATTTTGATAGGGATTGCACTGAATCTGTAAATTGCTTTTGGTAAGATCGCCATTTTTACTATGTTAATTCTCCCAATCCATGAACAAGGGAGATCATTCCATCTTCTCACATACTCTTCAATCTCTTCCTTCAGAGATTTAAAGTTTTGTTCAAACAAGACCTTGACTTGCTTGGTTAGAGTTACTCCTAGATATTTTATATTGCTTGTGCTATTGTGAAGGATGTAGTTTTCTTAATTTCTTCCTCTGCATGATTGTCATTTGTGTATAGGAAGGCTACTGACTTTTTTGAGTTAATTTTGTATCCAGCCAATTTTCTGAAGGTGTTTATCATCTGTAGGAGTTCTCTGGTGGAATTTTGGGGGCCACTTACATACACTATCATATCATCTGCAAATAGGGATAATTTGACTTCCTCCTTTCCCATTTGGATACCTTTGGTCTCCTTTTGTTGTCTTATTGTTCTGGCTAGAATTTCAAGTACTATATTGAAGAGATATGGAGAAAGTGGGCAGCCTTGTCTGGTCCCTGATGTTAGAGGAATTTCCTTGAGTATCTCTCCATTTAATTTTATGTTGGCTATTGACTTGCTGTATATAGTCTTTATTATGTTCAGGTATTTGACTTGTATTCCTGATCTCTCCAACATTTTAAACATGAATGGGTGTTGGATTTTATCAAATGCTTTTTCTACATCCAATGAGATGATCATGTGCTTTTTTTCTTCCAGTTTGTTTATATGGTGGATTACTTTGATGGAATTCCATGTATTAAACCATCCCTGCATGCGTGGAATGAAGCCTACCTGGTCATGGTGAATGATATCTCTGATATGTTCTTGTATTCATTTTGCGAGTATTTTATTTAGTATTTTTGCATCAATGTTCATAAGAGACGTTGGTCTGAAATTCTCCTTTTTTTGTTGGGCCTTTGTGAGGTTTAGGTATCAGTGTGACTGTGGCCGCATAGAAATAGTTTGGTAATGCCCCATTCCTTTCTATCTTTTGAAGTAGCTTGAAGAGTATCAGTATTAGCTCCTCTTTGAAGGTCTGGTAGAATTCTGCACTTAAACCATCTGGCTCTGGGATTTTTTTGGTTGGGAGATTACCAATTATTGCCTCTATTTCTATTTAAATAGGGCTATTTAATTTGTTTATCTAATCTTGATTCAATTTTGACAAGTGGATCAAGAAAATTGTCTATTTCCCTTAGGTTCTCAAATTTTGTGGCATATATGCCTATAAAGTAGGGCTTATGGTTCTCTGTGTTTCTTCAGTGTCTATTGTTATGTCTCCCTTTTCATTTCTGATTTTCTTGATTTGGTTAGTGTCTCTCTGCCTTTTAGTTAGTTTGGCTAATGGTTTGTCTATCTTGTTGATTTTCTCAAAGAATCAGCTACTAGTTTTATTGATTCTTTGAATTGTTCTCTTTGTTCCTAATTTATTGATTTCAGTCCTGAGTTTGATTATTTCCAGACATCTACCCCTCTTGAATGTTTCTGCTTTTTTTTTTCTAGGGCTTCCAGATGTGTCATTAAGTTGCTTATGTGGGATGTTTCCTATTTCTCTGTAAAGGCACTTAGTGCTATGAATTTTCCTCATAGTATCACTTTCATTGTGTCCCTCAAATTTGGGTATGCTGTTCCTTCATTTTCATTGAACTTCAGGAAATCCTTTATTTCTTTCTTTATTTCTTCCCTGACCCAGGTGTCATTAAGTAGAGAGTTGTTTAGTTTCCATGTGTGTGTAGGCTTTTTGTTATTTCTGTTGTTGTTTAAATCCAGCCTTAGACCATGGTGATCTGATAGGATACAAGGCATTATTTCAATCCTCTTGTATCTGTTGAGGCTTTCTTTGAGACCTACTGTGTGATCAATTTTGGAGAAGGTCCCAGGGGGTTCTGAAAAGAAAGTATAACCCTTTGTGTCTGAGTGAGAAGTTCTGTAGATATCTGTTAGATCCAATTGATTCATGACATTGGTTAATGATGTTATTTCTTGGCTTAATTTCTGTTTCAATGACCTATCCTTCAGTGAAACTGGGATGTTGAAGTTTCCCACTACTAATGCATGGGGATTGATGTGTGGTTTAAGTTTTGTTAATAGTTCTTTTACAAATGCACGTGCCCTTGTATTTGGAGCACAAATGTTCAGAATTGTGATGTTATTTTGGTTGATTTTACTTTTGATGAGTATGAAGTATCCTACCTTGTCCCTTCTGATTAATTTTGGTGGAAAGTTTATTTTATTAGATATTAGAATGGCTACACCAGCTTGCTTCTTGTGACCATTTACTTGGAATATTGTTTTCCAGCCTTTTACCCTGAGGTAATGCCTATTGTTATGGGTGAGATGTGTTTCTTGAATGCAGAAGAATGTTGGGTCTTGTTTATGCATCCATTCAGTTAGTCTGTGTCTTTTTATTGGGGAATTGAGACCATTGATGTTGAGAGATATTAATGACCAGTGACTGTTAAGTCTCTTCATATTTTATGTTTGTTACAGTCAAGAGTTTGTGTGGTTGTGTTTTGGTGATGATGTAGTTATCTATTTCCTGTATAACTTTTGTTGTAACTTGTCCCTTTGGGGTGGAGTTTTCCTTCTAGTAACTTCTGTAAAGCTGGATTTGTAGATAGGTACTTTTTGAATTTGTTTCTGTCATGGGATATTTTGTTTTTTCCATCAATGGTTATTGATAGTTTCACTGGGTATAGTAGTCTTCTGGCCTGGCATCTGTGAACTCTTAGGATTTGCACGACCTCTGTCCAGGCCCTTCTGCTGAGAAGTTGTAGGGTGTAATTCTGATAGGTTTGCCATCATATGTTACTCTGTCTTTTTTTCTGTAGCTTTTAATGTTTTTTCTTTGTTCTGTATATTTTGTGTTTTTATTATTATGTGTCGGGAATATTTTCTTTTCTGGTATATTCTATTTGGTGTTCTATAGGTCTCTTGTATGTTCATATCCATCTCCTTTTTCAGAGTGGGGAAATTTTCTTCTATGATTTAGTTGAAGATATTCTAGGCTATGGAAATGGGCGTCTTCTCTTTCCTCTATGCCTATTATTCTCTGGTTTCGCCTTTTCATGGTGTCCTTGATTTCTTGGATGTTCTGTGTCAGGAACTTTTCAGATTTAACACTTTATTTGATGGTTGTTTCCAGTTCTACGATTGTATCTTCAAGTCCCGAGATTTGTTCCTCGATTTCTTGGATTCTGTTAGAGAAGGTCACCTGTGTGTTGCTAGCTTTCTTCTCTAGGGCCTCTCAATCATGTTTTTTTTCTGTGTGTTCCTTTATCATAGATTCCATTTTCATCTTCAGATCTTGAAGTGTTTTATTGATTCCTTAATCTGTTTGTTTGCATTTTACTGAAATTCTTCCAGTGCTCTCTCCATATCTCTTTTATGTCTTCAATCTGTTTGCTTGCATCCTCCTCCATTTGTTTACAGATTATATCCATTTATTCAATCATCATCTTACTTACTAAGGACTTGAGGTCATTTTATTGTATTTCGACTGTGTTTAGGTTCTCAAGGTTGCTTTCTTTGGGATAGCTGGGATCTGGGGATGCCTAACTGTTTTGGTTTTTGTTGTTGCATTCTTATGCTGTCCTTTAGTCATTTTGCTGTCTCTTACCTTGGGAAGTAGCTTCTGGTGTCCTTCTCTGGTCGTTGAGAGTGGATAGTTGGTGAGTGATTACAGGTCACATGTTTTTGCCTGTAGGGATAAGGGAGTTCTTCCTTGGAACAGGCAGGTGACCTGGTTTCCACTCCTGGAGACTTTGCTCTACACCTTAGGCTCTGGACTGGGTCAGCTGACGTAGGCTTCTGCCTGGTCTCTTTCATGTTACTGTTGTGATTCAGACCAGCTTAATTGGGACCCAGACTGCAGGTGGCACTCTCCTGCTGGGCAAGTTGCTCCAAGCTGCCTGCGTTTCCCATGACCCTGTAGTCAAGACCCTGCCTGCATCAGACCCACTGAGCTGTGGCTGCCTTTTAGACCAGAGTATACACACCTCAGTGGTGTCCAGCCTCTCCTGAGAGTGTGGGAGATCCTGCTGGGGCTGTGGGAACTGATCTACCTAGGGTCTATCCACTGAAGTCTGCAGGCTTGGTATGCGGCAACCCATAGGCAGGGACTGTTTCAGACCATGGGAAGTACGCGCTTTGGCTGGGCAAGTTGCTTCAAGCTGCCTGCATTTCCCGTGGCTGTATTCAAGACCCTGCCTGAGTCAGACCCACTGAGCTGTGGCCGCCTTTTAGACCAGAGTATAAACACCTCAGGGGTGTCTAGCCTCTCTCAAGAGCATGGAAGATCCTGCCGTGGCTTTGCGAACTGTCCAAGCTGGGTTCTAATTGCCCAGGTCTGGCTGTGTTCAGCTCCAATTTGGGCCCATTCTGGCCTAGGACTGCGGGAGCTCTAGCTGGGCTAGGAGGACCCAGTTTCTAAGCAGACCCAGGGCCCTCTGAAAATTGGCGTGGGGCGGGTGGAGGGGTCCAAGGGTAGATTCACCATTTTCCCTGAGACTTCTTCAGGCCAGGGGCTCCAGTGTACCACCGTCTCACACGCTGAATTTGGGCTTTATGGGCTGGCTGCAGCCCACAGGTGGGTTCCATTCGAGCATCTGGAGAGTGGGTTCAGGATCCCCATGGTCTGTTGCTTGACCTGGGACCAGGCCCGCCAGTGGTCTGCGCTGTGGGTAACCCCACTCACCTAGAGTTCTATAGATCTAGCAGTCTGTGGCTCCATTCAGGTCCCTGGTCTCTGTGCAGTAGATCAGAAACAGTGTGTGATTGGCACCATCATCTTGGAACTCCCCCTGATTCCTGAACCTTTAGAAGAAGGATGCGATATAAATCTCCCATTTAGGCTGGTTACTCTTTAGTCATATTAACCAGTTGTTGATCTCTGTGTTAATTACTCATTCACAGCAAATAGAAGCGTCTCTGATTAGGGGGGAAAGTTAAGATAATCGATTGATATAACCATACATCACTAGGAATTGTTTTAATACTTTTACCATTTACATAAAAATAGTAGTAGGTTCTTGTGTCCACATAAAACAATAGCATTAATAAACAGGAATAAGTGAACCATTGCCACATACTCATGCACAAATGAAGAGTAATAAACTTATCCATCAAACATAATGTTAAATGATTTGTTAAAAAAAAAGTGGCATGCTGCTTTAAAAGTTGAACAATAAGCAAAGTTAACCACACAATAAGTATAAATATATATATATCAGCACTGGGAAAACCCTCACAGTGCAGTCTGATACTATGAACATAATAAACACAACTACACGTCTATGGCAACTCTGTGACAGATGTATAACCTAAATATAATTGTAAAGAAATGAGAAATAAACCAATTTTGAAGTGTAGCCTACAGAGACCAAGAAATTGCTTTATTTAAAAAAAAAATAAAGAGACAAAAAAAAACTTAATGCAAAGTTTTGTTGCTGGAGTTGTTGTTGATGGAGTTATGTAAAAGCAGAGACAAGTAGGAAGACACACACTTACAATTTGATATAAATATGAAGCATAAAATTATAATAAACGGTGTTTACATGTCAGTGGCAATCAGCTGCTGTTTCATTGGATGTCATTGCCTCCAGACAGAAGGGAATCCATGCCTGGTACTGGACAGCTAGCCAGCTAACCAGGGCTAGTGAGGTTATACATCTTAGAAAAGAAATCTACTCAGTATCACTTTGACTGACCAGTGTAATTTCTTAACTAAATTCTAAATCTTACTGTTATCTCCACAGATAAGTGTGACTACCATCCCTCATCAAAAAAACCTCACTCTAAAACTAATAGAGACCACCAAAGAAAAACACAACAGGACAAAATGCAGGGGAGGCCAGCCTCAACAGATAGATCTGCACATCATAACTCATGTATCTATGGCTCGGGGAATATGGCTGAAGATGGGGAGGAAAGATTGTAAAATCTCCTTCTGCTATGAAGCCTTATTATCATCTCTACTAGTCTCGCAGATTTGTGTCCTTATGTGCATTAGAAAACATGGACATGAATATGAGGTAATAACCCAGGTCTCAACATTGTGCACTATATTCCAACCTACATGTGTTATCAGGACTATGTAACATTGCCAACTTTCATAAAAGAGTAGCTTACAAATGTTGGGCAGAAGTCATAATTGCAGGGTGCTATAATTGGTCAATAGGCTGAGAATAGCTGTTTTCAGCCTTAAATGGAAACTCTGTATTAATAACGCCCCCAAAGGTTCAGGGAACATTAAAAAGAGGGAAAGAAAAGAATGTAAAAGGGTAGGTATGAGGAGTATAAGGATACATATTGCAAAATTCTAGACACTGTGTTGCTGTTATCCTCAGAGTAGTTGTGATTGTGTGTCTAAGACCCATGAAGGCTCACCCAGCACTCTGGAATGGATAGGGGTAGGTGATCATGGGGCCCCTCCCATAGCTTAATAGCCTTTAGCAATTGATGGGTGCTGTGAGAGTGAATATTTTTTCTGTGAGATGTGGCCACTAGTAGGTCAACCATGGTCTGATTGCCCTACACACGTGCAGGCAGCGCTAACTGGACTCGGCGGGTTATATTTTTTCAAGAAAATAAGTCATGATGATAGATAGGGGATATATTGGGGTGTTCTAGGGTAAGTGAGGAGGAGTTGAGGTACCATATAAATGTATGAAACTGGCAAATAATAAAAGTAGTCTAAAAACTGACCTTTCTGTTGCTAAAGTTTGTGAGCTATTGGATAGTACTATAGTCCAGAAAGTTGGCTCTCATTGATAAAACAGGAGATAATTAGAATATGAGGTGGAGTTCTGTTCTAGTGAAAAGTGTGTACAAAGATCTAGGAGGTCCTCACCTTTATAATTCGCTTTAAAGTAGTTTGGGTTTTTTTTTTAAAACCCTGGAAACACTGGAGCACAGTTGCACACAATGATTTATTTGGTTTTGAAAATGAATCTGACAGCTGTTCATTCAGACTGAGAGAGCCATGAAAATTCCTGAATTTTTTTTCACATGAAAATCTGTTGTTTCCACCAACCACCTCAATTAAGATATTATTGTATTTTTTCTTTCTTTTTTGTTAATTTATTTATTTACTCACTTTATAGCCTGGTCACAGACTCCTTCCTTCTCCCCTCCCAGTTCCACTCTCACATCCCCTCCCCCCACCCCTTCACATTAATGTATTTCTTTACACATGTCTCAACACACTTTAACAAACTTTTACCAACAATTTGTGCTACAAACACTCTAGAATAAATTTGTCACTATGTTATTAAAGCAGGAGTCAATAAATAGTGGCCTCTATGCCAAAGCTATCCAATGGACATTCTTACAGAAAGAAAAAGAAATCACAAGTGCTTAGCTACTCATTCATTTATACTCTGTCTATCACTACTTTGACTCTTTCATGGCAGACACAGGTTCCTCTGTTGGACACAACATCACCTACAAGCAAAATATTTTCTGTTTTGCTCTGTATTATAAAAGGCTGTTTTTTTTAACACTGGCCAGAAAGAACTGTCATGGCACAGCGGTCTTAGCTTTAAGACAGAATTGTAGTAGCAGGGTTAGGGAATATGAGAGGAGAATTGCAATGCCTGATGAGGCAATGCAGGACACAGGAAGTCAGACTGTGCCAAAGTTGATCAGATACATAGAAGAAGGAATTACTTGGCAGCAGTAAAAGGCTCATCTCAAAGAAAGAATAGAAGTAGAAATTTTGCAGATGATCGATGGTTGTGCATTGGAGTGAGTTGAGACCATCTAGGTATGATCCAACTTGAAATCGTTGGCAGAAAGAAACACAGAAAAGGGATAGAGATACTCAGTTTGAGAAATATGTTTAGTTGAAGAGAAAAACAGAAATGCTTCGTTTTTCTTACACTTGAGGAGAAAAGTAGATTGTTGAAAGGAAAAAATTAGGGCACAATGACATTCTACCATTGTTATAATTTTCTTTTTGTTGTGCCCCATGAAATTGAGATGCTGGTAATTCTATTAACTGATTGCATTTCAAGAGGACAAAGGCACACGTGTTCTCTGTTACCTCCCGCTGCCTCTGCCTTGCTGGCCTTCAGCAGAGTTGATTGCTTTGGGGGATATGTATTGGCGAAATGCTTGTGTTTGAGCACAGGGAAGTTGTGCGGCTGATTCAATTCTAGGTAGGCAGTACTCAGCAGGTTTTGCTATGAGACACAATATACAGTAGCTCTTATAGACCCAGGGCTGGGGACCAGGTTGAGGCATAGGGAGGGTGACCCACTCATGAAGTAAGTGCCCCCTGTATTCCAACTGCATGGCAGACTCTCTTTGTCCACCTAGGCCAAGGCCAGAAAAAGATGGAAGCTTCAGAAAAATGCCCACTCCAATGTAACCACACCCTTATCTCTTCACAAATGAGTAAAGGAAGTGGGCAAACAAAGGCCCCCATTCCTATAGCCCTAAAGTGAAATGACTACAGATCCCACTCAGGAATTTACTTCTCCTGATTCACTCCCACATGACTCTACCAATGCTGAGCCTGGCTCAGTTGTTATCTTGAGGTTTCTTTCTTGGGGATCCAAATGAAAGTTACATTAAAACATAACCATGACCCTTTCTCCCTGAATGCTTTTTTTTTTAGGTTTATTTCCTTATTTATTAGGTACACAGTACTCTGCCTGAATGTATATCTGCAGGCCAGAGGAAGGCATCAGATCACATTATAGATGGTTGTGAGACACCATGTGGTTGCTGGGAATTGAACTCATGGCCTCTGGAAGAGCAATCAATGCTCTTAACTGCTGAGCCATCTCTCTAGCCCCCTGAACACTTTCTTACTTCTTCCATGACTAGGTTCATTCTAACCAAATTCTATTCTTTTTGAGGGAAAATGAGACAGAACTAAAACACACCAAACAACTACAATTGGTTTTAATATTTTGTTTAAGTTTTGCTTCAGAGCATCCAATAGATTACTCAACAATTGCTATCTACAGAGGTCTTGTCAGGAAAGAAAACTGACATGAAAATTACCTGGTGACTTTTCAGAACAGAGGTTCAAATGTGTATAATAAGTAAGAATATTTGGATCATTGGAATAAAAAACATAGAGTGTGTGATTCATCCAAATATAAAAATAATTAAACATAACTAATTATTGAACTACTGATTAAAGTAGGATCTTGCTCACCGTGAGCTACAGCTCACCATCCTCCTGCCTCAGTCTCATTAGTGGCAGAATTACAGGTGTGGACTCTGCTCAGCGTTATTCAATTCTGATGGGATCAAAAGCTCAACTTAAGTGAACAGGAAAGCCAGATTCCAACTAAGCTTTTGAGAGTCTGGTTTTCACTGGGATAGGAGAGCAAGCACGAGGAAAGCCTCACCTCTAAACTGTCTTCTCTGTGCTCAGACTTCAATAAGGCACATGCCCACCAAGCCCACGTTAGGGTTCAGTTCACTGTTGGGAAGCAGGATCTGTGAGAAGAATCTGAATGCAGGGAAAGCAGAGCCCTCAGAAACAGATCTATGAACTTCACACTCTCAGAGGCTAGAGTAAATACCTCAAAAAGGGCTGTCATGGCACAAAGTGACCCCTCAAACATTTCTATTCTAGTACCACTTAACGTAGCCTTCTGCTTTCTGTCCCCAAGGTCCTCAGCAGAGCTGAGAGCATGCTGGTGCCCTGCCCTTGAATTTACAGAACCAGGAGATAAAGCAAATCTATTTCCTTACTGCCTCACTATTCTTTTGTAGTAGAAGAAAACAGACTAGGATAATCCACTTTAAGATTCCAGTGTTGTGTAAGAATCCCTTGGCAACACTGGCATTTTCATTTACTAGGGCGTCAGTTGGCGGTACGTTAAGTCCAAATATTCTGCGTACTCCCAGCGCAGGAAACACCTCCTGGCTTCCATCTTCCAAACAGGGGCATTCCTAAATCCCCAGACAGCTTTGCAGATCAGAGCATAACAACTACCTGCACTTCAGTTTGTTCAGACTCACAACCAGGCCTACAAAAGATTTGCCAGCACCATTCCTGGAGGTCTGGAGTTTAAAAGTCTTTTCCCCTCCTAGATAAGAGGTGAAGTGAGCAAAGCAGAGCACATTTTGCTCCTTTTGAAACCAAGGACAAAGGGTAAAGAAAATGCTTTTGCAGCTCTGTTTAGCCATGCTAGTTTGTTAGAGGAAAGTTGTTTAAAGCTGCCTCTGCTCAACCCAAATCCCAGTCTAGATAGCACAGTCCTATCTCCCTGATCCAGCTATTCCCAGCCTGCATTAGACTCCCCCTCCACCTGCCTTGAGGTCAGGAAGTGAGTCCCTGGGATTCATGCTATTTTGACAGAGAGCTTAAGGGTACCTTAACCCAGCAGTGCTGGATGAGGTGCAAGTGGACCTGGGTCTGCGGTGCCAGCCCTGGCCTGTTTAGCTGAGCTTCCTAATTGAGATGCTCCTCACAAGCCTCCAAGGACCTGTGGGTCCAGAGTTGGTAGACGGTTTTTCTCTTCTAATCCGAATAAGATTTTCAAAGTCACCAAAGTCGGGGTGGCTTGGGAAACAAAGCCTTCTTTGTTAAACAAACCAAGTTGTATTCAGACTTTCTGTCTTTGAATTTAGGTAAATGACCCAAAGACATCATCAAATGATTGTGACTACTGAGGGATCTTTATGGGGGGTAAAAAAGGCACCCTCTGAACCCAATGAGCCAAGAATATTTATTTTAGTTCAAATCCTTTCTTTGAAAGACGTAGAGGTGGGGGCTCTTGTTCCAAAGAACTTAGAGAAACGCCACAGAGTCAAAGGCAGCAATAGACACTCTAAAAAGTCTGAGAATTTAGACTTTTAGAACTTGCTTTTCTAGCCTTGAGACCACAGATAAACCCCAGAAGTAGCCAGCATTGACATGTATTCATTCAGTGACATTTCCTTTTGCATTGTAGTGGAGCGCTCTGCTCTGTATCAGTTAAGGCTTCTGAGCCAAGGAGGGGAGACAGACACTTTTTCGCCAACTACAATACTGTATGTTCACATAAATGTGCCAAAATCTCCATCTCTAACAAACATAGCAAAACGTAAAACAATAAATGCCGTGTTAGACACGGTTATCAGATATAATAGGAAATCGTTTTCTGCTGTGTCATAGTGAGACCTATCGAACCATGGCAACCCAGAAGAAATAACCTTAAACGATTAGTTGTGTAACTCCAAAAGTACTTCCAATAGGCTTTGAGATTGAATATGGGTGTGTTTTATCTCTTGAGCAGAAAGGCACCTAGTTAAGAGCGAATAAGTAAAGCATGCCTGTTAGAGACAGTAGCTGCTGTACTTCCTGCAAAAAGCTGTCTGGCAGTAGTAATGAAACCCTAGGTCTTGAGTCTTGTGTCACATGAAGCTGGAAATTCATATTTATATGAACATCTTCTAGTACAAGAATACAGTGGCATCCAATTTGTATTGGAATCCAAACTGCCTCCCTTCCCCAGTACCATCCCAGAGCACCCTACCATATAGGCAGGCTTGTGTTTTAAACAGGGTTGTCCTGAACTGGCTACAGTGCTTTGTTCATGAGAAGTTGGGCAGGGCAAAAGGAAATGGGTGACTGGGTAGCACTGGGGTGTAGTAGTGCTAGCCTCTTCCTATCAAATTCTATTTCTAGGTTGCTTATGAAACTATTCCACCACACATGTTCACCACTGCAACATTCTACCTAAGCATATAAGCAAGGTGAGTGAACTGAAACCTATGAAATCAGTAGCCAAAATAAGTGCTTCCTCCCTTTAAATGATTTTTGTCTATTATTTTTGCCATATTTATGTAAAAATGAATAAATAGCACTTGGGGGCATTGGTTTTTATTTTGTTTTGTCTTGTTTGTTTTGAGACAGGGTTCCTCTGTGTAGCTTTGGCTATCCTGGACTTACTTGTAGACCATACTGGCCTCAAAATCAGAGATCTGCCTGCTTCTGCCTCTGAGTGCTGGGATTACAAGCATATGCCAACACACCTGGTTTATAAACACCACTTCTAATGTTTAAAATGTAGGGCACTTGGAGAGGGGAGTTGGGCACACAATTCCACCCCTAGCCAAGGCAACTGTTAGCTGCTGAGTAAGGAAATGCCCCTTTTCTCTAAGACTATGATCTCTGAGAAGTTGACTACATTCCAGTGAAAGATCACACATCACCCCTACTGGCTAGCTTTTATAGCACTGGAAAATGCTCTACCTGCTATCAGAGGAGATAAGTAAGCATCAATCATACCCAACAGTGAGCTCTGTAAGCTACAGTCATTTCTGTCCTAGCAAGACACATATGCCCACTGGTACAATAGTGACATGAACATCATCGAAGTAACTAACCACTCTCTGATTATATTTATGTCCTGCTCCACAAAATAAAACTTAGACATGGCACAATTTTTTTAGGCCCCAAACCTATGACTAGACAAATCATAGGCCCTAAGGGAAAACCTTCTGCTATTATTTTGATAAATAGACATAGTATTAAACTAACTTGTAATGACTTGTTGTGACAACTGTAGATTAATGCCCTCATCAGAGAAGGTTCTATTTTCAGTAGCTGTTGATTAACAGAAAGAACCACTGAGCAAAGTGGAGAGAACAAACTGCTGCTGAATGCTCAGTCATGGAGGGGCCATCTATGCCACACTCCTTCCTCCCAAGGCTCAGGGACCATTGGGAAATTGGGGTAGGAAAACTGAAAGAGCCAGAGGTGGTAGATGATAAATACGAGAAAACAGTGTCCTCCAGATACAACAAGGAAGCTTTCCCTGTGAACTCATGGAGATTAAGACAGCACGCACAAGTTCTAGGTATGCACAAAACATATCAAACTTCAGCATGAATAGGAGACAGAAACATGAATTTCCAGCTCTAGCCAATGAGCTATTGACAGCTGATAGCTTCTGGAGAAGGAGAGTAAGTTTTATGTAAGACTATTGCCCCTAGTAATTTGACCATGCTCTAGAAGCATGAAAGGGCATGGATGTAAGTAGATACTATAAAGACTTTTTCTGGATTACAGTCATAAAAAGACTTTAACAGTAAATTTCTGATCAAGTGGTATCCGATAAAAGCACTCTCAGGCCCCGCAGCTCAAAGAAAGAATGACAGTAGAAGCAGAACCCACTGAAACTGCAGTGTCAGGCATGGGAAACTTCCCTTTGAAGGGATGCATGGCCACAGGCAGGATACACAGAGGCTGGAGCAGGAAGCTGAGAGCTCACATCACTAACCACAGCATGAAGCAAGCGAAGAGAGCACACTGGAGTTGATGCAAAGCTTTTAAACTCATAGCTTGCTCCCAGTGGTATACGTCCTCTGAAGAGCTGCACCACCTAAAACTCTCTAGACGATGTCACCATCTAGGGAGCAATTATTAATTATTGCAGTTTATAGGGCATTCCCACTTAAAGCACTTCAGAGGTCTACTTATTGAGCTGTCTACTCTGGAAGGCTCAGTCATCAGTAAGAATCAGGAAAGAGAAAACAAACTTCTATAATAGAAACAAACTATGTAAAGGATAAAAATACACTGAATGTTGTTAAGGCGCAGTCATGCATCAAGAGTGACTACAAAAAACAAGAACAATAAAAAACACTCCCAAATGTGCTATGAAGCTAAAAGTAATTTAGTGTGAAAATGGTTAATGCATTAGATAAGGTAAGAATGCATTGAAAGGGGCAAAATAAAGGAGAGTCTAGGTTAAAGAAAAGAAAGGAGCCAGAGGAAGAAGATGAAGAACAATGTTTGAATGGAAGAGTTAGGAAAGTTAGGAAACTACAGCAAACACACATAAGATTCCCCAATATTGTAAAAACTTTCATAGACAAATTTAGATAAATATGAGGAGGATAAATAAAAAAGAGTAACTTTTAAGTCATGATAGAGAAAAGCAAAAATACTACTAACAGTAAAAAGAGAGGGTAGGAAACACAAGAGACAAAAGGGGAAATGAAAATTTTGCAAAGAAAAAAAATGATTGAAATTTGGTGAAAGGAAACAGACAAGAACACACACAATGATCTTTATTCCTTCAAGAGACAATGTCCATCAATGCACTCATTAGGTCTGGTGAGGAGGCAAACAGGATACACTGTCACTGTGTGATGGCCACTATGTGATGGCCACAGTGCAATGGCCATCATGTGAAAGACGCTACATGATGGCCACTGTATAATAGTCACCTCTGAGTGTGGCCACTGTGTGATGACCTCTGAGTGATGGCCACTGTGTGATGACCTCTGAATGATGGCCACTGTGTGATGACCTCTTCATGGAGGCTACTGTGTGATGGTCACTATATGATGACCTCTGAGTGATGGCCACTGTGATGCTGCCAGATAAAGCAAGCTGCTCCAGTGAGTGCAGTGGAAACTGCCTAGGACCTCTTCTCACAGGCCCAGTGGGAGAAGTCAGCTGAATGACCAAGGACCAGATTTGTACTTGACACTGAAGCACAGTGTCTGAAACAAATGTAAGCAGATGCAGGAATTGGCTGAAGTCCAGGCAGCTACCAAGCAACCACTTAGAACCTCTCTCCCCACATACAGTTACTGTGGAGCCACACACACAGTTACTGACTGCTGAGGCCAAGGGCTCACATCCATTCCTCCCTGCTCCCAGCACCAAACCAGACCCTGAAGGGAACGGCAAAACAGGGACTGAGAATTACACCTTCAATTCATGCAGCTGTGCAGAAACTCACTCCCATGCTAACAAATCTAAACTCTACAGAGTGACGCCACAGAGCTGTCCCTATGGGGTCTGAATTGGAATCGCACACTGAATGTTCCCCACCATTGCAGTTTGTTACATGAACCGTCACAGGGAGGGAAGGAACTCAAAACCCTTCCCATCAGGTGATGAATCTGCACCACACAGAACCTACACGTTCCCTCTTATTTCTACCTCCTTTCCTAGCTCTCTCTTCCTGCTTTTCTCTACATTACACGTCTTAACTGTGATCTTCCGGAGGTCAGTGGACCCTCACAGTATGCAAAATGTTTCTTCCCAACTACATTTCCAAACTAATTTTTAAAAAAGTTGATTAAATACTAAACTGTAGTTTAGTATTTCTAACCATAGTCACAGAAACCGTAGTATCTATCATATTGTGTACACATAGTGCATAAACACCTTGTTGTTTATCCTTCAACTCCTTAGGAAGGGAAAAGGAGCCCAGTCGATGACTGACAGGTAGGACATTAATTGAGTGTGCACACCCAGCAGGACATTAATTGAGTGTGCACACCCAGCAGGACATTAATTGAGTGTGCACACCCAGCAGGACATTAATTGAGTGTGCACACCCAGCAGGACATTAATTGAGTGTGCACACCCAGCAGGACATTAATTGAGTGTGCACACCCAACAGGACATCAATTGAGTGTGCACACCCAGCAGAACATTAATTGAGTGTGCACACCCAGCAGGACACTAATTGAGTGTGCACACCCAGCAGGACACTAATTGAGTGTGCACGCCCAGCAGGACATTAATTGAGTGTGCACACCCAGCAGGACACTAATTGAGTGTGCACACCCAGCAAGACATTAATTGAGTGTGCACACCCAGCAGGACATTAATTGAGTGTGCACACCCAGCAGGACATTAATTGAGTGGGCACACTCAGCAGCTTTAATTGTTCCCACAGGTAATATTCTGGTAGCAATCTAAGAGGTCACATCAGACACCGTGACTTTCTGGATTAAGGACCTAAACTCTAAACTGTGCACCTCAAATTCACCACAATTTAGCCTGACTTGAACATTAGTAATCCTTCAACTAAAAGAAACAAAAAAGTATGCTTTAAAACAAATCCAAGAAATTTAAATTGTGCATTATCAATATTTTATATACCCAAATGTATAAATCATAGCGCAATACTATAAGATATATATGCACATATGTATATGCATATATATTTTTTTCAAGACAAAAGAACTCAAAAAGAAAAAAAACCCTAATACTATAGTAATGGTCTCCACTGAGAGTAAATTAGATGGAACACTACTAGACAAAGATCTCAACAACAAAATCAAAGAAATTAGAAATATTCCTGAATAAATGTAAAAAACCATACACAAGTTAATAAAATAAAGTTGTAGGGGCTGGAGAGATGACACAGCAGTTATGAGTACTTGGGGTTAATCCAGAGGACCTGAGTTTAGTTCCCAATAGCTGTGTCAGGTGGCTCCCGCTGCCTGTAACTCCAGCTCCAAGGCATCTGACACCCTCTTCTGGCCTTCATATGTGCATGCGGGTATACACACACACACACACACACACACACACACACACACACATTTTATAGATCTATATCTATATCTTTATCTATATCTATATATTTATGTATAATACATATATATGAAATGAAAGAAGAACTAAAGATAAATATAGAAATGCTGAAGAAAAACAAATGTAAGTACTTGGAATAGAAAAGCTTAACACATCAAATAAAGAGCTCTAAGGAAAGGCTCACCAATAGAATGGATCAAGAAGTATTGTACCTTGAAGACAAAAGGATAAGCATTGGATACATGGGACACCATAAAAAGAACAAATCTGAGAGTTGTGGACAGAGAAAAAGTAGAAGAATTTCATAGAGATTATTTCCAAAATCATAAAAAAATATTCAAATTATGGAAATACATGCAAAATAAATTACAGAATGCATTCAGAACATCAAAAAGACCCCAAGACCCTTTCCTCATAATATTGTGCCTAAGCCAATAAATATACAAAACAAAGAAAATATGTTGAATTAAATATCAAGAAGTGACAAATCATAATAAAGGCAAGTCTATCAGAATAACAATATTTTAAATATTTTTATTTATTTCTTGTAAAATATTTTATAATAAATATTTATTTTTAGAAAATATTTATTTTTAAAAGAAAATATTTATTTTATATTTATATAATAAATATAAATAAAAACAATAAAATATTTTAAAGCTTTGAATGATGTATTTCAAGTTCCAAGAAACAACTCCCAAGTCATAGTACTAAGTCCAGACAAACTTTATTTCATAATTGAAGGATAAACAAAAGCTAACATGATAAAAATAGGCTATAGAGCCTATTTTTAAGCTAGCTCTGTAACAGACACTTGAAGGAATCCTTTGGTCAGAAAAAAAAGCAAACACATACATGAGGTCACAAGAAAGATAAATCACACTAAAATAATATTTAAGCAAGCAAGTAATAAAATTTACTAACTACAAAGTACTAAGTAAATCAGTGAAATTACAGAAATTAATACAATTTCCAATAATAATTTTGAATTTATAGCTTAATTCCTTAAGCAAAAGACACAGACTAGAATATTTGATTAAAAAGGAATCTGCTATACATGGGCCCCCAAGACATGCACCTCACCCATAGTGAAAAGATGCTACTACTGTAAGGTGAAGTAGATTTCAAACCAAAATTAGCCAGAAGATATAAGGGTCATTTCAATCAATTAAGATAATAATCTTCAAGAATACACTGAAATTCTAAACATGTATATCAAATTTCATAAAAAATATTACTTCTAAAACAGTACAGTGAAGCATAGCACAATAGTGGATGAATTTAATATGCTATGCTCACCAATGCACAGATCATTCTGGCAATGCGTGTATCTTACTTAAATGGCACCATACATTAAATAAGCTTACCAGACCCAGAGAACATTCCGCCCAAACAATGCAGAATTCCCTTTCTTCTCAGTATCTCATGGGACTTTACCTAAAATAGATCCCATGTTAGGATGCAAAGCAAGTCTTAACAAACATAGGAGGATTAAAATAATTGTTTGTGTTCTATATGATCAAATGAAATAATAGAACACATTAATAGCAAGAACATAGAGAATGTACAAACTCAATGAATATATACAAGCTTGCCAACGTGACTGCCAGAAAATGCTAAGCATCACTGTGCTGTTTTGTTTTTGTGCTGCAGCTGCAGGATGTCTGTGGTACCTGAATGTAAGATGTGTGGATGTGTTTGGATGAGCTTTGCTTAAGGATATTGTTTAATAAAAGAGTATGAGCTGCCCCTGCATGCTGAGGCTGAGATTTCAGGGGCGGCATGATTGGGTCTCCTTTGTTTTGAGGTTACTTTCCTGCCGAGACCTGCTTGGAGTTTAATCATCCTAGCAGGGAGCCTGTCTTCCTTAGGAGAGTGCAAGGCCTGGTTTTTCCTTCATGCCCTGTAGCCTCTAGACTTTAAAGGACAGGCTCATAGTCTAGCAGATATGCTCAACTTTAAACCTTTATGAGAATGATAAAAAACACACGACCTCTTCAGAGGAAACAAAATAAGCTAAAAGAAAAAAAATGTCTTCTGTATCTAAAACTAAAATTACAGCATTAACATGTAAAGATTCTTGGTTCTTTGTAAAATTTCCCTCCTGCGTTTTCTTTTTAAAGAGTTTTTATCAACGTTATTTGTTTGTATGGGTATTTTGCCTAAAAGTATATCTGTGCATGTGTATCTGGTGGCTGCAAAGGCCAGAGGAAGGCCTTGGGTCTATGGAACTGAACTTACAGATGGTTATGAGCCATCACGGGTCCTCTGGAAGAGCAGCCAGCACTCTTAACTGCTGAACCTTTTCTTGTTTCTAAAAAGTGCTAGCCTTGCAACAGGTAACAGTTTAAAAAGAAGTGTGTGTTTGTGTGTGTGTGTGTGTGTGTGTGTGTGTGTGTGTGCGCGCACGCACGCGCGTGCCTGTGTGTGTGTTAGTTTAACAATATGTATACATAATCTTTTTTTAATCCTCTGTTTATTTTCTGAGCTTTTGTAATAATTATGGGTGCCTATTGAACAGCTCATCACATATTAGGTAGAAAAAAGTAGAGTGTAGATCTGAACCCAGAAATGAATTCAAAGTTAATCATTTCTAAAATCTGTTAAAAGATAGTTTAATAAAAACAGACTTACATAACATTTCCCCTTCCCTTTCCTGCCTCCAACACTTCCCATTCTCCCTCCCTGTAGCTCCTCCCATGTTCCTTGTCACTTACAGCCAAAGTCACAGAAGGTCTGAGTGAGTTATGCAAGGTTTCTGGGAAATAAGAAAGACTACTGATATATGTTTGATTATTAGAACTCCTAAACTCAGAGGGCCACAGACACAAGGATAAGAGGGTCGAAGCTGGCAAGCCAGCATTTTGGCTCTTACCCCTGAAGGTCAACTGGACCCAGAGAACAATGGGACTCCACTGGTAAATCACCTGTCTTCTTCATCGCAGATGTTAGACAGTCTCCAGAGATATGACTCTAAACTATGTACATCTTCAAAAAAGGGAAATCACTGCAGACTCCAGACAATATATGGTACCTTATGAAAAATTACAATTATATGGTGGTCTACAACACTGCTAAACACATATGTGGAATAGATGACTTGCAAAAAGATACAAATAGATTATGAAAAACAACCTCATATTCAAGACTAAGACCACTCCGGAGTATCCAAGTAGACATAAATGCCTAATAGAAAACTCTAAACTATTTACTGATGGTAATTGACCACATCTCTGGGGGAATAGGGACCTTCCCTACCCAGATTTTACTGACAATAATGCCATTCCATCATCTGGCTCTGTAAAAAATAAAAAGGTAGATTCAGACAATAGTAGCCTTTTTAGCTCTAGAGTCTGATGAGGACTTACAGGATGTTTAAGCATCATTTGGGACCACTCTACCTCATGGCAAGTCCCTCCATCACCTGAAAGAGTGGGGAGAGTAAATCAAGCTCAAAGTGTTGGAAAGCAGCTTCCTGCTGGGTAGATCCTTCCTCACAACAGTCCTTAGAATGCAGGACCTCCTTCCCCTTTATATGGATCAACCTCCTTTTGACATTCACAAGGCTTTCCCTTTCTTAGTCCTGTTACAGATTTCCTGACCATGAAAAGCAAAGACTAAGTTTTTGACCTTGTATTCTGTCCTCCCTTCCATCTCATCATCTCCCAAGCCTAAGGGACTTTTCGTCCAAGTGCCACCACTGAAGTTTGCAGTTTGTCACCTTCAGCCTAACAACTCAGTAGTGGTAAAACAAAAGAAAACCCGAGGAGGAAATAAACCCCAGCCCCTCTGAGAGAGTTCCCATCGAACTGTGTGGGCCATTTGAAACAGCTGTGTAGACAGCTGAAAGGGGGCTGGGCGTACTCTACTCAAGCCAAAAAGGACCAGTAAAAGAGGCTCCACCAACCAAAGAGACGACCAAAGAGAAGAACATGGGTCAAGTAGGGACTCTTTAAAGCTAATCCTAAGAAGGACCTGATGATACCTTATTATGTAGAGGACACAGTGTTGGTGCAGTTCTCTGTGGTTTTACTTTTGTTAAGTACTCGTCTTATAATTTGCTTATAAAGGAAGTCTGGAGCTAAAGCAATCTGTTTCTATGATAGAATTCAGGGAAAAAGCTTATCAAACCAATCCAGCTTCAAAACTCCCTATTTCTTGATGGGACCCCTGCTTGGCTCAATTTCTGGAGTCTAGGGCAGTAGGGTAGATTACTATTGCACAGAAAATTGTTTTAAAGTCAATGGAGGAACGTCCATAAGTTGCTCCCTATTCTCTTCCTATTAGCACTGTGACTGGCTGAAACCTAATCACCTCTTACTATAAAACTCGATGCTTGCCAAGTTTTATATGATGAAAAATTTAAAAACAACATAAAGGAAGAGATAGCTAATTTCAAGGACTTGAGACAGATCTTTAAAAGAAAAACTGTATTAAAATAATTGAACAGTTGGATAGAATGGGACAAATTTGTAGTAGAGCCACTCAGCAAAGCTAATGCTTGTGTGGCAGGATGTTCACAGCTCAAGAAGTATGCTTGCCCCTTAGAAGGGGCGCAGACTCATGGAGTAAATTGCATGCTGGTCTAGTTTCAGGATAAAGACTCACAAAACATGACTTGCCAGAGTCTGTTGCTCCTGTTCCCAGCTGTACAGGCTAGCCAACCTTCTCCTTTCTCAATCGAAGTATGAACTAGTCTTCATGTCTCATACATGAGGGTGGATCCTCTCAATAGAGGATTTGGAGCCTGTACTCATTTCCTGACTATACCAAGCAACAGAGGGGCAAAACAGCCATTAGTCTGCACTCTTTTCTCCTGTGGTGGTATTGTGGACAAGAGAGCCTTTACTCATATCTACCTCTCAACAGGCATGAGACCCATAGCGTCAACTGACCTTTTTCCCTGGCCTTCAATTCTCTTTTTAGTTAAGATAATTCTAGGCCTAAGAGGCCAATCACACTTGATAAGGCACTAGAGTACGGAGACATTTGTGTTAGACTTGGTAGAAGATATTGCACTTTTTCCCTAATAACACAGCTCCTGATGGGACAATGGCTGAGGCCCTTCAAGGACCCTTGCCAGTGAATTAACAAAAGTTCAAAAATGGATGATTCACTTACAGACTGACCAGAAGGATGATTTGGCACATGGAAAGGGATAATGGTTTCAATTCTAACCTAAGTAATTGTAGGAGCAATATTAACCCTTAGTGGATGCACTATCATTCCTCGCCTGATGGGGCTACTCATTAAAATAGCAATTAACAACTACAAAAACTTGCCTATTAACCTGAAACTCTCAGATACTACATTAGACTGTCCTATGATAAATTGTTTTTTAAAAAGTTAGGTTAATTTAAATCTGAAAAGAAACATAAGAGGAAGAGATTTTAAGAAACCATATGGTCAATTTAAAAAATATTTATTTATCCATTTTTATGTAGATTTGGTGTTTGGCCTACATGCATGTGTATATGAGAGTGTCAGGTCCTCTGGAATTGGAGGTACAGCTGTGATCTGCCGTGTGGGTGCTGGGAATTGAACCCGGGTTCTCTGGAAGAGAAACCAATGTTCTTAACTGCTGAGTCATCTTCCAGCTGCTATGGTGAGTTTTCAGTGTGAGATGTGGTTAGAAAACTTAAAAGAATCACAGGCAGGCAGGAGGCCCTCGGGCCCTCCCCTCCCCACCCGATAGCTGGTGGCTGGTTCCTGCTGGCTTCAGAGCTCCAAGACTTCAAAAGCTGTAGGGAGTCTTCTATGTGACTGAGCCCACGATCAGAGAAGGAGGCACTCTGAAGCCGAGCATATTCATTAGATAAAGCTCTGCAAGCTGAGTTTGGGGACCAGTTATGCTAGAACAGTGTGGAAGATTAACAGTATAGTGTGCCGCCCTAGAGGAGAAAAGCAAAACCTTTCTGTGATCAGAGATCTGCAACTACAATCTTAGGGCTAGTGAGGAGGCTCAGCTCTTAAGCTCTGGCTTCCAGCAACTACATGGAGGCTCACAACAGACTTTAACATCAATGCTAGGAGACCCAGCCCCCTTTGCAGACCTCCATGGGCATTAAGTATATATCACAGTGCACTTGCACACCTGTAGCCAAAATATCCATACACATAAAATAAAAGTAAACACATTTTGAAGTGAAAGTAAAAACCACTGTCTTGTGTCAAAATGCCATGTCAATCATTTTGCCTTCTCTCTGTGCTGGTATTGCAGTCCTACATAATCAAGTATATAAAACTGTGCTGGTCTCTCATACTTGTGATTTCCGTGTGAGAGACATTTCTCATGCTCTCATGGCCCTCTGTCTATCTTGATGTTGTATTTCTCATCTGCTTTGAACAGTTTCCTTATTAGCTGTGCAAAGTTTATGTCCTTCATTATAATCTTTGAAATAAGAGGCTGAGAACTTGGAAAGGCCTAGCCTTGATACTGACCACTGGTGACAGTGTGACAAAACGGAATTTTTCTCAACTGCTGACCTATCTGTTGGAGCAAATGCTACTTCTCCAAAATTCCCAGCTTAGTTTGAACCTTGTGAAAGCTGTGGACTTGCCCCAAGTGTGGGGCTGCCCTCTTGTTTGCCGTATCTTTTCTGATGTGTATCTGCTTCCTCTTCCTCCATCAGGCACAGTGGGAGCTGTGTTTCATTTACTTGTAACGGTGAATTGCTGGTGTTTTCTCCAGCACTCAGGTATTATCCTCCATCGATTTCTGAACCTCTTCTTTTCTGTCTCCCTCTGGAATGGAGTGTCATTTTTTGTACTGTGACTTTCTCCTTTACTGGGTCAACACCGGCAGCTGCTAGCTTGCTGTCTTATCCAGAAGTCCTATTAACATGACTACCCAAGTGTGAGCTGAACAAGGATGACACTGATGGGCATACCAAAGTGGACAGGGAAAACCCCACAAGGCCTCAACCCTACACAAAGAACTTTAGGCACCTGAGAAAAGCTGGGGTTGGGAGAGGCGGAGTTCCTCAGGAAAAAGCACTCCAATTGGTTGTCCAGTGCCAAATGGTCAATCTTGAGAACATAATACAAGTAACATTCTATAGACTGAGCAGGTAACATTTAGGAATATATATGCATATACATCATAAACACATATGATTGCAATAACAATTGGTGAAAAAGGAGACCGTGAATTTGAAGAAGAGGGTAGGGGTATATAAGAGGGTTTGGAAGGAGGAAATGGAAAAGAGGAATGTTGCAATTATATTATAATCTCATTTTTAAATGTAAAAGCATTTACATGTTCTTGGATAGTCTTTCATAAATAAATTTTAAGGAAAATCTGGCCATCTTGCAAATTTTATAATCCTTAATAAATAAAATGTTTCTGTTAAAAATTATTTGATTATAGAGAAAGTTAAGAATTTTTTTTTAATTTTTTCACTTTACATCCCAATTTTAGCCCCCTCCCTCATCACCTCCTGATCCCACCTTCTCTCTCTCTCATACCCTCTTCCTCCCTCCTCCAGCCCTTAGAAAGTGGAGCCCTCCTCCCCTAATATCTAACCTCAAGTCTCATCTGTACTACCTGTATCCTCTTCCTCTCTGGCCTGGCAAGGCCACCCCACCAGAGGGAAGTCATCAATGTGGGGGGCAGAGTCCATGTCAGAAGTGATCCCTACTCCCCATATTATGGGACCCACAAGGAAACTGTGCTGTCTATCTACTACATCTGAGCAGAGGGTCTAGGCCACATCATATATGGTCCTTGGTTGGTGCATCAATCTCTGTGTTGTAGTGTGGTTATCCTGTATTACATGGCTAATATCAGCTTATGAGTGAGTATACACCATGCGTGTCTTTCTGGGTCTGGCTTGCCTCACTCAGAATGATCTTTTCTACTTCTATACATTTGCCTGCAAATTTCAAGATTTTCTTGTTTTAACAACTGGGTAGTATTCCATTGTGTAAATACACCACAATTTCTTTATCCATTCTTTTGTTAGAGGACATCTAGGTTGTTTCCAGATTCTGGCTATTATGAATAAAGCTGCTGTGAACATAGTTGAGCAAATGCCCTTGTTGTATGGTGGAGCATCTTTTGGGTATATGTCCAGGTGTATGGTTGGGTCTTAAGGCAGAATTATTCCCAATTTTCTGAGGAAGTGACAGATTGATTTCCAAAGTGGTTGTACATGTTTGCACTCCCATCAGCAATGAAGGAGTGTTCCCCTTTCTCCACATCCTTGTCAGTATGTGTTGTCACCTGAGTTATTGACCTCAGCGATTCTGACAGATGTAAGGGGGAATCTCAGAGTCATTTTGATTGCATTTCCCTGATGATGAAGGCTGTTGAGCATTTCTTTAAGTGTTTCTCAGCCATTTGATATTCTGTTGAAAATTCTCTGTTTAGCTCTGTACCCCCATTTTTAATTGGATTATTTAGTTTGGTGATGTTTAATTTCTTGAATAGTTTATATATTTTGGATATTAGCCCTTGGTCTGATGTAGGATTGGTGAAGATCTTTTCCCAGTCTGGAGGCTGTCACTTTATTCTGTTGACAGTGCCCTTTGCTTTCACACAACAGAAAAAATATAACATCTTCAACAAATGGTGCTGGTCTAACTGGATGTCTACTTGTAGAAAAATGCAAATAGACTCTTATTTATTACCCTCTACAAAATTCAAGTCCAAGTGGATTAAAGATCTCAACATAAAACCAGACACACTAAATCTGTTAGAAGAAAAAAGGAGGAGAGCCTTGAGCCTTGAACATTGGCACAGGTGACAACTTCCTGAACAGAACACCAACAGCTCAGTCTCTAATATCA